>NC_092720.1:72767163-73367163 GCF_047496885.1 Scyliorhinus torazame
CAATGCAAAGCCTGATTTCGGACTCTGCAGGGATTCATCCATTGTACCCAGCTCTGCATCGGGTGCAATGTGTTGGCTGAATCGTGCCGTTGGGCTTTATAAATAGGGGCATTGAGAACAAAATCAGAGAATTTATGCTGAACCTTTATAAAGCTTTCTTTAAGCCTCAATAAGAGTATTGATCCAATTCTGGTCGCCACACTTTTGGAAAGATGCGAAGGTCCTTGAGAGGGTACAGAGGAGATTTACAAGAATGGTTCCAAGGATGAGGGTGTTTTAGGTACAAAATTACATTGGAAAAGCTGGAGTGCTTTTTAGTGAAGCAGAGGAGCTTGAGGGGAGATTTGGTAACGGTGTACAAGATTATGACAGGGGTTAGATAAGGTAGGCAAGGAAAAACTCTTCCCATTAGCTGATTGTACAAGGACCGAGGGGGTAGATTTAGGATTTTGGGCAAGAGACTCAGGAGGAATGAGGAGAAGAACTATTTTATGCAGTGTATGATAATGACCTGGTGCTATCTGCTTTAATATTCTAATTACAGCCTTTTCAATGATTTGTAGAGAACAACCCTCCCAGTTTAAAAGATTTTTTTATCTGTACCCAAAGGTTTCTCCAGATTTAAATATTTTCCATTTTGTTTGATGAATGCTTTAACAACCACTTTATTAATCACAAATGTGATATCGTACAAGATTGCTGATGACTGAACTGAACATTGTGCTGCAGCAATACTGTAGAGGCTTATCTTAAAAAGTCAAATTGATTGATCATAGAGTACAGTAACTGCAATGCTTGTTAGGAGAAATTGGTGTGTGCTCAATAATATCCTTGTCTGCAGGTCCTTGCGGACTCCAGTGAATAAATAGAAACTCTACTTGGAATGTTATGGTACCAATTAATGGCTTCTTATTTTTCATTGGACAGAATCTCAGTATAGAACTTGGTGTACTGTACCTTCAACTTTTATTGTGATTTATCTTGTTCAAAAATAGCTGTACTCAATTTTTTTCAGTTGAGTGTAGCTGAATGTGATTTAGCTGTATTCCTATTATCAATCTAAATTATTGGCATTCAGTGGCCGACATCACATTTCAGTAAATAAAATTGTTTCTTTTTATTCGTTCAGAGGACTTGGGCGCCCCTAATTGCCTTTGAGGGGGCAGTTAAGAATCAACCACATTGCTGTGGGTCTGGAGACACATGTTGGCCAGACCAGGTAAGGATGGCAGATTTCCTTTCCTAAAGGAAATAAGTGAACCAGATGGGTTTTTCTGACAATCGGCAATGGTTTCATGGTCATCATTAGACTTTTTAATAATAGGTATTTTATTGAGTTTAAATTCCATCACTTGCCATGATGGGATTTGAACCCAGGTCCCCCGATCATTATCCTGGGTCTCTGGATTACTAGTCCAGCAACAATACCTCTATGCCACCGCCTCCCCCATAAATAAACCTGTTACAAGGGTAGATATACACGACAGGTGGTTTTTAGGTGGGTGCATTTCTGGGTTTCATGGCCATGATCTCCGCTATGCTCCGCTCACCCTCTGCCCCCACCAATTTTCCTCCACACCCTCACCCCAAACCACCATAAATATCAGGGCCTAAATGTCAATGGCTGTATCATAAATCCCAGTATATGTGATCAGCATTACAAGCAGGTTATTGAACTTATGCAGAGGGCGAGGATTACATCTTGCCATCTCTATTTTTCTACATTGCACCCTGTCACAACACTTCCCAACCTCCATGATTTCTCTCCCGCACTTCATGGACGGAATTTTAACCATGATGCATGTTCCCAAGTGTGGAACAGGAAGTGGGTGCCACTTCTGCTCACTTGCTTTTTGGCGGCGCCAACACAATTATGATTAAAATTTCAAGTGCTGACAGTCTGCACAGGCGACATGTGCAATTCCACAGCAGGCAGGTTTTTGAGTGATGAAACCCACTGCCAGCTGCCAATGCAGGTACAGGTGGGATATAAAAGAACCTCCTGGAGGCTCTGCATCACGGCAACAACTTTCCTGCCCAACTCCATTTCCAGTAACGTAAGCTTTTGAGAGTTGGCACGCATGGCACAAAGTTGGCACACATGTATTTCAAATTGATATTTCACCTATAAATATTTCACGTTATTCATTCTTGCATCATTTTTATTTGTTGAGTCATAGCTTAGTCAGAGAGTTCAATGTACTGGCACACCTCATAATTGTCACGCATTGATGGTCACAAGAGAGTTAAGGATATTTTTTCATTGTGGATTATGTTGTGTTTTTGCATTCACTCTTCATTGAATGTTCATGTTAGTGTCCAATGTTGTACTTGCCACTCTGTGGGACATGGCTGAACTTGCAGGCTCAACTGGCCCTCCCTTACCAACAAACAATCATCTGATTTAGAAGCAGGAGTAGGTCATCACTCTCTCTGGTGCTAATGTCATCTTTAATTAACAGAGCCAACCCTCCAGCTTTCCTTAACTTCCTGCCCTCCCTAAATGTCATATATCCTTCAATATTCAGGTCCCAATCTATGTCATTCTGTAGCCATGTTTTTGTAGGGGCTATCTGATTGTATTCCTTAATTTCTATTTGTGCTTTCAGTTCATCTGTTTTGCTTTGAATGTAAGGTATGTTTAGATACAAAGGCTTTAGTTTTGTCCTTCTATTATTTTTATGGTATTTAGCTATACCTGCTGATTTACTCTTAGATCTGTGCTCTCTGCCCTTCCTGTCACAGTCTGTTTATCATTTCCCATATTATTTCGATGCATTGTAGAGGACATTGTTCGAGATCACTCTCAACAGGGATCATTGAAATGTTTTAGGTGAACTCAAAGCCTGTAAGGACTCTGCCAGTCACCACCCTGACCAATGAGTGGTCAGTACTGACACAGCCCTATCAGCCCCTCATTTTCATACCAAAGTATTTCCACCACCTCCAGGATGCCAAGTCCTTTCCACTTCCACTTCCATGCTCCTGGACCCCATCCTCTGACCACCCCCTCTTGGATCCCTCTTCCACTTTTCCTTGCCCACAATCCCACACTTCACCACAAACCTTCCCCCACACGTACCATTGATTCACTTTTTGGTATTAATTTCTGGGATGTGGGCGTGGCTGGCTAGGCCAGCATTTATTGTTCATCCCTCGTTGCCCTTCAGAAGCTGGTAGTGAGCTGCCTTCTTGAACTGCTGCAATCCCTGAGGTGTAGGTACACTCACATGTGATGTTAGGGAGGGAATTCCAGGATTTTAGCCCGGCCACAGTGAAGGAACAGTGATATATTTCCAAGTCAGGATGGTGACTGACTTGGAAGGGAACCTCCAGATGGTGGTGTTCCCAGATATCTTCTGCTGTTGTCCTTCTAGAAGGTAGTGGGTTGGTCGATCCCGAGCCTACATGCAAGCTGCCATTCTCCTACTCTCCTACCTTGTGCCACAGAGTTCAACAAGGACTACCGCTGTCCTCAGACACAACTGCACAAAGCCAACTTGCATGCCAACTTTACCATTAAATTACTATTAAGCTATTTTGCTGGTAGGGACAGCTGGTTTTCAAACAGTCGTGCCATGAGGTGGTGAACCGGATGCCACGATATTCTTGTGCACTGCTGACTTTATCATGAAGGTAGGATGTAATTATAAAAGAGCTTTAATTTAATGCTTATTCATCGCATGAAAATGTACTACAAGATAGAAACTGGTATGAGACAAGGTGAGGTCTGACATGCCACAAACCCAAGCTGAATTAACCTTTACTTTTGAACATAGTGTCAGGAAATTAAGTCGCCCCATCTATTACATTTCCCACTCTTGCAGACACCATAAAATCCCACCTCGCCTTTTTTTAAAATAAAGTTCTGGAACATATAGGTTTAATGTGTGACTTAGTAGAGTATCGCCCTCACAGTGATATAAGAGAGCGTAGGAGCAGTTTCAAGACCTGTGTATTGAGTCAGCTTCCATGTGTGATTCTTCCTTGTGGCTCAACTCAGTACAGAAAGCAACAGACACCTCAGCAATCTGGATAAGATGGCTTATTTATTAATTCAAGCTTGGTTACGTGTACATGGAGATGAGATCTGGATAATGCCAAGATCTATCTACTCAACACTGATAAAAACACATTAATTATACAATTTCCAAAAATCAATAGCCCACCCTAGTTGGACTCAATCCAATCCCTGAAGCTGTCATGTTTAAACCTTATCCAATAAAATTGCGATCAGCCCATGATTGAGCCTCATCCTGTTAGCTGTGTTTACAAAAAGGCTTGACATCAATCTTAGCATCCTAAGTTGTTTTTTCCCCACCTCAGCATCCTCACTGTTCATGAGGGCCAGGATAGCAGAACTGACATTTTCTTTACTCCATGGATTGTTTCAGAAAGCCAGGATATCAAAAGTGACTTCCTTTTCGCTTCCAGAGGATATCGGAGGCCACTGATAAAAACTTGTGTTTACCAGTAATTTGCTGATCACACATCTCCTGTGTCTCAAAAACACGGTCAAGTTAGCTAGCCTAAATCCCATCATGCATTGTGGCCACTGCTTGTGGCCAGAGTTGATTACTTATTACTGCTATGTCCTAAAAATACATGTTTAATGGTTAATAATGATTACTCAGTACACTTCCTATAATTAATCTCAATCCTTATTAAACTAACTTATGTAAAACTACTGTAGTGGCATCCTAGCTATTCAGTTTTAAGAGGTCTTACCGCTGGACGCCCCCTCCCTTCAGAGAGCACATGATCTGCACCCAGGGTCAGCCGTGTGTTGGTTAGAGCCCTGTGTACCAGCAAGCATTGAGAAAGCTCTTAGCTTGTACCCTTACTATTTATTTGTAAATGGTTATGAGAGTTAATAAAGACTTACAGTAGACCTACATATGACTACGAAGACTTCTTCCGACCTACCAAACTATATCCAACACACGACAACATGGTGGCAACTTGCGGAAAAAAACAAGACCTCGCAGAAAATGCAGAGAAAAATTAAAATTCTGGTAGATTGAGAAAAAATTCAGCAAAGCAGAATGTGGTCTGAAAAGACGCAGATGCACAGAGGAAAAATCACCAGGAAAATACTTGAAAGAAAGACTTGGAAACTGAAAGCAGAAATTTTTAATTCCTTACTGTAACAGATGACTCCAATGAACCTCCTTTGGAAGTTCAGCTTCTAATCCCTGAGTGCAGAGTCAGCAGTCATTTCAGAGGTGAGCTAATGCTTTTAAAACTCTAGGTGACAGCAAACATGAGAAGTCTTTAAATAATTCAAAGTCAGAAGTGCAGTTGGATAAACCCGATTCCTTAGTCAACGCTTGAACACGTGTCATCCAATCCCCCTCCAAAATGCAAAAAATAAATGATTGAAAAATCCAGGAGAATTGTGACTTCTTTTTTTTTTGAGATTCAGCACCCAAGTGTTCTTTATTTTATGAATTCTATTGTAATCTAGTGCAAGGTGTTTGAAAACTTTCCAAGGCTTACTACATTTTCCCCCTAAACAACATGCTTATTTGTGACTCCAGGTGGCCATTTAAATGTACTTTTCATGAACAAAACACAAATTTGATCAAAAGATATTTGGACGCAAGTTCCTCTGTTGCTGTAGCTGATGCCTGTGCTTTAATATATCTTGCATTGTAAGCACTCCTGGTAATTCTTTTTGTAGATATGGATCACCAAATTAGCAGTTGTTGCTATTTCTGAATTCCCCATCTTCAGTGATCTGCAGCTTGGTGGGATTGGTTGGGGAGATTCCATTACGGCTTTGCATGCTGTAGCGCTCCTTCAACTGCGACAGCGCCCTCATTAATCGGGCATTAGCTGCATCCAGTGAGACAATGCGTTTCTCCTGTGCCTCAATGATCTTCTGCTTAGAGTCTACTGCTGCCTGCATCTCTGAATGATCTTTCTTCAGCTCATCTTCAACAGCCATTAATCTGCTGATGATGCCTTTCATCTGCACATCCTTGCCTTCCTGTTGCCTCCGAAGCCGTTCCTCACCTTCCTTCCTGGCTTGGTACTCCAGCATCATCTTTTGTGCTTGATCCTCTTGGTTCTTTAAAAAAAAAATGTATTTATTCAAATTTTTCAACAAATTTTCAACAAACCACCCCCCCCCCCCCACAAGAAGAAAAAAAAACAAGAACACAACAAGCAGAAATTATTCATTGAATTTCCCCCATATACAATAGCCCCCCATATAACATTTAAGAACACAAATAGGGAACAAAAACCACCTTCACCCAAACGCCACCCCAAAACAAACACCCCTCCTGCCCCTGGGCTGCTGCTGCTGCTGACCTCCTCCTAGCGCTCCGCGAGATAGTCTAGGAACGGTTGCCACCGCCTGAGGAACCCTTGCACAGACCCTCGCAAGGCAAACTTTATCCTCTCCAGCTTGATGAACCCTGCCATGTCATTGATCCAAGCTTCCACACTACGGGGCTTTGCATCTTTCCATAATAGCAAAATCCTCCGCCGGGCTACCAGGGACGCAAAGGCCAGAATACCGGCCTCTTTCGCCTTCTGCACTCCCGGCTCGTCCGATACCCCAAATAATGCCAATCCCCAGCTCGGCTTGACCCGGGCATTTATCACCTTGGACATAGACCTCGCAAAACCCCTCCAAACCCCATCCAGTGCCGGGCACGACCAGAACATATGGGCGTGATTTGCCAGGCTCCCCAAGCACCTCCCACATCTGTCCTCCACCTCAAAGAACCTACTCAACCTCGCCCCTGTCATATGCGCTCTGTGAGTAACTTTGAACTGTATTAGGCTGAGCCTGGCGCAAGAGGAGGAAGAATTAATCCTACTCAGGGCATCAGCCCACATCCCATCTATCTCCTCCCCGAGCTCCTCCTCCCACTTGCCCTTTAATTCCTCCACTGAGGCCTTCTCCTCTTCCTTCAGCTCCTGGTAAATGGCCGAAACCTTGCCTTCTCCAACCCATACACCCGAAATCACCCTGTCCCAAATCCCACGTGCCGGAAGCAGCGGGAATTCCCTCACCTGCCACCTCACAAACGCCCTCACTTGCATGTACCTGAAAGCATTTCCCGGGGTTAGCCCAAACTTCTCCTCCAGCGCCCCAAGGCTCGCAAACGTCCCATCGATGAACAAGTCCCCCATTCTTCTAATCCCTGCCCGATGCCAACTCCGAAACTCCCCATCCTTCCTGGGATGAACCGATGGTTCTCCCGAATCGGGGACCAAACCGAGGCTCCCACCTCGCCCCTGTTTCGCCTCCACTGCCCCCAGATCTTCAGCACGCCGCCACCACTGGACTCGTGGT
Source organism: Scyliorhinus torazame (assembly GCF_047496885.1). NCBI lineage: Eukaryota > Metazoa > Chordata > Chondrichthyes > Carcharhiniformes > Scyliorhinidae > Scyliorhinus > Scyliorhinus torazame. The sequence goes on from NC_092720.1 coordinate 72,774,476, forward strand.
GTACCTTGTCGGCGAGAGCGGCAGCGGTGCCGTCACCAGCGCCCTCAGTGCTCGTGCCCACACAGGACGCCATCTCAAGCCTCTTCCATGCCGCCCCCTCTCCCTCCATTACCCACTTACGGATCATCGCCACGTTGGCTGCCCAGTAATAGCCGCACAAATTTGGCAGCACCAGCCCCCCCCCTGTCCCTGCTACGTTCCAGAAACACTCTCTTCACCCTCGGGGTCTTATTCGCCCACACAAATCCCATGATGTTCCTGCTTACCCATTTGAAAAAGGCCTTGGGGATCAAAATGGGAAGGCACTGGAACACAAAGAGAAACCTCGGGAGGAACATAATTTTGACCGACTGCACTCTACCCGCTAGTGAGAGTGGCAGCATATCCCATCTTTTAAAATCCTCCTCCATCTGCTCCACCAACCGCGTCAAATTGAGCTTGTGCAGGGCCCCCCAACTCCTAGCTACTTGGATCCCTGGGTACCGAAAGCTCCTTTCCGCCCTCTTCAGCGGTAGCTCGTCTATCCCCCTTCCCTGGTCCCCTGAATGCACCACAAAGAGCTCATTCTTCCCTACGTTGAGTTTGTACCCCGAAAAGTCCCCAAACTCCCTAAGGATCCGCATGACCTCTGCCATCCCATGGGGCAGCACGGTAGCATTGTGGATAGCACAATTGCTTCACAGCTGCAGGGTCCCAGGTTCAATTCCGGCTTGGGCCACTGTCTGTGCGGAGTCTGCACATCCTCCCCGTGTGTGCGTGGGTTTCCTCCGGGTGCTCCGGTTTCCTTCCACAGTCCAAAGATGTGCAGGTTAGGTGGATTGGCCATGCTAAATTGCCCCTAAGTGTCCAAAATTGCCCTTAGTGTTGGGTGGGGTTACTGGGTTATGGGGATAGGGTGGAGGTGTTGACCTTGGGTAGGGTGCTCTTTCCAAGAGCCGGTGCAGACTCGATGGGCCGAATGGCCTTCTTCTGCACTGTAAATTCTACGATAATCTATGATAACCCCCTCCACTGGATCCGCAACATACAACAACAGGTAATTGGCATACAACGACACCCGGTGTTCCTCTCCCCCCCGAACCAATCCCCTCCATTTCCTGGACTTCCTCAGTGCCATAGCCAGCGGCTCAATTGCCAGTGCAAACAACAAGGGGGACAAGGGGCACCCCTGCCTCGTCCACCGGAACAGCCGAAAATACTCCGACCTCTGCCGGTTTGTAGCCACACTCGCCACCGGGTCTCTATATAGCAGCCTGACCCAACTGATGAACCCCCTCCCTGAACCCAAACCTCCGCAACACTTCCCAAAGATACTCCCACTCCACTCGATCAAAGGCCTTCTCCACGTCCATAGCTGCCACTACCTCCGCTTCCCCCTCCACCGAAGGCATCATAATCACATTGAGGAGCCTCCGCACATTTGTATTTCGCTGACTACCCTTCACAAATCCCGTTTGGTCCTCATGAATCACCCCCGGGACACAGTCCTCGATTGTCGTAGCCAGCACCTTCACCAGCAACTAAGCGTCAACAATGAGGAGCGAGATCGGTCTATACGACCCACATTGCAATGGATCCTTGTCCCGCTTCAAGATCAAAGAAATCAGCGCCCTGGACATTGTCGGGGGCAAGGTCCCCCTCTCCCTCGCCTTATTAAAAGTCCTCACTAGCAACGGACCCAGCAGGTCCACGTATTTCCTGTAGAATTCAACCGGGAACCCATCCGGCCCTGGGGCCTTCCCCGCCTGCATGCTCGCCAATCCTTTAGCCAGCTCCTCCAGCCCAATCGGTGCCCCCAAACCAGCCACCTCCTCCTCCTCCACCCTCGGGAACCTCAGCTGATCTAGGAATCGTCGCCTACCCTCCTCCCCCGCTGGGGGCTCAGACCTGTACAGATCCCCATAGAAGTCCCTAAATACCTTGTTTATTCTCACCGCACTCCACACCGTATTCCCCCCTCTATCCTTGACTCCACCAATCTCCCTCGCTGCCTCCCTCTTACGGAGCTGATGTGCCAGCATCCGGCTCGCCTTCTCCCCATACTCATACGCCGCCCCCTGCGCTTTCCTCTACTGTGCCTCTGCTTTCCCCGTGGTCATCAGGTTGAATTCCGTCTGGAGGTTCCCCGCCCCGACTACCTCTCCTACTTCCAGCTCCCCTTTGGCCAATGCAGCAGCAACCCAGTCCCCCCACACCCCCCCCCCCCCCCCTCCGCTAGATCCTCATCTAGCCATTTTGCTCCCCCCATGACACTCCCGCAAGTCAGCTGACTCCTGCTGACCCGGCCTCTCCCGCCATTCCATCGACCCCCCAGTGTGAGAATCCCCCCCACCGCTTAGCAGTCAGTGTGCGCTCCTCTCCAGCACCGCCCTTCCCCCCGGCCCCGCCCCCATCCTTCCCTAACGCGGGAAAAAGCCCGTGCTTTCCTGAGCCGGCCCCGCCCCCTCTGGCGCAGCTCCTTTTTGCGGCCTTACACCAACTCCCCATCCCCGGGCCTCCAACCCCCCTCTTCCTCCGTGGGGCCCTGCCCCTCCAACATCGACGCCCACACTCTCCCACAACCCCCATATCAAATCCATTCACCCATCCCCACCCAGCACCAAAACAAAAAGAACATTCTCCAAATGCAATAAATACAGTAAACATCCCCCCACGACAAACCCTCAGTTTGAGTCCAACTTTTCAGTCTGGATAAAGTTCCATGCCTCATCAGGCATTTCAAAATAGTGGTGCCGATCTTGGAACGTGATCCACAATCACGCTGGCTGCAGCATCCCGAACTTCACCCCCTTCCGATGGAGCACCGCCTTAGCCCGATTGAAACCAGCTCTCTTCTTAGCCACCTCCGCACTCCAGTCCTGATAAATTCGGATCTCCGTGTTCTCCCACCTGCTGCTCCGTTCTTTTTTGGCCCATCTCAGGACACACTCTCTGTCCATAAAGCGGTGGAACCTAACCACTACAGCCCTTGGCGGCTCATTGGCTTTGGGTTTCCTTGCCAGGACCCAATGAGCCCCATCCAGCTCCAGGGGCCTCGGGGAAAGCTCCCGCGCCCATCAGCGAATTGAGCATCGTGCTTATATACGCTGCGGCATTGGGCCCCTCCACTCCTTCAGGGAGACCCAGAATCCAAAGTTTCTTCCTCCTTGACCTATTCTCCAGGTCCTCAAATTTCTCCGTCCACCTCTTGTGCAGCGTCTCGTGCGCCTCCACCTTCACCGCCAGGTCCAAGATCTCGTCCTCGTTCTCCAAGGCTTTTTGCCGCACCACCCGGATCGCCGCCCCTTGGGCCTTCTGGGTCTCCACAAGCTTCTCAATCGCCGCCTTCATTGGCGCCAGCATTTCTGTCCTCAGCTCCGCAAAGCAGCGTTTAAGAAACCCCTGCTGCTCCTGCGCCCACTGCGCCCACACTACATGGTCTCCACCCGCCGCCATCTTGCTTTTCCTCCCTCGCACTTTCCGCTGCACCAGGATCACTTTTTTAACCGCTCCACTCCTGGTCCAATCCATATAGTGTCGGGGGAACCTTGCTGTCACCTTCCCACACTGGAAGCCGTCGAACAATTGCCGTTGGGGCCCCTCTGAAGAGGCCAAAAGTCCGTTCCCGGCAGGAGCTGCCGAACGTGCGACCTAGCTAGGCATAGTCGCAACCGGAAGTTAGAATCGTGACTTCTAAACTTAGCTAAGAAAAAGACAAAGCCAGGACTTGACAAATTTGCAACTTTAGAGTAGAACATTGAGTAAGATAGCTCTGCTGGCAATTGATCAAGGCAGCCAGTGTTGAAATGTTTTCTTTCATGCTGAGCATAATCACATTTGTCGTCAAGTGCATCAAAACTGGAAAGCATGGAAAATACCTTTGTCTCCAAGTGAATGGCAATGGCAATACCATCCTGAAAGCTCTTAAAGCAGAACCTATACTTTAAAAAAAATTAACCGTGAATCAAAATTCTACACTTCCAAATTAATTTGGTCTAATCCAGGACTCAGAACAATCACATATTGGGGGACTTTGGAGAAAGTTTTTCCTGGGATACAGCTTTGCATCAGGTTCAGACAAATGTCAGACCAGGTTAACACACTCCATTATTAGGTAGGCCCAATTTTAGATGACATTATTGCAAGACAGAGAATCAATGAATCATCTGCTAAATTTGAAGAAGTACCAAAATCATTAAATGTTTATTTTAATCTAAGAAGCAATAAAATACTTGAACAAACTAAATTTACCATGTGAATTCAGCAGCTATTGATGAACCTATTGATTCATTCATCAATGATCTGTACAGAATAGCAGAAGGCTGCAAATACAGAGACTTAACATCTGAACTCATCACGGACAGAATAGTGGTAGGAGTAGCAAGCAAAGGAAGATCTAACACTGGAAAAGGCCATCCAGATAGTTAGGCAATCAGAATTCCATGAGCAGCATTGAACCATTTCAAGAAGGGAAAATAAATCATTATGCTGAGACCAACCAACAGCTCAACTTGATAAGCAACAAAGAAACAGAGACACTCCAGGGCAGGGAAATCAATACCCAAACTGGCCAGCAGAGTAACCATGCCTATTCTGTGGAACAAAGCACCCTCACGGCTGAGATCAGTGTCCAGCAATTTAAGTCCTGTGCTTTCAGTGCAACAGGATTGAACACTAAGATTGCTTCTCGGCCTTTTGGCTAAGATCATGTGTAGTGCAGATTGAGCCTTTTGGCTCAGATCTGGTATGTCTCTCTTGTGGGGACCATGAATTGGATTCAATTTGAATTGGTTTTTGGAGCAGGCGAGGAGCTGGATCAGGGGTTAGCCCCTGACCCACACTCTGAGTCCTGGCTTTGGAACTCAGAAAAAGTTTTTAAAAAAGGATTGGTCACTAAGGCAAACTGTGCCGGAATCCACAACGACAAGACTGCAAATCTGGGAGACACAAACTTCTTGGGTGAGGTCAAGATCTTGATTTCTCATTTTGCAATGCGGAAAACTCAGTCAGTGGTCATTTAATGCATTTCAAATTAGACACAGAAGCTAACGGAGCAGCCCTGTTGGTCAGAAAACCATGGCTGGTGACCCAGCAGCTTACACCGCCTGCAACACACATGTATAGAGCAGGTGAAAGGCACCCTGCAGGCAACACCTAAATGCAAGAATAAAATATTCCTTGAGGCCCTCTTTGTGATCCACAATCAGGACTGCTCATTCCTTAGCTGAAAAGGCTGTGTAGAAATTAACATGTTACAGAAGTTTGATGAGGTCAGCCAGCAAGGGATTGGCTCCAAGTACAGCATTAAAAGCCTGAAATTCTTCACAGGACTGGTTTGAGTGGAAAATGCATCCAGATTCAGCCTGAGAGAGGTTGCTAAACCTGTGAGCCTATTCATGCCACATAGACCCCTTACCCACTCATGACACAAGTGCAGCACCAGTTGGATGAGATGAAAAATATTGGAGACATATCCCCAGCCTCCCAACCAACCGCGTGGTATTCCGGGATGGTCCCAGTCACAAAACTGAATGGGTCCATCCATATCCATAGAATTCCTACAGTGCAGAAGGAGGTCATTCGGCCCATCAAGTCTGCACCGCCCCTCAGAAAGAGCACCCTACCTAGGCCCACCCCTTGTCCTAACCCGTAACCCCACCTAACCTGCACATCATTGGACACTAAGAAGCAATTGAACATGGCCAATGCACCTAACATGCACGTATTAGGACTGTGGGAGGAAACCAGAGCACCCGAAGGAAACCCCCGCAGACATGCGGAGAAAGTGCAAACACCACACTGTCACCTAAGGCCGGAATTGAACCGGGTCCCTGGCACTGTGAGGCAGCAGTGCTAACCACTGTGCCACCATGTGCCCATTCAATAAATATCCAATAAACCCATAGCCAGAGAAGTATATACTGAAGGGAGGGGGGGGGGGGGCTGGTCCTGAGATAAGACCCCTTCAAACCAGATAGCTGGGGTAACACTAGAATAACTCTACATAGGTTAGCTTATTGAGGACTGAAATTAATCATAGAAAGAATATCCAGTATTCATTATTAACCATTGAACATGTATTCTTAGAGCATAGCAGCAACAAGCATTTAAACTCTTGCTAATAGTAGTGGCCGTAATGAATACTGGGATTTAAGCTAACTGACTTGACCGCATTTCTAAGAAAGACAGAAGCAGAAAGGAATAATGTAGTCAGCAGAAACACATCCAGAGGAAGCAGCTCTTATCAGCAGCCCCAGGCATCCTACGCTCAGACAGACAATGGTACAGCTAGGAACCACACTCTGATAAGAAGAAATGGGAGTAGGGAAGAGCAAAGGACAGCGGTGCGAGAGTCTTGAAAAACAGCAGATGGCCAGTGGACAGAACATGACTAAATCATGAGCTGATCACGCAGTTACCTTGCTGCCTAAAGTAAAATTCATTGGTCAAGGCATAATCTATAGCTACAAGGATTGGCCCTAGTCCACCTGAGGCAGGGTTACTGATTTTTGGAGATTGTATAACTGTTGAACCTAAAGTAATGTAAAGCAGAGTGGTTTTGGCATTTATCCAAATCACTGTCCCTCATACGTTGACCAAACTTGGAAAGTAAAGCCTTCTTAACTAGTGTTGCTGTCTCCGCGAGTCTTTGTGTCAGCTGAATCGCAATTAGGTGGGGAGATTCCCCATGTAAAAGCCAGCTCAAAAGTCAGCCTCTGAAAACGCTTCTACATATAACATGAGCTAAGTGATAACCAAACTCTCGAAGAGTACAATGTTCTTAAAATTGGACACAAGCATTGATTTTTGGCAACTTCTCCTTGATGAAGAGTCCAGGCTGTTGACCACATTTATTACTCGCTTCAGCAGATTCTGCTTTGACTGCCTACTGTTTGGTATCACGTCAGCACCAGCAATATTCCAACATACAATGTTGGCCATTTTTCAGAGCTTTCAAGAGGTAACTTGTCACATGGATGATGTATTGGTTCATGGTGGATGAACATGACAAAAGGTACACAGCAGTCTTGGAGCTCCTGCAGGAAGAACAGCTGACACTGAAAGACAAATGTGAGTTTTCCAAAACATCACTTCAATTCCTGAGCTGCACCGTCAGCAATAAAGGAATTACAGCTGACCCACAAAAAACGAAGGCGATCAGCGAGTTCCCAACCCCATCCTCCATTCCGGACCTCCCGTGATTCTTGGGAATGGTGAACCATTTTGCACAATTTCTTCAACAAATTTGGCAGAGGTGACAGAACGACTTAAGAAAGACCAAGCATTGTGCTGGGACTCACATTAGGAGCAAGCATTTACTCACATCAAGGCAATGTTGCTTTTCATGGATCTCAGGCTCACTACTATCCAGCACTGCCCACCACCATAGCAGCAAATGCTTAATCCACAGTCCTGGGGGCAGACCCGTTTTAGCAACAACTGGATCAAAGTTACCAACGTGTTTACTACCCATCAGAGGGCTGTCATACATGGGGAATAGGTATGCCATCATAGAAAGGAAGCCCCTTCCCTCTGTCACTGGTGGGTCGGGTACAGGTGGTTAAAATGAATGTGTTGCCGCGATTTCTGTTTATCTTTCAATGCCTACCAATTTTCCTGCCAAAGGCTTTTCTCAAGGCGATTGAGGGAAGGATTACCTCGTTCATATGGGGAGGGGAGGTGGACAGAGTGAGAAAGGTGCTGCTATAGAGGGGAAGGCAGGCGGGGGGTTTGGGTCTTCCGAACCTGATGTACTACTACTGGGCGGCGAATGTGGAGAAGGTGCGGTGCTGGGTCAGAGGGGTTGATTCCCAGTGGGTCAGAATGGAGGAGAGTTTGTGCAGTGGGTCGGGACTGAAAGCACTAGCAACAGCGCCGCTCCCGATAGCTCCGGGGAAATACTCAGGGTGTCCAGTAATAATAGCTTCATTGAAAATCTGGAGGCAGTTTCGCCAACACTTCGGGTTGGGGGCAGGGTCAAGGGAAATGCCGATTCGGGGGAACCACAGATTTGAGCCAGGGAGGTGGGATGGAAATTTCCGGAAATGGGAAGAGAAGGGGATTAAGACGCTAAAAGACTTGTTTCTTAGGGGTCGGTTTGCAGGATTGAAGGAGCTCGAAGCGAAGTATGGGCTGGAGCAGGGAGAAATGTTTAGATATATGCAGGTTTGAGATTTTGACAGAAAGGAGATACAGAGCTTCCCAGAGGAACCGGCCTCCACATTGCTGGAGGAGATGCTCACGACAAGGGGACTGGCGAAGGGGGTAGTGTCAGCGGTGTACGGAGCTATTTTGGAAGAGGATAAGGCACCACTGGAAGGGATCAAAGCAAAGTGGGAGGAAGAGTTGGAAGAGGTCATAGAGGAAGGGGGGGGTGGGGGGCGCTAATCACGTCCATATGTTTTGATCCTGTCCAAAGCTAGAGGATTACTGCAAGGAGGTTTTTAGGGTAATTTCCAAGGTGGTGCATGTGAAACTGGACCAGGGTCCCCGGGAGGCCATACTCGGGATGTCGGACCAGCCAGGGTTGGAAACGGGTGCGAAGGCAGATATCATAGCCTTCGCCTCGTTGATCGCCCGAAGGCGGATCCTGTTGGGATGGAGAGCAGCCTCTCCACCCTGTGCCCTGGCGTGGCGGGGGGGACCTGTTGGAATTCTTGACTCTTGAGAAGATTAAGTTTGAACTGAGGGGAAGGACGAAGGGGTTCTACAAGTCATGGGCATTATTCATTATGCACTTTCAAGAACTGGATAACATCGAACATTAGTTGGGGGGGATGGGTGGGAAGGTTGGGGGGGAGTGGGCTGTGTGTATTAAGGGTGACTATGGGTAATCCCTAATTCCTTTTTGTCATTTGTTTATGTAAACATGCAGGCTAATGTTTTGGAGTTGGTGGGAGGATGTGATTGTTGTTATTGTTATGGGGATTGACATATTTGTTGCTGATTATTGTTTATTGTTGGTGGGTGTAAATTTGGGAGAAAGTGTGAAAAAGGAGGAGAATAAAAATATTTTTTTAATTTAAAAAAAATAGGAAGGAAGCCCCTGCAGTGACGTGTGCCTGTGAGTTTTCAGATTATATCATTGGCCTCAATCGCAATCAAAATCGGATTGGACAAGAAGGAGCTACCAAAGATGCCTCCCAGAATCCAGAGGTTTCACCGACGCCTCATGAGATTTGACTATGAGATGGTATATGTCCTAGGTAAAGGAGCAGATAACAGCAAACACACTTTCAAAGGCTACAGTGGGCTTCCTGACAAAACAGGATGCCAATCTCATTGAACAATTGGAAACAATTGTCTCCCTGTTGACAAGGAGACACCTGCCAGCGAACATACGTAAACATGGCGACCCAGAGGAAGCTGTTAGTGGAACCATCCTTGGATCTGAAACAGGCCATAGAATTGACGCTCTCCCACGAGAATGCTGAAAAGGGGGTTCAGGAACTCCAGGGTTCCATAGACTATGAATGTGCACAGCATTGGCTGGCCCCTATTCCGATCAGCGATGCCCCCCAAGGATAAGATTCACACCATCCAGTCTCCTCCAAACAGCACCAGGGTCAGGCCTGCCGGACAAGGACCACCTCAGCCTGACGGGACATCTCCCCAGAGGATAATGAGGAATACCAACATCTGTGGTGCACTTGCAATTGCAGGAACCATGGAGGTCGAGGCCACTAGAATCGCCAATGAGTATCGCCCTGGCCAGGTGACACAAACACTCCGAGCCAGGGCTTTGGACATTGCCCGCCCGAGGGAGACGCCTCATTGCAGTTAAACTGCATCACGGCCCACAAAGTAGCCCTGGCAAGGATAATGCTCCAATTTAATGGTAACCCCTTGGACAAAGAAATTGATACAGGGGCTGGACAACAGACATACCATAAGCTCCGTCCGAAGGATATCAAGCCCCGGCTGGCAAAATACACCAGAGAACCATTGACCATGATTGAGACCGCGGTAGCCCCAGTTACCCACAGACAGCAGTCAGTCCACCTACTACTGGTAGTGGTGCAGGAAATCCAGCCCGGCCTCCTTAGCCAGGCTGGTTACAAAGACGCTGTTTGAGCGAACAACAAATCATTCAGATATGTACTGGCGGCTTGTACAAAGTCTTTGGAAAGTACCGGAAGTTTTCCGGGACAGCTTGGGACAGATAAAGGGGGCTATGGCCAAAATCTACATTGGCCCAGAGGAAAAGCCCAAATATTTTAGAGCTCCTCTGGTCCCATACGCCCTCCTGTCAAAGGTTGATGATGAGCTGAGCCACCTGGGCATCACACGCCCGGTTCAATTCGCTGAGTGGGCAGCAACTGTGGGCCCAGTGCTGAAGCCAGCCAAGTCCGTTTGCGACTATAAGATGACTGTCAACAATGCCTCTTGCCTGAACAGGTAGTCCATGCTACGCCTAGAGGAGTTGTATGAAAATTTAGCTCAGGGTCACTCCTTCACGAAGCTGGACATGAGCCGCTCATATATCCAGCTGGGGCTAGACACAGCATCGAGAAAATATGTCACTGTCAACACCCACAGAGGGCTGTATGAGTACACTCGGCTTCCATTCGGGGAGTCATCGGCATGCGCAATTTTCCAGCAAGTAATGGAAAACATCCTACAAGTGCCCCCAGGGTGGCTGTATATCTGGACGATGTACTTAGCACAGGAACAAGCGATAAGGAACACCTATGCCACCTAGAAGAGGTCCTTCAACAGTTTTCCGAAGTGTGTGCCCCTGAAAAGGAGCAAGTGCACCTTCCAGGCAAAAGAGGTCACAGATTTGGGATACTACGGCGATAAGGATGGGTTGCACTCGGTGGAGGAAAACTCCGGCCATCACACGGAGCTCCAACACCTGAGAATGCGACAGATCTGAGGTCATTCCTGGGACTTTATCCCAAACCTTGCTACCTTGTTGATGCCTCTGCACACGCTCCTAAAAAAGGAACCAGAAATAGGCGTGGAAAGCGTCACAGATAGAAACACTCGCCAGGGTGAAACGACAGCTGTTATCTTCAAAATTGTTAACACATTACGATCCGGCAAAGCCGCTCATCCTCACATACGACACCCCTCGTTGTGGCAGTGTTGTTCCATCTGTGGGACGATGGGATAGAAAGGCCGATAGCCTATGCGCCAGGACCCTGGCTGATGCGGAACACCATTATGCGCAGATTGAAAAGTAGGTCTCAACGTGATTGATGCGGTTAAAAAATTCCAACAATACGTCTACTTTTTACTGTAATGATGGACCCTAAGACCCTATCCGGCCTATTTAAGGAGGATAAATTAGGAGGACAATAGCCTCGACCAGGATTCAACGGGGCGGCACGGTAGCACAGTGGTTAGCAGTTACTTCACAGCTCCAGGGTCCCAGGTTCGATTCCCACTTGGGTCACTGTCTGTGAGGAGTCTGCACGTTCTCTCTGTGTCTGTGTGGGTTTCCTCCGGGTGCTCCGGTTTCCTCCCACAGTCCAAAGATGTGCAGGTTAGGTGGATTGGCCGTGATAAATTGCCTTTATTGTCCAAAAGGGATTGGGTGGGGTTGCTGGGTTACGGAAATAGGGTGGAGGTGTTGGCTTGAGGGGGTGCTCTTTCCGGGTGCCAGTGCGGACTCGATGGGCCGAATAGCCTCCGCCTGCACTGTAATTCTATGAAACAGTGGGCTTTGCTGTTGGCGGCATAGGAATACACATCCGAATATCATCCTGCCGCTTAGATTGTGCTTGCAGATGCTCTTAGCTAACTCACGCTGCCTGCAAGGCACAGCCCCACCAATAGTGGGCAAATTCGTGCTAGCATTAAACTTTATGAGCATGTTACTCACCATGGCTGCTCAAATCCACGCATGGACCCAAAAGGATCCTACGTTGACAAAACTGTGCCATGGTGGATTGCAGGGAAAGTTCCCGGAGGAACTGTGGGCCTACACGACAAAGAAGCAGGAGCTCAATGTGGTGGATAGGATTATCCTGTGGGGAGCCCGCAGCCAAGCCAGTGAACCATCTTCCAGGACTTACATTGTGGACACTCGCTAGAGGTTACGAGTGGTGGCCAGGGCTTGATGGTGACATTGAGTGACTGGTACAACAATGTTCGGCTTGCCAGGTGTACCAAAACCTCCCTCCATCAACCTCACTCCACCCATGGGAGTGACTGGGATGCCTCTGGATGCGGTTGGACGCTGACTTCGCTGGGCCCTTTTTGGGATCTATGTTTCTGTTCCTGATCAACGGCCACTCAAGTGGATGGACATGCACAAAATGGCTTCCACCACTTCGCGTCCCAGTGATGAGAAGTTGCACCAGACCTTTAGTATCACGGGGTTCTGGAAATTATTGTCACTAACAATGGGACCCCCTTTACCAGCGAGGAATTTGAAGGATTTATGTGCACACCCGAACTGCCCCACATCACCCATCTTCGAACGGACTGGCAGTCCAGACATTTAAACGGGGCATGAAAAAACAGACTAGAAGGTCCATTGATACAAAGCTGGCACCATTCCTGTTTACCTACTGGACCACACCACATTCTACATCCGGGCAGCGCCTTAAGAGTTACTGATAGGCAGACGCCTCCAGACCTGCCTAAGTTTGACGTTCCCGAACCTCGTAGGAAGGTAGAAAAGAAGCTGGGCCTTCAGAAGAAAAACCACGATCGTCAAATGTGCAACAGAAGCTTTAAACCTGGGGGAACGCTCCATGTTTGAAATTTCAGGGATGGTGTCAATGGATCCCAGGGGCCATAGTGAAGAATACAGGACCAGCCTCTTACATGGTCAAGACTGGAGATCGAATAGTGCAAAAGCACGTAGACCATCTCAAAGGCAGGGAGACTCCCAGAGCAAACCATGATGGATGAGTCTGACTCTCGACCCCACCCGCCCACGTTTGCCATCCACAAACCAAGGAGCACTCCCCACCAGAGACCTGGCTCAGGCCAGATAGGTGCAGATGACTTTTAGAGGACATTGTGGTCAAATACGCACCTCCGGCAGGACCCCCTCGATGTTCAGTGTGAAAAAGGGCCCCCCAGACACGATACACATTCCCAGACCCGCCCCCATAGTCAGAAGAAGCACAGCCAAGGGCAAACTCTACAACGGGCTACCGAAGGACATTCGGATTTTGGGGGGGGGAAGGGATGTAATAACCCATAAAATCCATGGGGACACCCCAATTGCCCTGGTGCCCGTGAAACATGAGCTCGCCTTCTAGGGGCGGAGGCCCATCAGCTGGGACTTGTGCAAATCAACATAAATGCCGGCCCGGACTGGGACCGGTTCGAATGGTAATTTTGTTTCGGACCTTTGAGCTGTAACATTTGTTTCCTAATGAAACCACTTTTGAATTTACCTTTTATAGGCAGGTTGTCTTATGAGGAATCACGGGAGTTTACAAGAGTAAGAGGTGATTTGATTGAAACCTAAAAGATCCTGAGGGGTCTTGACATGTAGTGGATGTGGAGATGATGTTTCCTCTTGTGGGAAAATCTGGAACTAGGGTTCATGGTTTAAAAATAAGGGGTCGCTCATTTAAGTCAGATGAGGAGAATTCTTTCTTTCAGAGAGTCATTGAAACTTCCTTCCTGAAAAAGCAGTGGAAGCAGACTCTTTGACTATTTTTTAGGCAGAGCTGGATTGATTCATAGTTATCAAAGGGGTGAAAGGTTATCGTGGATAGGCAAGAATGTGGAGTTGAAGTTCAATCAGATCAGCCATGATCTTATCGAATGGTGGAGCAGGTTTGCACGTCGTGTGGCCTAACGACTGCCCCTAATGTTCATATGTGCAAAATTCCTATATGGTGGAATTAGCCCCGCAATATGTTTTCAAAAATTAACTCTTTAATAAGAGTTGCTTGTCAACTTTCCAAGTGTTCTTCTGGCTTTTAACATTTTTCTCTTTTTTTTCCCAATTAAGGGGCAATTTAGCGTGGCCAATCCACCTACCCAATCTTTGGGTTGTGGGGGTGAGACCTACGAAGACACTGGGAGAATGTGCAAACTCCACACGGACAATGACTGGGCTGGGATCGAACCCGGATCCTTGGTGCCGTGCAGCAGTGCTAACCACTGCGCCACCGTGCCGCCCCTTTTTTCTGGCCTTTGAAAACATTTTCCACTCTAAGAGATTTATTGTAAATGAATCTGGATTGTACAAATCATTGTTCCTCTTTTAAGAACATCCAGTATGGAAATTGTCCTTGAGGATTACTCCCAAAAACATTGTGTTATTTAAGAAATATGCTTTTAAGGTATTTCTTAATTTAATATTATATCCTACAGTGGGTGGAAAGGGCAATTGATATACTATGGCAGCTGGTGGAATTTAAGTTCAATTAATAAATCTAAAAATAGAAGCTAGTCTCAGTATTGGTGACCATGAAACCATTACCAATTGTCATAACAACCCACCTGGTTCACTAATGCCCCTTTAGGAAAGGAAATCTTCTGTCCTTAATTGGTCTGGCCTACACGTGATTCCAGACCCACATCAATGTGGTTGCCTCTTAAATGCTCTCTGAAATGACCTGGCTAGCCACTCAATTGTATCAAACCACTACAGAAAAGTTGATAAGGAATTAATCTGGTATCGACCTCGGCACCGGAAAGGACAATGACACATCCAGCCTTGTCAACTCTCCATTGTCCTCCTTAGCAACATCAGTGGGTTCCTGCCAAAGCTGGTAGAGCTGTCCCACAGATGAGTTAAGCAACAGCCTGGCATAGTCATTCTCACAGAATCAGGCTTTACAGGCAATATCCTAGACATCGCCATCACCATCCAGTGGCATATACTGTCCCGCTGGCAAGGTAGACGCACCCATTATTTTCTACCTGACTTTAGTATGGAATTATACAATAAATAATTCAATGTTTGTGGAGGTGTACAAGTAATTGCCAAGTTTAAAATGCTTATTTTCAGAGTCTCAAAGTCTCGCACCAATCTGCCAGTGTAAATTCCATTTATTTGCGGTAAATATGACAATCATTCTGTTGCAACACATATGAATGCTACTCGATGAACATAAATATTTTCCACAACTAAACTGATGGCATTTTACTTCGAAAAAATATTTCCTTGTCATGACTGTTTTTTGCTGTGTGTAATGCAAAGGACGTTTCTTTACCAGAATTAATGATACAGCAATTATATTGGCTTGGAACATTCTTAATTTATGTTGAAACAATTTGGTCTAATTAAATCAGCGCTGAAGGTACCTAGCTATACATTTCAGTAAATGGATGTGTATGGTATTTTCATCATCATGAACCATTTTACTTTTAATGGGTGCAGTGATTTAGAGCTTGAGTTGTAATAAGAGACTTCCTCCTCAAAATAATTTAATTTGTGAGATTGATGCACAATGCAACTCAGCAGATCATTGCATTGTTGATCTTGCAACTTTATCTCTTCTCGTCATTCCAGTTCCTTCCAAGATCTGAAATATGAATTATCTAAGTGTTTAGACGGTGAACAAGGTTAGCGTATTTAAACACCACCTCTTCTTGTGGCAAGGTTTTGAGAAGATGCGGATAATGGAAGTATTACTCCTCCAAAAACATTGACTAGGATTTGCACAACAATTGTTTTTGACTGGGTAATGCATAGAAATGTTGTTTTAGTCCTGGTAAGTACATTCATAACTGGAGGGAAATCTTTTGCTCAACTTGTTGTCTGAAGTGCAAAGAAGCTCATCACCAAATAGAATTTCCAAATTAAATTACTGAGAAATCCAAAAACTAGAGTTTCTGCTGCCTGGTTTGAAGTGTACAGTCACTGATCATAGGACACGTCATTTAAGTAAACAGGTCGCAGTACCTGATGCTAAGGATTTCAAACAAATGTAGAATTAAACCACTTAAAACTACACAGCCTACAAGCTTAGGGCAATGATAAACGTTCTGCTGTTTTACCACCTGGAATCAGCTTACCTGTAATATTAGAGTGTATGGGATTGTAAGGGTTAATGTGGGTAATGGGTACTGCCCGCATGATGATGTAGAGACTCACGTTGGAGTAGGAGAGTGTGGAGACTTCCGGTGATGGTGATGTGTTGAGCAGACGCACATTAGATAGCTCGCCTCCAAACCCGGACGTAAAAAAGCACTTTTCATCAAATTTTGCCCAAATTTCAAAGGGAAAAAATCTCTCAACAGCAAAAGGAGGGCAGCCAAGAAAAGATGCTCGAGGGCCGAAGAAACGGCAGAAGCGGCAGTAAGAGCCATGACCAGCAGGCGGATGACATGGCGGACACACGAGGCGAAGACATTTTCTCCCAGGGGAGAGGGCGGCCAGCAACCCAAGCATCAGCCTCCCCCTCCACCACCTGGAGACGGATGGAAGAGCTTCCTAATGAAGGAGCTGAGCGCCATGAAAAAGACAATCAGGTTAGAAATCCAAGTGGCGGTCAAGGTGGCGGTGGCCGAGGTGATGGCCACCATGCAGAAGGCAATCGATGGGCTGGGGAAGAAAGTAGAAAATCAGGAGAGGTCGATCCTCGACCTGGTAAAGGGCTCGATGGATCAGAGCGACAGAATCGCGCCCCGGAGGCAGGTGGCAGTCCAAGGGAACTTAAGGGGGAAAGTCGAGGACCAGGAGAATAGGTCCCGATGACAAAATATTCGGATTGTGGGCCTGCCGGAAGTAATCGAGAGCAAAGACCCAACGGACTACGTCGGCCAAATGCCGGGAAACTTAGTTGGGAGCGACAACTTCCCCAAATCCCTAGAGCTCGACAGAGCATACAGGTCGCTCAACCGAAGGCTAAGGCCGGGGAGCAGCCGAGGGCAATTATCGCAAAGCTCCATCGCTATCAGAACTGCAAGAGGATCCTGCACGCCAGACAAAAAACATGCACCTGGGAAGGACACAAAATCAGAATCTACCTGGACATCTAGCAAAACGCAGGGCCGTGTTTTACCAGGCAAAATCGGCCCTGTACAGGAATGGGGTGCGTTTCGGTATCCTGTTCCCAGCCAGGCTCTGGGTTACGTACCAAAAAAACAAACACTACTTTAACACCCCGGAGGAAGCAAATGAATTTGTCAGAACCAACAGCCTGTACAAGGAACAGGCATGGCAATGATGAGAGTTGTGCAGGGAAAGAGTATGAAAGAGCAAAAGACTCATTAGAAAATGAGCATGTTTGCACAGGACTGCGCTGCCTCGTTCTAATCATGAAGGGAAGACTGGGTCATAGAAAGAAGCAAGAACAAGGGAAAGCAGGTGAGGGTTTAAACAGGGAAAATGGGCAGTCTGCAGGCATAAGGAAGGGCTAGACCAGCCCCGGCAGGAAGGCCACAACACTAACAGGAATAGCTAGCATGGGAAGATAGAAAACAAGGGGGACCGCGGCGCATCTCCCAGTAGGGAGGGAGCACCTGTTTGGGAGGGAGGTGCAGGGACAACGGGGAGACTGGGAAAGGGTGATGCAGGAAATGGGGGGATGGGGGGGTGGGGTGGGAAAGGGACACAAAAGGGACAGAGCAGGAAAAATGAGTTGGGTTTTGTGCGGGCTTCAGTGAGTGAGGAACAGGCTGAAGGAACAAGATGGAGCCGCAAGCAGCCACTTTGGAGGGTCCCTAAACAAAGGGAGGCCCCAGAGTGTAGGAGCGCACCCACGTGGCATACACGCAATTGGTAGCCATGTTGGATGCCCCCTGGACAATGGGAAACCCCGGAGTGCAGGGGTGCGTCCACCAGGTAAGAATGGTTGATCCCACAAGAACGGGGGGACAAAACCCCCCCACCAGGATTATCACCTGGAATGTCAGAGGCCATAACGGCCCGGTGAAAAGATCCAGAGACAGGGCAAGACTACCATTGGTCGAAGCCAGATGGAAATGGGAGGACAAATTGGAGACGGAAGTGGGTTGGAGACTCAGGAGCGAAGCACTGAGCAGGGCCAACACCACCTCCTACTGCGCAAGGCTCAATCTCATACAGTTTAAAGTGGTGCACAGAGCCCACCTGACTAGAACCCGAATGAGCAGGTTCTTCCCAGAGATAGAGGACAAATGTGAACGGTTCCAGGGAGGCCCGGCCAACCAACCCCACATGCTGTTGGCATCCCCCAGACTTGTTGGGTTCTTGACAGCCTTCTTCGAGGCAATGTCCAAGGTTCTGGGGGTGAGTGTGGAGCCGTGCCCGGAGTTACAGTCTTCGGGGTATTGGACCAACCAGGTCTTCATATGGGGAAGAGGGTCAACACCCTGGGCAAAGGGGGCGGGGTTGCATTGTTAGTAAGGAATGAAGTTAAATCGATAGCAAGGAGCGATATAGAATCAGAAGGCATAGAATCTCTGTGGGTAGAGTTGAGGAATCGCAAAGGTAAAAAGACCCTGGTGGGAGTTATGTACAGGCCCCCTAGCAGTAGTCAGGATGTAGGGCAGAAAATAAATCAGGAGATAGAGAAAGCATGTAAAAAAAGCAAAAGCACAATAATCATGGGTGACTTCAATATGCACATGGACTGGGAAAATTAGGTTGGTAGTGGATCCCAAGAAAAGGAATTTGTGGAATATTTAAGAGATGGTTTTTTGGAGCCCACTAGGGAACAGGCAATTCTGGATTTGGTGATGTGTAATGAGGCAGACTTGATTAGGGATCTTAAGGTGAAGGAACCCTTAGGGAGCAGTGACCACAATATGATAGAATTTACTCTGCAGTTTGAAAGGCAGAAGCTGGAGTCAGATGTAACGGTATTACAATTAAATAAGGGTAACTACAGAGACATGAGGGAGGAGCTGGCCAGAGTTGATTGGAAAAGGAGCCTAGCAAGGAAGACAGTGGAACAGCAATGGCAGGAATTTTTAGGGGTTATTTGGGAGGCACAGCAGAAATTCATCCCAAGAAGGAGGGAACATGCTAAGGGCAGGACAAGGCATCCATGTTGACGAGGGAAGTCAAAGACAGCATAAAAGCAAAAGAAAAAGCAGACAAAGTGACAAGGATTAGTGGGAAGCCAGAGGATTGGGAAGCATTTAAAAGCGAGCAGATTTCAACTAAAAAAGCAATAAGGGGAGAGAAGATGAAACATGAGTGCAAGTTAGCTAGCAATATAAAAGAAGATAGGAAGTGTTTCTTTCAATATATAAATATATTGGACCACTGGAAACGTGGCTGGAGAAGTAATAATAGGAAACAAAGAAATGGCAGACAAACTGAATAGTTACTTTGCATGAGTCTTCACGGTGGAAGACACCAGTGGGATGCCAGAGCTCCAGGAGAATCAAGGAGCAGAGGTTACTGCAGTGGCCATCACTAAGGAGAAGGTTCTGAGGAAACTGAAAGGTCTGAAGGTGGATAAATCACCTGGACTGGCTGGACTACACTCCAGGGTCCTAAAAGAGATAGCTGAGGAAATTGTGGAGGCATTGGTGGTGATCTTTCAGGAATCACTGGAGGCAGGAAGGGTCCCAGAGGACTGGATAGTGGCTAATGTAACACTGCTGTTTAAGAAGGGAGGGAGGCAGAAGATGGGAAATTATAGGCCTGTTAGCTTGACTTCAGTCATTGGTAAGATTTTAGAGTCTGTTATTAAAGATGAGATCGCAAAGTACTTGGAAGTGCTTGGTAAAATAGGACTGAGTCAGCACTGCTTTGTCAAAGAGAGGTCGTGTCTGCCAAATCTGTTAGAGTTCTTTGAGGAGGTAACAAGGAAGTTAGACAAAGGAGAACCAATGGACGTGATTTATTTAGGTTTCCAGAAAGCCTTTGACAAGGTGCCGCATTGGAGACTGTTAAATAAGTTAAGAGCTCATGGTGTTAAGGGTAAGATCCTGGCATGGATAGAGGATTGGCTGACTGGCAGAAGGCAGAGAGTGGGGATAAAGGGGTCTTTTTCAGGATGGCAGCCAGTGACTAGTGATGTGCCTCAGGGGTCTGTGCTGGGACCACAACTTTTCACAGTATACATTAATGATCTGGAAGAAGGAACTGAAGGCACTGTTGCTAAGTTTGCAGATGATACAAAGATCTGTAGAGGACAGGTAGTATTGAGGAAGCAACAGTAGTGGACTCGCCAACACTAAGGGCATTCAAATGGTCATTGGATAGACATATGGACGATAAGGGAATAGTGTCGATGGGCTTTAGAATGGTTTCACAGGTCGGCGCAACATCGAGGGCCGTAGGGCTTGTACTGCGCTGTAATGTTCTATGTTCTAAGGGGGCTGCAGAAGGATTTGGACAAGCTAGGAGAGTGGGCAATGAAGTGGCAAATTAATACAATGTGAAAAAGTGTGAGGTTATGCACTTTGGAAGGAGGAACTTAGGCATAGACTATTTTTTAAATGGGGAAATGCTTAGGAAATCAGAAGCACAAAGGGATTTGGGAGTTCTTGTTCACGATTCTCTTAAGGTTAATGTGCAGGATCAGTCGGCAGTTAAGAAGGCAAATGCAATGTTAGCATTCACGTCAAGAGGGCTTGAATACAAGACCAGGGATGTATTTCTGAGGCTGTATAAGGCTCTGGTCAGACCCTATTTGGAATATTGTGAGCAGTTTTGGGCCCTGTATCTAAGGAAGGATGGGCTGGCCTTAGAAAGGGTCCAGAGGAGGTTTACAAGAATGATCCCTGGAATGAAGAACTTGTTGTATGAGGAATGGTTGAGGACTCTGGGTCTGTACTCGTTGGCGTTTAGAAAGATGAGGGGGGATCTTATTGAAACTTACAGGATACTGTAAGGCCTGTATAGAGTGGACGTGGAGAGGATGTTTCCACTTGCAGGAAAAACTAGAACCAGAGGACACCATCTCAGACTAAAGGGACGATCCTTTGGAACAGGGATAAGGAGGAATTTCTTCAGCTAGAGGGTAGTGAATCTGTGGAACTCTTTGCCGCAGAAGGCGGTGGAGGCCAAATCACGGAGTGTCTTTAAGACAGAGATAGATAGGTTCTTGATAAATAAGGGGATCAGGGGTTATGGGAAGAAGGCAAGAGAATGGGGATGAGAAAAATATCAGCCATGATTGAATGGCGGAGCAGACTCAATGGGCCAAGTGGCCTAATTCTGCTCCTATGTCTTATGGTCTTATCGTCTTCTGCATCCTTAATCGCACGCCGGAGAATCCTGCTCGGCTGGCGATCGGCAGTACCACCCACAGCTGCAGACTGGCTGACAGATCTGGTGAGATTTCTCCACCTGGAGAAGATCAAGTACACAAAGCGTGGGGGCCATTCATCAGCCTGTTCAAGACCCGTTCAAGGCCAATAGTGACTAGGAAGAGAGTAGGGGGGAAAGTGAGGGAGGAAGACAAGGAAAGGCACACACTCGAGAAAGGGACAGAGGGGAGGAGGGGAGGGGAGGGAAGGGAACCGAAGGGAAGCAAAAAATGAAGCACGGGGACAAGGAGAGGAGGGGAAGGGCAGCCCTCACACCCTAAAATAAAATCTAAAAACCCAGCAGAAAGAAGTGGACCATAGTATGTGGCGCCCAGGGCAGACGGCAACACCAAGAGGGAAACTAAGCTACCAAAGAGGGGAAGGGAGAAGGAGGGGGAAGGGGGGACCTTATGTAAAACCTGTTGTAAATAAGACAGAAACTTGTTTGTAAATAGATACACTTGAGCTGTTACTATGTAAAAACTGGAAAATACCAATAAAAATATATTTTTAAAAAGGTAGTAGGAGAGTGTTGTCGTGAGTCTGGTATAAGTCGGCATGAATATAGCACCTAGTCAGGACTGTATCCTGTAGAAATATGTCAATAGTTATGTGTGATTAATAAACAGTTATCATTCAACCTTACAAACTTCGAGACCTCTTTATGAGACAACTTACAACCATAAAACACGACCATTGAGTTTTGACTTGTCAGGTTGTCAGGTGCTGGATGGGTAGGATGCTTAACATATGCATTATAACTCCATTGGGGCTGGTTTAGCTCAGTTGGCAGAACAGCTAGTTTGTGATAGCTGAGGTTATTTATGAAACGCCACCTTCTCAATCTTGGCTTTTGCCTGAGGTGCGATGATCCTCACATTAAACTACCACCAGTCAGCTCTCCCCTTCAAAGGGGAAAGCAGTCTATAGTCATTTGGGACTACGGTGACTTTACTAACTCCAGAAAGAGTGGGGGGTAATTTTGATTGAGGACAATAGTGTAAAATAAGTAATGTCAGATCAGCGGCCTCTTATACATCATTTAAAATGAAAATTGCATCGGCAGCACGGTGGTGCAGTGGTTAGCACTGTTGCCTCATGACACCAAGGACCTGGGTTCGATCCCAGTCCCGAGTCACTGTCCGTGGGGAGTTTGCACATTCTCCCCGTGTCTGTGTGGGTCTCACCCTCACAACCCAAAGATGTGCAGGGTAAGTGGATTGGCCAAGCTAAAAAAAAAATGAAAATTGCAAGAGATGAATAAACTGAGGTTGAACAGATATTTTTACACTTGCCCAGAGTCAAGATTAAGTATAACTATTGATCTACTTAGCATGAAACATTACCACTTTTAATAAGCATTTTTGCCTTGCCTCACTGAAAACAATATTGCTACAACGTATTATTACTTAGAATAAAATAATCAAAAGTTACCAAATTCTGTTGCTGCCCTCAGCTTTATGAAGAGGTAAATTGCCAGATTACAATGATGCTGAAGCAGCGCATTACAGAAATTATTTATTACAACATGTGTCTGATCCTGAAAAATCCATTAAAGCTGATGCAAGCTCGGCCTAAATTCGGAAAGAACTCTAAAAAAATGATTGTGTCGGAACAGATGAGGCTTAGCCATTAATCATTAGGAAGCACAAGGGAGTCAGCATATTCTGCTTGCACTATAAAGTATTTCCAAAATAACACAGTAAAATATATCACTTCTTACAAATCTGAATTTGGATGTTTCTTTTTCAGCCGTATTACTTATGGTTAATGTCAAAGTAAATATCTTGAACAGGATACTTTAATTTTAATTGTACTCTGTTCTATTAGTAATGAACACAGTTGCAATTTTAACAAAGACATTTATGCAGACCAAGGAATTTTATACTTACACATTTGTTATTAATATTTCAAAGTGTGATTTGAACCTCAAAATTAAGTTGAATTTATTATTAATGCAATCTTTTTTCTGGAGTGAAGGCCAATCAAATGTTGATAAAATATTCGGGTGGGATTCTCTGTCAGCCAACGCTGGAATCGCAAAACGTGATTGGGCAGAGAATCGGTCTTGACGCCAAAATCATGGCGAGCACTGGGTTCACGCCAAATCGCAATTCTCCAGTGCCTCGACAGTGGCATCAATGGTTCCACTCCATATGTACAGTAAATGCTTTTGGCATATCAATAACGGTCCCGACGCGATATTCTCTGGGGCCTCTGCGATCCTCCGTCTCCACCGGGGGGAGTTCCCGACGGCGAGGTTCACTTGTGCTTTTCAAAATCGGGAAACAGTGTGGTGGTTGATGAGGGAGAGAGAGGAGGTAGGACACTGAGGCGTGACCATGGGCTGCTGGTTCTGACATTGGCCATGTTGGCTGGCTGGGAGGGGGGGGCCTGTCAGGAGTCAGGGTCGGAGGGTTGATGGGGGAGTGACCAGGGGGTGGGCTGTGGGCCGGGGTGATGCTCCCATGGGACTCTTTCGGTGTCCAGGCACAGACCGCCATTGCCGCGACCTAATAACCAGAAAACCAGACAGCTGCCGAGAAATGTGCTCACTGCACACTGCCTACTGAACGTAACCTTATATACAGCTTCCTGGGGGGCGGAGCCGGAGGCAGAGTCCCCCAGGGTTCCAAACCCGGTCTTAAAGGGGCCTACGCATTAAAGGTACATATGTATACAGATATCATTCATCACATTCACCCCCTGTTTTAAAAAAACGCATAGTCCGTCGGGGGTGAAGTGGAATTACAAGTTCAGTCTTTTGGGTGGTCCGATTGCCCGTGTCGACCTTCTCAGCTCCGGCGCTGGTGCGGCGGATACGGTCGTCCTCGGTGGTGGTATATCCAGAAGCACGGTTGTTTGAGCCTTTGCCCGCGTTGGAGCAGGGGGGTATCCGGGGTGACTAGGGTGAATGGTGCCGCCACTGGCTGGGGGGAGGGGGGCGCTATGGAGGGGGTGCTGTCGGAGTCGACCGCCGGTGCGGGGAGGGGGGGCGTCGGTGGAAGGGGGGGTCTCGGTGGGCGAGCCAGCGGGTGCCAGGTCTCGCAGGGAAACGGTGTCCTGCCTGCCGTCGGGGTGCTCGACGTAGGCGTATTGAGGGTTTGCGTATAATAGCTGGACCCTCTCGATCAGTGGATCTGTCTTATGGCTCCTCATGTGCCTCCGGAGTAGAACTGGTCCCGGAGTCATCAGCCACAGTGGAAGCGAGACCCCAGAGGTGGACTTCCTGGGGAAGACAAACAAACGATTGTGAGGGGTCTCGTCGTGGCCGTACAGAGGAGCGACCTAATGGAGTGTAGGGCATCGGGTAGGACCTACTGCCAGCGGACGATTGGGAGATGTCTTGACCCGAGGGCTAGAAGAACAGCCTTCCAAACTGTTGCGTTCTCCCTCTCCACCTGCCCATTTCCCTGCGGGTTATAGCTGGTCGTTCTGCTCGAGACAATGCCCTTATTGAGCAGATACTGACGCAGTTCATCGCTCATGAACGGTGTACCCCGGTCGCTGTGGATATAAGCGGGGAAACCAAACAGGGTGAAGATGCTGTGCAGTGCCTTGATTACGGAGGCCGAGGTCATACCGGGGCAGGGGACAGCGAATGGGAAGCAGGAGAATTTGTCGATGACAGTGAGGAAGGAGGTGTTGTGGTTGGTGGACGGGAGGGGCCCTTTGAAGTCCACGCTTAGTCGCTCAAAGGGCCCAGAGGCCTTTAACAGGCGAGCCTTGTCTGGTCGATAGAAGTGCGGTTTGCACTCCGCACAGATCTGGGAAGTCTTGGTTATGGCCTTGACCTCCTCGGTGGAGTAAGGTAGGTTGCGGGACTTGATGAAATGGGCAAGTCGGGTGACCCCCCCCCCCCCAGTGGCAGAGGTCATCGTGAATGGCCCGCAGACGGTCTTTCTGTGCGTTGGCGCACGTGCCGCGGGACAGGGCATCTGGGGACTCGTTGAGCTTCCCCGAACAATATGTAATATCGTACGTGTAGGTGGAGAGTTCGATCCTCCACCTCAGAATTTTATCATTCTTTATTTTGCCCCGTAGTACGTTATCGAACATAAAGGCGACCGACCGTTGGTCGGTGACGAAGGTGAACCTCCTACTGGCTAGATAGTGCCTCCAGTGCCGCACAGCCTCCACTATGGCTTGTGCCTCCTTCTCGACTGCAGAGTATCGAATTTCCGAGGCGGTGAGGGTTCGGGAGAAGAACGCTACCGGTCTGGCCGCCTGGTTGAGGGTAGCAGCCAGGACGACGTCTGATGCGTCGCTTTCTACCTGGAAGGGAATGGGTTCGTCCACTGCGTGCATGGCGGCCTTGATGATATTCCCCTTGATACGACTGAAGGCCGACTGAGCCTCAGCCGTCAGGGGAAAAACCGTGGTCTTAATGAGTGGACGGGCTTTATCCGCATATCTGGGGACCCACTGGGCATAATAGGAAAAGAGCCCCAGGCACCGTTTGAGTGCCTTGAGGCTACGGGGGAGGGGAAGTTCCTTAAGGGGGCGCATGCGGTCGGGGTCTGGCCCTAAGACCCCATTTTCAACGACGTAGCCGAGGATGGCTAGTCGGGTTGTGTGGAACACGCATTTCTCGTTATTGTATGTCAGATTGAGGGCCCGGGCGGTCTAGATGGTGACGTTGTCCAAATACGGGTATGTAGCCTGTAAGCCGTACTGGTCCACCATTTGATCCATTGCCCTTTGGAAAACTGAGACTCCATTTGTGACACCGAAAGGGACCCTGAGTAAGTGGAAGAGCCGACCGGCTGCTTCGAAGGCTGAATGGGGGCGGTCCTCTGAGCGGATAGGGAGTTGATGATAGGCCGATTTTAGGTCGACCGTGGAGAATACTCGATACTGGGCGATTTGGTTCACCATTTCTGCTATGCGGGGAAGTGGGTACGCATCGAGTTGCGTAAAGCGGTTTATGGTCTGGCTATAGTCCACCACCAAACGTTGGTTTTCCCCGGAGCGGACTACCAGTACTTGTGCCCTCCAAGGGCTGTTGCTAGCCTCTATGACCCCTTCTTTTAGTTGCCGCTGAACCTCTGACTTGATGAAAGTCATGTCTTGGGCACTGTACCGCCGACTCCTGGTGGTGACGGGCTTACAGTCGGGGGTGAGGTTCGCGAAGAGGGGGGTGATGCAACTTTGAGCGTCGCTAGGCTACATACCGTGAGCGTGGGCAGGGGTACGGCGAACTTCAGGGTCAGGCTTCGGTGGCTGCACTGAAAGTCCAGACCGAGCAGCAGGGAGGCGCAGAGGTGAGGGAGGGCATAAAGTTTAAAACGGGCGTATTTGGCGCCTTGGATAGCGAGGTTCGCGACACAACACCCCATGATTTGGACCGAATGAGACCCAGATGCGAGGGCGATAGTTTGGGAGGCGGGATAGGTGCGCAGGGAGCAGCGTCTTACCGTGTCTGGATGGATAAAACCCTCCGTGCTCCCGGAGTCAAAAAGGCAGGGGGTGTCGCGGCCGTTGATTTGAACCTGCATCATTGAGTTTCGCAGCTGCTTCGGCCGAGATTGATCGAGCGTGATCGCTCCTAGTTGCGGGCAGTCAGAGTCCTTGGTTTAGTCGGACTAGGAAAATGGCCACCGCCGTCGGTCGCACATTTTGAGTTTTGAAGATGGCCGCCCCCATGACTTGCACTAGGCCGATGACGTGTCGGAAGTAGGCGTGTCTGGCTGCCGCGCGGCCGCGTTGTGGTGCCGGGAGTTCGATTTCTGGGCCTTTGGGCCCAGCCAGGCAGACCTTCGCGAAGTGCCCCTTCTTTCCGCATTCGCCGCAGATAGCGGAGCGGGCCGGGCAACACTGGCGTGAGTGTTGGCCTTGCCCACAGAAATAGCATTGGGGGCCCCCGGTGTGAGCGGGTCGCCGTGCGGCGCAGGCCTGAAACGTGGCCGAGTCTGGAGGGGATTGAGAGGGGTTCGCAAGGTCCGCAGAGTACATGCGGAGATTATGGTGGGCCGCTTCCAGGGAAGAGGTGAGCATTACCGTGCCTTGGAGGTACTTCGCTCCATCTTCTCGGAGCCGCTGCCGGATGTACGTGGATCGGATACCGGACACGAATGCATCACGAATATGTAAGTTCACGTGGACTTCTGCCGTCACCTCTGTATGGTCGCAGTTCCTGGCGAGCGCGGTGAGTCTCTCCGAGTATTCATCTAGCGTTTCCCCGGAGCGCTGGTGGCAGGTCGAGAGCAAATGTCTGGCGTGTACCTCGGTTATCGGCTTTACGAAGCACTTCTGTAGGATTTCGACCGTCGTTTCGTACGTCGTAGCTTTCTCGATCACGGAGGATAGTCGGTGGCCCACCCGGGCATGTAGTAAGCTCAGCTTGCGAGGTCCGTCAACTTCAGTCTCTGAGGAATTCAGATAGGCCTCAAAACACCGGAGCCAGTATTTAAAAATTTCAGTGGCTTCCGGCGACCAAGCGTCCAAATTGAGCTTCTCCGGCTTTAGACCGCTGTCCATCTTGATGTAGTCTGGTTATTAAATTGAGATACTCTCAATTACAACTCAGGAGAGGAGTTTGATAATACAAAGGCTTTCATAACCAGAAAACCAGACAGCTGCCGAGAAGTGTGCTCACTGCACGCTGCCTACTGAACGTAACCTTATATACAGCTTTCTGGGGGCGGAGCCAGAGGCGGAGTCCCCCAGGGTTCCAAACCCGGTCTTAAAAGGGCCTACGCATTAAAGGTACATATGTATACAGATATTATTCATCACAGTGCCCCCACCCCTCCACCCCAAACCAACCGCCACTGGCAGTGGGGCAGCATGAGACCCAACCAAGCGCAACGCCCACAGTAGCCCCTACAGGGGTGGAAACAAACAGGGGCCGTTGAGTATATCGCTGGCACAGGCAGTGGCAGCCGACGGTACCCCTGGCAGCAGGGACAAGCGCCAGGGTCAGAGGCCCCCGGGGGACGGCCAGGGGCACGGACACCGCACCCCACCTCCACCCCCTCCCATGAACACCCTCTGCCCCCCTCCTACCTCTGCTTGCAACCCCCTCCATGATTCCTACCTGCCTCACTATGGGGTGCGGGCCCATGGGATGGAAGATGACAACCCGCTCTGAGATGAGCTCTGGTGCTCCATCTTACTCCTACCCACGGTAGAACTTTCCACCATTTAACCACGTGATCCCTGCCTGCAAACTGGCCACTCCATCACACGGTCCCATCGATTCTCTGGGGTGGCGGAGGTGAGGACGGTGGGGGGGGGGGGGGGGACACCAGGGCAGTGAGCGCTGGCTGAACTGCGGTCTCCGGCCCAATCCTGTCCACAACGTCCGCCAATCGCCTCCTGCACCCTGTGTCCACCTCTGTGGCCGACCCAGATTAGCCCATCCTTCACACCTTTCTGACAGAGCACTGAAACAGGTTGTGACATTGTGCTCAGATGTTTAATGTGAACAAATGTATACAGGTTTGTGCCTTGCCCCTAACGCTATACTGTGCCCTGCACCCATGCCAACTTAATTAGTGTCTATTTTTCTGACCATAGGGGTCCTAACGCTATACCTTGGTGGATTCCCAGGCATTACATCAGGAGTGGGGACGGCCAGCTGTGATTCCCGCCTTGTGACCTGGGTCCCCTTCTGGGACAACGGGGCTTGGATGGGCCCAGCTGCTACTCAGGTGTCCCAGGTAACGTGGTGCCACCCTGTTCTGCCCGTTGCCCATGTGATGCGCTGGGGACAGGAAGAGGGGGGGGGGCGGAAGAGTCTGAGGTGCTGCGGTGTTCCGGCACCTCCCCTGCGGGAATCACTGGCATGGGCCCCATCACCTCCTCCTCCCTCGGGGTGCCTGATGGCCTCTGAGCTACTCCATGGGATGGAGGTGTGAGCAATGCTAACCCCTGAGGCTTCCCCACCTTCTGGCACTGCCAGTCCTGGAGGCCTACTCTCGTCTCGAACAGGATTTGCATGCTCACGGCTATGGACCACCTCCATCTTATTCTACGGCACATCATGCGGTGACTGCGACACCACCTTCTGGGTCTGTGCCACATCAACCAGTGACTGTGCCATCTCCTTCTGGGACTGGACCACCTCCCTCTGGGTCTGTGCTATGTCGTCCAGTGCCAGGGCAATGCCACCAACGCTCTCAGCCATGGCCCGCTGTAACTGGGCCATTCTCCGGAGCACCGCTACAATGTAAAGGTGGCTCTGGTACTTGGCTGCCTGTGATAGGGCAGCCCTGTCCTGAGCTTCAGCCACTGCCTGCACAGATTGCCCCAGGCCTTGGACATGTTGACCCATGGCCAAAACCTTTGCCCCCAAGGCCTCCACCACGGATGCCACCCGTGCGATGTTGGCCTGGTTGACATGTATTGTCTTCTGCTCCTGTACGTGGTAAAACCCCTCCAACTGCACGTGCTCAATGCTTGTCGATAACCCTGCATGTAGTGCCTGGCTCTGTGACTAGATCTCCACAATAGGTGGTCCAACCATTCCAGAAACTCATCTGGATGGCAGCAAGTCCCTGGGGTTGGCTCGTGATCTGACCGTTTGCCCCCTCGGGTGGTCCTACCTCCACCTCCTGTGCCGGAGCAAGTGTGTGTAGTGCACACCAGATAATGTGCCAGGAGCCTCCACTAAAATGCCCAACGGAGGTGAGTGTCTTTGGAATGGTGGATTGATTGATTGATTGATTGATCGATATTTATTGTCACATGTACCAAAGTACAGTGAAAAGTATTTCTCTGCGGCCAAGGGAACGTGCACAGTACGTACAGAGTAGACAAAAGAATAATTGATAGGGTACATTGACAAATGGTGCATCAACAAATAATGATTGGTTACAGTGTGGAACAAGTGCCAAACGAACATTACATCAGCAAGTGCAGCATAGGGCATCGTGAATAGTGTTCTTACAGTCCGAGGGGAAGATGGTGAGGAGTCTAGTAGCTGTGGGGAAGAAGCTGTTCCTATGTCTATGTGCGGGTCTTCAGACTTCTGTATCTCCTGCCTGATGGAAGGGTCTAGAAGAGGGCAAAGCCTGGGTGAGAAGGGTCTCTGACAGTGCTTCTTGAGGCAATGGGAGGTATAGACAGAATCAATGTGAGGATGGCAAGCTTGTGTCATGAGTTGAGCTGAGTTCACCACACTCTGCAGTTTCTTGTGATCTTAGACCAAGCTGTTGTTATACCAAGCTGTGATGCAGCCGGATAGGATGCTCTCTATGGCACATCTGTTGAGGTTTGTGAGAGTCAATGCAGGCATGCCGAATTTCTTTAGCTTCCGTAGGAAGTAGAGACATGGTTGGGCTTTCCTGACTATTGCATCAACGTGAGTGGACCAGGACAGACTGTTGGTGATTGTGACACCCCCCCCCCCCCGTTGGTGATGGTGACCCCAGGAGCTTAAAGCTATCGACCATCTCCACTTCGGAGCCATTGATGTCGACGACGGGGTGGGGGGATGGTGTCATGCTACACTTCCTGAGGATGTTTTCGGTACACCATGCAACCAAGTGATCTATCTCCCTTCTGTAGTCTGATTCGTTGTTGTTTGAGATACGACCCACCACAATCGTA
Organism: Scyliorhinus torazame; assembly: GCF_047496885.1. NCBI lineage: Eukaryota > Metazoa > Chordata > Chondrichthyes > Carcharhiniformes > Scyliorhinidae > Scyliorhinus > Scyliorhinus torazame. The sequence goes on from NC_092720.1 coordinate 72,805,127, forward strand.
TCATCCGCAAACTTATAGATCGGATGCTGGTCCTGGGGGCGCTAGAGGCGCCGTCGTTCCGACAGAAACTGGGGCCAGCCCAGGGTCGTACCTTCCATTTGGATGAACCTGCGGTGACTACTCCCGAGGACGTGGAGACAGATGACGACTGCCTGCAGCTGCATTGTGTGGCAGCTCCCCTTGTGGCCCCCATTAAGGTGACAGTACGGGTCAATGGTCACCCGCTTGAGATGGAGTTGGACACTGGTGTAGCGGCCTCCGTGATTGCCCAGAGGACATTCGACCACATCAAGCAGGGTATACAGATCCTTACATTAACCGACACACAGTCCTGGTTGGCCACCTACACGGGGGAACCATGGGACATTGCAGGAACTACGATGACCACAGTTGTTTATGGATGCCAGGAGGGGCGTTTCCCACTTATCGTGGTGCACGGCCACGGGCCCAACCTGTTGGGTTGGGACTGGTTGCGCCATTTGCGGCTGCAGTGGCTGCACATCCTCCAAACAGGTTCTGGAGGGTTGACGCAGGTACTAGGACGGTACCCAGATGTATTCCAGCCTGGTTTGGGGAAAATAAAAGGGGCTGCCACCTGTATCAAAGTCGAACCAGGAGCCACGCTGCGCTATTTTCGGGCGCACCCGGTGCGTTGCGCCTCGCTCAATAAGGGGATCTCACTCGTTTGAAGTCCTTGGGTATTATCAAGCCCATCCGTTTCGCTGACTGGGCAGCGCCAATTGTACCTGTAATGAAGCCAGATGCCACAGTTCGCTTTTGCGGTGACTATAAACTTACAGTGAATACGGCTTCCCAGCTCAACCGATATCCAATGCCTCGCATAGACGATCTCTACGCGAAGCTTGCAGGCGGACTCTCGTTCACAAAATTAGATATGAGTCACGCCTACCTACAGTTGGAGCTGGACCCTGCCTCCAGGCCATATGTAACTATTTAAAAAATATATATATATTTTATTCAAATTTTTTCGGTCAAACAAGAACAGTACAGGATTTTCCCCTTTTTACAACTTTAAAACAATATAAATAATAATGACCTTTTTTTTTAAACAAATAAATAATATATTAACTAAACGGCAACTGCCAACAACAAAATAATAACTCTCCAAGACAATAAAGTCCCACACGCCAGTATGAATAACTAATATACAAACCACTATAGGACACCCCTGAGGGCCCGCGTGGCCCCCCCCCCCCCCCCCCCCGGGTTGCTGCTGCTACCTTGTCCATTTCCCTTATCGTTCTGCGAGGTAGTCAAGGAACGGTTGCCACCGCCTGGTGAACCCTTGAGCCGAACCTCTTAGTGCGTACTTTATCCGCTCCAATTTTATAAACCCTGCCATGTCGTTTATCCAGGCCTCCACGCCCGGGGGTTTAGCTTCTTTCCACATAAGTAGAATCCTTCGCCGGGCTACTAGGGACGCAAAGGCCAAAACATCGGCCTCTCTCGCCTCCTGCACTCCCGGCTCATCTGCAACCCCAAATATAGCCAACCCCCAGCCTGGTTCGACCCGGACCCCCGCCATCTTTGAAATCACTTTTGCCACACCCACCCAGAACCCATGCAATACCGGACATGACCAAAACATGTGGGTGGGGTTCGCCGGGCTTCCCGCGCATCTCCCGCACCTATCCTCCACTCCAAAAAATCTACTCGGCCTTGCTCCCGTCATATGTGCCCTGTGTAGAACCTTGAATTGTATCAGGCTGAGCCTGGCACACGAGGATGAAGAGTTTACCCTACTTAGGGCATCTGCGCACAGCCCCTCCTCAATCTCTTCTCCCAGCTCCTCCTCCCATTTTCCCTTCAGCTCCTCTACCATCGTCTCCCCCTCATCTCTCATTTCCCTATATATATCTGACACCCTACCACCACCCACCCATGCCCCCGAAATCACTCTGTCCTGGATCTCTTGCGCCGGGAGCTGCGGAAATTCCCTCACCTGTTGCCTCACAAATGCCCTCACTTGCATATAGCGAAATGCATTCCCTGGTGGCAACCCATATTTTTCTGTCAGTGCTCCCAGGCTCGCGAACATCCCGTCTAAGAACAAGTCCTTCCTGCTCGCTGCCAAGATTTAAATCCCCCATCTATCCTTCCCGGGACGAACCTATGGCTGTTCCTTATCGGGGACCACACCGAGGCACCCGTCACTCCCTTATGTCGTCTCCACTGCCCCCAAAATTTTAGTGTTGCCACCACCACTGGACTTGTGGTGTACTTTTTCAGGGAGAACAGTAAAGTCACTAATGCTTGCAGGCAGGTTCCCCTACAGGACGCCATCTCTAGTCTTTTCCACGCCGCTCCCTCCCCTTCCCCCATCCACTTGCATACCATTGATATATTGGCGGCCCAATAATAGTCACTTAAGCTCGGCAGTGCCAGTCCCCCCTATCCCTGCTATGCTGCAGAAACCCCCTCTTCACTCTTGGGGTCTTCCCAGCCCACACAAAGCTCATAACGCTCTTATCCACTTTTTTGAAAAAAGCCTTGGTAATCATCACAGGGAGGCACTGGAACACAAAAAGAAATCGCGGAAGGACCACCATTTTGACCGCCTGCACCCTGCCCGCCAGTGACAGGGGCACCATGTCCCATCTCCTAAAATCCTCTTCCATCTGCTCCACCAATCTTCCTAAATTAAGCTTATGCAAGGTTCTCCAGTTCCTGGCTATCTGGATCCCTAAGTACCGAAAATCCCTTGTTACACTCCTCAGCGGCAAATCATCTATTCCCCTGCTCTGTTCCCCAGGGTGCATCTCAAACAGCTCACTCTTCCCATATTCAGTTTATATCCCGAAAATTCCCCAAACTCCCTGAGAGTCTGCATTATCTCGGGCATCCCCTCCACTGGGTCCGCGACATACAACAACAAATCATCCGCGTATAATGACACCCGGTGCTCTTCTCCTCCCCTAAGTACTCCCCTCCACTTCCTAGAGCCCCTCAGCGCTATGGCCAGTGGCTCAATTGCCAACGCAAACAGTATCGGGGACAGGGGACACCCCTGTCTTGTCCCTCTATATAGACGGAAGTAGTCAGATCTCTGCCTGTTTGTGATCACACTTGCCACCGGGACCCTATATAAGAGCTGAACCCACCCAATAAACACCTCTCCAAATCCAAATCTCCTCAACACTTCCCACAGGTAATCCCACTCCACTCTATCAAATGCTTTCTCAGCATCCATCGCCACCACTATCTCCGCCTCTTCCTCCGGCGGGGACACCATCATCTACCCTAGCAGCCTCCGTATATTAGTGTTCAACTGTCTCCCCTTAACAAACCCAGTTTGATCCTCGTGAACCACCCCTGGAACATAATCCTCGATCCTCATCGCCATCACCTTGGCCAAGAGCTTGGCATCTACATTCAGAAGGGAGATAGGCCTGTAAGACCCGCACTGCAGCGGGTCTTTGTCCCTCTTCAGGAGCAACGATATCGTCGCCTCCGACATCGTCGGGGGCAACGTCCCCCCTTCCCTGGCCTCGTTAAAGGTTCTCGTCAGAAGCGGGGCTAGTAGGTCCATGTATTTCCTATAAAATTCCACCGGGAAGCCATCTGGTCCCGGGGCCTTCCCTGCCTGCATGCTCCCAATCCCTTTTACCACCTCCTCCACTTCAATCTGTGCTCCCAATCCTGTCCTCTCCTGCTCCTCCACCTTCGGGAATTCCAGCTGATCCAGGAAGTGCATCATTCCCTCCTTCCCTTCTGGGGGTTGAGCCTTATACAGCCTCTCATAAAATGCCTTAAACACCCCGTTCACCCTCTCTGCTCCCCGTTCCATCTCACCCTCCTCATCCCTTGCCCCACCTATCTCCCTCGCCGCCCCTCTCTTCCTCAATTGTTGGGCCAGTAACCGGCTCGCCTTCTCTCTGTACTCATACTGTACTCCCTGTGCCTTCCTCCATTGTGCCTCTGCTCTGCCCGTGGTCAGCAAGTCAAATTCCGTATGCAACCTTCGTCTTTCCCTGTACAGTCCCTCATCCGGAGCCTCTGCATATTGCCTTTCCACCCTCAAAATTTCTCTCAACAATCACTCCCTCTCTTTACTCTCTCTTGTTTCCCCTTATGGGCCTTTATGGAAATCAGTTCCCCTCTGACCACCGCCTTCAGTGCCTCCCAGACCACTCCCACCTGAACCTCTCCATCATCGTTAATCTCCAGGTACCTTTCGATACATCCCCTCACCCTTACACACACAACCTCATCCGCCAACAGTCCCATATCTAATCTCCAGAGTGGGTGCCATTCCTTTTCCTCTCCTACTACCAGATCTACCCAATGTGGGGCATGGTCCGAGATGGCTATGGCCGAATACTCTGTCCCTGTCACCTTCGGGATCAGTGCCCTTCCCAGGACAAAGAAGTCTATCCGAGAATACACCTTGTGGACATGGGAGAAGAAGGAAAACTCCCTACTCCTGGGCCTAGTGAATCTCCAGGGGTCTACTCCTCCCATCTGCTCCATGAAGTCCTAAAGCACCTTGGCCGCTGCCGGCCTCCTCCCGGTCCTAGACCTGGACCGGTCCAGCCCTGGATCCTGCACCGTGTTGAAATCTCCCCCCATTACCAACTTTCCCGCCTCCAGGTCCAGGATACGCCCCAGCATACGCTTTATGAAGTTTGCATCATCCCAGTTCGGGGCATATACGTTCACCAGAACCACCGTTTCCCCTTGTAATCTGCCACTCACCATCACGTATCTACCCCCACTGTCCGCTACTATGGTCCTTGCCTCAAACACTACCCGTTTCCCCACTAATATAGCCACCCCTCTATTTTTCGCATCCAAGCCCGAATGAAATACCTGTCCCACCCATCCTTTACGTAATCTGACCTGATCCGCCAGTTTCAGATGTGTCTCCTGTAGCATGACCACATCTGCCTTTAATTTCTTTAGGTGCGCGAGTACCCTTGCCCTCTTAATCGGCCCATTCAGCCCTCTCACATTCCACGTGATCAACGGGTCGGGGGGCTCTTTAACCACCCCCCCCATGTCGACTAGCCATCCCCTTTTTTAGAGCAGCTCCTCACCCGGTTCCCACGCTCCCGTTTGTCCCCCCGACGGTGTCCTCCCGTCCCGACCGCCCCGCCCCATAACAGCTCCCCCTTTCCCTTAGCAGCAGCAACCCAGTTAACCCCCCCCCCCCCTACTCCGCTAGATCCCTTTCTAGCGTAATTGCTCCCCCCATGTTACTCCCAGAAGTCAGCAAACTCTGGCTGAACTCGGCTTCCCCCTTTTATCCTTGGCCCCCCATTGTGTAAGGCCCCCTCCTTCCTGCGCTCCCTTTCCCGCCGCAATTACCATAGCGCGGGAACAAAGCCCGTGTTTCCCACTCGGCCCCGCCCCTAATGGCGCAGCTCCCTCTCTCCTTCCCCCTCTCCTCCCCCACCGGCGCCCACAGTTCACCATACCTCCCCCCCCAACGAGGGGAATAGAGAAAATTTCCCCCCCCCTTCCCCCTTCCCCGCCCATACAATCCCCTCACTACTTTATTACAGAAACTCTTTCTCTCTCCAGTCTAGTCCAACTTCTCCTCTACAATAAATGTCCACGCCTCTTCTGCCGTCTCGAAGTAGTGATGTTTCCCTTGGTGTGTAACCCACAGTCTCGCTGGCTGCAGCATTCCAAATTTAATTTTCTTTCTATGTAGCACCGCCTTGGCCCGATTGGAACTCGCCCTCCTTCTCGCCACCTCCGCACTCCAATCCTGGTACACGCGGATCACCGCATTCTCCCACCTGCAGCTCCGTGTCTTTTTCGCCCATCTCAGGACCATCTCCCTGTCCTTATAGCGGTGAAACCTCACCACTATGGCTCGGGGTATTTCTCCTGCCTTTGGTCTTCGCGCAAGGACTCGATATGCTCCCTCCACTTCCAAGGGATCAGTCGGGGCCTCCTGTCCCATTAATGAGTGAAGCAATGTGCTCACATATGCCCCGACGTCCGCCCCCTCTGCACCTTCGTGCAGAGTTAAGTTCTTCCTCCTCGAGTTATTCTCCAGGGCTTCCAGCCTCTCTACACACATTTTATGCAGTGCCTCATGCGTCTCTGTCTTCACCACCAGGCCCTGTATTTCATCCTCATTCTCAGCAGCCTTTGCCTTCACATCACGAAGCTCCAACTCCTGGGTCTTCTGTGCCTCCTTTAGCCCTTCAATCGCCTGTAGCATCGGGGCCAACACCTTCTTCAGCTCCTCCACACAGCGCCGCAGGAACTCTTGCTGTTCCGGGCCCCACACCGAACGGCCTCCTTCCGCCGACATCTTGCATCGTGCTTCCCTTCCTTGCCGCTGCTCCTGAGGATCCTCTGCAATCCAGCCACTACTCTCTTCTTTCTCCATATATATCCGGGGGGATTCCCTTCTATTTCACCGCACAATGGTTTTAGTCGTCAAAAATTGCTGTTGGGGCTCCTAATAAGAGCCCAAAAGTCCGTTCCAACGGGAGGTGCCGAAACGTGCGACTCAGCTGGTCATCGCCGCACCCGGAAGTCCCCATATGTAACTATTAATACACACCGGGGCCTGTATGAATATATACAGTTGCCCTTTGGGGTATCCTCTGCCTGCACTATCTTTAAACGTGTCATGGAGTGCATCTTGAGAGGTTTACCGCGTGCCGCTGTCTACTTCTACGACGTTTTGATTGCAGGGATGTCGGAGCAGGAACATTTGTAAAATTTGGGGGCTGTCCTTGGCCGCTTTTCAAATGCTGGAGTCTGTTTGCGTCGTACAAAGTGCGTCTTTCAGGTGTTATCGGGTGGACCGTGAAGGTTTTGCACTCCGTCGCATAGAAGGTGCGCGCATTCAACAGCCCCCCGACCCGACTGACACTTCGCATCTTCGTTCTTTTCTCGGCCTCGTAAACTATTCCGAGAAATTCCTCCCCAATCTGGCAACTACGCTGGCCCCGTTGCACCTTCTGCTAAAGACGAATCACACTTGGGTTTGGGGTCAACCGCAAGAAACGGCTTTCCGGCGGGTAAAACAACAATTGTCGTCGTCTGGGTTACATACCCACTATGATACTGGAAAGCCTTTGCTCATCACATGTGATGCATCCCTGTATGGTATTGGGACCATCCTGTCCCACAAGCTGGAGAACGGGGCCGAGTGGCCGATAGCTTTCGCCTCACGCACATTGACTGCAGCGGAAAAAAGTACGCGCAGATCGAGAAGGAGGGCCTGGCGGTGGTCTTTGCAGTGAAATGCTTCCACCAGTATGTGTATGGCCGTCACTTCACCACTACCGTGACTGATCATAAGCCTCTGCTGGGACTTTTCCGAGAGGATTAGCCAATACCGCCCATTGCTTCCGCAAGGATCTAGTGCTGGGCTTTGTTGTTCACTGCCTACGAGTATTCTCTGGAGAATGAACCAGGGACCCAGATAACGAATGCCGATGCACTGAGCCGATTGCCTTTGTCGACCGGCCCCATGTCGACCCCCACGACCGGTGAGGTGATTGCAACCCTAAATTTTATGGACTCCTTGCCTGTCACGGCATCACAGATCCGTGAGTGGACCCAGACGGAGCCAGTCCTGTCAAAGGTTCGGCACATAGTCCTGTATGGTGGGCAACATTGACAGCTCCCAGGCGAGTTGCGGGCATTTTCCTCCAAGCTGTCAGAATTTAGCGTGGAAGACGGTATCCTCTTGAAGGGGGCGCGTGTGAGTTTTCCGGAAAAAGGACAGGAGCTGATACTAAGAGACTTGGACAATGGGCATCTGGGTGTGACCAAAATGAAAATGTTGGCCCGGAGTTATGTCTGGTAGCCAGGCCTCAACACCGACATTGAGAAGGTGACCCAAAACTGCTCCATTTGCCAGGAGCGTCAGAAGCTTCCGCCAGCCGCGCCCCTACATCACTGGGAATGGCCAGGATGGCCTTGGCGGGCTTCCATGTGGATTTCGCTGGCACTTTTCAAGGATCCATGTTCCTTCTATTAATCGATGCCCAGTCTAAATGGTTAGAGGCGCATAAGATGGTAGGCACAACGTCCTGCGCAACAATCGAGAAGATGCGTTTGTCTTTCAGTACGCCTGGCCTCCCCGAGTTGCTGGTCACGGACAACGGCACTCCGTTCACAAGTGAGGAGTTTGCGAGGTTCATGAAGATGAATGGCATGTGCCATATCCGCACCGCTCCATACCACCCGGCTTCCAGTGGGTTGGTGGAGCGCGCAGTGAAGACATTCAAACGGGGCCTAAAGAAGCCGTCTTCTGGGTCTGTGGACACGAGACTGGCTCGTTTTTTGTTTTCATATAGGACCACCCCACATGTGGTGACTAGGGTAGCTCCTGTGGAACTCCTAATGGGCCGGAGACTTCGCACCCACCTTAGCATGGTTTCCCAGAACGGCAGGAACATGGCCTTTCTAGGCATTGGCTGATTCGGCAGTTTGCGCCCGGTGACCCAGTGTTTGTTCGAAATTTTTCTGGTGGTGCCCAGTGGGTCCCTGGAGTTATCTTTCGCCGAACGGTCCCTATCTCTTACCAGGTGCAAGCCCAGGGTCGACTCCAGCGCAAGCATGTAGACCACATTCGGTCCAGAAGACCATTTCTTCCAAAGATTCCCCATCCCCGGAGCTCACTTCTTCAGCCACAGAGACCAGACACAGTGGGGCGTATTCCTCACAATCTTCCTCTGGTGCCACACTCAAAGCCTTCGCAGGTCGTTGCAGAACCGCATGGAGATAGGGACGCCGAAATGACAGAGGCAGTGGACTCTGATTCCGAGATGGAGCCACAGGACGCCTCAGAGGGGTGTCCTCGGGCCCACGGGCCTTGGATGTACAACCGTTATGCCGTTCATCACGCAAGCGCCGTTCTCCATCTCGTTACACGCCGCCAGATCCAGCACCTCGTGCAAATGGTGTCCGGCCTGCGGCAAAACGAGTCCGACGCCCTCCTTCACCAAAGTCTTCGGTGGATTCCTTGTACTTTGGGGGGTAGGGATGTTATAACCTGCCTGCTTACCACTGGCTGGGGACTAATGGCAATCCCACAATCCTTAGGGAGTATGAGCTTCCCCAATGAGGGGGGCGGAGAAATCATTAGCAGATTCCCTGCATAAATAGAGCTGGCCAGTATGGAACCAGCTAGAGAGGAGTGAGCAGCAAGGGAGTTACTGCTGCTGTTGTGTATATATGTTATTGTAAATAAATGTTATTCCTTTCTATTCTACAACTCTTGCTGGATTCTTCGTGGCCCTCACAAAACTCAGCTATTGCATTAATTACGGCAACCTTCTTTACTCCTGCAGGTAATTTCAACTGCAACCTGTCTGCCAATTCCAAAAGTTTTATTTTAACCATCTTTTGTAAACCACCCAGAATCTCCAGAATCTCCAACACCTGGAAACCCTTAGCCACCGAAAGAGCCATTTTATAAGTCACTCCCTATCAAACTGTGTGATGAATGTGAGAAATGTTCATATTTTAAAGTTTGTAATTAGTATTTGTGCTGTGATTACAAAGAGAAAGAACCATTGTCCCTGCAAAAATCAATGTAATCTTTTGGAACAAGGCACAAGAATGTGCTGTATCTTTGGAATGATGGTGGCATAGTTAATGGGAGAGTCCAGGTTTGTCAGTTGCTTCTGGAACATCAAGCTGGACAGACATGGTTCAGGTTGCTCTTCAGGACCCTCTCTAAAAGGCCTTTTACCAATATAAGCAAGTGGGAACCCTTGTTATTAACATTATTCACCCGTGGTATTTTAATATATATGGGTTAAATTACTTGGAATATATATCTATAGATCACAGAGTTATCAATGAACGTACAGTGCAGAAGGAGGCCATTCGGCCCACCGAGTCTGCATCAACCCTTGGAAAGAGCACCCTACTTAAGCTCACACTTCCACCCTATCCCTGTAACCCAGTACCCCACCTAACCTTTTTGGACACGAAGGGCATTTAGCATGGCCAATTCACCTAACCCGCACATCTTTGGACTGTGGGAGGAAACCAGAGAACCTGGAGGAAACCCATGCAGACACGGGGAAAACGTGCAGACTCCTCACAGACAGTGACCTAAGCCAGGAATCAAACCCAATGAAGCAACAGTACTAACCACTGTGATGTAATGCCGCCCATAGAGGCAGGATTAGAAAACAAGCAAAATGTTGTAACTATTAAATGTAAGCTATTCCTGATTTGTCTTTCAATGAACTGCAAAGTGGCACTTTAACTGCCCAGTTGGCTGGAGACGTCCGATGGCTTTTCATGCAGAACCTTTCTCTCTCTCTCTCTGACATCTTGCGTCTCTGTAATGAAGATCAGCATGCTTGGCAGCAGTTTGCCCTTTTCTGCTATATTTCTGGCTACATCGAGGGCATCTTGAAACCCATCGTACAAGGTACACCCAGCTTCTGTCGTGACACGACGGACTTCCTACAGAAACTCAGCACCCATGGAGCAGTGGAACTAAGAACATTCCTCGTCACAATGGACGTCTCGGCACTCTACACCAGCATCCCCCATGACGACGGCATTGCTGTAACAGCCTCAGTACTCAACACCGACAACTGCCAATCTCCAGATGCAATTCTGCAACTCATCCGCTTCATTCTGGATCACAACGACTTCACCTTCGACAACAAGTTCTTCATCCAGACGCACGGAACAGCCATGGGTACCAAATTCGCACCCCAATACACTAACATCTTCATGCACAAGTTTAAACAGGACCTACTCACCGCACAGGACCTTCAACCGACGTTATACACCAGATACATCGATGACATTTTTTTTCTTTGGACCCACGGCGAAGAATCACTGAAACAACTACACGATGACATCAATAAGTTCCATCCAACCATCAGACTCACCATGGTCTACTCTCCAAAATCAGTTGCATTCTTGGACACACTCGTCTCCATCAAAGACGGTCACCTCAGCACTTCGCTTTACCGCAAACCCACGGATAACCTCACGATGCTCCACTTCTCCAGCTTCCACCCTAAACACATTAAAGAAGCCATCCCCTATGGACAAGCTCTCCATATACACAGGATCTGCTCAGACGAGGAGGAGCGTAACAGACATCTACAGACGTTGAAAGATGCCCTTGTACGAATGGAATATGGCGCTCGACTCATCGATCGACAGTTCCAACACGCCACAGCAAAAAACCGCACCGACCTCCTCAGAAGACAAACATGGGACACAACCGACAGAATACCCTTCGTCGTCCAGTACTTTCCCGGAGCGGAGAAACTACGACATCTTCTTCACAGCCTTCAACACGTCATCGATGAAAATCAACATCTTTCCAAGGTCATCCCCACACCCCCACTACTTGCCTTCAAACAACCACGCAACCTCAAACAAACCATCGTTTGCAGCAAACTACCCAGCCTTCAGAACAGTGACCACGACACCACACGACCCTGCCATGGTAATCTCTGCAAGACGTGCCAGGTCATCGACATGGATACCACCATTACACGTGAGAACACCGCCCACCAAGTACGCGGTACATACTCGTGCGACTCGGCCAACGTTGTCTACCTCATACGCTGCAGGAAAGGATGTCCGAAGCGTGGTACATTGGCGAGACCATGCAGACGCTGCGACAATGAATGAACGGACATCGCGCGACAATCACGAGGCAGGAATGTTCCCTTCCAGTCGGGGAACACTTCAGCAGTCAAGGTCATTCAGCCTCTGATCTCCGGGTAAGCGCTCTCCAAGGCGGCCTTCAGGACGCGCAACAACGCAGAATCGCCGAGCAGAAGCTTATAGCCAAGTTCCGCACACATGAGTGCGGCCTCAACTGGGACCTGGGATTCATGTCGCTTTACATTCATCCCCCACCATCTGGCCTGCGAAATCCTACCAACTGTCCTGCTTGACACAATTCACACCTCTTTAACCTGGGGTTACCCCATCTCTGGATCTGTAAAGATTTAATCACCTGCTAATGCTCACATTCCAAGCATTGTCTGGCATCTTTGAATCTGTCTATATATATGTTTCTGGAACATACCTCTTCATTCACCTGAGGAAGGAGCAGGTGTTGTAAGACTTCTTACTGTGCTCACCCCAGTCCAATGCCGGCATCTCCACATCATATTTTTAAAAGGGAGTTAAGATGGCTGCTGTATCAAGTGACCCTGTAACAGCATCAAGTCATCCTCCTAATAAGGCATTGAAGTAATTGAATATAGTCTGAATTCGTATTCCACCTGCTGTAATGGCTTTCCACGGTTTAAGGTTTCTTATCAGTTAATGTCTTTGTATTTGAAGAAGAGCCATCAAAGTCAATAGCTTCTATTTACACTTGTGGAATGTCCATGGAATTCGGATGGTGCCTTCATGCTTGGGAATGTTGTGCTTTCATTTCCTTGTGAGATAAGGGATAGTGGTTGAATCCACAAGTAGTCAGGTGACCCACTTCAGAGTCCATTTTCATTTATGGCCCAATTTTAAAAATGTAAGATTTATAATCCAGTTTTCAAGACTTGTAATAGTGTTGTGTAAACTCTGTCATGACAAGAAGAATACAATTGCAATGGAGACCTTTCAGACCAGGTTCAGTAGATTGATTCCTGGATGAAGGGGTTGTACTGTGGTGAAAGTTGAACAGTTGGACCAGTTGTTACCATGTGAGGATGGGTGCAAGGATACCTGTCCTTAACCCACTCTTCAATTGATTGTAACAGGGATCTTTGTAACCTGTAAGGATTAATGTGCCAATTCAGCGTATGTACTTAACCATGCATGGTAGCACAATGCTTAGCTCAGTTGCTTCACAGCTCCAGGGTCCCAGGTTCAATTCCAGCCTCGAGTGACTGTCTGTGCGGAGTCTGCACATTCTCTCCATGTCTGTGTGGGTTTCCTCCGGGTGATCCGGTTTCCTCCCACAGTCCAAAGATATGCAGGTTAGATGGATTGGCCATGATAAATTGCCCTTAGTGTCCAAAGAAAGGTTAAACTGGGTTACGGGATAGGGTGGAGGCATGGGCTTAAGTGGAGGGCTATTTCTAAGGGCTGGCGCAGACTCGATGGGTTGAATAGCCTCCTTCTGCAATGTAAATTCTATGATTTATGTATTGATTATAAAGAACTCAGTCTTGAGTTTAAATACAAAATGAGTTAATTTTTATTCTCCCATAAACCCACCAATGTAAAGATATAAAAATATTTAAAAAGGTAACACCCACACACACAAGCGCACACATGCATGCAAAATTAGAAGTTATAAAGTAGAGGAGGTTAACATTTGGCCACATTGAGATTCAACAATAAAAGGCATATAAATAAAGGGTACTCTGATTATGAGTCCTTCACTGTTGTTCTTGGTTGAGGTAGTTCTATAAACACTAGTCCTTGTTTTTTTTCTCTGGATATGCTGCCTTGGTATTTGAAGTCTTCTTTAAATGATATTAACAGGCAGATTTCACTTCAGCTAAAAGAAAGAGCAAGGAACACAGCTTTATTGATGCCTTCAGATGTTGTAATAAAAGACATTTCAAAATGGGGATCTCGATCACATGACCTCTCTCTCCATAATGAGTTGAGTATTCTGCAGAAGGTATTTGATTAGCTCCTTGTCTGTTGTGTTATGGCCTGGTGATTATATTTTTAATGTCCTAACTATCACTTCCGAATGGCTCACTCTTCCCTGTCATGAGCTAAGAAAAAATATCAACACCCCCCCCCAACATAGCCACTGACCTGTAGAGGTTATTTCTTTGTCTGATGGAATGAAATTTAACTTTTATAGTGATGCAAAATGGTGACAGCTATTTTAAGTTTCAGTCCATCTTTGAAGTAATCCTTAACATCAGCAGGTGTGAAATTCCACAGGAGGTTTGTCTGGACATTGTCATTCACATTGGAAACTTCCAGAAACTGGAATATCCTACAATTGCAGATATGTCCAGTGACCTACGGCAGCTATCGTAAATCAGACTATTTGTTTTAACAATTGAAACTGGGGGCGGTGGGCAGCACAGTGGCGCAGTGGTTAGCACTGCTGCCTCACGGCGCCGAGGTCCCAGGTTCGATCCCAGCTCTGGGTCACTGTCCGTGTGGAATTTGCACATTCTCCCCGTGTTTGCATGGGTTTTGCCCCCAGAACCCAAAAGATGAGCAGGTTAGGTGGATTGGCCACGCTAAATTGCACCTTAATTGGAAAAATAATAATTGGGTGCTCTAAATTTTTTAAAAAAGCAATTGAAACAGCCTTTTTTTAAGAAGTTCCATATGTGAGTCTCGCAGATGAAATTGAAATGTAATATTTAACATCAACACACCACCATAACACTGTATATATTGGAGTTTAGAATGAGCAGTGATCTTGTTGAAATATATAAGATTCTGAGGAGGCTTGACTGGGTGGATGTTGAGAAACTGTTTCCCCTCTTTCCCACAGAGATCGACGGGAAAGATAATCATTCCCACCCTGTAAGTCCTGTGCGGGATATTACACCCTCATTGGGGAATCTAGAACTAGTTTAACAACACAACCTCCCACTACAGATGGAGATGAGGAGGAATTGCTTCTCTCAGGGTGTGGTTAAACTTTGGAATTCTCTACTCCAGGGAGCAGTGGAGGTTGAGCCATTGAATATATGAAAACCACATTAAACAGATTTGTGATCACAGTACGAAGTCTTACAACACCAGGTTAAAGTCCAACAGGTTTGTTTCGATGTCACAATTTCGGATGTCCCGAAGCATGGTACATTGGCGAGACCATGCAGATGCTGCGACAACGAATGAACGGACATCGCGCAACAATCACCAGGCAGGAATGTTCCCTTCCAGTCGGGGAACACTTCAGCAGTCAAGGGCATTCAGCCTCTGATCTCCGGGTAAGCGTTCTCCAAGGCGGCCTTCAGGACCCGCGACAACGCAGAATCGCCGAGCAGAAACTTATAGCCAAGTTCCGCACACATGAGTGCGGCCTCAACCGGGACCTGGGATTCATGTCACATTACATTCATCCCCCACCATCTGGCCTGCGAAATCCTACCAGCTGTCCTGGCTTGAGACAATTCACACCTCTTTAACCTGGGGTTACCCCATCTCTGGATCTGTAAAGATTTAATCACCTGCTAATGGTCGCATTCTAAGCATTGTTTGTCATCTTTGAATTTGTCTATATATGTGTTTCTGGAACAGACCTCTTCATTCACCTGAGGAAGGAGCAGTGCTCCGAAAGCTAGTGACACTTTAACCTGGTGTTGTAAGACTTCGTACTGTGCTCACCCCAGTCCAACGCCGGCATCTCCACATCACAGATTTGTGATCGACAAGGGAGTCAAAGGATACATGGAGCAGACAAGAAAGTGGAGTTAAGGCCACAATCAAATCAGCCATGATCTTGTTCACAGGCTTGATAGGCCGAATATCCTACTTCTGCTTCTATTTCTGATGATGTGGAGACATCGCGCGACAATCGCCAGGCAGGAATGTTCTCTTCCAGTCGGGGAACACTTCAACAGTCAAGGGCATTCAGCCTCTGATCTTCGGGTAAGCGTTCTCCAAGGCGGCCTTCAGGACGCGCGACAACGCAGAATCGCCGAGCAGAAACTTATAGCCAAGTTCCGCACACATGAGTACGGCCTCAACCGGGACCTGGGATTCATGTCGCATTACATTCACCCCCCACCATCTGGCCTGGGCTTGCGAAATCCTACCAACTATCCTGGCTTGAGACAATTCACACCTCTTTAACCTGTGATTATACCTCTCTCCAGTTGCTCCTTCTGGACCTGTAGACTTAATTACCTGCAAAGACTTGCATTCAAAGTATCATATTGCATCTTTGACTTTGTCTATATATATATATATATATATATATATGTTTCTGGAACCTACCTCTTCATTCACCTGAGGAAGGAGCAGTACTCCGAAAGCTAGTGATTCGAAACAAACCTGTTGGACTTTAACCTGGTGTTGTAAGACTTCTTACTCTATTTCTGATGTTTTGGAGTTCTTATGTTGTTTATCTGAGGTTGTGACACATGAAAGAACTTTATTTTAAACATGTGTAATTTCCTTATAATCTACTGTAGGCTATTTTCTGATAATATGGCATCACTTACAAAATAATCAGATACAAAAACCATGCACAAGTTATCCCCTTGAGTTAACATTTGTGTATCATATTAAAACCTAACATGCTTCAAGTGGATTCACCAATAGAAACGTTCAATTGAAGAACTGCTTTTAGTCTTGATACTTTAACCCTAGTCTGATACACAACTTGCTCATTAAAAAAATTATGTTCTCAGGGCTTCATTAATATATAAAAGCGAGAATTCTTCCATTTTTCAAAAGTTCCGTGTAATGGATGACCAATCATCAAATATTAAATCGCATTAGCTTGCATTATAATCATTTGAATAACTATTTAACACAATTATAAATCAATCACGTGATCACATATTTTTAGCATCTGAATTAGGTCATGATCATTATATTTTAAAAAGTTTAGTGCAACTGAGATCTGTTCTGCTTCAGATGATAAAATACAAGTCGAACTTCCGATCAATGAAATTCATATTTAAATGGAACACTGCATTTTTACACCATTTTGCACACTTTGTGCCATTTTTACACTAGCATTAACACATTGGAAATATATGTCCTACTTTTAAGGAATTTTATTTGTCACTTTCAATGCATCCCTATCAGACAAAAATGGTATATTTAGTTCCTTGGAAAATGGGGGGAGTTTTCACTTGTAGGAACACATGGGTTTAGTTCCAGGTAAGATTTAAGACAACTGTGGATGGTGAGCTGTGGAGAATGTTCTTCGATTTATTTATGATTTTGTACTTTTGAATATGTTCGGAATAAAATACATTAAAAAAAAAAGGGAAGATTTGAGACAATCAAATATATGATCGCATCTGGAAGCAGAGTCCCACAGGTTGACTTCCAAACTTAATTTGAGAGCTTTTGGCTGCTGCAGCTAACTCCCTATGGAGAGGTGGGTTAGCGATTTGACTTGGTTAATTGATAAATTCAAATAATATTTCAAAGAGTATTTAAATTTATTGGCACAGGTTACCAGGGCTTTCTGAAATTCACCATTGAAATAAAGACAAGTATACTGAGAGGCAGACCTACAACAGAAATACATAACCATTAGTCACAGCTCCTGTCCTACCTCCCAAAAAGATTCATGTGCAGTTCTATGCAAAATCCCAGGGATCTATTGTGTCACTTTTATCCTGCGCCAGTCTAAGCTTGCCAATCTCCATAGACTTGAAACAGACTTAAGGGCCATATTTTACATGAACCTGCCAGTTTGTTTTAGTGGGGCCAGCGGGCCACATAGAATAGAATTCCCGCCCAATCCAGCACCTTCCTCCAACCCCAAGCTCACTCCCACAATGCAGGGAGTGGGCAGGTGCCAAAATCAACAGCACAGCCGCCATATTTAAATCGGTAACCAAGGATCAAGTAGACTTGTTACCAAGCCAAACAACTCTGATAATACACAGCCCATAAAACGTTTGACATGGGTGGGAGCAGGCAGGCCGATTTCCAAAAATAATTTCTTTGAAGTTGGAAAGGAAGGGGAGTTTCTATCTCCAGGGCATGCTCTTTGTGGATCGGGGCGTGGTTCCTCCCCTAAGAAGGAACCCCACCATCTTCCTACCCACCCACATCCTTAAACCCCCCCCACACACACAAATACCCCCCAACCGCCCCCAACCCGCCCCAGCACCACCCGCTCTAACCTGCCCAATTGCTCCATGCCCAAGACCTTGGCCTTACCTGTCTCTGGGATACATGAGCCTACTTCCTCCGTCTCTTTTAGTCCCAGGAGTGCCCACTCTTGGTGCTACTGGGTTTTATGCAGCTCCAGAAGGTGGGACTTTTTCCCCAGTGAGGGGCAGAAGTCCCATTTGGCCCTTGTTAAGCCTGCTCACAGCACATTATGGCTGCAGGGTGGGCTGGGTTGAAGTGGGTCAGCCCCTGGCTGACTTTGTTTCCAAGGCCACTCCTAGGTATTATTCAGCCTAAGGTGTGGCTGTTAGGAGACAAGGGACATCTACTTCAAACTTCTGTGAGGAACCCAGCCACTGTGGTCCAAGAGCCAAAGACGTGTAGAAACAAAATGCTCCATTAGGTGAGTGATAATATGTTACAGGTGCTTGGATCGACCTGGAGACAAAATAGTTGTGGCGTGCGTGCTGAGCTCTGCAAGGAACAAAAGTGCTGGGGGAGGGTGGGTGGTGGTGATATAAGGTGCTGACCACACATTGTGAACAGATGAATCTGAGACGGTGCTGTAGAGAAGCAGGAGGCAGATAGCCACCCCCTGATGCAGCCGTTCACATTGCTGCCCAGGCTCTCAGATATTCTGTTAGGTGTACAGATAGTGAAGAGGAATGGACTGATGTTGCAATCTCTTCCAAAGGCCACGCTCACTTCAAGATGGAAACCGTGTCATGATGGTAATGTCACTGGACCAGGAATCCAGTGGTCCAGGCCAATACTCTCTGGGATATGGGTTCAAATCCCACCAAGGCAGATGGTAGAATTTGAATTCAGTGAATAAATCTGGAATTGAAAGCTAGTCTCAGTAATGGTTACCATGAAACTATAATTAATTGTTGTAGAAACCCATCTGGTTCACTAATGCCCGTTAAGGAAGCAAATCTGTTGTCCTTACCCTGTTTGGCCTACATTGACTCCAGACCCACAGCAGTCCAGTTGACTATGAATCGTCCTGCCTTGTGATAGGGCCTAGTAAGCCACTCAGTTCAAGCTCAGTCAGGGATGCACAGCAAATGATGGCCTTGGCAGCAGTGCCCAAATCCTATGAAAGAATTTTTAAAAAAAAATCTACCCTGCTCCCCAATCTCACTGACACAAAGCAGTCCTGTAACAAACCAATTATCCTTTTGTTCACTTCTCCTTTGTTTCCAACCAATTTCTTCTTCCCATTAGTCAACAAGGAACTGAAAGCATGGGTTTCTGCCAAGCAAGCAAGAAAGGGCAACCCAGGACAGTGATGGAAATGAATAACTCTTGTGTAACTACTAAACAATGGAAACTTGACAACAATAACAAACTCGGCCACCGGGAGAGGCGACACGGCATTGTATATAATGTTGGGGAGGTGCTACGGCCGATAAGGAAGAGCACTTTGACTGAAGTTCACACTTCCATATTCTCTTTGGTCAACATGCTACTCATGGACCAGCCGTCGCTCACTGTTACCATTCTGCTGGAGAGCTGATCGATACAGATCAGCGATACATTGTAAGGCCAAGTTTCACATGACTGCCATCCTATTAAAGGAGCCAGTGTCATGATATGCAAACATGCAACCATTAAACACTCAGAATAGGACACAACCAATGGGCAGTCAGGACACTCTGAGGTGGCATCACCACAAGGGGGCATGACATAAACACTATAAAAGGGATGAGGCACTCACACCCTGCCTCTTTCCACAGACAGTCATCTAGAGAGTTAGACAGGGTTGATCAGCAGCATCTCGCCCCAGAACGTGGCTTAGAGCAAGCTGGTACAGTTAGACTGAGTTACTACAGTTAGATTAGCAGAGAGTCAAACTCATTTGAGAACTGTGTTAATAGTTCAATAAACACGTTGATCTCATTTCAGAATCTGGAGCATCCTTTAGTTAAGACTGCATCAAGTAGCAGCCTGTGTTACCCGAAGCAACATAACACAACAGTTCACTGTTACCATTCTGCAGATCAGTGATACATTGTAAGGCCAACGTTCACATGACTGCCATCCTATTAAAGGAGCCAGATATGCTGGCATCCTGAGTCTGCATAGAAATGGTCAAATCTGCCATGTACTCATTTGACTGCAGCAATTGATGTTTCTCACAACTGATCATTCTAGACATGAAAGAACAGATCCTTGCAATGCCTTCTCAACCTGATCATACACGAACCAAACATGCAAACGTACAAACAAGGAATGTAATGGGGAATGTTAAAAAGGGAGTTTTGAAAAATTAAAACCATGCACCAGCTATCTCACTGGACATTTATGAATTAAGTCTATCAGGACCCAGACTCATATCAGCCCGCAGGCCCAACAATTTACTCAGTACCAGTTCTTCGATGACTGTAATTTTCCTGAGTTTCTCCCTCCCTTTAATTTCCTGGTTTATAGCTGCTCCTGGGATGTTACTTGTATGCTCTATAGTGAATACTGATGAAAACTATCTGTGCAATTCAGCTGCCATCTCTTTGTTTTCCACTTGACGCACTTTCTCTCGGACAAATGCTCACTTTGTTAACTCTTTTCTTTTTTAAATATTTATAAAAACTTTAATGATCTGTTTTCATATTTCTGGCTAGCTTTCTCTCACACTCTAACTTTTCCCTCCTTATTAATCTATTAGTCATCCTTTGCTGTTCCTTATATTTTGCCCAATCTTCTGACCCATCACCTGACTTTGCACAATATGTTTTTTCTTTAAGTTAGATATTATCTTTAACTTTTCTAATTGAAGAGGGCGGCACGTGATGCAATGTTTAGCACTGGGACAGCGGTGCTGAGGACCCGGGTTCGAATCCCAGCCCTGGGTCATTGTCCATGTGGAGTTTACACATTCTCCCCATGTCTGCATGGGTTTCACCCCAACAACCCAAAGATGTGCAGGTGAGGTGGATTGGCCACTCTAAATTGCCCCTTAATTGGAAAAAAAAATAAAATAATTGGGTACACTAAATTAAAAAAACAACAACTTTTCTAATTAACCATGGATGTTCCATCTCTTGGGCTTTCATAGGAATGTATCTATTCTGTGCATTCTGAAATATCTCCTTAACGTTTGCCACTGCATCTCTACTGACCTAAGCCCCTTTGGCTAATTAGCCAATTCACCGCAGCCAGCTCAGCTTTTATGCCCTCATAATTGCCCTTATTTAAGTTTAAAAACATTGGCCACAGTTTTCCGGCCATTCTTACTGGTGGGATGGCAAACAGCTGCCATGGGTTTCCCAGTGGCATGGAGTGCATAGAACAAGAAACCCCGTTTCACAATGGCAGTGGAAAATCCTGCCCATAGTCTCAGCCCCACTCTTCAAATTGAATATAAAATTCAATCATATTATGGTTGCTGCTACCTAGGGGGGTGCCTTCATAATGAGATCATTAGTTATCAGGGGCGTCATTCTCCGACCCCCCCGCCGGGTCGGAGAATGGACGTTGGCCGCCGTGAATCCTGCCCCCGCCCCCGCCGAAGTCTCCGCTCCCGGAGATTGGGCGAGGGCGGGAATCGGGCCGCGCCGGTTGGCGGGACCCCCCGCTGGATTCTCCGGCCCGGATGGGCCGAAGTCCCGCCCAGAAATTGCCTGTCCCGCCGGCGTAAATCAAAGCTGGTATTTACCGGCGGGACCAGGCGGCGTGGGCGGGCTCCGGGGTCCTGGGGGGGGGCGCGGGGCGATCTGACCCCGGGGGTGCCCCCACGGTGGCCTGGCCCACGATCGGGGCCCACCGATCCGCGGGCGGGCCTGTGCCGTGGGGGCACTCTTTCCCTTCCGCCTCCGCCACGGCCTCCACCATGGCGGAGGCGGAAGAGACTCTCCCCACTGCGCATGCGCGGGAAACTGACAGCGGCCGCTGACGCTCCCGCGCATGCACCGGGAAACTGACAGCGGCCGCTGACGCTCCCGCGCATGCGCCGCATTTCCGCGCCAGCTGGCGGGGAAACAAACGCCATTTCCGCCAGCTGGCGTGGCAGAAATCCCTCCGGCGTCGGCCTAGCCCCTCAATGTTGGGGCTAGGCCGCCAAAGATGCGGAGCATTCCGCACCTTTGGGCTGGCGCGATGCCCGTCTGCTTGGCGCCGTGTTTGGCGCCAGTCGGCGGACATCCCGCCGTTGGGGGAGAATTTCGCCCCAGGTGTATAGCCTGCTGTCTGGTTGACTCCAAAAACGCTGTTCTAAGAAACTATTCTGAAAACATTCATTGAATACCTCATCTAGGCTACTTTGACTTTTCCAGACTATATGTACATTTAAAACTCCCATGATTATCACTGTACCTCTCTGACAAGCTCCAATTATTTCTTCTTTTATACTCCATCCTACCATGTGGTTACTGTTCGGAGACGTTGGGCGGGATTCTCCCCTACCCGGCGGGGCGGGGGGGTCCCGGCGGGATGGAGCGGCGGGAACCACTCCGGCGTCGGGTCGCCCCAAAGATGCGGATTTCTCCACACCTTTAGGGGCCAAGCCCTCACCTTGAGGGGCTAGCCCCGCGCCGGAGTGGTTGGCGTGCCGCCAGCCAGTGGGAAAGGCCTTTGGCACCACGCCAGCCGGGGCCGAAAGGACTTCGCCGGGCAGCGCAAGTCCGCGCATGTGCAGGAGCATCAGCGGCTGCTGACGTCATCCCCGCGCATGCGCAGGGGGGTGGGGTCTCTTCCGTGTCGGCCATAGTGAAGACTGTGGCCGAGGCGGAGGGAAAAGAGTGCCCCCACGGCACAGGCCCGCCCGCGGATCGGTGGGTCCCGATCGTGGGCCAGGCCACCGTGGGCCAGCCCCCCGGGGATCGCCCCGCGCCCCCCCCCAGGACCCCGGAGCCCGCCCGCGCCACCTGGTCCCGCCGGGAAGAGAGGTAGTTTGATCCTCACCGGCGGGAGAGGTATTCCAGCAGCGGGACTTCGGCCCATCACGGGCCGTAGAATTCGGCAACCGGCGGGGGCGGGATTCACGCCAGCCCCCGGCGATTCTCCGATCCAGCGGGGGGTTGGAGAATTCAGCCCCTGTACACAACTCCTATAAGTGACTTTGTGCCTTTACCATTTCTCATCTCGACCCAAACCGTTTCCACATCCTGGTTTCCTGAACTTCAGTCGTCCCTCTCTATTGTGCTAATGCCATCATTAACTAACAGAGCCACCCCACCATCTTTTTATCACATCCTGTCCTTTCTAAATATATTGTACCCTTCAAGACCCATATCCTCCAGCAGCCATATCTCTATAATGGCTATCAAATCGTACAAATTTATTTCCACTCTCAGTCATTTCTTTTGTTTCGAATGCAAGGTACATTCAGATACCGAGCTTTTGATCTCATACTTTTATTCTTGTTATAATCTCTTGTCTCATTCGTAGATTTACTGTTAGATTTATACTCTGTATCCCTTCCTGTCATGGTCTGTTTGTCATTTCCCAAGATAATACCTTGCTCTTTTGCCTTGTCTCTGCTCTTTGATTTACCACATCTTCCCAAATTTGATCTTTCCCCCCCAATATTTAGAACATAGAACATACAGTGCAGAAGGAGGCCATTCGTCCCATTGAGTCGGCACCGACCTACTTAAACCCTCACTTCCACCCTATCCCCGTAACCCAACAACCCTTCCTAACCTTTTTGGACTCGAAGGGCAATTTAGTATGGCCAATCCACCTAACCTGCACGTCTTTTGGACTGTGGGAGGAAACCAGAGCCCCTGGAGGAAACGCACGCAGACACGGGGAGAACCTGCAGACTCCGCACAGACAGTGACCCAGCGGGGAATTGAACCTGAGACCCTGGCACTGTGAAGCCACAGTGCTATCCACTTGTCCTCCCGTGCTGCCCTTTAGTTTAAAACTTTCCCTACTTCCCTAGTTATTCCCTAGTCAGAAGAATACCGACCCCAGCAAGGTCTGGATGTAGACTTTTCCAATGGTTCAGATGTCACTTTCTCCAGTATTGGTGCTAGTACATCATAAACCAAAACCCACTCTTCCCACGCCAGTCTTTGAGATATGCATTCATCACTCTAATCTTATTTGCCCTATGCCAATTTACAGGAGGCTCAGGTAATAATCCAGAGATTATGACCTTTGAGGTTCTGGTTCTTAATTTCATGCCTAGGTCCTCATACTGACTATGCAAAGTCTCCTTCTTTGTCCTCCCTATGTCGTTGGTACCTACATGAACCACAACAACTGGGTCCTCCCCCTCCCACTGCAGATTCTTCTCCAACACCAAGCAAATGTCTCGAACCCTGGCACTGGGCAGGAAACATAGCCGTCTGGACTCATGCACTTTGCTGCAGTTAACTGGTTAATCCCTCTGACTATACTAACCCCTCCTACCACCACATTCCTTTTTCCTCGCCACACTTGAATGGCTTCCTGTGCCACGGTGCCATGGTCAGCTAGCCTATCCATCCTGCAGCCCCCACTTTCATCCAAACAAAGATTGAGACTTCTGTGCTCCAGCTCTCTGAGTCCCCTTACCTGCCGCAATTGCAGTTATAGAAACATAGAAACTAGGAGTAGGGGTAGGCCAATCGGCCGTTCGAGCCTGTTCCACCATTCTTTATGATCATGGCAGATCATTTAACTTAGTAACCTGTTCCCACTTTTCCCCAGCTCCTTTGATCCCTTTCACCCTGAGTGCTGTATCTAACTCCTTTGGCTCAACTGCTTTCTGTGGTAACAATTCCACAGGCTCATCACTGTCTTTTCTTCTCATCTCAATTCTAAATGCCTAACCCCCAATCCTTAGACTGTGACCCCCTGGTTCTGGACTCCTCCACCATCAGAAACCCTTCCTGCATCTGTGAGAGCCTCCTTCATTCTTCCAAACCCCAGCAAATATAATCCTAAGCAATGCAATCTCTCCTCATACATCAGTCCCACCATCCCAGAAATCAGTGTCGTAAACATTCCCCGCAGCCTCTCTATAGCAAGAACATCCTTCCTAAGATTAAGAGACCAAAACTGCATATAATATTCCAGGTGTAGTCTCACCAAGGCCCTGTATAATTGCAGCAAGATATCCCTGCTCCTGTACTCACATTCTCTCAATTTGAAGATCAACATACCATTTGCCTTCTTTACCACCTGCTGCACCTGCACGCTTACTTTCAGCAACTGATGTACAAGGACACCCAGGTCTCATTGCACATTCCCCTCTCTCAATCTACAGCCATTCAGATAATAATCTGCTTTCCTGTTTTTCTTCCTTCACACTGAAGGATCTCTGCATCCTCCTCACCACTCCCCCTCCCCCCACACCCAGCTTTGTGTTATCTGCAAATTTGGAGATATTATATTTAGTGCTCTCATCTAAATCATTAATATACATTGTGAATAGCTGGGGTACTAGCACTGATCCCTGCAATACCCCACTAGTCACTGCCTGCCATTTGGAAAAAGACCCTCTCTTTCCTACTCTTTGTTTCCAGTTTCCCAACCAGTTTTCTACTCATCTCAATGCACTACCCCCCAATCCCATGTACAATAATATCACACGCTAATCTCTTATGTGGGAGTTTGTCAAAAGCCTTCCGAAAGTCTAAATAAACAACATCCACTGGCTCCACCTCATCAACTCCACTAATTACATCCTTGAAGAATTCCAGTAGATTTGTCAAGCATGATTTCCCTTTCATAAATCCATGCTGCTTTTGTCCGATCCTGCCATTGTTTTCCAAATGCTCTGCTATTAAACCTTTATAATGGACTCTAGTATTTTCCCCCTACCGACATCAGGCTGACTGGTCTATAATTCCCTGTTTTCCATCCACCTCCATTTGTAAATATTGGGGTTACATTAATTACCCTGCAATCTGTAGGAACTGTTGCAGAGTGTATAGAATCTTGGAAGATGACTACCAATGCGTCCACTATTTCTATCAAATATTGGCCTTGCTAAATTGCCCCTGAGTGCCCGAAGATGTGCAGCTTATGTGGGGTCATGGGGTTGTGAGGATAGGGTGGGGAGTGGACCTAAGTAGGATGCTCTTTCAGAGGGTCCGTGTAGACTCGATGTGCTGAATGGCCTCCTTCTGTACTGTAGGAATTCTGTGATTCTATGAACACTGAAGATGGTGTTAGACTTGGCGAATTTTAAATGCAACCCTCGCTTAAATGTAGCTTGCTGGTCCAATGGTCCATTAAATTGCTGGCCAGTAGATGTACAGTTTCATGCTTCAAGAGGACATCAGCAAGGATCTATGAGAAAGTTCCCCAGAACTAAGAGGGGCTATGGACCAAGTGCGGGAAAATGGGATTGGAATAGAGAGGTGTTTGATGGCCAGCACAGACATGATGGGTCGAATGTCCTCGGAAAATGTACCATAGAGTGCTGTAAAACTCTATGGCCCTATGACTGATTGGGTAATTTCAGTCAGAGGAGTAGGGGAGGGCCAAATATTTCCCTGAGGGCTCAGGCAGTGCACTACTGCTTTACCTCCCAATGTACAATATTTGCAATGCATGGAAAACTATAATTTTATAAAAGTCAATGACAGAAAACTTGTGAAAACTCAAAAGGAATAACTGTACCTATGGGTTAACTTTGGATTCTCAGTATTGATGCAAATGTGCTTGTTGTTTATGCCTCCAGGCATTGGTTCAGTTTGTTGTTTATGTTATACTCTTCACAATGTGTTTGAGGCAAGTTTCCAGATCCCAGTAGCATTCACACAGTAATGAAATTCTGGGAGTTTCAATCTCACAGAAGGTGGCCATAAGGAGTATGGAAATTGACATCTTTAATTGGAAATGGGAGTTTTTTTTAACTTAATGGACAGTCACACCCACCAGCAAAAGCATGAACTTCTCAGAAGATTGCCTCTCGTTATTATTTGCTTTTGTGAAAGAAAAATAACATGCAAATTCACTGGTTATGACTATATTACAAATTCTTACAATGATTTCATGCTGCATAACAAATCAACTTGATTATCAATCACTGCAGAAATTCACAATCGGTAATACAGCTCTCATAAAATAATTTTAGGTGGCAATTTGATCAGATATAAGAATCTTCAGCTAAAGAGAATGTTTCTGTTGGGGGAAAATTGGACATATTCCTATTACTAAGTTTCACTAGCTTTTCAACAATCCCATAACTGCCAGAGATACTTAGTTATTATCTCAATATCCTGTACAATAATTTTCTCATTACTTCCAAAATAATAAATCATAAAAATTCAAATAAATGTAGACATAATTCATTCAATTTCCATCATATTAGGGCATATTTAATGGCAGCCACTGTCTCAAATGGACACAGATAATTGAGACTGTGATATATATAATCAAACTTCTTCAACATTTCCCACCTAATGTGGCTGTGAAAATTAGTTCTCTAATAGCTTTGAATCATTCTCAGCTGAGGAGTTGGGCAAATGATCTGTTCCCAGACAGGTCAGTGTCATAATGTTCATGAAGTATGAAGAGTGAGTTGAGGAGACATACTCTGATTTATCCCCTCCCCCTAATAGGAAAGAACATTGCCCTAACCAAAATATTGCTACATGTACAGTATAAAGCTGTGCCCTAGGATTGTGTGGCAGAGCAAATTCAGACATAAGTTAATTTTATCACAATGTTACTTTTCCATGGTAAATTAATTTGTCCTCTGTTCCTTTGTTCCATAGACTCTTACTGTAGGCAGGTTTGTCAAATGTCATTATGCATCTGATATAATAGTTTGCTATTTGTTTTCATAATAGTACATAATGTTACAACCTGCTTCATGGACGGAATGGTAAACTGACTCAGGCACAGTGCTGTAATGTTCATACAGTGCTCCCACAGACGCATAACTGTTCCCATGAGAAAACATTTAAAATGTTGCCTTCACAACATGTCAAAAAGTAGAATAACAAAGTAACTTATACAGCACTTGGTCCCCAAAACACTGATATTTATAACCTTTGTGATTAACATAGCTACTGCTGAACTTACAAAAAGCATTATCAAAATATGCCCTTGCCATGGACTGAGATATATATATTTTAAGCAGAAATGTGCAGTTAAATAGTTTACAGATAAAATATGTGAGTACAAAAGTCATCATGGAATTTGCATTCTCATCATTTAAAATGCTGTCAGTATTCCAGGCCTCAGTGATAACCCTGAATTTAATTTAGAGCAATATTGGGTGCAAAACCTTGAAGATGTTTCGGCATATCTGTAGCTCTTTAACGGAGCCACCTCATTGTAATATTACTTCCAAGTTTACCATTGAATGTGTGCTAGTAGATGTAAAGTGTAAAGAATGACATAATCTCCTTTTTGAAATAGATTTAGAGTACCCAATTGTTTTTTTTCCCAATTAAGGGGCAATTTAGCGTGGCCAATCCACCTGCCCTGCACATCTTTGGATTGTGGGGGTGAGACCCACGCAGACACGGGGAGAATCTGCAAACTCCACACGGACAGTGACCTGGGGCTGGGATCGCACCTGGGTCCTCGGCGCTATGAGGTAACAGTGCTAACACTGAGCCATCGCGCCGCCTTGCATGACATAATCTCAACTGGAGTATTTAAAATCAAAAAATAGAATTTGGAAGAGTTCTAAGTTTTCACAAAGAG
Organism: Scyliorhinus torazame; assembly: GCF_047496885.1. NCBI lineage: Eukaryota > Metazoa > Chordata > Chondrichthyes > Carcharhiniformes > Scyliorhinidae > Scyliorhinus > Scyliorhinus torazame. The sequence goes on from NC_092720.1 coordinate 72,833,447, forward strand.
AAGTAGCTTAATGATGAAATCTGGGAAGCCAGATATTGTGCCTTGATTTAACAATGTACTGGTGGGCCATGTGGGATCAGAGAGAAATATGTCTTTCCCACTCATGGATGGAAAAATCCCGTTGCTGTAATAAAGAAGGGGCATGGCTGGAGGTTAGAACATAGAACATACAGTGCAGAAGGAGGCCACTCGGCCCATCAAGTCTGCACCGACCCACTTAGACCCTCACTTCCACCCTATCCCCGTAACCCAACAACCCCTCCTGACCTTTTTGTTTTTGGTCACTAAGGGTAATTTATCATGGCCAATCCACCTAACCTGCGCGTCTTTGGACTGTGGGAGGAAACCGGAGCACCCGGAGGAAACCCACGCAGACACGGGGAGAACGTCCAGACTCTGCACAGACAGTGACCCAGCGGGGAATCAAACCTGGGACCCAAGCGCTGTGAAGCCACAGTGCTAATCACTTGTGCTACGGTGCTGCCACAGTGCTGAGGTGACAGAGGTCAGCAACCGGAGAATTATGCTATGCTTCTGGATTCAGTACAGAAGGTGCTTTAATGACTTAACCAGGTCAAGAACGATGATAATGGTTGTACATAGAGATATCTAATTCCCCGAATCATGGACTTCTACACCAAGCTGGCTGGAGGGCCTTACCTGTTCAAAATTGGACCGCAGTCCTGCTTACCTCCAACTAGAGTTGAGTGAGGAGTCTCCAAGGTTTGCTGCAACCAATCCCCACAAAGACCTCTTCCAGTATACCAGACTGCCATTCAACATTGCTTCAGCCAGCGCTATCTTCCGCGGCACGATGGAAAATCTCCTCCAGGGAATTCCCATGGTGATGGTTTATCTTGATGACATGCTAGTCACCGGCACTACACCAGAAGAACACATGCCCAGCCTAGAGGAAGTATTAAAGACATTGTGCGATGCGGGGGTCAGCCTAAGATGCGGAAAATGTATTTTTCAGGCTTCAGAATTGGCGTACCTAAGATTTTATGTTGATGCGACAGAGTTGCACTCCCTGGAAGAACAGGTAAAGGCCATGCGCGATGTCCCTGCACCCAAAAATGTCAGTGAGCTTAAATCCTTCCTTGGTATGGTTAATTACCATGAAAGGCTCATTTTGAATTTAGCAACAATAGTGGCACCATTACACCAGTTATTAAGGAAGAATTAGTGGTGGCAACAGAGAGACCCACAAGAGGAAGCCTTCCAAGTCTGAAGCAAGCTTCTTAAAACCTCTTGGTGCATTTTGACCTGGGAAAACCAATTGTGATGACATGGAATGCATCCCCTGACAGTAAAGGGGCAGTTTGATCCCCCAAAATGGGAGATGGTCGGAACGCTCTATTACCTTTGCCTCAAGGACCCTTTCAGAAGCAGAACAGAACTATGCCCAGATTGAGAAGGAGGGCTTAGCGGTTATATACGGTGTGAAGAAATTCCACCAGTATGTGTACGGTTGACGATTTGACATAGTGACTGCGCACAAGCTATTACTGCGCCTTTTAAGGGAAGGTAATCCCATGCTGCCCATAGCTGGGCCAAGGTTGGGCCTTGTTGTTGGAGCCTGCAACTATGCTTTCCAGCATCAGCCTGAGACACAAATTGCTAATGCAGAAGCATTAAGTCACCTCCCCTACCTAAGAGCATTCCGCCAGCACCTGTACCCCAGGAGATCATTCTGGCTGAAACTTCCGAGACACTCTGCCAATGTCCACAACTGGACTGCCTGTGTGGAGTTTGCACATTCTCCCCATGTTTGCGTGGATTTCCTCCGAGTGCTCCAGTTTCCGCCCACAGTCCGACGATGTGCAAATTAGGTGGGGTTACGGGATTACAGGGATAAGGCAAGGGAGTAGGACTAGGTAGGGTGCTCTTTCAGAGGGTTAGTGCAGACTCAATGGGCCGAATTGCCTCCTTCTGTTCTGTAGGGAGTCTAGTGACCCAAAGAGACCCTGTGCGGGATTCTCTGGTTCCTCAGCCACATATAGATACATAGAAGATAGGAGCAGGAGGAGACCTTTTATCCCTTCGAGCCTGCTCCGCTATTTATAACGATCATGGCTGATCATCCATCTCAATAGCTTAATCCTGCTTTCTCCCCATAGCCTTTGATCCCATTCTCCCCAAGTGCTATATCTAGCCCCCTCTTGAATATATTCAATAATGTTTCTTGGTCACACACCATTTGCAGACGGCGGGATTCTATCTTCCCGCCGCCTCTCGATGGGATTTCCCATTGTAACCACCTGATGCCGCCGGGAACTCCGCAGGGGAGGGTGCGCTGACAGCAGGAAAAGTGAATCGCAATGACCGGAGAGTTCCGGTCCCTATTCTTTCACAGGTTAAACAAATGATACAGAGTGGCTGGTGTTACGAGGAGTTCGAAAGCTGAGGCCCTATTTCACGTGTCAGGACAAGTTGACATGTGAAGACGGTGTGATTTTGTGAGGATCACAAGTGGTCTTCCTGCCTCAGGGCAGGGGGCCCTTCCTTCAAGAGCTACACCACCAAGCACCCACCAAGTGTAGACAAAGGTGAAGGTGCTGGCACGCAGCTATGCTTTGTGGCCAGGGTCCACTTGACTATGCTGGCCTGTTTATGGGCAAGATGTTTTTGGTACTGGTGTCCACTATAAGTGGCTATCAGTTCAAGAGATGGGAGCACTATTCAGCAGCCGTGGTAGATGCCTTGCGCCATGTGTTTGCCATTCATGGGCTTCCCGCGTCAATTATTTTGGACAATGCCAATCTCTTCACCGGCGATGATTGCCAGGTTTTTGTGCGAGCAAATTGTATACGACACATGAGGACAGTTCCTTACCACCCAGCGCCAAACGGTCTGGCTGAGAAGACCATTCTGACTTTCAAGAATGCCATGAAAAAGCAATCTGATAAGCTACTTCGCTAGAGGTTGACTAATTTTTTATTGTTGGACAACTCAACCCCTCATTCCACCACAGGGGTCACACCAGCTGAGCTGCTCACGGGCCATCAGTTGAAAACCCAATTAGACCTTGTGTTTCCAAATTTGTTCGGGGCGGGGGGGGGGGGGGGTGGAGGCACGTCAGTCCTCCCAGAAGAGTCAGTGGTCAGAGCAGAGAGGTGACAGGTTGTTACAGGTGGGAGACACGGTTTTAGTCCGTAATTTTGCTTCAGGCCCACCTTGGTTAGAAGGACAGGTTGTGACCCAGTCAGGGCCGGTGTCTTATGTGGTCAGCATGAACAACGAGACTGCCAGAAAGCATGGCGACCATTTGAGGAGTCGAGGGTGGCGATCCCAAACTTTGAGTTCGCAAGTCCAATGAGCGTAGTGAATATTCCTGTAACTCTATCTACCCAAAGGGAGCCAGGGCCTCCTGCTTCTGCCCAACCAGCTGTGCCTGTCAAGGGCGGGTGAGGTCAGTTCACCTGTCGTTGATATGGTGCCTCCTGAGGTGACACAGACTATTGAAGGTTTTCATAAAATATCACCAACAAAATGAGAAAGAAAAAAGAACTCAACAGGGTTAAGTACAAAACACAATCTAAAAAAGCAACCCCCCAAACCCCTCCCCCCGTACATAAATAATAAATTAACATTAACACCCCGACTTAACACAACAGATGTATACACCCCCTGAAACCCTCCAGTGTAAATAACATAAACAAAAATAAAGTAACCCCCCCCCCCCCCCCCCCCGAGCTGCTGCTGCCATTGACCAATGTCTATCGTTCTGCCAGAAAGTCTAAGAACGGTTGCCACCGCCTAAAGAACCCTTTTACCGACCCTCTCAAGGCAAATTTCACCCTCTCCAATTTAATGAACCCTGCCATATCACTGATCCAGGATTCCACGCTTGGGGGCCTCGCATCTTTCCACTGAAGGAGAGTCCTTCGCCGGGCTACCAGGGATGCAAAGGCCAGAATTCCGGCCTCTTTCGCCTCCTGCACTCCCGACTCCTCTGCCACCCCAAATATCGCGAGCCCCCAGCCCGGTCTGACCCTGGATCCTACCACCCTCGACGCCATCCTCGCTATGCCCTTCAAAAATTCCTCCAGCGCTGGGCATGCCCAGAACATATGGGTGTGATTTGCTGGGCCCCCTGAGCACCTATCACACCTGTCCTCACCTCCAAAGAACCGGCTCATCCTTGTCCCGATCATGTGTGCCCTGTGCAGCACCTTAAACTGTATGAGGCTGAGCCTCGCGCACAAAGTGGAAGAATTCACCCTCCCTAGGCCATCTGCCCACGTCCCCTCTTCGATCTCCTCTCCCAACTCCTCCTCCCACCTACCTTTCAACTCCACCACCGAGGCCTCCTCCTCCTCCTGCATCACCTGGTAAGTTTCCGAGATCTTCCCCACTCCCACCCACACCCCTGAGAGCACCCTGTCCTGTACTGTGTGTGGCAGTAGCTGCGGGAATTCCACCACCTGCCGTCTGGCAAACGCCCTTACCTGTAAGTACCTGAAGGTGTTCCCCGGGGGGGAGCCCGTACTTCTCCTCCAGCTCACCCAAGCTTGCGAACTTCCCGTCCACAAACAGGTCCCCCAACTTTCGTATCCCTGCCCTGTGCCACCCCGAAAACCCTCCACCTGTTCTTGCTGGGGCGAACCGGTGGTTCCCCCGTAATGGGGTCCATGCCGAGGCCCCTACTTCCCCCCCTATGCTGCCTCCACTGCCCCCAAATTTTGAGTACCGCCACCACCACCGGGCTTGTAGTATACCTCCTTGGAGGGAGTGGCGCCATTGCCAGCGTCCCCAGATTCGTACCCACACAGGATGCTGTCTCCAGCCTCTTGCATGCAGCCCCCTCCCCCTTCATCACCCACTTGCGCACCATCGTCACATTGGCGGCCCAGTAGTACCCACAGAGGTTGGGCAGGGCCAGCCCCCCCCCCCCCCCTTATCTCAACTACGCTCCAGGAACACCCTTCTCACCCTCGGAGTCCCTCGCGCCCACACAAACCCCATTATACTCCTGTTAACCCGCCTGAAAAATGCCTTCGGGATAAACACGGGATGGCCCTGGAACAGGAACAAAAACCTTGGTAGCACCGTCATTTTGATTGACTGCACTCTACCCGCCAAGGACAGCGGCAACGCGTCCCATCTCTTGAACTCCTCCTCCATTTGCTCCACCAATCTTGTAAAGTTAAGCCTATGCAGGGCCCCCCAGCTCCTGGCCACCTGGACCCCCAAAATACCTGAAGCTCATCTCCACCCTTTTTAGTGGGAGCTCGCCAATCCCCCTCTCCTGGTCCCCTAGCTGAACTACCAACAGCTCGCTCTTCCCCATATTAAGCTTGTACCCTGAAATGTCCTCGAATTCCCTATGGATCCTCATTACCTCTGGTATTCCTCCCACTGGGTCCACCACATACAGCAGCAGGTTGTCCGCATAAAGCGACACCCGATGCCCCTCCGTACCCCGCACCAACCTCCTCCAGTTCCTCAACTCTCTCAGTGCCATAGCCAGGGGTTCAATCGCCAGTGCGAAGAGCAGGGGTGACAGGGGAGACCCCTGTCTCGTCCCTCGGTGTAACCGAAAGTACTCGGACCTCCTCCTATTTGTGGCCACACTCGCCATCGGGACCTCGTACAACAGCCTAACCCACCTGACAAACCCCTCCCCAAACCCAAACCTCTTCAGCACCTCCCACAGGTACCCCCACTCTACCCTATCGAAGGCTTTCTCAGCGTCCATCGCCACCACTATCTCCGCCTCCCCCTCCCTCGCCGGCATCATGATAACGTTCAAAAGCCTCTGCACATTCGCGTTCAACTGTCTCCCCTTCACAAACCCCGTCTGGTCTTCATGGATGATCTGCGACACACAATCCTCAATCTTCGTGGCTAAGACCTTCGCCAGCACCTTGGCATTTACATTTAGCAAGGAAATCGGTCTGTAAGACCCACATTGCAGGGGATCCTTGTCCCGCTTCAGGATCAAGGAGATCAGAGCCCGGGACATCGTCGGGGGTAAAGCCCCCCCCCCCCCTCCTTTGCCTTGTTAAAGGTCCTAACTAACTGCGGGCCCAACAGGTCCATCTATTTTTATGGAATTAGACCGGGAAACCGTCCGGCCCCGGTGCCTTCCTCGCCTGCATGCTTCCTATCCCTTTGATCAGCTCCTTCAGCCCAATCGGGGCCCCCAGTCCCGCCACCAGTCCCTCTTCCACCTTTGGAAACCTCAATTGGTCCAGGAAACGGCCCATCCCTCCCTCCTCCCATGGGGGCTCGGATCGGTACAATTCCTCGTAGAAGTCCCTGAAGACCCCATTGATGCCAACCCCACTCCACACCACGCTCCCTCGCCTGTCCCTAACTCCCCCGATCTCCCTAGCTGCATCCCGCTTCTGAAGCTGATGCGCCAGCATCCGGCTTGCCTCTTCCCCATACTCGTAGACCGCCCCCTGGGCCTTCCATCACTGCACCTCCGCCTTCCTGGTGGCCACCAGGTCGAATTCGGCCTGGTGGCTGTGCCTCTTCCTCAACAATCCTTCCTCAGACTCTTCCGCGTACCTCTTGTCTACCCTCACCATCTCCCCCACCAGCCTCTCCCTCTCCCACCCCCCCCTGCTCCCTCCGCTCCTTGTGGCCCTAATGAGATCAGCTCTCCGCTCACCACCTTCAGTGCCTCCCATACACCATTTGACTTTTTGATTGACTCTCTTTCCCTTGCTGTCTCTGTTAATGTCTGTAACTTCAGTATATCGAACATAGAACATTACAGCGCAGTACGGGCCCTTCGGCCCTCGATGTTGCGCCGACCTTTGAAACCAATCTAAAGCCCATCTACACTATTCCATTATCATCCATATGTTTATCCAATGACCATTTAAATGCCCTTAATGTTGGTGAGTCCACTACTGTTGCAGGCAGGGCATTCCACATCCTTACTACTCTCTGAGTAAAGAACCTACCTCTGACATCTGTCCTATCTCCCCTCAATTTAAAGCTATGTCCCCTCATGCTAGCCATCACCATCCGAGGAAAAAGGCTCTCACTGTCCACCCTATCTAATCATCTGATCATCTTGTATGCCTCTATTAAGTCACCTCTTAACCTTCTTCTCTCTAATGAAAAGAACCTCAAGTCCCTCAGCCTTTCCTCATAAGATCTTCCCTCCATACCAGGCAACATTTTGGTAAATCTCCACTGCACCCTTTCCAATGCTTCCACATCCTTCCTATAATGCGGTGACCAGAACTGCACGCAATACTCCAAATGCAGCCGCACCAGAGTGTTGTATAGCTGCAACATGACCTCATGGCTCCGAAACTCAATCCCTCTACCAATAAAAGCTAACACACCGTACACCTTCTTACCAACCCTATCAACCTGGGTGGCAACTTTCAGGGATCTATGTACATGGACACCGAGATCTCTCTGCTCATCCACACTACCAAGAATCTTACCATTAGCCCAGTACTTTGTATTCCTGTTACTCCTTCCAAAATGAATCACCTCACATTTTTCTGCATTAAACTCCATTTGCAACTTCTCAGCCCATCTCTGCAGCTTATCTATGTCCTGCAACATCCTTCCGCATTGTCCACAACTCCACCGACTTTAGTGCCATCCGCAAATTTACTCACCGCAAATTTTACGCCCTCCTCCAGGTCATTTATAAAAATGACAAATAGCAGTGGCCCCAAAACAGATCCTTGTGGTACACCACTAGTAACTGAACTCCAGGCTGAACATTTCTCATCAACCACCACCCTCTGTCTTCTTACAACTAGCCAATTTCTGATCCAAACATTTCCCATCAACCACCACCCTCTTAGCTCTTGGGGTAATTGTAATGAGGGCCTAAGGAGGCGGGGGAGGGATGTGGAAATGTGGCCCCTTTAAGTGGGTGGGCTCCACAGACCACAAGACTGGCTTGGGGGCCAATCACGCAGGAGCATGTGAACCCCAGGCAATAGGAAGTTTGCGCAGGGTCCTGACAGCAGGACCCCACACAGTGTGGACCAGGGAGCTGAAGTATTCAGACCTGTTGTGTGGTATTGCCTGCTATTTGACTGCCCTTGTCTGTCTTTCATCAGTAAACCCATTTGTTGACTACTGGATATGTGCAATATATGTCTCGAACCCACCACACACTTCATGAAACATCCTCAATTCTTTATTTACCCAGACATTAGCTAGTGTCAGGAAATATTCATGTAATTAACTGTCAGACTTATCAAGAGATGGATCAATTTGTATGTATTCATTGAATTTGAAGGCTGCTCATAAAAATTGAATTTCATAGTTGGGAGTAAGTTGTTTGAAATAATTTTTAATTGGATAGGAAGCCTTTTACAATATGTACCTGAAATTAAACATCGACGTCAAAAATCAGTGTAATGAAAACATAACCTTTTGAAAATGTGAAATGAGTAAACCACTAAATTATAAAAATGTTCTGTCAGCCAACCGCATAAAAATGTATTTGTGGCACATTCGATATATATCGAGAACATAGCATCAAGTCTTTGCATCGTTCAGCCACTTATGGGTGCCTGGTTACAAGACAATAATAGCCAAATGTAACAACACCTCCACATGAATTTGTAGAAGGTATATAAAATTTCCCATTCCTGCAATATTGTTTCAATTTCAAAGTAGCATTCCTGTACAAAAACAGACAATGCTAGATGTCTGAGTCTGACAGAATTCTTGCTGTACTTGTATTTATGAAGGTTACATAGAACATACAGTGCAGAAGGAGGCCATTCGGCCCATTGAGTCTGCATCAACCCACTTAAGCCCTCACTTCCACCCTATCCCTGTAACCCAATAACCCCTCCTAACCTTTTTTGGTCACTAAGAGCAATTTTATCACGGCGAAGCCACCAAACCTGCACATCTTTGGACTGTGGGAGGAAACCGGAGCACCTGGAGGAAACCCACGCAGACACAGGGAGAATGTGCAGACGCCGCACAGACAGTGACCCAGCGGGGAATCGAACCTGGGACACTGGCGCTGTGAAGCCCCAGTGCCAATCACTTGTGCTACCGTGCTGCCTGTTTATTGATTGTGACTCCTTTCAGACAACCACAGAATACATGTCCTGTATTGCACAGGTGTACCTGCCACTTTGAATTTCTTATGTTACTGTTGCTCTGATCAGTTAAACTGGCCCTGATGTCGGGTTCCCTCGAGCAGTGCAGGCAGAGCAATATGCGGCCAGATATGAAGTAAGCAAATAGCAGACTTTGGGGCAATTTGTAAGTGGCTGGCTTCTCGATGACTTGCCAAGAATAAGTTCACTTTCCATAACAGTGAATGGTTTTATGTCATCCACATTATAAGTCGTTGTAAAATTTTTTTTTCCAATTAAGGGGCAACTTAGCATAACCAATCCATCTACACTGCACATCTTTGGGTTGTCAGGGTGAGAACCAAGCAGACACGGGGAGAATGTGCAAACTCCACACGGACAGTGACCCGGAGCCGCGATCAAACCCATCCTCGGCGTGTGAGGCAGCAGTGCTAACCACTGCACCAGCATGTCACCCTTCAACAAGGTCAGTCTAACATTATTCTTCCAACCCCAATTAATTCCTAAGTTAGCTCAAATATTTTCTCGCTTTCACTGAGGCAACTGTAAGTCATTTTGTGAACCAGAAGACTTTTTAATTAAAAAAAAATACTTTTTATTAAAGGTTTTCATAAAATATCAATAACAAAATGAGATAGAAAAAAGAACCCAACAGGGTTAAGTACCAAACACAATCTAAAAAAGCAACCCCCCAAACTCCTCCCCCCCATGTACATAATTAATAAATTAGCATTAACACCCCGACTTAACACAACAGGTGTATACACCCCCCTCAGACCCTCCAGTGTAAATAACATAAACAAAAATAAAGTAACGCCCCCCCCCCGCCCCCCGAGCTGCTGCTGCCATTGACCAATGTCTATCGTTCTGCCAGAAAGTCTAAGAACGGTTGCCACCGCCTAAAGATCCCTTGTACCGACGAATTCAAGTCAAATTTCACCCTCTCCAATTTAATGAACCCTGCCATATCGCTGATCCAGGATTCCACGCTTGGGGGCCTCGCATCTTTCCACTGAAGGAGAATCCTTCGCCGGGCTACCAGGGACACAAAGGCCAGAATTCCGCCCTCATTCGCCTCCTGCACTCCCGGCTCCTCTGCCAACCCAATTATTGCGAGCCCCCAGCCCGGTCTGACCCTGGATCCTACCACCCTCAACACCGTCCTCGCTACGCCCTTCCAAAATTCCTCCAGCGCTGAGCATGCCCAGAACATATGGGTGTGATTTGCTGGGCTCCCTGAGCACCTAACACACCTGTCCTCACCCCCAAAGAACCTGCTCATCCTTGTCCCGGTCATGTGTGCCCTGTGCAGCACCTTAAACTGTATGAGGCTGAGCCTCACGCACAAAGTGGAAGAATTCACCCTCCCTAGGGCATCTGCCCACGTCCCCTCTTCGATCTCCTCTCCCAACTCCTCCTCCCACTTACCTTTCAACTCCACCACCGAGGCCTCCTCCTCCTCCTGCATCACCTGGTAAGTTTCCGAGATCTTCCCCACTCCCACCCAGCCCCCCGAGAGCATCCTGTCCTGTACTGTGCGTGGCAGTAGCCGTGGGAATTCCGCCACCTGCCGTCTGGCAAACACCCTTACCTGTAAGTACCTGAAGGTGTTCCCCGGGGGGAGCCCGTACTTCTCCTCCAGTTCACCCAAGGTCGCGAAATTCCCATCCACAAAAAGGGCCCCCAACCTTCGTATCCCTGCCCTGTGCCACCCCGAAAACCCTCCACCTGTTCTTGCTGGGGCGAACCGGTGGTTCCCCCGTAATGGGGTCGACGCCGAGGCCCCAACTTCCCCCCCTATGCCGCCACCACTGCCCCCAAATTTTGAGGACCGCCACCACCACCGGGCTCGTGGTATACCTCCTTGGAGGGAGTGGCAGCGGCGCCGTTGCCAGCACCCCCAGATTCGTACCCACACAGGACGCCATCTCCAGCCTCTTCCATGCAGCACCCTCAGCCTCCATCACCCACTTGCGCACCATCATCGCATTGGCGGCCCAGTAGTACCCACAGAGGTTGGGCAGCGCCAGCCCCCTCCTATCTCTACTCTGCTCTAGGAACACCCTTCTCACCCTCGGAGTCCCTCGCGCCCACACAAACCCCATTATCTCCTGTTAACCCGCCTGAAAAAAGCCTTCGGGATAAACATGGGGAGGCACTGGAACAGGAACAAAAACCTTGGGAGCACCGTCATTTTGATTGACTGCACCCTACCCGCCAAGGACAGCGGCAACACGTCCCACCTCTTGAACTCCTCCTCCATTTGCTCCACCAGCCTTGTAAAGTTAAGCCTATGCAGGGCCCCCCAGCTCCTGGCCACCTGGACCCCCAAATACCTGAAGCTCCTCTCCGCCCTTTTTAGTGGGAGCTCACCAATCCCCCTCTCCTGGTCCCCTAGCTGAACTACGAACAGCTCGCTCTTCCCCATATTGAGCTTGTATCCCGAAAAGTCCCCGAATTCCCTAAGGATCCTCATTACCTCTGGCATTCCTCCCAATGGGTCTGCCACATACAGCAGCAGGTCGTCCGCATAAAGCGACACCCTATGCTCCTCCCCACCCCGCACCAACTCCCTCCAGTTCCTCAACTCTCTCACTGCCATAGCCAGGGGTTCAATCGCCAGTGCGACGAGCAGGTGGGACAGGGGACACCCCTGTCTCGTCCCTCGGTGCAACCGAAAGTACTCGGACCTCCTCCTATTTGTGGCCACACTCGCCATCGGGACCTCATCTAACAGCCTAACCCACCTGACAAATCCCTCCCCAAACCCGAACCTCTTCAGCACCTCCCACAGGTACCCCCACTCTACCCTATCAAAGGCTTTCTCAGCGTCCATCACCACCACTATCTCCGCCTCCCCCTCCCTCGCCGGCATCATGATAACGTTCAAAAGCCTCCGCACATTCACGTTGAACTGTCTCCCCTTCATAAACTCCGTCTGGTCTTCATGGATGATCTGCGGCACACAATCCTCAATCCTCGTGGCTAAGACCTTCACCAGCACCTTGGCATCTACATTTAGCAAGGACATCGGTCTGTAAGACCCATATTGCAGGGGATCCTTGTCCCGCTTCAGGATCAAGGAGATCAGTGCCCGGGACATCGTCGGGGGTAAAGCCCCCCCTCCCTTGCCTCATTAAAGGTCCTAACTAACAGCGAGCCCAACAGGTCCATATATTTTTTATAGAACTCGACCGGGAAACCGTCCGGCCCCGGTGCCTTTCCCGCCTGCATGCTTCCTATCCCTTTGATCAGCTCCTCAAGCCCAATCGAGGCCCCCAGTCCCGCCACCAGTCCCTCTTCCACCTTTGGAAACCTCAATTGGTCCAGAAAACGGCCCATCCCTCCCTCCTCCAGTGGGGGCTCGGATCGGTACAATTCCTCGTAGAAGTCCCTGAAGACCCCATTGATGCCAACACCACTCCACACCACGCTCCCTCGCCTGTCCTTAACTCCCCCGATCTCCCTAGCTGCATCCCGCTTCCGAAGCTGATGCACCAGCATCCGGCTTGCCTTTTCCCCATTCTCGTAGACCGCCCCCTGGGCCTTCCTCCACTGCGCCTCCGCCTTCCTGGTGGTTACCAGGTCGTATTCGGCCTGGAGGCTGCGCCTCTTCCTCAACAATCCTTCCTCAGGCTCTTCCGCATACCTCCTGTCTATCCTCACCATCTCCCCCACCAGCCTCTCCCACTCCCTCCGCTCCGAACCACAAGACTTTGATGCCTGCAAAAAGTCAGACAGTCCCACGTTATTGAGGATTCACAAAGAAGTAAAAAGTTTGTTATTGATCTTTTCTAAATCTTCAACACATTTTTCACAGAGGCCGCAATTCTCCCAAAGATTTTCGAAGTGTGGTCTCCAGCGGGAAATGTGGTGTGATTCCCGTCGGGTGGGTCAGCATGATCTAGAGTGCAATCCACCCACACTTTGAAATTTTTTGGAGGAGGGCGAATTTAGTACCGACACTGAGAGGGTCGGGGCCTAAACAGGCCGGCAAGCCCAGCTTCAAGGGGCCTCTTTCTTAAAGTGACAATAAAGACCACCACTCCCCACCCCCCAACATCGCCGGCATCAGAGCTTCAGTCTCCCTCTCCCTTGCGCCACCCACCTCACCACCATTGCCGGCATCGAGGCTTCAGTGCCCCGCCCCCCCGGGGCTTCAGTCACCAATCACCATCCTTGCAGGCATCAACACCCCCCCCACCCCACCCACCACCACCCAAGGATCGCTGGCATCAGGGCCGTCCCAATGGGTCTCGATTCAGCCTCCCCGATCCTCCCCAAGATTACATTAACTGCATCGGACTGAGAGCACCGTGCACTGTTCGACACCCATTTCGGGCTCTCCCGCTATGTTCCGGACATAGTGGGGTTTGCGCTGAGCGCAAGGCAGCCAGAGAATCACCCCCATTATGTTTGCTATAGATATGAATGTGAAACAAATAGAAAAATATCTCTTGAGTAAAGTTTGGGATAAATTGTTGTCATGTTCAAAGATTTTTTGCAAAATTGAACATTAGTTTGCATTTTACTTTTAGGTGTATAATTAAGTGAATAGTTAATTTACCTAATTCAACATTTGGAACTGAATGCACCTACGAAAAAATAAGTAAATTGAATAATTTTCAATAAATACAATTAAATCAGCAGTTAAATTTTAAACATGAATTTTCTTTGTTGGAAAGTTCTTTAAAATATTCTTTGAAGAAGACTGTGGTGTTTTTGTACGGATATGATAATTCTGATCATACTAATGTTCTGTAGCTGTAGTATATTAGAGGACGCAGTTGAGTAATAGTATTGTCACTGGACTCGTAATCCAGAGACCCAGGGAAATTCTCTGGGGACCTGGGTTTGAATCCACTGTGGCAGATGGTGAAATTTGAATCCAATATGGAACTGTGAATTAATAGTCTAACGATGACCGTGAAACCTTTGTTGATTTTCGTAAAAACCCATTAGGGAAGGAAATCTGCCATCCTTACCTGGTCTGGCCTACATGTGACTCCAGATCCACAGCATTCCGGTAAGGCTTTGAAACAGCCGAGAAAGTCACTCAGTTCAAGAGCAATTAAGAGATGGACATTAAATGCTGGTCTAGCCAGCGACGGCCACACCCCATGTAAGAATTTTTTAAAAATGGCTCATAACAATAAGATTAATAAAAGGCCTGCAATATAATAACATAATTGTTGGATCCTCTATATAAAGACTGAAATTCTGTCTTGTTTGATACATGAATTACAAACATACATTACTAAAATTAAGAAAGGAAAGGCAATTTTGGCTTTCAAGCCAATTTACTCTAAAGACCAAAGACAAATTGTCATCAAATAAGGGTAAAATATCCCATAAAATACAACACTGGTTTATTTTCCCCGACCAACAATATCCAGAATATTAACCTAATCTTACAGCTCACAAATCTAACCAGAGCCATCTTGTTCTTCAGCTTGTTTTTAAACTACATTTTCCATAGCAGCTGTCCTAAAATGCAATTAAGTCATACATTGGCAAATTGCACACCACCAGCAAATAATTTTCAGCCCATTCATTTTAAAATCTTGGACTGCAGTTTCTCAATGGGCTTCTTTTTGTTAGACTATCAATAATCACCATCTCCTCATCAGCTACAGAAAAGAAGATTAACAATAAAATATATTGAAAATAAAAATGATTTGAAAGAATATTGTTCATGTCTGCTGAGGGAGGATATTCTCCTCTCCGAGGACTTCATAAAATTACATTTTCTCATCTGTTTTTCTCCCTTGAGTTTATCATGCGGTTGTGCACACAGGCTGCTAAACCCCCTGAGGCTAAGAAGGATGATTTTCCTTTGCACGAACAAGGCTCCAGAATCTGTGGTGGAAACTAGGTCTGCCAAGGTGCTGTCTCTTTAGTAACGCCACTGTAAATTCCAGCTGTTTTGATAGCAGATGTATATTATGTCCACTCACAAATGGGTGAACATACTACAATGTCACGTGAAAGAGATACCAGGGATACATGTAAATCTCTGTTATCCCATATTACTGGGTTCATGGGAGAACTTAGATGGCACTTTCAGCAACGTAGTTGATTGCCTCCTAAAACTGGAGGAGGAATCGTTTAAAATACTTTTGCCCTTCATCCGAGAGTGCTGAAAAGTACCACAGCTAAATCCCTACCTCAACGCTAAAACCAGGTGGGGGAGGGGGAGAGGGGACTGAACCGGAGGAGGGATCAATCTGGGAGGACGGGGTGTCAGTCTGGGAGGAGGGGGTTCAGACCGGAAGGAGGTTCAGTCCAGGACGAGAGCTGGTCAGATCGGAGGGGACAGATCAGAGGGGGGTGGGTTTCGTTGGTGGGGGGGGGGGGTCTGGGAGGAGCGGGGTCAATCCGGGAGGAGGGGGTGTCAGCCCAGGAGTGGAAGGGGGGTCAGCTGGGGGCAGGGGGTGTTGGAATGGATCACACTTGAAGGGGGGGGGGATTGTCAGACCGGGTCACACGACCGGTGGGCGGGGGCGATGCGGGTGGGGAGTTAAATATGGGGAGAGGGGGAATGGACCAGGCTGAGGGGGGGGGGGGGGGTATCAGTCCGGAGGGAAGGTCAGTCCAAGAAAAGGTGGGGTCAGTTCATGGGAGGAGGGGGTCACTTGGGATGGGGGCGTTCAATGCAGGAGTGGGGGGGGGGGGTTGGACCGGCTGACACGGGTGCCGGGCGGGGAGGGGGGTTCAGACTGAGGTGTGCCAGGAGGGGGGCTCGTAATGGGTCACACCGGGAGGGGGGGCATGTCGGTGGGTGGCGCGAGTATCGGGTCAGATGGGGGTTGTATCAGGTGGGTCAGGCTGGGCTGAGTGGGAGGTGCAATCAGGAGGGGGGTGGGGGTCAGATTGATCCGGGGGGATGGTGTGGTGTGGTTTGTCACCTGGCAGTGGAGTCATGTGTGTGCAGGGTGTCCTCTGCAAGGCTGGGTTTGGATTTTTTAAATAGTTACTCTGGAGTTCTAAGTGATTTTTTCCCTCCAACTCATTCAGAGTAACTATCAAGGCAAAACTGACAGAGCCATCCAAAGGTAGCAATTTAAATCACTTCTGCCAGATGGTTCCCAGCCCAGCGCAATTGTCCAGAGGATGTTAGCACTTCTGAGTATTTGCAGGGAAAACTCTTACATGGGAACCTCCTGGAGGGATTCTTCAATGCATCATTGGGGTACCCCCAGGATAGGCTCTCCAATGTGACAAGGTATCAGAAAATTGGAAATCTGTGTACATTATACCATTGTTTAAAAAAGGTGCAAGGGATAGGCCAAATAATTATCGGCTGCTCTGTCTGACTTAAAAACTTTGAGAGCCAGGTTAAATGCAATGTTATGGGCTACAGTCTCTTTGGGAAGACACCTTGGAGACTTAGGTCCAGGAGAATGCAACTTTTTGCCAGATTTGCCCTTGGACATGCCCTCCATCATTCACAGTACCATGCCTCTAATGCCCTGGACCAAATTCCTTAGGTGACTGATCACGCCCTGCACACCATGTAGTGCACAACATTCACTGTCAAGGGAAGCCTTCCCAAGCAAAAGGCAGGGACCAAGACACACATGCCTTGTAGAGCCCTCAGCCCAGGACAGCTCTCCAATATATTGAGGTACCAGAGGACCGGAGGTCTGTGAACATTGTACCATTGTTTAAAAAAGGTTCGAGGGAAAGGCCAAAAATTATAGGCCGGTTTGTCTGACTTCAGTTGGGGGGAAATTATGAGAAAATATTTTGTGAGCCAGGCTAAACTGTTACTTAGAAAGGCACAGATTAATAAGATTATTTTGGGCTTTGTGTGGGCGAGTAAAACCCCGCGAGTGAAGAAAGTTGCTGGAGCCAGTCGGGGGGAGGGTGGGTTGGCGCTGCCGAACTTCTGCAATTACTACTGGGCGGCTAATATAGCCATGATCAGGAAGTGGATAGAGCGGATGGAGGCGGCGTCATGTAAAGACACCAGTCTGGGAGCATTGGTAACGGCACCTCTGCCGTTCTCGCCGGCCCGATACTCCACAAATCTAGTGGTAGTGGCGGCTCTGAGGATCTGGGGGCAGTGGAGGAGATATAAGAGAGTGGAGGGAGCATCGATTTGGACCCCCATTTATAACAAGCTTTGGAGGATAAATTTAAATTGCCAGCAGGGAATGGCTTTAGGTATTTGCAGGTGCGAACTTCCTGAGAAAACAGGTGCCGGCCTTTCCACTGCTGCCGCCACGGGCGATACAGGATAGAGTAGTCTCCAGTACCTGGGTGGGAGAGGGGAAGGTATCGGATATTTACCAGGAGCTTTCGGAGGTGGAGGAAACTCTAGTGGAGGAGCTTAAGGGCAAGTGGGAGGACGAGCTAGGAGGAGAGATAGAGGCGGGTCTATGGGCGGATGCCTAAGCAGGGTTAATACCACCTCATCGTGCGCCAGACTTAGCCTGATACAATTTAAGGTCGCCCACCGGGCACACATGACAGTGGCTGGGATGAGCAAGTATTTTGGGGTTGAGGATAGGTGTGCGAGGTGCGCGGGAAGCCCAGCAAATCATGTCCACATGTTTTGGGCATGCCCGAAGCTTGAGGGTTTTGGCAGGGTTTTGCTAAGGCAATGTCCACGGTGCTAAAAACACGGGTGGTGCCGAGTCCGGAGGTAGCGATCTTTGGAGTGTCGGAAGAGCCGGGAGTTCAGAGGCGAAAGAGGCCACGACCTGGCTGACGTTATTAATGTGGAGGGACTCGAAGCCCCCGAGTGTGGAGACCTGGGTTAGTGACATGGCTGGGTTTCTCAGTCTTGAGAAAATAAAGTTTGCCTTAAGAGGGTCAATGTTAGGGTTCATCCGGAGGTGGCAGCCGTTCATCGACTTTCTCGGGGAAAATTAAAATGTCAGCAGGTGCAGTATTCCAAGGGGGTTGGGGGGGTGGGGGGGGGGGGATTGTTGTTTTATGGTTGAGGTGTGTGAAGATTGGGCTGGGGGGGGGGGAAATGTTTATTTTACCATGTTGATGTCATTGTTTATGTTGCTGTTATCAAAATATTATAAAAAAAAGAAAGGCACAGATTAATCACAGATATTTAGCATGGTTTTGTTTTGTTTTAAAATATTTTTATTAAGGCATATATAATTTTCACAATTTTCAAGAGGGAAAACAACAAAGTAAATAACACCCACTCAACCAGCAACCAAACCCAGCCAACATGGCTTACGTACACTATTTCCCACCTCATCCAACCCCCCCCGTGCCTCCCTCTTTCCTTTTACCACCCCCCCCCCCCCACCCCGCCCCTCCCGCCCCCCTGCTCTCTGCTGACAGCTTAATTTTCCCCAAAGAAGTCGATAAACGACTGCCATCTTTGGGCGAACCCTAGCATCGATCTCCTCAGGGCGAACTTGATCTTCTCAAGCCTGAGAAACCCGGCTATGTCACTAACCCATACCCCTGATTACGGGGGTTCCGAGTCTCTCCACGCCAATAAAATCCGTCTCCGGGCTACCAGGGAGGCAAGGGCCAAAACATCAGCCTCTCTCGCCTACTGGACTCTCGGGCCATCCGACACACCACAAATCGCCACCTTTGGAGTCGAAACCACCCGTACCTTCAATACCTTTGACATGACACCGACAAATCCCTGCCAAAATCCCCTAAGCCTCGGACATGCCCAAAACATATGGACATGGTTTGCGAGCCCACCCGCACACCGCCCATACCTGTCCTCCACCCCATCAAAGAACCTGTTCATTCAGGCCACAGTCATATGAGCCCTGTGGACCACCTTGAATAGTATCAGGCTAAGCCTGTCACATGACAAGGATGCGTTGACTCGACTCAGGACATCCTCCCACTAACCCTGGCTCTTATTCCCTACCCAGTTCTTCCTCCCATCTTCGCTTCACCTCCCCTATCGGGACTCCTTCCCATTCCATGAGCTCTTTATAAATTTCCAAGATCTCCCCTCCCCCATTCCCGCTTTCGACGCTACCTTATCCTGTACTCCCTGGGGCGGCAGGTGCGGCAAGTGTTATGGGCCAGGGTTTAGAAAACTCCAAAGTATATTATGCAGTTCACCTGACCTATAACTATTTGTTTAATTTGGCTGGATGAGCACAAGAGCCTGCCTTTCAGGTGTTATTCAACGGATTTCTTAGGCTCTTTTAATCAAAAAAACAAGTTTTATTCTGAGAATTTAGTTAACATTTGTATAAACATACAGGGAAAGAACTTTTATCAATTACAAACACAAATACCCCACACAGCTACAGTAATCTATGTATAACCCTGAATGAATTCCCCCTTAACTGTTCCAATTCAATAAAATCCAAGTAGAACCAGAAACCCATTTTCAAAGGTGTGGCCCAGCGCACGGCATTCTCACTGGTATAAAACTTGTTATTGATACTCTGTTCCCCTTTTCAAACAGCAGATTTGAATTATTTCCAGAAAGCAATTATCTCTTTTAAGTTACCAAGCAGTCTGGAAACAGCTTTTAAAATGAAGATAGAGAGACACTTCTTTCAACCTGTGCTGTTCAAACCAGTCCAAAACTCAAAGCGAAAGTAAAAACTCACAGAGCCACAGCCCAGCTCCACCAACACAATGACATCACTGTAGTCATGTGATAAGACAAAAACATTTCTTAAAGGGACACTCCCATGACAAAAGGTCGAAACCTGTCTCCACACAAAGTTCCTTGCCTGCAAGTAGCGGAATCCATTCCCCCTGGGCAGCTCAAACTCCTCCTCCTATTCCTCCAAACACGGAAAGCCCCCATCGGTAAAAAAGTCCCAAACCGCTCGATCCCAGCTCACTGCCACCACCAAAAGCCCCCATCCAGCGCCCTCCCCCCCCACCCCCAGTGCAAACTGGTGGTTGCCACAAATTGGTACTGGCGCTGGAGGGTGTGCAGAGGAGATTCACTCGATTAATCCCAGAGTTGAGGGGGTTGGATTACGAGGAGAGGTTGAGTAGTCTGAGACTGTACTCGTTGGAATTTACAAGGGTGCGAGGGGGATCTTATAGAAACATATAAAATTATGAAGGGAATAGATAGGATAGATGCAGGCAGGTTATTTCCACTGGTGGGTGAAAGCAGAACTAGGGGGCATAGCCTCAAAATAAGGGGAAATAGATTTAGGACTGAGCTTAGGAGGAACTTCTTTACCAAAACGGTTGTGAATCTATGGAATTCTTTGCCTAGTGAAGCAGTTGAGGCTCCTTCATTAAATGTTTTCAAGATAAAGATAGATAGTTTTTTAAAGAAGGGTTATGGTGTTCGGGCGGGAAAGTGGAGCTGAGTCCAAAAAAGATCAGCCATGATCTCATTGAATGGCGGAGCAGGCTCGAGGGGCCAGATGGCCTACTCCTGCTCCTAGTTCTCATGTTCTTATGTCTGGATGACTCTTTGCCAAAGCTGGGGAGAACTGGAAATAAGAACATAAGAACATAAGAACTAGGAACAGGAGAAGGCCACCTGGCCCCTCGAGCCTGCTCCGCCATTTAATGAGATCATGGCTGATCTTTGTGGACTCAGCTCCACTCTCCGGCCCGTACACCATATCCCCGAATCTCTTTATTCTTTAGAAAGGTATCTATCTTTTTCTTAAAAACATTTAAAGAAGGAGCCTCAACTGCTTCACTGGGCCCTTTGGGTGAAGAAGTTCCTCCTACATTCCGTCCTAAATCTACTTCCCCTTATTTTGAGGCTATGCCCCCTAGTTCTGCTTTCCCCGACCAATGGAAACAACCTGCCCGCATCTATCCTATCTATTCCCTTCATAATTTTATATGTTTCAATAAGATCCCCCCCGCATCCTTCAAAATTCCAATGAGTACAGTCCCAGTCTACTCAACCTCTCGTCAAAATTCTAATCCCCTCAACACTGGGATCAACCTAGTGAATCTCCTCTGCACTCCCTCCAGTGCCAATATGTCCTTTCTCAGGTAAGGAGACCTAAACTGAACACAATACTCCAGATGTGGCCTCACCAACACCCTATACAATTGCAGCATATCCTCCCTAGTCTTGAACTCCATCCCTCTAGCAAGGAAAGACAAAACTCGGTTAGCCTTCTTAATCACCTGTTGCACCTACGCACCAACTTTTTGCGACTCGTGCACCAGCACACCCAGGTCCCTCTGCACAGCAGCATGTTTTAAAATCTTACCGTTTAAATAATAATCCATTCTGCTGTTATTCCTCCCAAAATGGATAGCCTCACACTTGGCAACATTGAATTCCATCTGCCAGACCCTAGCCCATTCACCTAACCTATCCAAATCCTTCTGCAGACTGCCGGTATCCTCTGCCCTTTTTGCTTTACCACTCATCTTAGTGTCCTCTGCAAACTTTGACACATTGTACTTGGTCCCCAACTCCAAATCGTCTATGTAAATTGTGAACAACTGCGGGCCCAACACTGATCCTTGAGGGACCCCACTAGTTACAGGTTGCCAACCAGAGAAACAGCCATTTATCCCCACTCTCTGCTTTCTGTTAGTTAACCAATCCTCTACCCATGCTACCACTTTACCCTCAATGCCATGCATCTTTAGTTTATGCAGCAACCTTTTGTGTGGCACCTTGTCAAAAGCTTTCTGGAAATCCAGATATACCACATCCATTGGCTCCCCGTTATCTACTGCACTGGTAACGTCCTCAAAAAATTCTACCAAATTAGTCAGACACGACCTACCCTTTGTGAACCCATGCTGCGTCTGCCCAATGGGACAATTTCCCTCCAGGTGCCCCGCTATTTCCTCCTTAATGATAGATTCCAGCATTTTCCCTACAACCGAAGTTAAGCTTACCGGCCTATAATTACCCGCTTTCTGCCGACCTCCTTTTTTAAACAGTGGTGTCACGTTTGCTACTTTCCAATCCTCTGGGACCACCCCAGAGTCTAGTGAATTTTGATAAATTATCACTAGTGCGTTTACAATTTCCCTAGCCATCTCTTTTAACACTCTGGGATGCATCCCATCAGGGCCAGGAGACTTGTCTACCTTTAGCCCCATTAGCTTGCCCAATACTGCCTCCTTAGTGATTACAATCTCAAGGTCCTCACCTATCATATCTTTATTTCCATCAGTCACTGGCATGTTATTTGTGTCCTCCACTGTGAAGACTGACCCAAAAAACCTGTTCAGCTCCTCAGCCATTTCCCCGTCTCCTATTATTAAATCTCCCTTCTCATCTTCCAAAGGACCAATATTTACCTTAGCCACTCTTTTTTGTCTCATATATTTGTAGGAGCTTTTACTATCTGCTTTTATGTTCTGAGCCAGTTTACTTTCATAGGGTCACATTTATACTATTGTGGGGGTGTGGAGCGGTGGGGCTGGATAGGGGGCCCTTGATAGGTGGAGGTTGACAAAGATGTCGAGGACAGAAAGACAAAACGAATGATTAAGGCTTAAAAGGGTGCTGATAGTGGCACATAAAGAGATGAGAATGTGTTAATGATAGAAAAAAGATGAGCAGTGTGTCAAAGGGCAATGAGGAACGGTGGGCCCTAGTGGGGTGGGAGGGGGGAAACAATGGTGAAGGCAAAACAGATCAATGTAAGAAATGAAAATAAATTGATAGGAGTAAAAATGGGGTGAAGGAGGAGGAGATGCAAGTCTGGCTGATGGGGATTGCAAATACTTCAGCTGTAAACAGAATTTTTCACTCATACCAGTGACTGGAAGTGTGGTGGGTGGGGGCACTAAATTTGATGAGATGGAATGAGTCAGTTTCCCGCCGGCAGGAAATAAGTTTGGAATTTTGTTTCCCCGACTTATCTATATTGGGAAACACATTTGCTCCTTAAAAGGCCTACGCTTTGGAATTATGATACCCCTCCAAATTAATCTCCGGATTGAATTCAATTTGCCACTTTTCTGCCCACTCAATCATACCATTGCTAGAATTCTGGAGTTCATAGCTATCCTCTTCACTATCAACGACATAGCTGATTTTTGTTTCATCTGTAAGTTTCCCAAGCATGCCTCCATCATTTATGCCCAAATCATTAATATATGCAACAAACAGCAGGGGACCCAACACAGCCTGGTGGAATGTCACTGGAAACTGCTTTCCATTGACTAAAACATCCATTGATCATTCCACTGTGTTTACTGTCACTGATTCCATTTTGGATCCAACTTGCCATATTCCCCTGTATCCCATGGGCTTCTACTTTTCTGACCAATCTGCCATGTGGGATCTTGTCAAGTGCCTTAGTAAAATCCATTTAGACCACATCCACTGCACTACCCTCACCAATGCTCCTTGTTACTTCCGCAAAAATTTCAATTAAATTGGTGAGACACAACTTTCCCTTAACAAAACCAAGTTCTCCCAAGGCTTTTGTTTATATTTCAGTGTCTGCCTATTTTTATCCCTAGGCTTTCTTTAAGCGGGTGAATGCGGTGCTTTCAGGGTTTGTGTGGGCACCAAATTGTAGCCATGTGATAAGACAAAAACATTTCTTAAAGGTATTGAGATCAAAACTGAACACAATAGTCCAGGTGTGGCCTCACTAACACCTTATACAGACTCGAAACGTTAGCTCCCTTCTCTCCTCACAGATGCTGTCAGACCTGCTGTGATTGTCCAGCATTTTCTGTTTTTATCTTGAATGGATGGTCCATCTCGACCTCCTCCTCAGGTCCCCAGCATCAATGCAAGTTTTTAGCCAATTCAGTTCACTCCATTTGATATTAAAAAAGGGCTTAACAAACTGAATTCATCAAAGGCCAAGGGTCATGACAACATTGCAGCTGTAGTGCCGAAGATTTGAGCTAACCAACAATGTGGAAAACTTCCCACAAATGGTCTTGTCCACAAAAAGCAAGACAAATCCAATGTGGCCGTTTAAAGCCCCATCAGTCTTCTCTCAATAAACTGGTAGTAGGTGTGGGCGACAGTGCTATCAAGTACACTTACTCACCAATAACCTGCTCATTGATGCTCAATTTGAGTTCCGCCATGATTTCTCCAGAACGCATGGCAGCCTTAACCCAAACAAAAGTGTTACATTTTAGAGGGTGAGGAGTGATTGACTGCCCTTGACATCAAGGCAGCATTTGAACAAGCGTGATATCAAGGAGCCTAGTAAAATTGAAGTCCATGCAAAATCAAGGGAAAACTCGCCATTGGCTGGAGTCATATCTCGCACAAAGGGATGAGATGGTGGTTACTGGAGGCCAAACATGTGCCAGGACATTACTGCAGGAATTCCTCAGGGTTGTATCAAATACCAAACCATTTTCAGCTGTTTTATTAATGAACTTCCTGCCATATAAAGTCAGAATTGGGGATGTTTACTGATTGTTTAGTGCTATTCATAACATCCTAGATAATGAAACAGTCTGTGCCAGCAGCGGCAACACCGGGATATGGTTCAGGGTTGGACTGCTAAGTGTATGTTACATTCACACCTCATGAGTGCTAGAAAATGGCTATCACTGAATCCTCCATCACCAACATCCTTGGAATGGGTTGAATTGGGGGCCTGGGGATGGGGACATCAGCATTGATCAGAAACTTAATTGGAGCAGCTGATGGTGTGGCTAAAAAAGCAGATCAGAGACTGGGAATCTTGCATGGAATAACTCACCTCCTTCCTCCTGAAAGCTTGTTCATCATTCAGGAATATAATGGAACACTCTCTACTTGCTTGGATAAGTGTAGTCCAACAACACTTGACACCAGCAGGACAAACAGGCCCACTTGACTGGCACCTCATCCACCAGCTTAAACATGCACACATACCATCAGCACTGGTGGCTGTGGCAGTAATGTGTGTCCATCTACAAGATGCACTGAAGAATTTGCCAAGAATCCTTTGACAGTGCCTGCCGAGGTTATGACACCCAACACATAGAAGGAAAAGGGCAGCAGCTGCTTAGGAACAGAAACACCTGCAAGTTTCCCTCCAAGCCACACACCATTGTGACGTGAAACTATATCGCAGTTCCTTCCCTGTCACTGGCTCAAAAATTGGAATTCCCTTCCTATTAGCACTGTAGGTGTACCTACACCAGATCGTCTGCTGCAGTTCAAGAAGGCAGCTCACCACCATCTTCTCAGGGCAATTAGGGATGAGCAATGCCGACAAATTAAAAATAAAGGCTGCCAACTGTGTAAAGTGATGAGCCAGATGCAGGTCATTAAGTTGCTTTATTTGAAAGCAAATGAATTAATGGATGAACAGATGCAATCAGCTGCCGCACTGATACATCCAACTGCACAATTCATCTCGAAAACAAGAGCAACAATTTGGAAAATATACCACAAAATCTCAAGCAACAGGCACTTTTGGCTGGTCAGCAAGTGACCAGGATTGGTTTTGGGCTTGAAGTGAGATTTCCTCACTGGCTTCCTCCTCTTCCAGTGACTTATCCATTTGTGGCATTGTCCTTTTTTTGCTGTGTTCAGAACCAACGGACCTTCAATCCTTCTGGCATTTCCTCAAAATCAATAGTTTCTAATTGGCTAATTTGCAGGTCCATTTCACAGCGATCTATTTAAACATTGGTGAGATTAAAACAAGTTATCTCATTCTGGAAATTCAGTGGGTGGGATTCTCCATCAGCCGACACTGGAATCGGGAAACGCAATTCGCTCCGATGCTTAGACAGTGGCGTGAATGCACTCTACGCCACACGTACAGTCAACGGCATTGGCATATCATTAACCATCCCGTCCCAATATTCTCCAGGGCTCCCCTGATGCTCTGCCTCTGCCAGGCGTACTTACCAACAGCGAGGTTCACTTGTAGTTGTAAAAATCGGGAAACAGACACCATGGCTGTTGAGTCCGAGAGCGGAGGTAGGACATGTTCCCAGAGGTGCGACCGTGGGCTGCCAGTCCTGCCGTGGGCATGGCTGGCAACGAGGGGGGGGGGGGCGTCTGCTAGGGCCTGGGGGTGTAGCGAGGGGTGACCAGGGGAGTGGTCGCGGTGTCCGGGTGACCCCAGGGACCAGAGTGTCCAGACACGGACTGCCATTGCCGCAGCCTGCAAGGTAGCCATCTAGCTCTGGGAGGGCAGGATGCCAGGGGGAATGGCCAGGGGTGGGTGTGGGGATGTGGGAAGGGGGGGGGGGGTAGGGGATATACGGCGGCAGAGGCTACAGTGCAGGCCGCCCCACCGTGCAGCCTTTTGGACCCTGCTGGGCACGGGGATGCACTCCATGCTAACATGTCTCCCTTTCACCCCCTGCAGTCAATCTATTTCAGTATCCAGTCAGGAATGGTTGCCACCATCCTAGCCGCCGCAGCCCAGGGAATTCACTGAGGCTGTACGAGCAGGAGCTGCTCAGGGAGGGCCCCACAGTATTTTGCCTTTGCCTCAGACCTGCAGTGATCTCTTTGTTTTACTTATTCATTCCCAGTGTGTGGATGATGCTGCAAGGCCAGAATTTATCACCCATCCCAAATTGTCCTGGACAACTTTGCAGTCTGTGTGCTGATGGTACATCCACAGTGGTGTTCGGAAGCCATTCCAGGTTTCTGAACCAGTGACAGTGAAGGAACAGCAAATTTGTTGCAAGTCAGGTGGTGAGTCACTTGGAAGGGAACTTGCAGCTGCTGGTGTTGGGCTGTGTCTGCTGCCTTGGCTGTCTATGTGGTAAGTAGGGGTTGGGGGTTTGGAAGGTGATATCGAAGGAGCCTTGACAAGTTGATTGTACACAGTGCTGCTGATGGTGGAGGGAGTGAATGTTTAAGGTGAAAGATGCGGTGTCAACCAAACTGGCTGCTTTGTCTTGGTTGGTGTCAAGCTTCATTGGTGGAGCTGCACACATCTAGGCAAGTGGAGAGTATTCCATCACACTCCTGATTTATGACTTGTAGGTGGAAGACAAGCTTTGTGGAGGTGAGTAACTCTGCAGAAGTTTTGAGCCTCTGGCCTGCTCTTGTAGCCACAGTGATCTTCCTTTGTGCGAGGTATGATTCCACAAGGTGGCGAGTTTTCCACCTGATTCGGATTGTCTTCAGTTTTGCTAGCCCTTTGTTGCCACACTTGCAATCACTGCCACCTCACCTCTGGAATTCAGCACTTTTGGTCTTGTTTGGACCAAGGTTCTAATAAAGTCTGGAGCTGAATGGCCCTGGCAGAATCCAAACTGAGCATTGGTGAGCAGATTGTTGCTGAATAAGTGACATTTGATAGCACTGTCAACGACACCTTGCTTCACTTTAATGTGCCAGAATGGATTTGTTTTTGCGGATGAGCCATTTTCCACATTGTCAGTAGATGCCAGTGTTATACCTATACTGAGACAGCTTGGCTAAGGGCATGGCTAGTTCGTGCATACAGTGCCTTCAGTCATTTCTTGATATCTGGAGCTGGCATTTGTAATGCAGGTGATCTCAGGAGGAATCCGAGGGTATGGAAGGAGTGCAGAATTTTGATCTGATCCATCGGTTCTCTTCGCTTTATCTATACCATGCTACTTCTGCTGTTGAGAATGCATGTAATCCTGTGTTGTAGCTTCATATGATTTGCACTTAATATTTAGGTATGCCTGGTGCTGCTCCTGACATGCTATCCTCCATCCCTCTTTGAATTAGAGTTGGTCCGTGCTTTGATAGTAACTGTAGAGTCAGGGATGGGTCATGAGGTGACAGATTGTGGTTGAATACAATTCTGCTGCTGCTGGTAACCTCATAGATGGTGTTGCGCTTCTCAAATATTGTTGAACAGCACTCATCCAGGCAAGGGGAGAATGTTCCATTAAGCTCCTGACTTGTGACTTGTGGATTGTGGAACGGCTTAGGAGATTTGTGTGGGAAGTCAATTTATGTATTTATATGGCTCACCCATTTAACTTCAGGATTTTGATGGTGGGGGATTCAATGTAGTGATGCCATTAAAGGTTAAAGGGATGTGGTTAGGCTCTCTCATTGCCAATGGTCAAGACCTGGCACTTGGCATGCGGAAACCCCAATATTTTATTTTATTTTGTAAGACGGTGCGGAAAAAGCACTTTGCTCCATGAGTGATTGCACAAAGAAATAGGGATTTGGTATTTTTAAAAAACGTTATTATTAGGGCGGCATGGTGGCACAGTGGTTAGCACTGCTGCCCCACAGCTCCAGGGACCTGGGTTCAATTCAGGCCTCGGATGACACTCTGTATAGAGTTTGCACGTTCTCCCCGTGTCTGCGTGAGTTTCCTCCGGTTGCTCCAGTTTCCTCCCACAGTCCAAAGATGTGCAGGTTAGGTGGATTGGCCATGATAAATTGCTCCTTAGTGTACTAAAAGGTTAGGTGGGATTAGTGGGTTGCGGGGATAGCATGGAGGCGTGAGATTAAGCTTAAGTAGGCTGTTCTTTCCAAGGGCCGGTGTAGACTCGATGGGCCGAATGGCTTTTTTCTGTACTGTAGGGATTCCATGATTAACACAATATTAAACTCTTTAACAACACATCTGAAAACAGCTTACAATTACCTCTTAAACAATACTACTCAATATAGTAAATACAATAATCTTAATTACTACCCCTATTCCCAATTAAACAACAAGAAAGGAATAAAACATACAACTCTTAATCCATCCACATTCCAATGACACAGATTAATACTTGCTTTCCAGAATAGATTTGGCGCCAGTTACAAACCCTGCAGGTTCTGGCTGGATGTCTTCAAAAAGCCGTTTCAACTGCTTTATTTCAACTTTCCACTTGTCCTCAGACAAGTCTGCTCTGCTTTAAATATTATTACTCTTTTTAAAAATCATCTTACTGGGAGAAAAAGACCTTGTGGTCCAAAAAGGTTAGTCATATCAGAATTTGATTCAAAAGGCTTTCTCAAAATGTCTGAATGCCTTAGCTCCACACGGAAATTACATCATCTTCCCAAGCTGAAAACAAATTAACTCCCCAGGCTGAAAACACATGAATTCCCCATTGCCTCCCCCAAGTCAAAGAACATTGCATGAGCTGAAAACATATTACTCTGGTCAATTTCACCTCTGTCTCCTAAAAGCTTTCTTGCCTTGCAAAACAAGATTTACAAAAAATGACTACTGCAGTCAAATACACTCTCACCCCAGTCTTTTAACCCTTAAATTGCCAAATTCAATATATCCAAATCATCACAACAGCACAAATGTCGCCAGTCATGGCTGTTTGATCTCCCAGGATCTGCTCAAACTTTTATCTTTAACAAAAAAGTTCAAGAGCAGGTATTTTATTTGGAGTTTTACTTACCTCGTGTGACCCTTAAAATTTGCATCTGTCTTTTATTTACCACCTAGCTACAGGATATGTTTTATAAAGTGTAGGTGTGAAAGGCACTCAAGAATAAATGAGCTGGTTATGATGACAAACCAAACTTACATCTTCATCCATATCATTCCCACATTGTTTAGGTGTGCGTTTATTTGGGTGAACAATTCTGGCATCCCATGAATGTAATGTGTGAAACTACGAAGGACATGAAAACAGGCTGAAATTCAATGTAGTGGATTTGTGCCCCATTTCCTAGGCCCATCAATAGTAATACTGCCCAAATGTCAGGCAACATCAGAATAAAATCTACCCTCTGCCATCAGGTTGACTCATTGTACAATGTAATAATCTTTAATGCCCGTCTTATGATAAAGTGTTTAGTAATGCAGGAAAAAAGCTTTTTGTTCTGGTGCAGTTAAGTCAGCTTTACAACAATTTTAATAGCTCATATTGCAGAAACAATCTCACAGTCATGCATTTCAAGTTAGGACATTGGTTTGATCCCTTATGGAATCAATAAAGCATTAGGTTGGTAATGATGTTTCTTGGCTGTGGTTAGTTCGAGCGAGTGACTGTCAGTTTTCGACATACTGTTGAACAGGAATCACAGAAATGTGATTGCCAAAATCCATTACTTTAATTGAGAATAATTTAAAATTTATCATTAAAGTACATTACTTGATCTCGGTAACTCAGTGTACTGGGGTATTTATACATTGATCATAGAATAGAGAGCCTTTTCTATAATTCCCACAGGAGAGTTCCTGATTTTAGTTGAATTACTTAGTGCAACACTTACTGCAAACTGCATATGGCATTGAGGAAAGGCTAAGGTTCAGTCAACTTGCACTAACTCAGGCCAGTAACAACTAGGATCTATTGAATCAGAGTGAAGCACAGCACCATTTAGAAATAAAATATAAAACATCTATGCCGCAAAATTTGGATGCAGAGCATCTGTATTTTTGGTGCCTCAGGTGTTGGTTCAGTTTGAACATGGCACACGTACTATTTTGGCGAGGTCAAGGGAAAGTATGCACTAAAAGTAAGCAGAATAGGCAAATCATGAATTCAGCCAGCATCTAACTAATTTTGCACCAGCCATTTTTACGATCATGCTCCAGGTAATGCTCTTAACCTTGAACAGCTGAACATGCATTTTGGAACAGAAATCCCCCTCCAGTTCTAATTAAACAGATCAGCTATTTACAGATTTGTTGTTGATTGATTTCTATTGGCTTCTGCTGAATCAATAGAAAGGTTTGATGGTTGTCGTCTTATTTAAAAGTGGTGAAGCCTTAGGGAGTGTTTCGGCATGTGACAAAAGCCTTGGTTCTCACTTCAAGGATTCAGCTCAGATCATTTGCTCCCAGTCATGGGTGTGTCGCTTTCACCCTCCTTGGCCTTAGGCATGACAGCGAGAAAGAGCAGAGGCAACACAGAGGAGGATAAAGTGCCCAAAGAGGGAGGAGAAGGCTCTGAGACGAAGGCCATAACAATCCAGGCTTTCTAGGGAGCAACTGTCCTACCGCAAGCTCAGCAACGAACAGTGCCTTTGTTACACTAGGACCTGCTCACCGAAATATGCTGCCTCCAAGGTGCAGTCTCAGAGAAAAATGAGGATATCACAGACAGTGACTTTAAAGTTAACCGTGGCCATGAACTTCTTCGCATTGAGCTCCTTCCATCCTAGAGTTGGAGACATCTTTAAAATCTCCCAGTTCACCATTCACTGTTGCATAAAGGAGGTGCCTGATGCGCTGCATGCAAAGCAAGGGATTGCTTCCATTCTTTCGAGAGAGAATCAGGCAGAATGTGCATCTGGACTGCCCCATATTTCTGAGGTCACTCACTGTACAAACATTGCTCTCAGGAGCCACAGCTAAATGCAGAGATGTACCGGAACTGCAAAGGATTCCACTCACTCAGTGTGCAACTGGTGTGCTCAACTTGTCACCTGGAAGGAGTATTGATGCCTTGATTTTGCACTAGTCCACAGTACCATTAACATTTGGGTCACCTTGAGATACCAGAAGGTGGCTACTGGGTGTCAAGGACTATCGACTGACTACCTGGCTCCAGATTCTGATGTGCAGTCCACTCACACGTGGACACCATGCATATAACAAGAGCCATGGTGCCACATGTAATGTGATTGAGCAGACCGTTGGGCTGCTTAAACAATGATTTCACTGCCTGAACTAATCTAGAAGAGTACAAAGTCTTACAACACCAGGTTAAAGTCCAACAGGTTTGTTTCGATGTCACTAGCTTTCGGAGCGCTGCTCCTTCCTCAGGTGAATGAAGAGGTATGTTCCAGAAACAAATATATAGACAAATTCAAAGCTGCCAGACAATGCTTGGAATGCGAGCATTAGCAGGTGATTAAATCTTTACAGATCCAGAGATGGGGTAACCTCAGGTTAAAGAGGTGTGAATTGTGTCAAGCCAGGACAGTTGGTAGGATTTCGCAGGCCAGATGGTGGGGGATGAATGTAATGCGACATGAATCCCAGGTCCCGAAACTATTTGTTTCTGGAACATACCTCTTCATTCACCTGAGGAAGGAGCAGCGCTCCGAAAGCTAGTGACATCGAAACAAACCTGTTGGACTTTAACCTGGTGTTGTAAGACTTCGTACTGTGCTCACCCCAGTCCAACGCCGGTATCTCCACATCATCATAAGGGGGAAGGGAGGAAAAGGAGGAAGGTGGCAGGCAAACAATACATCCCCTTTCTGGCTGGCTCATCTGACTGCGCTACTAGTAAACATAACCCCAATTCACCATTCAACAACAGTCCCATACCTTACTATCCCTCTGTTACAGATCATCACAGCATCTTCTTGGTCCCAAAGCTGAAATAAAAGTCACCACACAACAAACATTCCAAACAAATTTCATCAAACAAACTCTCCGATATTCCATATAAATTCTATTAATCCGTGCTGTGTATTTCCTTAGTGCCTGTCTTCCATGTGCCTTTGCCTGCCCTCATGTTTCCATGGAGTGCGCTCCAAATGGCCACAGCATGGTTGATGGTTGGCTGTTGACTTTCAGTGTGGAATACTGTAAAGGGCCTTGCTGGATGACCTTGCACAGCTTTGGCCCGAGAAGTTCCAGATTTGGACTGCACCACCTCCGCGTGGGTGGCAGCAGTCTGGACTGGCTGGCTGACAAGGCAGCAGCAAGGACACTAGCGGCAGAATGTCAATGGTGGGAGGTTGAATGCTCTCATCCTGAGAGAGTACAGCAGGTTTGGATTCTATAGAGCCGCTGCTCCTCTCCTGGGCCAGTGCCTCAGCAATCTGAGTAATGTGCTGGGAGCACAGATTGCTGGACCGCTGGAAGAGCCTGCAAGCCTCTTTGAGCACTATTAACCACGTCCATTATGCAGTAGCCTAAGCATGTATGGCAGAAGCTGAACTTGCATGATTTCAGCCTGAGCTTCCATTCCAACACTCAGATGTTGTCTTTCTTCTGCTTGTGCCACAATGGAAGCTGAAACATTTGTGGTGTTCTTTGTGATTCTTGTTCTCAGGATGGATGTTGTAGTGTTCACAAAGACCACAGAAGCTAAGTTCATTACCAAAGCGATCATTTATTTACACTACTTCATAAAGCTCAACCGCTTACTCCTACAGGAAATAATAATCTACAGTCTACACTCAACTAACACTATTCTCTATACTCTATCTATAACTGAACTCTCTATCACTGCTCTCTCTAGCTCTCCTCCAGCTCTCTCCCAGAAGTCTGTGAGTCAGTGCTTTATATAGTTCTGCATCTAGCTCCATCTAGTGGTTAATTATGATATGACATTAACCCTTTGTATTCTGAACATTTCCCATATTGCCACACCATTGTCCACCGAATCATAGTTGGATCTGCAGGTGTTCTCATGCATCATTCAGACACTGGAATGTATGGACTCCAAGCACTGCACAAAACCAAGTGTAAGGTAGGTGCAGACTTCCCCATGCTCCTTGACAGATTGTTATGCCGGGTGCCTCACCATATGCAGATGCCATGTCTCGGCCATCCTCTAAAGTAAGTGTCTTGTCACTGACTGATTTGGTTGCTGTGAGTGTCGGAATGAATGACAGGGTTCTTCATCATCAATCGCTTTGTCCTCAGCTGCTTCTTGTTCATGCACCATTGCCTGGCTCGGTTCCCATTATCGAGTATCTGGGAGGAGAAAGACAGAAGGTATTGGTGAAGGGAAGGAGGTGAATTAGCAAATGCATTCATGCAGTTTATAATTCAGATGCGATTGTAGGATTTGGGAAAATGGGACGCAAAAAGGAGGAATTGTTATGAACAGACCATAATATTCAGTAGTTTCGACCCGCCACTTGCCATGGCATCTGCCATAGCTACTCCAATGATGACGAGCACCATCTCCCCCCTCAGGGTGAGGACATGTGTACCACCATGTGCAGCAAGAGAGAGGGAAGTGTGTCGGTGAGTGTGATGCAATGAGTTTACACAATCTGAAAGAGTTGGCAGTGTGTGCAAGCTGCAAGACATGAGTGAGTTGAAGCAGTGCTATGTTTGTGAGGATGAGAGCTAATTGTGGGCCCCAAGCAATCTCCACCTGCAAGTGGCATAATAAAATAGAATATTTCAGCTCTCAAAGATTTTACCACACATCTTAGTGAAGAGTTCAAAAAAAAGAGTCAAACTCTTTCTCTGTTTATTTTTTCTTTCCTTTTCTGTTTTCTTCTTTCAAATATTTTTATTCAATTTTACGTCATTACGTCAGGTGATTGAGACGGTTATTATATACAATTTACATGTTTTTCTTTCATCCGCCCTCCCTGCCACCCCCCACCCCCCCTCCCCGCCTTGCCCCCCCTCCCCCCCCCCTTCCCATGTCCTCCCCTTTTTGTTCTTCGGGCTCCATCTTAAGCCCTTTCTTCTATCGTAGATGCTAAAGACTATCTTTCGTCTCACATTTGTTGTTGTTGCCCCAAGGCTTTGCTGGGAGGCCCATTTGTCCCCCTCTTTCCCCTCCTGATATTTCCCTGGGTTCCTCCCTTGCTGCCCCCACCCCCTGTTCCTGTCTGCTTTGTGTGGTCCTATCGACACCCGTTGGTCCTCCCGGACCCCTCCCATCCTATCCGCTATTGACATCAAAAAGGTCTTGTAACAGGCTGATGAATTGCCCCCACGCTTTGTGGAAGCCCTCGTCCAACCCTCGGATGGTGTATTTGATCTTCTCCAGTTGGAGAAATTCTGAAAGGTCTGCCAACCAGTCCGCAGCTGTGGGTGGTGGTGCTGATCGCCAACCTAGCAGGATTCTCCGGCATGCAATTAAGGAAGCAAAAGCAAGGGCATCGGCCCTCTTCCCCATATGTAGTTCTGGCAGGTCCGAAACCCTGAAGACTGCCACCCTCTCGCATGGCTATAATGAAGTGCAGACAGGTAGTGATTGATACACAGGATGACCAGTAAGCACACAACACAGTGCAGCCAATCACCAGACAGGACACCACCACTGTAAAGCCAGAGGGCACTAAGTTTCCCCTTCTCTCTGGA
Source organism: Scyliorhinus torazame (assembly GCF_047496885.1). NCBI lineage: Eukaryota > Metazoa > Chordata > Chondrichthyes > Carcharhiniformes > Scyliorhinidae > Scyliorhinus > Scyliorhinus torazame. The sequence goes on from NC_092720.1 coordinate 72,868,254, forward strand.
CCCAACCATTGAGACAGTCAGAGTCCACGAGCTAGCACAGTGCAAACACCATGCGGTAGCTAATAAGTCTGGTCAGGCTAGTACAAGGTCTTCAGTCATTTCAGTATAGTGTCGACCCATAGTTAAATATGTATGTTAGTTCTATCGTTCAATAAAACCGTGTTGGATCATCTGCAGTGTTAGAGGTCTGTTTCTCGCATCGCTGCATCAAGTGCAGTCCACACCGAACCGACCCGCCTAACACATCATGGTACCACGGAGTGATACTGAAAATTGACGGACCTACCTCGAGTGAATCAGCATTGACCAGCAAGCAGCCATCCGGTGACATGGAAAACATCCAGCCTCCTCCGCAGCTCTGCATCTCCGGCAACCTCGTCGCAAATTGGGAAATCTTCAAGCAAAAGTTCCTCTGGTACATCGAGGCCTCCAACCGTGAAGCAGCATCGGATGCCAGGAAGATCGCACTATTTCTCTCCACCGTGAGGGACCACGCCATCCATATCTACAACTCCCTTACGTTCGTTGACGGCGAAGACAAAACGAAATTCAAAACAGTCCTGCTGAAGTTTGACAGCCACTGTGACATTGAGGTGAATGAGAGCTTTGAACGGTATGTTTTCCAGCAGAGGCTTCAGGGTAAGGATGAACCTTTTCAGTCCTTCGTCACCCATCCCCGCATCCTAGCGCAGTCATGTAACTATGACTCGACGGCTGATTCCATGATCCGGGATCAGATCGTTTTCGGGGTCCACTCCGACTCCCTTCGGCAGCAGCTCCTGAAAGTCAAACAGTTGACCCTCTCTGTCACTATCGAGACGTGCGTTGCCCATGAGCATGCTAAGAATCGTTACTCCCACATCAGGGCAGCAGAAACTGCGAAGCTGGCCTCACACGAGGCGGAACTGGTGCAGGCCATTGCACAAATGCAGGGCCTGAGCATCGAGGAGAGTGGCCGTTTCGCGCGCTTTTCCCGGGTCCCTGCGCATGCGCCCCACGACCGAGTGGACGACGAGCCCGACAACCCGACTGCGCAGGTGCGTACATCGACCGACCGCACTGCGCATACGCGATGGCGCACGGAACGCGCTGATGTCGGTGTCATGACGTGTCCGAATTGTGGCTCCATCCATTTAAAGCGGCAATGTCCGGCAAAAGGACGCTGGTGTCTCCAGTGTGGCAAGCTTGGCCACTATGCAGCCCTTTGCAGATCTGCTCCAATGCTCAGCAGCCAGCGATCCCAGCTGCGGCGCAGGGGTGTCCGCTCAATACAACAAGGCATGCCAGATTCCGATCCCGACAGCCCAACAGACCCTGATGCTGAGTGCCTCAAGTCCCCATACCAGGTGGGCATCATAACTACACATGCGCTGCCTTCCACCACAACGGCGAAACGCCTCTCGATCCTCAGTGTGGATCCCGACGACGAGTGGTCTGCTGTCCTCACAGTGAACAAGGCCCGCATCCGGTTCAGACTGGACACCAGCGCATCGGCGAACCTCATCTCGAAATCCGACCTCGACACCATCCGCGCCAAACCAAGCATTCTTCCACCGGCCTGCCAGCTCCTTGACTACAATGGCAAAGCCATAGCTGCCAGTGGCTCGTGTCAACTGGGGGTATCCAATAAGGCGATCAAGGCAACACTGCGGTTTGAAATCGTCGGGCCTGACAGAGCATCCCTGCTCGGTGCTCGTGCCTGCAAGCTCCTGAACCTTGTTCAACGTGTCCACACCATGTCATCATCGCCGACGACGGCCTCACCCGATGGAAACTTGCAGGCCGACATGGATGACATCATCACGCAGTACCACAGCGTATTCGATGGAATGGGCGCGCTCCCATACCAATACAAAATCCTGCTCAAGCTGAACGCCACCCCTGTAATTCATGCACCTCGCCGGGTGCCGGCGCCCCTCAAGGATCGTCTGAAGAAGCAATTACAGGACCTCCAATTCCAGGGTATCATATCAAAGGTTACAGAGCCCGCAGACTGGCTCAGCTCCGTGGTCTGCGTATAGAAGCCGTCAGGGGAGCTTCGCATTTGCATTGAACCTAAGGATCTTAACCACAACATCATGCGGGAGCATTACCCAACACCAAAACGAGAAGAGTTGACCAGTGAGATGGCTCATGCCAATTTCTTCACTAAGCTGGACGCCTCCAAGGGTTTTTGGCAAATACGACTGGACGCGTCCAGTCGCAAGCTGTGCACGTTCAACACCCCGTTCGGTCGTTACTGCTACAACCGGGTGCCTTTTGGCATCATATCTGCCTCTGAAGTATTTCATCGCATCATGGAACAGATGATGAAGGGCATCGAGGGGGTGCGAGTGTACGTTGACGATGTCATTATCTGGTCCAGAACGCCCCAGGAACACATCGCTCGCCTCAAAAAGGTATTCCAAAGAATCCATGAACATGGGGCGAAATTCTCCCCCAACGGCGCGATGTCCGCCGACTGGCGCCAAAAACGGCGCCAATCAGACAGGCATCGCACCGGCCCAAAGGTGTGGAATGCTCCACATCTTTGGGGGCCGAGCCCCAACATTGAGGGGCTAGGCCGGCGCCGGAGGGATTTCCGCCCTACCAGCTGGCGGAAATGGCGTTTTTTGTCCCGCCAGCTGGCGGAAATGGCGTTTGGTGCCCCGCCAGCTGGCGCAGAAATGCGGCGCATGCGCGGGAGCGTCAGCGGCTGCCGACAGTTTCCCGCGCATGCTCAGTGGGGAGAGTCTCTTCCGCCTCCGCCATGGTGGAGGCCGTGGCGGAGGCGGAAGGGAAAGAGTGCCCCCACGGCACAGGCCCGCCCGCGGATCGGTGGGCCCCGATCGCGGGCCAGGCCACCATGGGGGCACCCCCGGGGTCAGATCGCCCCGCACCCCCCCCAGGACCCCGGAGCCCGCCCACGCCGCCTGGTCCCGCCGGTAAATACCAGCTTTGATTTACGCCGGCGGGACAGGCAATTTCTGGGCGGGACTTCGGTCCATCCGGGCCGGAGAATTGAGCGGGGGCTCCCGCCAACCGGCACGGCCCGATTCCCGCCCCCGCCCAATCTCCGGTACCGGAGACTTCGGCGGGGGCGGGGGCGGGATTCACGGCGGCCAACGGCCATTCTCCGACCCGCTGGGGGGGCCGGAGAATGACGCCAATGGTCTTCAGCTCAACAGGGCCAAGTGCTCATTTGGTCAATTGGAGATCAAATTCCTAGGTGACCACACCTCGCAGCAGGGCGTACGGCCAGACGCCGACAAGGTCTCAGCGATCAATGCCATGAAGGCCCTGGAGGACAAAAAGGCGGTCCTCCGCTTTCTCGGAATGGTCAACTTCCTCGGGAAATTCATTCCCAATATGGCATCCCACACCACGGCCCTCCGCCACCTCGTCAAAAAGTCGACGGAATTCTAGTGGCTGCCCACGCATAAAGAGGAATGGCACGAGCCGAAAGCAAAACTCACGACAGCCCCGGTCCTAGCGTTCTTCGACCCAACCAAGGAAACCAAGATACCAACTGGTGCAAGCCAGGACGGCATTGGGGCGGTGCTCAATCAGCGGGATGACTCCGCGTCCTGGGCTCCAGTGGCGTATGCCTCCAGGGCCATGACGCCCACTGAGCAACGGTACGCCCAGATTGAGAAGGAGTGTCTGGGCCTCCTAACAAGGATAGTCAAGTGCCATGACTATGTTTATGGCCTGCCGAAATTCACGGTAGAGACGGACCACAGGCCTCTAGTCCACATAATCCAGAAGGATTTAAACGACATGACACCTCGGTTACAGCGTATTCTTCTAAAGCTACGCTGCTACGACTTCGAACTGGTCTACACGCCAGGTAAAGAGCTGATCGTTGCAGATGCCCTGTCCAGGTCCATTACCACACCGCATGAACAAAGTGACTTCATCTGCCACATCGAAGCCTAAGTGCAGTTGTGTGCCTTGAACGTTCCGGCCTCCGACGAACGGGTGGTCCAAATTTGTGAGGAGACAGCCAAGGATTCTCTGCTGCAGCGCGTGATGCAGCAGCCTCAGCAATGGCTGGCAGAAGGGACAATGTCCCCAGTTCTATAACGTATAAGACGACCTGACGGTGGTGGATGGAATCCTTCTGAAACTCGATAGAATCGTAATTCCACAGAATATGCGTGCTATGGTGCTGGGCCAACTCCATGAGGGTCACCTTGGGGTCGAGAAATGCCGACGCAGAGCTCTGGAGGCGTCTATTGGCTGGGCATCAGCCAGGACATTGCCGACACAGTCCTCAATTGCACTACCTGTCAGAAGTTTCAGCCAGCTCAACCCAAAGAAACGTTGCAGCAGCACGAGATTGTGACCACTCTGTGGTCCAAAGTCGGTGTAGACCTTTTCACGCCAAGGAGCATGACTACGTTCTCCTGGTCGACTACTTCTCCAGTTACCCAGAAGTAGTGAAACTGTCCGACCTCACATCGAAGGCGGTAATCAAAGCCTGCAAAGAAACGTTCGCCAGGCACGGGATACCGCTCACGGTAATGAGCGACAAAGGTCCTTGCTTTTTCAGCCAGGAATGGTCTGACTTCGCACAGTCCTACAACTTCTGTCACGTTACCTCCAGTCCCCACTACCCGCAGTCAAATGGGAAGGCCGAAAAAGGGGTCCACATTGTAAAGCGGCTGCTGTGCAAAGCTGCAGATTTAACCTGGCGATGCTGGCATAGAGGGCGACCCCACTGTCCTCTGGATAGCATCCAACCCAGATGCTCAAGAATCGCACTCTGAGGACCACAGTTCCAGCCATCCACGTTCCCGACCTTGACCATCTCACGGTCCTACAGAAAATGCAGCAGTCAGGGCCCAACAGAAAGCCACGTACAATGCCCATGCCACGGATCCGCCCGAGCTGGCCCAACTGATCATGTTCACGTACAGTTGCCTGAGGGCCGCTGGTCAGCCACAGCTGCTGTGCTCAAATAAGTGGCCCCAAGGTCATTCCTTGTCCGCGTGGCTGATGGCTCCCTGCTACAGTGCAACAGACGTGCACTGCGAAGAGTTCCACGCCCGCTACCTGACCGGCGTGCCCTGCCACCTACGATGCCTCCTCTGGACATACCCTACCACGAATTCACCGATCTACCAGCAATCCAGCCGGTCCACGCACCCACCGCGATGCCAGCGATCCCGCCTCTCCAAGCGCAGGCGGCTCCTGATCCGCCTCTGCGGCGATCAACAAGAATTTGTCGCCCACTACGAAGACTAAATCTATAGACTGAGCTTCTGTACATTTTTGTGACTTCACCAGTTGGACCTATAGATCATCGAATTTACAGTGCAGAAGGATGCCATTTGGCCCATCGAGTCTGCACCGGCTCTTGGAAAGAGCACCCTACCCAAGGACCACACCTCCACCCTATCCTCATAACCCAGTAACCCCACCCAACACTAAGGACCTCTGTAAATATCGTTTTGTTTGCCATGAATCTGCACTATCGCAACCTTCCTTTTTTTAAAGAAATATTTTAATTCAAATTTTTACATATTTTCAACAAACCCCCCCTTACAGAAAAAAGAAAAACAAAGAACACATAAATAAACATCTTACAACTACATTACGAATTCCCCCAATATACAAACCCCCCATTAAGCAATAATAAACACAGTAGAAAACACAAAGTACACCCCCCCCCTCCCCCCCTGGGTTGCTGCTGCTGACCACCTCCTAACGCTCCGCTAGAAAGTCTAGGAACGGTTGCGACCGCCTGAAGACCCCTTGCACAGATCCTCTTAAGGCAAATTTTACCCTCCAATTTAATGAACCCTGCCATGTCGCTGATCCAGGCTTCCACGCTTGGGGGCCTCGCATCCTTCCACTGTAGCAGAATCCTCCGCCGGGCTACCAGGGACGCAAAGGCCAGAATACCGGCCTCTTTCGCCTCCTGCACTCCCGGCTCGTCCGATACCCCAAATAGTGCTAACCCCCAGCTCGGCTTAACCCGGGTGTTCACCACCTTCGATACCGTCCTCGCAATACCCCTCCAGAACCCATCCAGCGCCGGGCACGCCCAGAATATCGCAACCTTCCTATGTATATACATTCGTTTAGACATCTTTCTGTATATTGTCAGGCACATATGTACATATATATTTATAAGCATCCACACCTTAATATTTAGTGGAGATGTCATCATATCCACGCATATATATAATGAAGTGCAGACAGGCAGTGATTGACACACAGGATGACCAGTAAGCACACAACACTGTGCAGCCAATCACCAGACAGGACACTAGCACTATAAAGCCAGAGGGCACTAGGTTTCCTCCTCTCTCTGGACCCAACCATTGAGACAGTCAGAGTCCACGAGCTAGCACAGTGCAAACACCATGCGGCAGCTAGTAAGTCTGGTCAGGCTAGTACAAGGTCTTCAGTCATTTCAGTATAATATGTATGTTAGTTCTATCGTTCAATAAAACCGTGTTGGATCATCTACAGTGTTAGAGGTCTGTTTCTCGCATCGCTACATCAAGTGCAGTCCACACTGAACTGACCTGCCTAACACATCAGTACACAGTTAAAGTACTGGAGAGTGTGTCGATGTCTGGGATTTCTGCCAAGGTTTTCTTTATGTAATCCATGTTGGCCCACTTTACCAGGACTACTGGTGCCCACTTTACCAGGACTACTGGTGCCCTGTCTAGAACACCGCTGACCATGATGTACCGTCTCCCTGGGTCATTGACTGTTCTTGTCACCGTAAACATCGTCCTCTTGCTAATCAGGATGGCTACCCAACTATCGCTTGTTCTGTAACATGAACGGTGCGTCTGTCCCACCTAGCTCTTCCTTACCGGAGTCAGTCTTTCTCCCCCAGGTGCGTCTCTTGAAGGAAGACTATGTCGGCTTTCAAACTTCTCAAATGGATGAAGACTCTGGGGGCCGGATTCTCTCAGCCCGGGGCCGGGCTGGAGAATCCCCGCGACCGACGCGAATCGCGCCACGCCGGCAAGCGATTCTCCGCAGTGCAGAGAATCTGCGCCATTAGCGCTGGCGTGGTCGGGCGGCACCGGTCGGGGGCCGCTCTACGCGGCCGGCCCGCTGATTCTTGGCCCGGGATGGGCCGGGCGGCCATCGTTAAAACGCAGAGTCCCGCCGGGGCCATCCACACCTCCTCTCAGCCGGAGGGAACTCAGCATGGAAGGGTCAGGCGGGCGGCCTGTGGGTGGGGGGGGGGGGGGGGCCTCCGATGTGGCCTGGCCCATGATCGGGGCCCACCGAACGGCTGGCCGGCCTCTCTGGCTGGGGACTTCCTTTCTTCCGCGCCGGCCCCTGTAGTCCTGCGCCATGTTGCGTCGGGGCCGGCGCATTGAAGGAAGCCACTGTGCATGCGCGTGTTGGCGCCAGTGCCACTGGCGACGGCATTTCGGACAGCATCAACACTTAGCCTCAGGATCACAGAACACCCCCTGGATCTTTTCACTGGGCCGTTAAATCCCCTGAAGTTCCAGGTGATGATTCTGGTGGGGGTTTTTGTGCTCCCCTTTGATGCACTATCAATTACTACAAAGACGAGAGTAGTGAATAATCGAGGCTTTATTGAGCAAAGATGAGTTGCCTCCTGTAGCTGCTACCAAAATGGGAGCAGCACCGGCGAGCACACACATTTATACGCCGCCTATTGGGCGGAGCCAGCAGGCAGGGGTTTACCCATGTACCTCTAGTATATGAGTCTTACCGTACTACATCCAATACAGTTAGTGGTGACTACCACATTCACCCCCTGTTAAAAAAAGAGTCCGGCGGGGATGGTGGAAAAATTTTACAAGTTCAGTCTGTCGGGGGCCTTGATCCTCCGCTGTGATCACCTCAGTCCTGCTGGTGATGCGGGTGCCGACTTGGTCACCTGTGACTCCGGGAGCGTGTTGTCCTCGTCTTCGTCGCCCCTGAGTGGAACCAGTGGGAGGACGGATCCTCCTGGGGCGGGGGCTGCGGTGAGGTGTGCGGGGGGAGGGTGAGTGGCGCCGGGTTGAATGGGGCAATCGGAGGGGCGGGTGTCGGGTGGGGGGCCTTGGGTGGGGATCCAGCGGGTGCCAGGTCCCGGAGGGAGACTGTGTCCTGGCACCCGTCAGGGTGCGCCACGTAGGCATACTGCGGGTTCGCGTGCAGGAGGTGGACTCTTTCGACCAACGTGTCCGACTTATGGGTCCGCACGTGTTTGCGAAGGAGGACAGGTCCAGGAACTGTCAACCATGTTGGGAGCGAGACCCCAGAGGTGGACCTCCTGGGGAAGGCAAAGAGGCGTTCATGGGGGGGTTCGTTAGTTGCGGTGCAGAGGAGCGATCGTATGGAATCGAGCGCGTCGGGGAGGACATTCTGCCAGCGGGAGACAGGGAGATTTTTAGACTGTAGGGCCAGCAGGACGACCTTCCAAAACGTCCCGTTCTCCCTCTCCACCTGCCCGTTTCCCCGAGGGTTGTTGCTGGTCGTCCTGCTCGAAGCAATGCCCTTGCTGAGCAGGAACTGGCGCAGCTCATCGCTCATAAAGGAGGATCCCCGATCGCTGTGGACGTAAGTGGGGAAACCGAACAGGGCAAAGATGTTGTTGAGTGCCTCAATGACCGTGGCAGAAGTCATATCGGGGCATGGGATGGCGAAGGGAAACCGGGAGTACTCAACGACCACGTTCAGAAAGTACGTGTTGCGGTCGGTGGAGGGGAGGGACCCTATGAAGTCCATGCTGAGGCGTTCAAAGTGGTGGGAGGCCTTCACCAGGGGTGCTCGATCTGGCCGGTAGAAGTGCGGCTTGCACTCCGCGCAGACCTGGCAGTCTCTGGGGATGGCTCTGTCCTCCTCAATGGAGTAGGGCAGATTGCGGGCCTTGATAAAGTGGAAGAACCGGGTGACCCCGGGTGACAGAGGCCATCGTGTAGAGCCCAGAGTCGGTCCACTTGTGCGCTAGCACGTGTGCCGCGGGATAGGGCATCGGGGGGCTCGGTGAGCTTCCCGGGGCGATACAAAATCTAGTAATTATAGATGGAGAGCTCGATCCTCCACCTCAAGATCTTATCATTTTTGATCATGCCCCGCTGTAGATTATTGAACATGAAGGCAACCGACCGTTGGTCAGTGAGGAGAGTGAATCTCCTGCCGGCCAGGTAATGCCTCCAATGCCGCACAGTTTCCACAATGGCTTGGGCCTCCTTTTCGACAGAGGAGTGCCGTATTTTGGAGGCATGGAGGGTGCGGGAAAAAAATGCCACGGGCCTGCCCGCTTGGTTGAGGGTGGCGGTCAGAGCTACGTCCGATGCATCGCTCTCGACCTGAAAGACTTGTCGACCGTGTGCATCGTGGCCTTGGCAATGTCTGCCTTGATGCGGTTAAAGGCCTGGCGGGCCTCAGCCATCAGGGGAAAGACTGTGGACTGAATGAGTGGGTGGGCCTTGTCTGCATAGTTAGGGACCCACTGGGCATCATAGGAGAAGAACCCCAGGCATCGTTTCAGGGCCTTGGAGCAGTGGGGGAGGGGGAGTTCCATGAGGGGGCGCATGCGGTCGGGATCGGGCCCTAGAACTCCATTTTCCACGACATAGCCAAGGATGGCTAAGCGGTTGGTGCAGAACACGCATTTCTCCTTATTGTACGTGAGATTAAGGAGTTTGGCGATGTGGAGAAATTTAAGAAGGTTAGCGTCGTGATCCTGCTGATCGTGGCCGCAGATGGTGACGTTGTCGAGGTACAGAAGGTGGCCCGCAGTCCGTAGCGGTCAATCATTCAGTCCATCTCATCGCTATCCGCAATTCCACCAACCTTTGTGTCGCCTGCAAACTTACTAATCAGTCCAGTTACATTTTCCTCCAAATCATCTATATATACCCGAACAGCAAAGGTCCCAGCACTGATCCCTGCCGAACACCACTAGTCACAGCCCTCCAATTAGAAAAGCATCCTTCCATTGCTACTCTCTGCCTTCTATGACCTAGCCAGTTCTGTATCCACCTTGCCAGCTCACCTCTGATCCCATGTGACTTCACCTTTTGTATCAGTCTACCATGAGGGACCTTGTCAAAGGCCTTACTGAAGTCCATATAGACAACATCCACTGCCCTACCTGCATCAATCATCTTTGTGACCTCTTCGAAAAACTCTATCAAGTTAGTGAGACACGACCTCCCCTTCACAAAACCATGCTGCCTCTCACTAATACGTCCATTTGCTTCCAAATGGGAGTAGATCCTGTCTCGAAGAATTCTCTCCAGTAATTTCCCTACCACTGACGTAAGGCTCACCGGCCTGTAGTTCCCTGGATTATCCTTGCTACCCTTCTTAAAATAAGGAACAACATTGGCTATTCTCCAGTCCTCTGGGACATCACCTGAAGACAGTGAGGATCCAAAGATTTCTGTCAAGGCCTCAGCAATTTCCTCTCTAGCCTCCTTCAGTATTCTGGGGTAGATCCCATCAGGCCCTGGGGACTTATCTACCTTAATATTTTTCAAGACGCCCAACACCTCGTCTTTTTGGATCTCAATGTGACCCAGGCTTTTTACACACCCTTCTCCAGACTCAACATCCACCAATTCCTTCTCTTTGCTGAATATCTGCCACTGTTCCTTGTTTTGGAATGTGACCCAGAGTCTGGCTGGGAACAGCATTCCAAATTTCACTCTGCTCTTGTACAGGGCTGATTTTGCCTGGTTGAACACGGCCCTGCACTTTGCCAGGTCTGCCCCAATGTCCTGGTAGACTCGAATTCTATGTCCTCCCCAGCTGCTCGCCTTCATCTGCCTTTCCCACTGCAGGATCTTCTCCCGGTCCTGGTAACAATGTAGTTTAACAATTATTGCCCTTGGCTGCCCGCCCGCCTTAGGCTTCGGTCGGAGCGATCAGTGTGCCCTGTCGAACTCCAGCATTTGGGTCTGTCGGGTCCGTGCCCTCGATCCCCTCTGGCAGGCCCACGACGGATATTTTGCCCCCCGAGTCCGATTCTCCTGGTCTTCAACCTTCCCCTCAGGCTCCCCTGGGTTGCCACCAACCTTTTGATTTCGGCCTCCAGAGTGACAATCCTATCACTCTGGGCCATTGACGCCTTCTCAAGATCCTAGGTCGTCTTCCCCTGAGCTTTCAGCTTCTTTCCCATCCCGTCTATCGCTGTCTGCATGGCGACCAACGCCTCTGTCACAGCCACCTTGACTGCCACCTAGATCTTCACTTCTTTCGCCTCCCTCATCGCCGTCAGTTCCTTCTTCAGGAACATCTTCCATCCATTTCCAGATGGTGGGGAGTGGGTGTGGGGTAATTGTTCCGCTCATCGGTCTCCCTCTGGGGAGCTCCCTCTGAGGTGCCTGGGGACCCCTCGCCTCGTGGGGTGCGCCAACTCATCCACCCGCTGCTCTTGACCTTTCCCTCCACTCCTGCCTTCTCTGCAGCCTCTCGAGTTCCCATTCGCTGGCATGTTGTAGCTATTCTGTCCATTTCTTACTTGTGGGGGAAATAAGTCCAAATTTTCGGGCCAGGTTCGACGACAAGTGCCTATCAGGTTGTATTCTGGAGGAGCGCCACCTGATGTGCAACTGCTCAGCACATCACCGTCACCGGAAGTTGGTCCCTTTTCTGTTTTCTATTTAAGGCTAATTATGTCAAGGAGCGTTTTCTATTGTTTCCCTGGAATAAGCTTTGTAAACCAATTCAGACTTGATACCTAAGTCATTCACAGTTAAAGCCTCTGTGGGCCATATTTAGAGTGACTTTTCTCTTGACCAGCTGATCTGTTTGAATCATGTGGAGTTTCCTTCTATTGTAGTGTATTTCACTTGGATCCAACTTTTTCTTTTCTTCTATGTATGCCATCAAATCATCCAAGTAAAGAGAAAGAGGAGGAACCAGGCACAGAAACAACAACAAAGGAAATGCGCCCATGGGAACTACCGAAAAGATCAGGGAATAGAACAGCCAGATGCAAATGAAGATTCCCTCTACTCTGCCGAAACATTGGCTCTGGTGTCATTTTGAATGATACTGCCAGTATAAAATGGATTGGTGTGCCAAAGCTCATTTCCCATTGGACCCTTACAGGCCGCAAAGAAGAACTACTTTCACCTCATCAGCCTGGACTTAATTTGAATCCAGGTCCCAAAGGTAAAGACAGGTAACTAATCAACTGCTTCATCCTGTTCCCCACATCTGTTATTTTGGCAAAGTTATTAAGCGACTCATTTCAATGGGTTAAAACTTTTATTAAAATATCAGAAGAATCTTATACAAGCATGTTTACAGGTTAGTTACTAATAATCACACTGCACAATTTTAAGTTCCCTAGAAACTTGGAACAAACATCCATCAATGAGAAAGGAGCTACCAAGAATGTGAGTTATAAATACAGGATAAATGAGCTGATGAACATCACCATAAAGAGGACCAGAAAAAATAAGTGTGGATCAAAAAAAACATTTCCAAATCATATTCAGTGATGTGAGATATTCAGATGTGACTAACATAATGTGTTTTATGATAGATTTTGATTTTCATGGTCCTCTTTTGCTCAGAAATAACTTCAAAGGCTTTCAGCTGTATCTGTGAGCAATCTGAGCACATTCGTCAATAATTCAGTGAATTTGCAGTGACACATTGTTGAAAAAAGATATTCATTGGCAGAGACATCATTTAGACGAAATCATTTATTTTGTGTAATAATTGGAAATGCTGCTGTGGCACCCCTGAAGAGTACTTTGGAGCGGATGGCGAGGTGTTTGGAGGTGCAGGGGTCACAGATTCGGGAGATTGAAGGAGTGATCTCGGACCACAGCGATCGTGTGGTGGCTCTGGAGGCGGAGGTGGGGTTCCTAGGAGACCTTTGTAAGACGTTGAGGGCAAAGGTTGAGGAGCAGGAAAATACCTCGAGAAGACAGAATCTGCGAATAGTGGGCCTGCCTGAAGGAGTGGAAGGTGTGAGTGCCACGAGGTACGTCTCGAGGATGCTGGCGGGACGGGTGGCAGAAGGGGTGCTGGATAAGGCATCTGAAGTGGACAGAGCGCATAGGCCTCTGAGGCAGAAGCCTAGAGCTGGGGAGCCGCCGCGAGCAGTGATCGTGAGACTCCATAAATTTGTGGAGAAAGAGAAAATTCTACGGTGGGCCAGGGAGAGGCGTAGCTGCAACCGGGAGGGAAATAACGTCCGGATTTATCAGGACATCGGAGCCGAATTGGCAAATCGGCGGGCAGGTTTCAACAAGGCCAAGGCGGTGCTGTACCGGCGGCAGATCAGGTTTGGGGTGCTCTACCCGCCGAAATTCTGGGTGACGTTCGGAGGCCAGGAGTATTATTTCGAGACCCCAGAAGTGGCCGAAGATTTCATTAAGGAGCATAAACTGGGGGAGAACTGAGTGGACAATGCTTGGGAACCGGGGTGCTGGCACTATGTAATGGTCAGGAGCATGTTTGAGGTGGGTGTAGGGATTGGGGGATTTTCGCATTTTTTGGTGGGGTTCTGTTCAATGTTGAGATTGTAAGGAGTTGTAGAGGTGAAACGTTTATGTGGGGATGGATGTGCCCATCCCCCCTCCTGTTTTATGGGACTGTTTGTGTTTAACATCTGTTTGTTTGCTTTTGGAGAAGGCTACCTGGAGTTCAGGAGAAGTCCTTGTTTGGGTGGGGGAGGGTAAGGCCAGCAGGAGGCCTTCTTCTTTGAGCTGAGGGGGGGCGGGGGGGGGGGGGGGGGGGGAGAGGGAGGGGGGGTCATTAGGATGTGCCTTTGGGCAGGGGCAGCCATGCTAGTAGGTTATGCTGGTGAATGGGTGAGGTGGTGGGGGAGAAGACCACGAGGGGTGGCTGGGTGGAGGGGGGAAAGGGGAAGTGGGGGGGAAGAAGGGGAAGGGGAAAAAACGGGGGCGGGGTGTTTGCGACGTGGCAGGGGGTGAGAGATGATATGGTCAAGGGCGAAGAAAGGAACCATCTGGGATGGGCTAGGTACAGAGTGGAATTAAAGGGGCAGGAGTTAAGTGGGGAAGATGACGGACGGTAGAGGGGATTGGAGGTCCAAGCCTCAGGTAAGGATGGTAATGTGGAACATCCAGGGACTGAATGGGCCAGTTAAAAGTTCACGGGTGTTCGTGCACCTCAGGAGCTTGAAAGCGGGCGTTGTCTTTTTGCAGGAGACACACCTCCGTGTGAAGGACCAGGTTAGGTTAAGGAAGGAGTGGGTCGGACAGGTGTTTCACTCGGCGTTTGATTTGAAATCGATTTTAATGAGCAAAAAAATGGGATTAGTGAATGCGAAGAGGTGAAGGATCCAGGTGGGAGAAATGTGATTGTGAGTGGGGTATTGGAAGGGGCACCGGTAGTGTTGGTAAATGTGTATGCCCCAAATTGGGATGATGTGGGTTTGATAAGGAGGTTGCTGGCAGCAATCCCGGGTTTGGCCACGTACCAGTTGATCATGGGAGGAGATTTTAACTTGTCCTGGAGCCGAGGGTGGATAGATCGAGCCCCAGGTCGATGGGTAGGGTATGAATGGAAAGGGAGCTGGGGGGGTTTATGGAGAGGATGGGTATGGTAGATCCATGGCGCTTTCAGAACCCAGGGGGAAGGGAGTATTCCTTCTTTTCACACGTCTGTAAGGTGTATTTGAGGATTGATTACTTTGTAGTGAGTCGGGAGATTTTGGTTGGGGTAGAGGGGGCAGAGTATGCGGGGATAGTTATCTCGGACCATGCACCCCACTGGCTGGATATTCGGGTCAGTGCGGGACGAAATCAAAGGCCGGGGTGGAGGTTTGACTCAGGGTTGTTGGCGGATGGAGGTTTTTGTGATAAGGTGCTATTGCCGATTAGGGATTCTGTGGAGTTCAATCAGAATGGGGAGGTGTCGGTGGGCATTTTTTGGGAAGCACTGAAGGCAGTGGTCCGTGGAGAAATTATCTCATTTACGGTTCGTGCGAATAAGGAAAGGAGGGCGGAACATGACCGTCTAGTGAGCGAGATAGTGGAGGTGGACAAGGAATATTCGAGGGTGTCCACCGTGGAGGGATTGGCGAGGAGGAAAAAGTTGCAGGGGCAATTTGACAGGCTGACAACGGGGAGGGCGGTAGAGCAATTGTGTAGGGCAAGAGGGGTGCAATACGAGTATGGGGAGAAGGCGAGCCGCATGCTGGAGCACCAGCTGCGGAGGCAGGCTGCGTCCAGGGAAATATTGAAGATCCGGACTGGGGCTGGGGATGTGGTGTCAGAGCCAGGGAAGATAAATAGGCATTTAGAGAGTATTACCAGGACTTTATGAGGCAGACCCAGGAGGAGTGGAGGGGGACATGGGGTGGTTTCCGGATGAGCTGGAATTTCCCCAGGTGGAGGAAGCAAAGAGGCAGGCGTTGGAGGAGCCCCTGGGGCTGAGGGAGGTGCTGGATAGTATCAGGGGTATGAAGTCAGGGAAGGCCCCTGGGCTGGATGGGTACCCAGCAGAACTTTATAAGGAATTTGCAGCGGACCTGGCACCACATCTGTTGGGGGTGTTTAATGAAGCACTAGAGAGGGAGAGTTGCCGGAGACGATGAAGCAGGCAGTAATCACACTAATCCCCAAAAAAGGGAAGGATCTGGTGGAATGTGGGTCGTACAGACCCATAACACTATTGAACACGGATGTGAAAGTATTGGCTAAGTTGTTGGCGGGGAGGATCGAGGAGTGTGTCCCGGAGGTGGTTGCAGAAGATCAAACCGGCTTTGTGAAGGGCAGGCAGCTCGCGAGTAATATAAGGCGGCTGTTGAATGTGGTGATGAATCCGTCGAGAGCTCTGGTACCGGAGGTGGTGGTGTCCATGGACGCGGAGAAGCATTTGATCGGGTGGAGTGACGGTACTTGTTCGAAGTTTTGGGAAGGTTTGGGTTCGGGCCGAGATTTGTGGCATGGGTGCGGTTGCTGTATGTGGCGCCAAGAGTGAGGGTGACGATGAATGATATGAGTTCACAAAGCTTTGACTTACACAGGGGTACGATGCAGGGGTGCCCGCTGTCACCGCTGCTGTTTGCGCTGGCCATAGAGCCATTGGCGATGGCTCTCAGGGGGCTGGCAGAGTGGCAGGGGATAATGAGGGGACATAAGTGGAACTTAACGAAGCTGGTGGAGGAGGCCAGGGAGGATCTTAAGAGATGGGACACACTGCACTTCGCGTTGGCGGGGTGGGTCCAAGTGATGAAAATGAATATTCTGCCGAGGTTCTTGTTTATCTTTCAGGCTCTCCCGATCTTTATACCAAACGCCTTTTCTCGGAAAGTGGACACAATCATCTCTGACTTTGTGTGGATGGGGAAGGTGCCAAGGGTGGGGAGGACAATGAGGGGACAGAGGGAGCTTCGGGTGTCGCTCTCTGACGATGACCTCTTGCTGTATGTTTCGGGTCCGTTGCAGAGTTTGGGAAGGATTATGGGCCTGTTGGGGAGGTTTGGAGGGTTCTCGGGATACAAGCTGAATGTAGGGAAAAGCGAGGTATTCCCGGTGAATGAGCTGGCACAGTGGGCTAATTTAGGGGCATGCCATTTACGGTAGCGAGGGATAGATTTAGGTACTTGGGGATTCAGGTAGCGAGGGAATGGATGGGGCTCCATAAGTGGAACTTAACGAAGCTGGTGGAGGAGGCCAGGGAGGATCTTAAGAGATGGGACACACTGCACTTCGCGTTGGCGGGGTGGGTCCAAGTGATGAAAATGAATATTCTGCCGAGGTTCTTGTTTATCTTTCAGGCTCTCCCGATCTTTATACCAAACGCCTTTTCTCGGAAAGTGGACACAATCATCTCTGACTTTGTGTGGATGGGGAAGGTGCCAAGGGTGGGGAGGACACTGCTACAGAGGCAGAGGCAGCAGGAGGGGTTGGCGTTGCCAAACTTGCTTCATTATTATTGGGTGGCGAATGTGGACAAGGTGCGGTGGTGGTGGGAAGGAGACGGGGTAGAGTGGGTTAGGATGGAGGAGGAATCTTGTAAGGGGTCTAGTTTGAGGGCTATGGTGACAGCAGCGTTGCCAATGGCTCCGAGTAGGTATTCCAGGAGCCCAGTGGTGCCGTCCACGGTGAAGATCTGGAATCAGTTGAGGAGGCATTTTAGGGTAGAAGGGATGTCGGTGCCGCTGTGCGAGAATCATGGGTTTGAGCCGGAGGGGGGGGGGGGGGGGGGGGGGGGGGGGGGGGATGGATAGTGTGTACAGGAGGTGGAGGGAAGGGGACTGGTCAAGGTGAGGGATTTGTATTTGGAGGAAGGGTTCGCCAGTCTGGAGGAGCTAAGGGAGAGGGTAGAGCTGCCGAGGGCTAGTAAGTTCAGGTATCTACAGGTTAGGGACTTTGCACGAAAGGTCTGGAAGGGGTTCCCTAGGTTGCCGGGATACACCCTGCTGGAGTGACTGCTGCTTCTGGATGTGGAAGGGGAGGGAAGAATTGGGGATATATACAAGTGGCTGGGGGAACAGGAGGCGAGCGGGTGGTGAAGATCAAGGAGAAATGGAAAGCGGAGTTGGGAATGGAGATCAATGGGGGAGTATGGAGTGAGGCACTGCGAAGGGTAAACGGGATCTCCTCTTGTGCAAGGATGAGCCTGATACAGTTCAAGGTGGTGCACAGGGTGCATATGACTCAGGCGAGAATGAGTGGGTTCTTTCAGGTGGTAGCAGATGATTGTGAGAGGTGTGGGCGGGGCCAGCGAATCATGCACACATGTTTTGGGGTCGTGAAAAATTGGGAAGATTCTGGACGGGAGTGTTCGTGGTTTCAGCCAGGATAGTGGAGGAGGGAGTGGACCCGGACCCTTCGGTGGCAATATTTGGGGTTTCAGAGAAGCCGGAGCTCATGGAGGGGAGGAAGGCCGATGTCATGGCCTTCGCCTCTCTGATTGCACGGCGACGAACTTTGCTGGAGTGGCGGTCGGCATCGCCACCGGGGGTAGCAGCATGGTTGGGTGACCTGTGTGACTTCCTGCGTTAGAGAAGATAAAGTATGAGTTAAGGGGCTCAGCAGGGGAGTTTGAGAAAAGGTGGGGGATGTTTGTGACTGTGTTTGAGGAGCTGTTCGTCGCAGGGGGTGGGGGGTGGGTGATGGGGAGGGGGTGGGGGTGAAAAAGGAGAAAAATCTGTACAAACTGTATAGTTGATTGTTGGGAAGAATGTTTCCCGGGGTGTTTATTTGCTGTAATCTACTTTGATACAAGTTTGAATAAAATGTGTTTAAAAAATAAATAAATAATTGGAAACGCTAGTATATTGTCATCAACTTTTATTATTATTTGTCGTTTTTTCAGTCCAGATCTCAAGCAGCCTCTAGAAAGTTTGAAAAGAAAAAATATAGCGTCCTCAAGATTCTCACTACGCATTTAACATTGGAAGGAATTGTTTCATAAAAAATTTAATTTAAAAGCATTTTCAAATAATTTAAAATAATCGCCATTCAATCCTTTGAACTGTGCTCCTTATGGGCAGCACAGTCGCGAGCACAGTTGCTTCACAGCTCCAGGGTCCCAGGTTCGATTCCCGGCTTGGGTCACTGTGTTTGCGGAGTCTGAATGTTCTCCCCGTGTCTGTGTGGGTTTCCCACGGGTGCTCCAGTTTCCTCCCACGGTCCAAAGATGTGCAGGTTAGGTGGATTAGCCATGCTAAAAAATTGCCCTTAGAGTCTAAAAAGGTTAGGTGGGGTTACTGGGTTACGGGGATAGGGTGGAGGTGTGGGATTGGGTAGGGTGCTCTTTCCAAGGGCTTGTGCAGACTCGATGGGCCGAATGGCCTCCTTCTGCACTGTAAATTCTATGATTCCATGATTCTAATTTACAAGCTGTCAGTTTAGATAGTTTATAGCAACATAGTTCCTGATATCTATTACATTACCGTAAACCGAACAACCTTTAAATTGTTAACTGCAGAGAGCCAGGCATCTGCCAACATGTCCTTATTTTGTTAGTTTTATTATTAAGTGACTGAAAATTGACAGAAATCTGGAGCATTATGCTTGGCATTAAAGCTTATATCATTATGCATGAAATAATTTGCCAGTGTCGCACCACCTGTCAACTCTTCCTATGCAATGTGAATTCTGTTGCTGTTGAACACATTTTCAGAATGTTCTACTTTTTCTTCTGCTTCCGCCTGCTTACCCCTCCAAAAGTAATTGATTTCTCACCGCAGCACAGTTATTCAGGTGCCAAGAATCCTCCAGCATCACGCCAAAGATGCCACTATTTATGTGTGAGCCTAGTAATTAGTTTTAGCAGGATATTCAAGCTCACTTGCATCACAACCAAGTTTGATATTATCCACACCGCATATTTGCATTTCCAACAGGGGACTTTGGATAGTATTCAAAAGCAGGAACCCTGCAAGATTTTCTCCTCTCCAATTCAGAATTGCCGAGAGCAGTCGTACTACCTTTGCTCCCACTCTGGTTTGCATGTTTCAATCGATGCAGAGGATTGGGTATTGAACTGATGACCTTCTGGATCTGTACGTTCAGTGGATAGAATTACTGAACCATCAGGGAACTCTCCGCTCATGTTTATATGTAATAGTTACCTGGAGAAAAGAATATGAATATTAAAGCATGACCACAGAGCAGCGCACAGGGGGTTATATAACATTTAGTTACGGAATCAACAAATCGGACAAAATTATGTTAAATCTCGATCTGTTCTGGCTCCTCACCAGTCATTCATCAATCAGGTTAGATTTTCCTTCTGATGACTAGAAATGGGAAAATATTTAGCCCAATGGATCAGAAAACAAAAGTATCCCTGGCCGAGAGCTTCATTAAAACATCCAAGTCACAGTTCAATGATGTGTCTAGAATGTCAATGCAATTTTCAGGTACAAGTGGGCAGAGCATTTGTCGCGCACACTCTGTCCATCAATATTTGGCATACACCGATTCAATCAGTGGTCCTTATAATCATTTTAAAGTCATTTTTGTGGGGTAAGGGGGATCATTACATTTTACTGACTTAAAACCCTGGGATTGCCAACAGTCCCATGAAGATTTAATTTCCAGCTCTGTGGAGCAGCATTCAGATTTCCTATCTACCCCCTCCTCCCAGATAAATGAGTTTGAAGTCAGCGCTCACTCTACTGGTAGAAATACAGTGTTAAAATAGATGGTTCAGTCCATGTTCTCAGCTGTCCTGTCGGCCTCCTGCCTCTTCTATATGACTTAGTTGCTAATTCCATTCCCACTGTTTTTCTTGGTGTTTACTGCCAAGATATCTGGCCTTCATGACCCCAAAGATCCTCAGATTTGTGTTTTTGCCGGACCCCCGCCTACCTGAGCAACTCCCTGGTCCAGGCCCCATCGTCCCACAAAACAGCATTCCATCCTGCCATTTCTCAACCCCCTACATCACCATCCCCCTCCTCCTTCAAGCCCCTGGCATTGAGTAAAATTCTGCTGGTGAGCTCTCACAATACTCAAAGCTCTTACCCACACCATAGTCAATTATGGCCACCAACAGCATTCTGCCTCGGCTCCTGGTCCCTTCGCCCTGTACATCCCTTCCCCCAGCCTCTGCT
Organism: Scyliorhinus torazame; assembly: GCF_047496885.1. Lineage (NCBI taxonomy): Eukaryota > Metazoa > Chordata > Chondrichthyes > Carcharhiniformes > Scyliorhinidae > Scyliorhinus > Scyliorhinus torazame. The sequence goes on from NC_092720.1 coordinate 72,888,739, forward strand.
CCTCTTTGTTCCCCTTTCTTTTTTACTTTTCTTCATCAGCCATTCTTAGGGATACAGATAGGGTGAACTGTTGGAGGCTTTTTCCCATGGCGGAAATAACAATTACAAGGGGTCACAAGTTTAAGGTGAGTGGGGGGGGAATAGGTTCAGTGGAGATGTGTGAGGCAAGTTTTTTACACAGAGGGTGGTGGTGGCCTGGAATGCACCGCCAAGTGAGGTGGTTGAGGCAGATACATTAGCGACCTTTAAGACTTATCTGGATAGGCACATGAACAGACGGGGTATGGAAGGACACAGGCGGTTGGTCTAGAAAGAGCACGTGATTGGCGCAGGCTTGGAGGGCCTGTATTGTTCTTTGTTCTCCGCAAGCAACTCTTGCATCCAGTCTCTCATCTGCCTTCCTTTTCCTCCCCCCCATCATCCCTTTCTTCACCCATTCATTTTACTCTTCCATTTCCCCACCACTTTCTGGGTCTTAAGGAGCAGTTATTTCCCTGTCTTCTAATTTTTCTTGACTTGAATCCTACACTTGGTCTTACCTGTGCGAGAATAAACACCGTTACCTCGTATAAATAAAAAATAGATAAGTGCAAGAGCCTGGAAGAACTGGAGGTTAGAAGAGAAAGATTGCGGATATCAATGTTTGGGAATATTGTGAAAAAGATTCAATATTTGGTCAAACCGCCAATTTGTCAATTTTCCTATGTGCACACTGCGCTGTTAGTTATTCGTTCAGCAATCTAATTAATTTATTATAGAAATTGAGGTGTTGGTTTTTCGACGACGTGTTTTGTCAAATTATTACTCTTTGATTAATTACCCTCCCACATTGAATTCTGATGTTCATTGTGCTCTCTTTTGCTTTTCAACCTTTTATTATGATAATCTGGTCAGTAAATTATGTTAGCTTAATTAAATAAATGCATCCTTTCAATTGTTTAATGTGCTTCTTGTTTATTATATGTTTTTTTCATAAACATTGGATAGATTTTTGCACTTGGTTTATAATTTTTCGAAATGATTTAGATCATTAGCTGATGAAGTAAGGGGATCTTCATTCTGAATGATGACTGCAAGGGACCTAATTGAAATGTGGCTGAGGAGTTTCAATCTAGTTTCTAGCAAGTACACAGAGTTACCCATAATTCAAATTAAGTGGCACTAAAATAACAATTTCAACATCTGTAATAAAGCTTGATGCTTGGAAGATGAATGGCAGACTGTAATGATGCTTCCTATGTTCGCAGTTTTGTTGAAGCAGCTGCTTCACTGCCTCAGAACATTACTAAATCTGACCTGAGAGTGTTGGTAGCATTAGTCAGAACTTTCCTGCAGACTTCAGGATCCCAAGATTCTGGACCAGACCTGCCTCAAGGCGGTACTTGCTGGGAGCCATTGGCAAAACTATTTTGTAGGAGGTGGCCGGCTGACTGACCATTTCCATCCATAGCAACCTATTGAGGATGGCAGGCGGATTTCCAACGTTGCCAGCCCAATTAGAGGGCCAGCAGCTGTGAGGCCTTGGCAGCACCACTGGGCAAGGTGCGCACTGCTGAGTCTGATAGGAAACCTCAATGGGTCTCAAAATGGAGTACCTCTGAGGACGAAAAGTGTTGACATATTTTAGAGGGGCAGTGGTGGCAGGCTCTTGGATAAGAGGAGAAATCCCCCTGCTTTAATATTTGTGGCTGAAGGGAATACCTTTCCCTGACCAGAGACAAATTGTTTTCTCTTTGTTTAGTGTCCTTAAAGCTCTCATCTGCCCTGTTCCACAGAGCAGGGACATGGCCTTACCCTCCATTGAGTTGTGTCCTGGGACAGTTCCTTCCATAAGCACCTGCTATTAATACGTGCTGGGTGTTTCATCATGTGTAGATCTCTCTGGTTCACTGTGTAACCTAAACAGGGCACTAACGTTTATGCTGCCGCTTTGGAGGGATAAAGCAGGTGTCAGTACATCCTCAGAAAGCTAGTTTTTGTAATATCCTGCATGGGACCTATGGGGTGGGAATGCTGGTCTCTCCCGTGCTCCTTGCGGAGTACGAGCTCCTCCACTAGGGGGCGGGATATCTCGATTACCCAATGTATATAAAGTCGGCTAGTAATGCACCAACCAGAGAGAGGAACCCGGTAAGGATCTACTGGGTAGTGTACATATCGTTTGTGTGAAGAAAAATTTTGTTCATATTTTACTACGGTGTGCAAAATCCCTGTGTCCTTATTACACATTTCTTCCGAGTCATTTTCACCTGCTGTTTTCCTGCTAGCATTTGCTATTAGTGAAGTTGGAAATGGAGCCACTCAGTTGATGTTTGATTCTTCTGTAATCATTCAGTTGGGGGCTTCCTCCTTCTGTGAGAAACAGGACCTCCAAGATCTACTACTTCAATGAGTTGATTGGCCTATATAATTGCACAATCCAATGTGATGTGAAAGCATAAACCTGCAAATAACTTCATTTGGTATTATAGGTTTTTTTTCTCCTCATGAACATTAATGAAAGTGATTTTAAGATTATTTTCATTTTTATGATTCGAAGATAGAGGTATTTAACATCTGTAAGAAACACAGCACAGTAGCACAAGTGATTAGCATTGTGGCTTCACAGCGCCAGGGTCCCAGCTGGGTCACTGTCTGTGCGGAGTCTGCACGTTCTACCCGTGTCTGCGTGGGTTTCCTCTGGGTGCTCCGGTTTCCTCCCACAGTCCAAAAATGTGCAGGTTCGGTGGATTGGCCATGACAAATTGCCCTTAGTGACCAAAAAAGGTTAGGAGGGGTTATTGGGTTACAGGGATAGGGTGGAAGTGAGGGCTTAAGTGGGTCGCTGGAGATTCGATGGGCCGAATGGCCTCCTTCTGCACTGTATGTTCTATGTATATATGTATGTAAACTGTTCCCAGTTACCTTTCTATTTCACAACTCATTGCACAGTGCCTTACTACCTGGCATTTTAATGAGACATTTTTCACAGAAGTGAGAATCCTCCAGCTGAATGAGGGCAGAACATTTCATGCTTAGCTCAGCAAATCCCAAAATAGCAATTATTGATGGGACGAGGTTAAAACATGCATAAGGGAAGTCTGGAATAGAAAGAAAATTCTAAATGGCAAAAAATAGACAATAATGAAAGTGTTCTTCGCAGAGAAATACCAATGAACAAAACTTTTATTTGAGCAACTTAATGATCTGAAATAAAACGTAAAAGATATTGGCCGCAATTTAACAGAAATTAAGCAGCGCCGAGAATGACCCCGCTTTTAAACAGAACTCTGCCTCATTTCTGGGCCTCAGCAAGGATGCACCCCCCCCCCCCCCTCCCCCAACCCTCAAGGCCACACTTAGTTCCTTTTCTTGCACTAACGAGCTCCGCTCGCCAGTGTAGGAAGAGATCGGGCGTCAATTTTAAATGGTGCCCAAATTTTTAGACCCTCCACCACAGCCTCCGGATCCCCCAACACCAAACGTACTAATTAGGGGGTCCTCGAGCCCCTCCGTACCCCAACTCATAAAGGCAGGGCACTCTGAGCCCAATCCCGGACAAGATGCCACCCAGGCAAATTAGCACTTATAGACTGGCAGTGCCAAGATGTCCAGGTGGCATTTGGGTGCCAGGGTAAACCCTGCCCAGTGCCCTACCACCCAGGGGCCCCTGATCAACTGGGGTGCCGCACACAGGTGCCGGTACGCCTGGTCCACGTTTTTTAATTTTTAAAATTATTTTTTTATTCAAAAAATATACTTTATTCATAAAACCTATCATAAACATTACAGACCATTTTGTATTGTCTTGACTGTACATTTCCATCATAGTTACACATTCCTTTGATTTTCTTCCATTCAATTTTGATATTATACACATATCACGCTTTACGTTACAGTTCCTTCTTAAATATTTACATTGTCATGTTTCTTTTATACATTGGAGTGTTGGTGGCCCAGACTGAGGGGGGTTTACACTGTGGTCTTTCCCAATTGCGCCTTGGCGGCAGCTGCCCCAAGCTTGAGTGCGTCCCCCAGCACGTAGTCCTGGACCTTGGAATGTGCCAGTCTGCAACACTCGGTCGAGGACAATTCTTTGCACTGGAAGATCAGCAAGTTTTGGGCAGACCAAAGAGCGTCTTTCACCGAGTTGATGACCTTCCAGCAGCAGTTGATGTTTGTCTCGGTGTGTGTCCCTGGAAACAGTCCGTAGAGCACAGAGTCCTGTGTCACAGAGCTGCTCGGGATGAACCTTGACAAGTACCACTGCATCTCTCTCCAGACCTTCTTTTCAAAGGCACATTCCACAAGGAGGTGGGTGACCGTCTCATTTCCCCCACAGCCACTCCGAGGGCAGCGTGCATTGGCGCAGAGCCTTCGGGTGTACATGAAGAATCTGACGGGGAGGGCCCTTCTCACCACCAGCCAAGCTAGGTCTTGGTGCTTGTTTGAAAGTTCTGGTGATGAGGCGTTCTGCCAGATGACTCTGACAGTCTGCTCAGGGAACCATCCAACGTCCTCCACAGTCTCCTTTTCCCTGAGGGCCTCGAGGACATTACGTGCTGACCACTGCTTCATTGCCTTGTGGTCAAAGGTCTTTTTCTTCAAAAACTTTTCCACGAAGGACAGGTGGTACAGCACGCTCCAACTACTTGGAGCGTTCCGCGGCAATGAGGCCAGGCCCATCCTTCGTAACACCGGGGACAGGTAGAACCTCAGTATGTAGTGACACTTGGTGTTTGCATACCGGGGGTCCATGCACAGCTTGATGCAGCTGGACACAAAGGTGGCCAACAGGGTGAGGGAGGCGTTGGGTACGTTCCTCCCTCCCTTCTCCAGAGGTTTGTACATGGTGTCCCTGTGGACACGGTCCATCTTGGATCTCCAGATAAATTTGAAGATGGCCCGGGTGACTGCTGTGGCGTAGGGTCGGGTTATGGGCCAGACCTGCGCCACGTACAGTAACACCGAGAGTACCTCACACCTGATGACCAGGGTTTTGCCCGCAATGGAGAGGGAGCAAACAGTGCTATCTGTTGGCTTCAGGTCATACAGTCCAGCATAAAAGGGTTGGCTGATCCTCAGGATGTCAGACTGCGATGACTTTACAGAGCCATCTTCTTCCTTCAGGCTGCTGATCGCAGAGGTCTCTCTGTGCACCTTTTGGAAGAAGAAGCGTGAGCACCTTTCATCCTGCTCCACGGAGCGGACTCTGGAACGGAAGATAACCTTGGAGGCCTCCGAGGTGTAGAGCGAGGCTTGCTGGCTCTTCACCTCTTGGAGATCCTCCTTGACATCAACCCCCATCGACTGCAGCTGGAGCAAATTCTGCATACTTTTCTGGAGCCTGGACATGACCCCTCGTCTCTCTCTCACCTTTTGAACGCCCTTGAGGATGAAAAACCTTTTGATATTCCCCTTGATTGCTTCACACCAGAGATGTGGAGACTCAAACGTTTGTGGAAATCAATGCTAAACGGCCTCTGCTCGGGGTCTCTGAGGTGTTAGAGTCCTTCCCTTGGCAACTCCAACATGAGCATATTCAAGTCAGCCTAACTGCACACTTGAATATGCAAATCTGGATCCTGCCCACAATGGGCGGGATACAGGCCCGAGGTCTCACGAGACTTTGTTAGATCTCACGAGGCCTCTCGTGGGATTTACTGGCCTCATCGCAGCCCAAGCGGAGCGTGAGGAGGCCAATAGATTAGTGCCATTGTTTTAATCTTTTAATTCTCTCCACCTATTCTTCTCTCATTCATGACTTGTCCCTTCCGATCAACTTATTTTACATCTGTGACTACTTGCTGAATGAACCACTTTGTTGGTGAACTGAATACGAGTTATTCCTTGATTAGCTGCAAGATTTGAAATGCCAGACCAAAGTCTTCTGGCATTAATAAATATTTCAGGTTTAACTCTCTTTTATGAGTTGTAAGTTTGTCATTCCTCATTTTAAAATGGTGTATATTTTGAACTTTCCATTGGATTGCTTTATACCTTTAGCTATAAGAGTTGGTTTTATAAAATCACACTCCTGGTGCATAGATTTGCATGCTGTGAGTTTAGACCATACTCGGGCATGCCTACAATGATTTTCTGCCCATTAGCTTTGATTTAAACATTGCTTCCTCTGCCATTTCAGAACTGAACATGTTATTATATATTTCCTGCCAATTCTCAGATTAATTTAAAAATTACAGGGGCGTGTGTCAGACGGAACAAATATGCCCCCCATTGGGTACTGCCTTCCGTTAGGAATGAAATGTGTAAACATGCTCTTACCGCTACTTGTGTTTTAAAAAAAGCCACATCAAAATGTCACTATTTTGTATTTAGAAGATAATGGTCATGAAAATCCATGTTGCATCTGCCATCCCAACACCACCTCCCTGCTGACCACCCTCCCTAACTAAATAATTATGATTTAGATACTGCTCACCCTGCTAGAATTTCCAGAGTCAGATTTTGTAATGTACTTTGGAGGGATCAGGAGCCTAACTCCTGTGCAGAATGGGGTGAAAGGGAACTTGCAGGGTTGTGAGGAAAGTATGGCGTTGTGGAACTAGTTGGATCACTCTACAAATAGCTGGATTAGGCACTAACGGCCTCCTTCTTCTATGCTCTATCATCCTAAATTTCTAAGACTCCTAAATAAATTAGGCTACATCGCCTGAAAGGATGAGTTTGTTTTATGTTTTCAATCAGCGGTGAGTTATTCCCAATGAACAGAGATCAACCAAATCATCAATACATGCTGCTCTGATGGTTGGTTAATATTTTATGTCACAATTGCTACGTCCAATATGTGATGAGCTTCTTTTATTTTTCTCGTTTGAACACAGCTTTCCATGTAACTTGAGCAGCTGCTTGCTTCATAGAGCACCCCTTTACAACGAGGAGCAGCCATCTGTTGAGTTGGCAGGATGTTAAAGCTCAGTGATTGATTTTGTGGGGTACAGGGGAATAGATACAGGGACATTTACTTTCCTAAGATCTCAATTTAGTTTGAGTTATAGTTGTAGTCCACCGCACCCCCCCCCCCAAGCCTCCCTCCCCACGCCACCTCACCTTTTTTCCAACGCTATATTTAAAATAAAATAATACTGACAGTAGCACTGGAACTGTGATTATAAAGGTACATTTCAGCTATTTTGATTTTCCCTCACTAACACATAAAACTTTATAGAAATATAAAACAAAACATTTCTTTTAAAAATTTATAGATGGTTACCTAAGGTTACAAGGAGATGAAACTTCTTTCTGATTTGTTTTAGTTAATCCAAAAGCAATGTGATGTTGATGATTTCTTCATCTGCCTCTTGACAATGATATCAATAACTCCATGTACACAAAAACACAGGACATAGGAAAATAATTTTCAAGACAGGGAAAATGAGCAGTCAGGAAATATCAATTCAAACATTAGAACATCCTGTTACATAAATAATTATATAATCGTTATGTTTTGAAAGGATATAGCATTGCCCGTGGTTCGTGCCAAGCAGTAAAGGAGTAATATAGAGTTTACTCAGCTCCTTCTCCATTTTACTCTTTCTTTTTGCATTTTTTCAAAAAAACGTCCTTTGACAGGAAATGCTGGCATCAGAAACATTTCTTCCTTCCTCCTGAAGTCACAAACTGAAGGAATGAGCGCGCAGAAACATCTGAGTGGCCAATCACATACGATATTTCTTCAAACATTCTCCACCATTTGTGATTTGCCATTATGCTCACTGCTGCCTTTTCTGATGATAAATCCAGGGGACCTTGAACTAATTGTGCAACGGTGGGACCAACATGCAAAGTGACAAGAGAAAATGCTGGAAAATCTCAGCAAGTCTGGCAGCATCCGTAGGGAGAGAAAAGAGCTAACGTTTCGAGTCCGATGACTCTTTGTCAAAGCTAACAGACAGAGAAAGTGGGAAATATTTATACTGTGGAGTGAGAATGAAAGATGAGTCATAGCCACAGAAACCCAGGGAAGCGAGCCCTCCACCCCAGAAGCCGCGGATGAACTTATATCTGAGAACACCACTGCAGGCGTCAGAGCTGCCTTCTTGAAAAGCCACTGGCCCGGATGGGGTACCCGGACGAGCACTCAGGTCTTGCGCGGATCAGCTGGCGGCAGTATTCGCAGACATCTTCAACCTCTCTTTACAACAATCTGAAGTCCCTATCTGCTTCAAGAAGACGACCATCATCCCTGTACCAAAAAAAAGTCAAGCAGCGTGTCTTAATGTCTATCACCCAGTGGCTCTGACATCCATCATCACAAAGTGCTTCGAAAGGCACAAATCAACTCCAGCCTCCCGGATTGCCTTGATCCACTACAGTTCGCCTACCGCTGCAACAGGTCCACAGCAGACGCCATCTCCATGGCCCTGCACGCTACCCTGGAACACCTAGATAACAAAGCCACCTATGTCATGATGTGTTGGTGTTCTGGATCACATACAGGTCACCAACAGTAGTGCAACACTATTTTATTAAAAGGTTAACTATTTAAACATACTTGAACAGTGGGTAAATATGATACCAGCTTTAACTAAAGACCTTTGCCTTGTCCTAACCAGTTGATGCACTCAGCACATGGTGAATGTCTGTGTTGCAGGTTGTGAGCTCTGTGCTCCTAGCTAGCTGCTACTCGAATGAGCGGGAACTCTGATGTCCCCTGTCTTTATAGTGCGTGTGCTCTCACTGGTGTTTGGCTGCGGTGTTGTGTATGTTGATTGGTCCCACTGTGTGTCCATCAGTGTGTGTCTGCACCATGATATACTGGTGTATATTATGACATGTCAGACTTCTATTTATCGACTACAGCTCAGCACAATCAGTAAAGATAGGCAACAACACCTCCTCCACAATCATCCTCAACACCGGTGCCCCACAAGGCTGTGTCCTCAGCCCCTTACTATACTCCTTATACACCTATGACTGTGTGGCCAAATTCCCCTCCAACTCGATTTTCAAATTTGCTGATGACACCACCATAGTGGGTCGGATTTCAAACAATGACGAGAGAGAGTACAGGAATGAGATAGAGAATCTGGTGAACTGGTGCGACGACAATAATCTCTCCCTCAATGTCAGCAAAACAAAGGCAATTGTCATCGACTTCAGAAAATGTAGTGGAGAACATGCCCCTGTCTACATCAATGGGAATGAAGTAGAAAGGGTCGAGATCTTCAAGTTTTTAAGTGTACAGATCACCAACAGCCTGTCCTGGTCCCCCCATGCCGACACTATGGTTAAGAAAGCCCACCAACGACTCTACTTTCTCAGAAGACTAAGGAAATTTGGCATATCAGCTACGACCCTCACCAACTTCTACAGATGCACCATAGAAAGTATTCTTTCTGGTTGTATCACAGCTTGGTATGGAGCCTGCTCTGCCCAAGACTGCAGGAAACTACAAAAGGTCGTGAATGTAGCCCAGCCCATCACGCAAACCAGCTTCCCATCCATTGACTCTTTCTATAATTCTCGCTGCCTCAGAAAGGTAGCCAGCATAATTAAGGACCCCACGCACACCGGACAAACTCTCTTCCACCTTATTCCATCAGGAGAAAGATACCAAAGTTTGAGATCACGTACCAACCGACTCAAGAACAGCTTCTCTCATACTGTCATCAGACTTTTGAATGGACCTACCTCGTATTAAGTTGATCTTTTCTCCACACCTTGCTATAACTGTAACATTATATTCTGCAGTCTCTCCTTCCTTCCCTATGTACGGTATGCATTGTTTGTTCAGCATGCAAGAAACAATACTTTTCACTGTATACTAATACATGTGACAATAATAAATCAAATCAAATCTGCCTGTTGCTGAAAATTCTAGGTCAATAACTCAGCTTTGTTTAGAAATTTCTCATCGCGGTTCATGAGCGGAGCGGTCGCAGCAAAAAGGCTCCCGCAGGTCCACGAAGTCGGGGCTTTTTCAGGGGGTATCCGTAAAAAAAAAAATTAAAGTCCCCCGAAATCGGAAGCAGGAGAACTGGGCCCTCGGGAACGGAGCAATCTGGCGGCCAGTACGGTCTCTGGGCGAAGGCAGACCCCAGAGTGCAGGGGACTACCTGCATGGCGGACGCACAGTGGGCGGAAACCCCGGAGCGCAGGGACCCGACCGCATGGAGAGAGCAGTGACAGCGGCCATCCTGGATGGCCCCCTAACAAAGGGAAACCCCGGAGGGCAGGGGCACGTCCACCAGGTGAGTATGGTTAATCCCACTGGAACGAGGGGACAGAGCCCCCCACCAGGATAGTCACCTGGAACGTAAGGAGACTCAACGGCCCAGTGAAGAGATCCAGAGTCTTCACCCCCCTAAGAAATATGAGGGCCGATAGTCTTCCTCCAAGAGACACACCTGAGAGAGCAGGACCGACTGCGGGTAAGAAAGGGCTGGGTGGGACAAACCTACCATTCCTGCTATGGGACAAGGGCCAGGGGGGTGGCAATATTGATCGGCATGAGGACGATGTTTTGGGCGACAAAGACAATTACGGACCCAGGGGGACGGTACGTCATGGTCAGCGGGGTCCTGGATGGGGCACCGGTAGTGCTAGTTAACGTGTCCGCACCCAACTGGGACGACACGAGCTTCATCAAGAAGACCATGGCAGAAATCCCTGACAGAGCGATGCATCGACTAATCATGGGGGGCAACTTCAACTGTGTACAGGATCTAAAGACAGACAGATCAAACCCCAAAACGGGGAAAACCTCGAGCATGGCAAGGGAACTCAGTCACTTTATGGAGCAGATGGGAGCGGTGGACTTCTGGAGGTTCACCCACCCAGGGGAGAAGGAATTCTCCTTCTTCTCCCCAGTACACAACGTATACACCAGAATTGACTTCTTTGTGGTGGGGAAAACGGTGCTTCCGGGGATAGACAAAGTGGAATACTCCGCAATTGTGATATCCGACCACGCTCCACACTACATGGACGTGAGGCTGGAGACGGGCAGGGCCCAACGCCCCACATGGAGGTTGGACGTTGCCCTACTAGCTGACAAGGCCTTCAATGAAAGGATATCGCGGGCCATAGCAGAGTACACGGAGAACAACCAGAACGGAGAGGTCTCACCCTCCATGTTCTGGGAAGCGCTAAAGGCCGTACTAAGAGGGGAAATCATCGCTTTCAAAGCGCAAAGAGGTAGGGAGGAAAGGGCGGCTAGGCAGCAGCAGGTCGACTCCATACTGGAAGTAGACGGTAAATACTCCGAGACCCCGACCGTAGAGCTCCTGGCGGAGAGGATAGAGCTACAAAGGAACTTTGACCTGCTCTCCACCAGGAAAGCAGTGCACCAACTCCGCCAGGCTCGTGGGACTCTATACGAACACGGAGACGAAGCCAGCCGCCTGTTGGCACATCAGCTAAGAAAGCAGGCAGCCACCAGAGAAATTGCACAAATCATGGATACGAGAGGCACATTAGAAACAACCAGAAACGATCAACAAAACCTTCAAGGCCTTCTAACAAGGCCTGTACACCTCAGAGCCCCCAATGGGGGAGTCCGGGATGAAACGGTTCCTTGCTGGACTGGACATTCCAGCCGTGGGGGAGGGCAGAAAACAGGGCTTGGAAGCACCACTAGAACTGGGAGAGATCATGGACAGCATTAGCTCCATGCAGGCGGGGAAGGCGCCGGGACCAGACGGATTCCCGGCGGACTTCTACAAAACGTTTGCGACAGCTCTGGCCCCGCACCTGCGGGAGATGTTCACAGACTCACTAGCTAGGGGCACACTGCCGCCCACGCTAGCACAGGCCTCAATCTCGCTGATACCTAAGAAAGACAAAGACCCAACAGAATGTGGGTCACACAGACCCATCTCACTGCTGAACGCAGATGCCAAAATACTGGCCAAGATTCTAGCCAAAAGGCGAGAAGACTGCGTACCAGAGGTGGTCGCAGAGGACCAGACGGGCTTTGTCAAAGGTAGACAGCTTACCGCGAACATTACCTTCGACAGAGTCAAATGGAAATACCTCATAGAGGTAATGGAGCGGTTCGGGCTTGGAAGAGGGTTCACCTCCTGGGTAAAGCTCCTATACAACACTCCCATGCTGAGCGTATGGATCAACAATACCAACTCCCGATACTTCCAGGGGCACCAGACAAGGATGCCCACTGTCCCCGCTGCTGTTCGCTTTAGCGATCGAACCATAAGCAATCGCGCTCAGAGCAGCAAAAAGCTGGAGGGGGATCCGAAGGGGAGGCAGAGAGCACAGAGTCTCCGTCTATGCAGATGACCTGTTCCTCTACATTTCGGACCCACAGAGCAGCATGGACGGACTCATCGCGCTCCTGAAAGAGTTTGCCGCCTTCTCGGACTACAAACTCAACATGAGCAAAAGCGAGATCTTCCCAGTACACCCACAAGTAGAAGGGGCAGCACTAACGGGACTGCCGTTTAAACAAGCCCAACACAAATTCCGCAACCTGGGGATCCAAATAGCCCATGACTGGAAAGGGTTTCACAAATGTAACCTCACCAGTCTGACGGAGGATGTAAAAAAGGACCTGCAAAGATGGAACACACTGCCACTCTCACTCGCGGGGAGAGTACAGATGATCAAAATGAACGTGCTGCCCAGGTACCTCTTCCTATTCAGATCCATCCCGATCTACATCCCCAAGGCCTTTTTCAAAGCGCATGACAAACTAATCATTATGCGTTCGTATGGGGGGTGGGGGTGGGGGTGGGGGGGGGGGGCGCGGCGGGGAAAAATGCTAGGATCCAAAAGAAGGTCCTACAAAAAACAAAATCCAGGGGGGGGCTTGCCCTCCCAAACCTACAATTCTACCACTGGGCGGCGATGGCCGAGCGAATAAGGAGATGGATCAAGGAGCCAGAGGCCAAGTGGGTGCGCGCGGAAGAGGCCTCCTGCACGGGGACCTCCCTCCGGGCCCTCGCCACGGCAGCTCTCCCATCCCCACCCAAAAAACACTCCAGCAGCCCGGAGGTGATAGCCACCCTCTAATCCTGGAACCACCTACAGCAGCAATTTGGCCTGACCAAAATGTCAGACAAAGCTCCCATCTGCAACAACCATAGGTTCACACCAGCACTGACTAAAAGGTGGAGGCAGGACGGAGGGACACTGACAGTCAGGGATCTATACATGGACGGCAGGATCGCAACACTGGACAAACTGACAGAGAAATTCCAGCTAGCCAGGGGGAACGAGCTAAGGTATCTACAGCTCAAAAACTTCCTACGAGAGGAGGCAAGGACGTACCCACAACCGCCACGACAGACACTACTGGAAGAACTACTGGACGCAAGCATACTAGATAAAGGAAACTGTAGTGACATGTATGACCGACTGATGGAAAGGGCCGACACCGTACTGGATGCAACAAGAAAGAAATGGGAGGAGGACCTGGGGAATGAGATAGGGTGGGGACTCTGGAGCGAAGCACTGCATAGGGTCAACTCCACCTCCACGTGCGCAAGGCTCAGCCTGACGCAGCTAATAGTGGTACATAGGGCCCACTTAACAAGAACCCGTATGAGTAGGTTCTTCCCGGATGTGGAGGATAGGTGGGAATGGTGCCAAGGAGGCCCGGCCAACCACACCCACATATTCTGGTCTTGCCCCAGACTTACAGGGTACTGGACAGCCTTCTTCGAGGCAATGTCCAAAGTGGTGGGGATGAGGGTGGAGCCATGCTCAAAAGTGGCGGTCTTCGGGGTTTCGGACCAGCCAGATCTATTCCTGAGGAGGAGGGCGGACGCCCTTGCCTTTGCCTCCCTGATCGCCCGCCGTAGAATTCTGTGCAGCTGGAGGTCAGCAGCACCACCCAAAGCTGCAGACTGGCTGTCCGACCTCTCAGAATCTCTCCAAATGGAGAAAATCAAATTCACCGTCCGAGGGTCAGACGACGGCTCCCACAGAAGGTGGGAGCCCTTCACGCAATTGTTCCGGGACCTGTTTGTGGCCAACGCACAAGTGGAAGAATAGCCAGGTAGCCAAGAATCAGTGGAAAGTCGCCAAAGCGTGCGAGGGAGAGATAGACCGGGAGGGGGGCGAACTAAACCTAAGAGGAAAGAAAGTCGAATCACAGGAGGAGGTGGGTGGGGGGGTGGAAGAGACAGGGAAAATGAGAGAACCAGGGAGGTGGGAGGGGGGGGGGGGGGCAGGGAAATGAGAGCCGGAAGGAAGGCACGGGATACAATAACGAACATGGCATCTCCAGGAGCAGGGAACGAGGAGAATAAAGACGAAAGGCGGGAGGAACGGCAGAAGCGGAGGTGAGCGTGAGACGGCAGCGAGATCCGTCCAGGAGAAGCAAGCGACAACATCAACACCAAACCCATTCGAGTATTGCCCACTGTAATTGTTTCTCCGGCACCCGAATGTATATTTACCTTCCCAGTCTACCCCCCCCCCCCTCCCTCCCCCCCACCAACAGTCACCCACTTATGTGTTGTAAATAATTTTGCCAGGTGTACAGAGTTGCTGCTGTTGAGCTGATGCACAATACCCTACCAGTTATTCTATTTTATTTTTATTGTTTTAAAAAAATTATTTACTACTTTCTTTTCTTTGGTATGTTTGGGTGTGCCCTTCTCTTCTATATATGTGTACATATATATATATATATATATCTTATCCTGTGTACATAACGGTAAATATACTTTGTTCAAAAACCCAATAAAAAACATTTATAAAAAATAAAAAAATTCTCATCACCATGCCTTCAAGATTATGGTGCTTGAGCAAACAACTCAATAGAGCTGGTAGAAATTGAGGAAAATGGCAGCAAAATATCCACCTTATTAAAAGTGATCAGATGTGAAATAGGATGCCCAGATCATATTTGAAACTTTCCAGTTTGTATTTTATTGCCCATTCTCTCGCATATCATACTTGGCCCTTTTATTTAGCTCTTTCAGTAAGAAAGTGACACGAGGCTTTGTACGGGCTCTATTACGTTTAGGAAGACAAAGGCATAGCCTAAATATTCTGAGCTTGACCCCATTAGTAATTTCTTGTAAAGAAAAAAACAAGTTCAGATGGCTTGCAGGTATTTATTGCCGTGTATTTTCACTTTCACTGTCCGTCCAGATAGAGCTTTGCATACCAAAAGCACATATAAATTAATTGCATGTGCGGTGATGTATTACAGTTGCCAGAAAGTCATGGGTTGTGTGTTCTTGATATTCCAATATGAACAATCGGCGTACTGATCTTGTGAACAACTGAGGAAGATGTTTAATTCATAAACAAAATGCCAAGAGTCTGAAATAAAAACAGTAAATTCTGGAAAATCGCAAGTCAGGCAGCATCTGTGAGGGAGTAATAAAGTTATTGGATGGAATTTTCCACACCACGTGGAGGTCCAAGGGCAGGGCAATGCTGGATCCCTCAATCAGGCACAGTGTCTTTGAACAAATGAAACTCCTCTTAGAAGGTGGCAAGCAAGCCCAATGGATGCCCAGCTACCCCCCACCCCCCACTGCTTCCAAACTCACTTTCTGGGTGATCATTAAATTCTGCCTCATGAGCAGGAAACATTTTTTCCACTAAAGCAAACAAAATGAGTCAAACAATCTTCTCACCTTACAGGTTTGTAGCTATAATTTGAGTGCAGTATTATTTTGTGTCATCTATTCAAAGTAATTGCAGTAGAATCTAGCTATAAGTGGTCATGCCACCCGATGCTCCTATTTATTTTTCATTTAAAGTAATTTTTAAAAATGTAACTGAAGTGTCTGAGTTATTAGGTATTTCATATTTTCTATCATATGCTAGTTTGCCATGACTCATTGCCCAATCAAATGTGTAGATGGGCAACCTTGCATGTGTCATTTGTTTACACCCCGAGGCCCATGAGCAGAATAAGATGAGAAATATTTTGGTGCTGGAAATTTTCTTGAAGCACAGCACTCACAGTCATGGCTTCCACTCCCCTAGTTTGTCACCACTCAAAGACACCTCCCCCCCCCCCCCCCCCCCCCCCGGGCTCCTGTTTATTTACTTCAAACTTCTTTGTAGAGCTTCTTTATATGCTCTTTCCAATTGCTTTGATTATCCACGTCCCCTTCCTTCCTAGTTTAAGTGATGCTATGCTTACCTATTTATCTGTTTTGCTAGCTCATTAGTTGTCTTTTTGTCCAGATGAAATTCATTATTATTGATACCAATTCCCCATAGTATGGGAAAACTCTTCCTGACATCATGGCCGGGATTCTCCGGGACCCTGCAAGTGGCCGTGGTACTGATTGGGAGGTTTTTTTAAGAGCGTGAGGTTGAGTGGGCCCATAGAAAAGGAGAAACCCGAGGAAAGCAATAAAAGGAAATCTCGATCAGTGAGAAGTAATTTACCCCAATAGCAGACTGGAGAAAGGGGAATGGGATTTTAGATAGGAGGTTGGCAGGAAACAGAATACACTCTGTTGCATACACAGCAGATAAATTTGGAGATCAGAGATGGCAAGCCCATTAATGGAATAGCTTAAAATAATGAAAACAGATTCATACATCACAGCTATCAAATCAACTATAGCAACTTTTATTACAGAACAGGAAGCAATTAATGGAGCTTTTAAATAGCTCTACAGAGATTTGTTGTATTCAGAATATCACCTCACGAGAGAGATTATTTAATAGCAGCCTTGACAAACAGCGCTTCCAAATGCAGTGTAGCCAAGTTGATACTTACTGTATCTGCAAGATAGTAATTGCATTTACCATCTAATTTTATTGCGTAAGTCTTGCATTCTCCTTGAACAATATTAATTACACTGTTGTGCTTCTTGTATCACGTTTCAAACCTTATTTTTATTTGTTGCTTATTACTTTGGGTTATGCCGGTTTGATGGGGCTAGTGCATAGTCATGCATACATTGACATTAAAATATATTTACATATATCATTATATTGAACATGATTACTCACAATAGAGGTGTTTATGCCATTAAGGGCTGTTACAGAAGCCTGGTCAGCCCTCAACAAAGGTTAAGATTCTGAACTAGATGTCTAACGTTTTTAAGTTTTAAGACTTTCAGAAAAGATAGATTTGTTCTGGGTGTGATAATATAAGAAATTGGACATTGTTATTTTATGAACAAAACTTTATTAAAAAAAGAAAAGAAAATAATGTTTAAACTTTCAAACTTTACATTTCTAACACAGATTATATGCAGTTTCTTAACTTTAACACACAAGGTCCCATTAAACAACACTTGGCATCGTTCATATGTTTTGGTCCTGTCCAAAGCTAGAGGATTACTGGAGGGAGGTTTTTAGGGTAATCTCTAAAGTGGTGCATGTGAAACTGGACCGGGGCCCTCGGGAGGCCATATTAGGGGTGTCGGACTGGCTGGGGTTGGAAACAGATGTGGAGGCATATGTTGTAGCCTTTGCCTCGTTGATTGCCCAAAGGCGGATCCAGTTGGGATGGAGAGCAACCTCTCCACCCTGTGCTCTGGCGTAGCGGGGAGACCTGTTGGAATTCTTGACTCTTGAGAAGGTTAAGTTTGAACTGAGGGGAAGGATGGAGGGGTTCTACAATTCATGGGCATTATTCATTATGCACTTTCAAGAATTGGATAACAATGAACATTAATGGGGGGGGAGGTTGTGAGGGTTGGGGGGAGGGGGGCTGTAGGTGTTGATGGTGACTATGGGTGATTCCTGATTCCCTTTTGTTATTTGTTTATGTTAACATGCAGGCAGTTGTTTGGGGGTTGGTAGGAGGGTGGGAGTGTTGTTGTTGATATGGGGATTGACATTATATTTGTTACTGCTTATTGTTTATTGTTGGTGGGTGCAAAATTGGGAGAAAATGTGAAAAAGGAGAATAAAGATATATTTTTAAAAAACACTCGGCATTAAATACAGCTCTCATTCCCCTTACACATCCAGGCAAAGGCAGCCCTTTCATTTAGGAAGCAACCTTTCTGTTAAGACATCTCTTTCAGAATCCTTTTTCAAAGCTTTCTCTCTCTCTAAGGCAATTTCCATGAACAGTCCACGGCTGCTTATAACTTGAACCTAACTGGCTTCATGACCTGACTGGCTGCACTCCACAGCCTTCTACTTCCAGATTTCCTGACCTGTCTTCTTGGCTGCCCATCTAATTTTGTCATTGATCCCAAAATAATTTCTTTCTCTCTCTAATCTCGGCCCAGCCCTTCAAACAAAGCTCCCCCCCTGAGGTGGTCAAACATGAATCTATTCTCGTCATTTTGCTGATAGCCTATTCCTGTTACACAAAGGGCCTGAGCTATGCCATTCATATGCACCTACCATTTGCTACCATTCCAGCACTTGGAATCGTAGAATTTACAGTGCAGAAGGGGGCCACTTGGCCCATAGAGTCTGCACCAGCCTTTGGAAAGAGCCCCCTACTTAAACCCACACCTCCACCCTGTCCCCGTAACCTAATAATCCCACCTTTTTAGATACTAATTTAGCATGGCCAATCCACCTGACCTGCACATCTTTGGACTGTGGGAGGAAACCGGAGCACCCAGAGGAAACCCACACAGGCAAGGGGAGAACGAGCAGACTCCGCACACACAGTGACCCAAGCCGGGAATCGAACCTGGCACCCTGGTGCTGTGAAGCAACAGTGCTAACCATTGTGGTACCATGCCTCCCACTTCCTTGCATAATTCCAGTGGAAGTGCACTAACGCTCTGGACTTCAGCTTGCGGTCAGATACGTCAGGGCCTTGGTAAATTTGGAGTTTCACTCGGCCCCTTACAAGGCCAGTCATATTGAAAGAAGTGGGGTTGGTACTAAAGGCTCCAGATACCAGACTTCCTCTGAATTTCCAGCAATTAACGTGATGAGACCACAGGGATATATCTAGAGGGGGGAAACCATTGAAAATCAGTCATGGTCATGGGGACAGTTGTGAGGGCGTCCTCCCAGCAAACAATAAATACTGCTCCCAGTCCCACGTTTCTTCAGGGGGCTGCATTTAAGTTACTTTTTTAAAATTGCTCTTCAGGGTTCCAGTCCACAGTTCTGGGCTGGACCCCCAGGTGGCGCCCACATCCACCATTTGGCAATTGTGTACACTTGGTCATATCAGGAATAAAACAAGCTTTACAAACACAGAGCTTTGGAAATCTCATTTCGAGCATTTCTTAAAATTATTCAAAATTACAAATAGATAGTGTGAGAGTCTGAAAAGAGGGAAGCACTTGGAAGGGAATTCCTGGATTGGCTGAATTTTCAATGGGAAGTGGTTGAGTTTTTAACTTTGAGCAACAGCTCTGATTTGGGGGTACTTTGAGGGTGTCGCTAGGTATCCAGGTAATTTTACCCACATGTGTTCATTGGATCAACAGAACTATAACCAGCTAAGAGTGTGCTAGTTCCAATCAGGACACCAGGTAAGGCCCCAATATTGCTCAAGAGCAGGATACTTGATTTTGAAAACTGGCTTCAAGTTCTACAGCACAGGTTCTGACAGACACTTGTAGCCCATCCCGATTGGGATGACCTTGAATGTGATAATGATTCCTCATGATGTTGAAGACAGTATTCATAGGACTCCACGGGTGAACTGGGGTCTCACCCAGCCCCACTTTTATTGATGGAACAGTATGCCCAAAACATTGGGCACAATGTCAGTCGGGCTTAATAAAAGCAATCTGCGATTCCTGAGAAATATCTTCAACTAATAAAGTGACAGTTCTGAGCAAAGATATTGGTCAGGATTTCAATCCCATGCAATTCACTATAATCTCTTCCCCTATTTTCTGTTGCAAGAGGATAACAATTTAAAATGCTGAATTGGGGTAGACATGTGAAAACAAGTTAGGATTGAGAATATTGTGTTTTGTGCCTCGGAGATATGTACAGATGATTCTCACCAGGTTCCATGTGTGAATAGGAGCTTTATTGCAAATGCTTTTAAAATGTCTTCAGCCATAAGCATACGAATTACTTTCAGTTTCACAGTAACTTAATTCAAGGGCTGGACTGTCAGCACAGTGAGCAATCAATAGACACACACAATCAAGCAAAAGGCAATTAAACACAATGGGCGGGATACTCCGGTCCGCCAGCAGCGTTTTCCGGCACGGCACAGCGCGCCCTTGCTGGAAGCAGGAATACCCGTTCCAGCTGTGGCCACCTCATGCCGTCTGGAAACCTGCGAGCATGGATACTCTGCCAGCGGACGGGAGGAACCCGCCAATGGAGAAGTCCACTGAACATCTTCTCCCCCTTGTAAAACTAAAGAGCCATTATAAACAATAAACATGGAGAGAAATAGTCACTTGGAAGTACAGAACTTATGTGTTGCTGAAAAAAAGAGACACACTGTCGAAGCTTTTCATCTTGAACTCACCAGGACAGATCAACAAGAATAAAGCCATTCGGCCCATCGAGTCTACACCAGCCCTTGGAAAGAGCAGCCTACGTAAGCTTAAGCTCACACCTCCATGCTATCCCTGCAACCCACTAGCCCCACCTAATCTTTTAAGACACTAAGGGGCAATTTAGCATGGCCAATCCACCTAACCTGCACATCTTTGGACTGTGGAATGAAACCGGAGCACCCGGAGGAAACCCATGCACACATGGGAGAACGGGCAGACTCTGCACAGACAGTGGCCCAAGCTGGGAATCAAACCTGGGATCCTGGAGCTGTGAAGCAACTGTGCTAACCACTGTGCTGCCGTGCTGCTCTGTGATGAGATATTCACTGCAGAATCCCGCCCCTGAATCTTAGAATAAGAGGTAGCAAATTTAAAACAGATTTGAGGTGAAACTCCTTCTCCCTAAAGGTTGTGAATCTGTGGAATTCACTACCCCAGAGTGCGGTGGATGCAGGGACAGGGAGTACATTTAAGGAGGAGTTAGACAGACTTTTAATTGGTAATGGGTTGAAGGGTTAAGGAGAACAGGCAGGACAGTCAGTAGGTTTTTCCCTCATATTGTTTCTCTCACCAGCTGTTACAAGGCCACTCTGGCAAACATGTCCTTCAATTTCAGCCAGCAGGTTAGTTGTGTTGCTATGGAATGACTGTCAGTGATGGACGTGGAAGTGCCCCACTCAGAGTTCATGCAGTAGCCTTGCTACTTTCAGTGCTTTTTCCAAGTGATGTTCAAGATGAGAAGTGCTGGTTCATCAGTTGGGGCGGCGCAGTTGATGGTAATCAGCAGGAGCTTTCCTAACCCATGCTTAACCTGATGCCATTAGATTTCCTGGAGCCAAAGTCAATGCTGAGAACTCCCACGGTCATTCCCCTGCCGATTACATACCTCTGTGCCGCCACCTCTGGTGAAACTATCATGCTGGTGGGACACATAGAAAGATGGTGGAGGGGAAGTCTGGGATGTTGGATGCAAGGTGTTATTTTCTGTAGATGACTACGTCAGACTGTTGCTTGATTACTCTGTTAGACAACTCATGTATAATAATAATCTTTATTGTCACAAGTAGGCTTACATTAACGCTGTAATGAAGTTACTGTGAAAAGCCCCTAGTCGCCACCTTCTGGCGCCGATTCAGGTACACAGAGGGAGAATTCAGAAGGTCCAAATTATCTAACAGCACGTCTTTCGGGACTTGTGGGAGGAAACCGGAGCACCCGGAGGAAACCCACGCAGACACAGGGAGAAAGTGCAGATTACGCAGAGACAGTGACCCAAGCCGGGAATCGAACCTGTGACCTGTGTCTGCAGATGGTTACTGAGGAGGTCTTTGCAGGGTTGACTGGGCAGGTTGTGCATTTGTCGTGTCTGGTAGCTAGATGAATGCTGGATGGTCCATCCTGTTTTATTTTATTATACTTTTTTGTAGTGGTTTAAACTGAATGGCTTGTGCACCCTAATAGAACATAGAACATTACAGCACAGAACAGGCCTTTCAGCCGTCGATGTTGCGCCGACCTGTGAAACCACTCTAAAGCCCATCTACACTATTCCCTTATCATCCATATGTCTATCCAATGACCATTTGAATGCCGTTAGTGTTGGCGAGTCCACTACTGTTGCAGGCAGGGCATTCCACGCACTTATGGCTTGCTAGGCCACTTCAGAGTGCAGTTAAGGATCAACCAAACTGATGTGAGTGTGGAAGCACATAGGTGCCAGACTAGGCCCTAAAGGACATAAATTGAACCAGATGATATTTTACAGCGACATGGCCTCTTAAGTCTAAATCTCTGTCCTCCTAAGCAGTGCTGAGAAAAAACCTCAACGTCTATTTTGGCCTGGAGGAGTGGCTACAAAAGAGAGTGAAACTGTCTGTGTCTTTGGCATGTTGCGCACATGCTGAGATGTATAAGAATCAAAATGTAAGCAGAATGGATAGGGCTCAAGTGTCTGGAGTGTGAAATGAAGAAGGATCCATGAGGGAAGTTGTTGATTCTGCAAAAATTATCAAGTGAGAAAAGAATACTGCCAAAGCTGCTGTGAATGAAACAAGGAAGGAGAGATTGTGTGTTTGGAATGGCAATGAGAGATGCCTCTCAGCAGAAATATATTCCTTCAATAGTCCAATAGTGCAATCAGACTGAAGGGTCGGAGAATGGCCGTTGGCCGCCGTGAATCCCGGGGGGTGCCCACACGGTGGCCTGGCCCGCGATCGGGGCCCACCGATCCGCGGGCGGGCCTGTGTCGTGGGGGCACTCTTTCCCTTCCGCCCCCGCCACGGTCTCCACCATGGCGGAGGAGGAAGTGACTCTCCCCACTGTGCATGCGCGGGAAACTGTCGGCGGCCGCTGACGCTCCTGCGCATGCGCCGCATTTCCGCGCCAGCTGGCGGGGCAACAAACGCCATTTTCGCCAGCTGGCGGGGCAACAAACCCCATTTCCGCCAGCTGGCGGGGCGGAAATCCCTCCGGCGTCGGCCTAGCCCCTCAATGTTGGGGCTCGGCCCCCAAAGATGCGGAGCATTCTGCACCTTTGGGCCAGTGCGATGCCCGTCTGATTGGCGCCGTTTTTGGCGCCAGTCGGCGGACATTGCGCCGTTGGGGGAGAATTTCGCCCCATATCACCATAGATAAGCCTGTAAACCCATTGAACAGCAATTGCTATTCATTTACCACTGACCATAAAATACAGTAATGTCTCAGAATTGTGAAAGTTATTTTGAAAATTAAGCATTTATCATGCACACAACACTTTACAGTTTCTTCTTGATGCATAAAAGAATAATACCAAAGGAAAAAATACAGCAGTAAAACTTTTGGCAGAAACTCCCGACTGTAAAAAACTAAGAAAAGTTTAAGCACACTAATTGAGCATATGCAATCAAAACAAGCAACAGAATAGTACCTCAGGGTAAAATCAGCAATCCTGCATTTTCTTTTTTTTGTAAAATATTTTATTAAAGCATTTGTGATTTTATAACAGTAACAGTAAACCATATACAAACAACTATAAACACAGTGCAAAGATCCTCTACCTCCCTCACAGGTCCCACCTTCCTAGAACCGTAATCTAGACTAAACTCCACCCCCCCCCCCCGCTGTCAGTTAATTTTTTATAAAGAATCGCCAAACGGCTGCCACCTTCGGATGAACCCTAGCATTGACCCTCGCAGAGCGAACTTGATTTTCTCAAGACTGAGAAAGCTAGCCATGTCATTGACCCAGGTCCCTGATTTTTTGCGTCCCTCCATGTTAATAGTATCTGTCTCCGGTTTACCAGGGAGGCAAAGGCCAAGACGTTGGCCTCTCTCGCCCCTGGACTCCCGGGTCCGCCGACAATCTGAAAATCGCCATCTCTGGACTCGATGCCACCCTTGTTTTTAACACCGTGGACATGACATCTGTAAACCTCTGCCAGAATCCCTTAAGCTTCGAACATGCCCAAAACATGTGGATGCAATCCTGCATTTTCATTAGTAAACTTCGCTCAATGGGAGGGTGACTTGGTGAATCAGTGCTAGTGTGTTCTATTTCTATATATGTTTTTAAATTCTATTTCTGACCCGTTTGCAGTGAGCAAAGCTTTCCATTAACAACACAGGGTCACCAAATACACAATATAGACTTACTTTCAAGAAGGAATTAGATATAGCTCTTGGGGCTAAAGGGATCAAGGGATATGGGGGGGAAAGCGGGATCAGGGTATTGAACTTGATGATCAGCCATGACCATAATGAATGGTGGAGCAGCTCCAAGGGCCGAATGGCTTCCTCCTGCTTCTATTTTCTATGTTTCTATTATTAACATGTGTGGGTAGTAGAAAGTCACTGGCAAATTGCATTTTTTTTTACAATTGTATCCTTTAATGAAATCATTTCATTTGTCACCTATGTATGCTCAGTTGACAAGAGACATGGCAAAGACATTGCACAAGTACAGGAAGCATCAGAGAGACTTTGAGTCTCTTTAAGCCTAGATTAAATTGTTGGATATATGAACACCGAACCAAAATGCCAATACACACTGCTGAAGGTACATTTAATATCATATCATATACTTAGAACTGGATACTACAAAAAATGCATTAACACTAAAACATTTGCAACTGGCAATTAGGCAAGGTAGAATCTATAGAACAATTCTGCTGCATGTTTTCAAAGTTTATTTGCATGAGCCATGTATTTACCCTAATTCACATGCCTTTGCTTTAACCTATTATCTTTCAGCAATATTTTCTCCTTGCCTTCCACCACACTAATCCACATATTCACCAGATCATTAGAACATAAGAATTTAAGCCAAGCACATCTTACCAACCCCTTGCCTCTCTGCCTTCCAGAAAGATAGTTCATTCCAGGATTTATTTATTAATTCTTCCAAATCTTTGACTTCTGGCTGCCCTTCACCTGGCTCTTTCACATGTAACAGTAGGACATGCATCTACTATAGCGACAATATCTGCCCATTCGCCTCTTGTCATAGAGCATTCAATCTTCATGGTGTTTTGAACAATGGGGTGATGCTGCTTTATTTAGATTAAAGGTAGTGTGTGACCTTCCAGGAAAAGTTGCATATTGTTGGTGGTCATGTATCAGCAGAACACCAGTGGAGTGGAATCAATTTTGATTCCTGCAGGGAGTATTCTTGAAAACTACAATTAAAGTGGGATATCCTGAACCTTGGAAACACAATTTCACGAACATACTATTTGATAAATGTGATAAGCATAATGGCCTAAAAATGTCACACTGTGAGTTGTGCCATCATTATACCAATGAAAAATGAGATGTGCCCACTGTTGGTACAAAGAGGTATATGCACCAGGATTTTGTGTCCCCCTATTTGCATATCATTTGGAATAGTGAGTGATGTAAAATCCATCCAAAATGGGAATAATCTGCAGGGTTGCATGGAAATTAGAGCACAACTTTTTAAAAAGCCAGTTCTGGCTGAAGGTTGCAGCGACAAGCTTGGGGAGCAGCAGGTAAGTAAGGCACAGTGCTAGCCTGAGTCAGTTCATTGCCAGCTAGTTTGACTGTGTGTCTCATGGCAATTGTTTGCATCAATTTTCTGGAATGTTTAACACTGGACAACTTGGCACAGACTGCCACATTATAACATGTTGCAGAGTAGAGCAAGAAAATGCAGCATTTGTTTCAGAAATGGATCTGCAAACCCACTGAATGAAATGTAGCAGTGGAAAGGCATACCGCTGGTTTCCACAGACCTGCAAATAATATCACTTAAACGATGTGGAGGGAAGTGGCACAGCCATTGTGCACCAACTCTCCTCCACACATAGTTCAGTGACTTACCTGGGCATCCTGAACTAATACTGCTGACTCTCAGGACATGCCTGGACAGCAGCACATGCCTGGAGTTCTTCCCTTGCTCTCTTACCCCACAGAGCAAGTCCAGCAGCACGGGTTCAATTCCTGTATCGGCTGAGGTTATTTATGAAGCGTCCACCTTCTCAACCTTGCCCCTCACCTGAGGTGTGGTGATCCTCAGGTTAAATCACTACCAGTCATCTCCCTCCCTCAAAGGGAAAAGCAGCCTACAGTCATATGAGATTATGGTGACTTTACCTTTACCTTACCCCATACCCGTGAGACCAGGCTTATTTTTTGTTTTGTTCAGGGATTGTGTGCATCACTGGTTGGGCCAGCATTTATTGCCTAATTTCCTTCAACTGAGTGGCTTGCTTGGCCATTTCAGAGGGTATTTAAGAGTCAACCACATTTCTGTGGATCTGGAGTCACATATAGGCCAGACCAGGTAAGGACGGTAGATTTCCTTTCCTAAACCAGGTGGGTTTTTACAACAATCATTTCACGGTCATCATTGGACTTTTAATACCAGAGTTTTATTGAATTCAACTTTCACCATCTGTCGTGGTGGGATTCGAACCCGGGTCCCCAGAGAATTACCCTGGGTCTCTGGACAAGTAGTCCAATGACAATACCACTTACTCTCAGGAACAAACTACAGAGATACAGCCAGAATTGTCTCCCTGCCATGAATCAGCTTTGTAAGATCAGTCATAATAATAATAATAATAATCGCTTATTGTCACAAGTGGGCTTCAATGAGGTTACTGTGAAAAGCCCCTAGTCGCCACATTTGGGTGCCTGTTCGGGGAGGCCAGTATGGGAATTGAACCCGCGCTGCTGCCTTGTTCTGCATTACAAGCCAGCTGTTTCTCCCACTGTGCTAAACCAGCCCAGTTCTATGATATTTTGAAGAGAATGAGCAGCAAAACACATCAGGTTATACTGGATGTCTGATGGTACTTGGAGGAGCACTGGATTGGCACATGTAGCCAACTCAAGGTAGGACCATGTTGGGAAAGAATTGCTTAGCTTGTCTTCATTTTGTACTCAATTTACAATAAAGTACAATCAACATTTACATTCTGCTTTGTTACTCACGGAGATTAAAGTCATACAGGAGAGGTATTTTAAAATTCATTTATAGGTTGCGGGTGTTGATGGGAAGGCCAACATTTGTTGCCCATCCCTACTTACCCTTAATTGTGTGGCTTGCTAGCCTATTTTAGAAGGCAGTTAAAGGTCGATCACATTGCTGTGGATCTGCAGTCACAGAAAGGCTAGATCAGGTAAAGAAGGCAAATTGTCTTTCCTTTGGAACATCAGTGAATGAGATGGGATTTTATGGAAATCTGGTAGTTAAGACAAACATCATAGTCTCTGTCATGCAGAGCAAAAAAAGAGGTGATAAATTGTTGTTTTAGGATGGATCCTGGATTGAAGGAATGTCATTTGAAGATGGAGGAGAAGGTGAATAGAGATTAGTGTCGAAGGCAAACTGTGTTGAGCAGAAGAAAATATTTCAGTGCTGAGTTGTGACAATCTGGACCAGCTAGCTGTCTGGCACCAACATGGAGAAGGAACCAGGCATGTTATCATTCTGATAGAGAACAGCATATGCCTACTTATGATGTCTATACCTCTGTCATGGTGCTGCATCTGAGTGCTCCCACTGTTCTGTGTGAGACTAGAAAGCAGCAGGGATGGGATGCTTTGGAAGCCCCTTTCCATAATTTCCTTTACACTTTAAAAATCAACAGCGATGCTGAAACCCTGTCAAGGTGAAAGCAGTTTGTGTTATCACAGACTCCACCACTGTAGGGTCCAATAGAGCTGACCAAATGTTCTATGGCTGACAGTATTTTTTCTATGCCCTTCTCAGTTACCCCACACAAGTTGGCACTAGACTCCTCCATGCTCTCTGACTTGGTGCAAAGACTTCCTTTCAGGCACTCCAATGCAGCGAGAATGTGGTAATACACAGCATTTGATATTCTTCCACATGTTGGGACCTTCAAGTCAGCATCTGCCCTCCGCACCAGGATGTGAGGTTGTTTTCTGAAAAGTTGGCTTCTGGCTTCCCTAACCTTCTGACCTTGCTCCTGTGCACTTGTGCTCAGTGAATATTCCAATGCAGGTTCCTCTAACTGGTACACTACACTACCTCGGTTACCAGTTTTAGCGGGCATGTTCAAGAAGAGATTTCTATGAAAAGAGTAAAAGAGGTTAAGTTAGGTAAACACCCTGTGGAGCAGATCCTCCAACAGCTACAGATGCAATGCTGCAGGCATGCACAGTGCCCACAATCTCCATGGCCTCCTTTTCAAATGATGTTATGGGCCAGGGTTTAGAGACCCCCGAAGTGTATCATGGAGTTCACCTGACCCCCAACTTTTAATAGATTGTGGTATGGAGAGCACACGGCCCACTCTACAGGTGTGGTACAGCAGAAATGGAAAAGTATTTTTTTAAACAAAACAATGTTTATTCTATGAACTCAAGTTAACCTTTTAATACATAGTGAACATCTTAGCAACCATTAATTCAAATACAGCCCCCAAAGAATACAACACTAAGTAATCCTTAATAACTTCCCAAACAACATCCAGAAGACAAAAGAAACACATTTTAACAGAAGCACATTAGGTTTACATTCACTACTGAGAACATTTATATTTCTGAATTCACCAAATGATCAAGATATAGTCTTTTCATGGCAGAGAAATCAACAATGCACCTGCTCTGTCTGGCTTCAGCTCCAACACTGAAAACAAAACTAAAACACACCCTGCAGCAAACAGCCTAAAACAAAAGTAAAAAGCTGACAGACAGCCCAGCTCCACCCACACTCTGACATCACTGATAAACACCCATTTTTTAAATACCCATTTCTTAAAGGTACTCTCACATGACACCTCCCCGCAAGAAAAAAAAATAAACTATCAACTTCAAGAAGGTTTCATTTTTCACCTTTTCACTATCCTTTAACAAATGCACACAGTAAATATACTTTTTCATTTCAAAAACAACACACACAAACAGATATAATAATATAGTCCATTTTTTTCCCATTCCTTCCTCCAACTGAAACTGCTTCCGTTCATCACATTCGTGACAAAGCATCGGCTATCACGTTTTCTCGTCCTGCCACATTTACTATTTTTAAATGAAATGACTGTAACAATAAACTCCAGCGAAACATCCTTGCATTGTTATTCCGGAATCGCTCCAAAAACGTCAACGGATTATGATCAGTATATATAACGGTGTCAGATGGATTGCTGGTCACATAAATGTGAAAATGTTGCAAAGCCAGCACCTAACTTAAAGTCTCCTTCTCAATCGTGGAATACTTTTTCTGGTGAGAATTCAATTTCTTTGAAAAATAACCAATAGGCCGCTCTAGCCCACCATCGTCATCTTGTAGAAGCACTACACCTACACCCACATCACTTGCATCAACCGCCACTTTGAATGGTTTGGTATAATTTGGGATGGCTAACACAGGAGCAGTGGTTAACACAGCCTTCACGCCGTCAAATGCCTGTTGACACTCCGCGGTCCACTGGAATTTGTTACGCTTCTTGAGCAAGTCCGTCAGTGGAGTGCCCACACTGCTAAGATTCGGTACAAATTTCCGGTAAAATCCACTCATACTAAGAAATCGCATTATTTCCCATCGTGTCGAGGGTATCGGAAACTCCCCAATAACTTTTGTTTTCACATCCCGTGGGACCATTCGACCCTGTCCGATTATTTGGCCAAGGAAAGTGACTTGGGCCTTTCCAAATTCACTTTTGGCTAGGATTATCACCAAACCCGCCTCCTGAAGTCGATCGAATAACTCCATCAGATGTTTTAAATGGTCTGTCCATGTCTGGCTGAAAATTACCAGATCGTCGATGTATACCGCACAATTGGGTAATCCTGAAATGACATTGTTAGTTAACCATTGAAATGTGGCTGGTGCGTTTTTCATGCCAAATGGCATAACTTTGAATTGGTATATACCACCTGGAGTCACACAAGCTGAAATCTCCTTCACCCTTTCGGATAAAGGTACCTGCCAGTAACCTTTAAGTAAATCCAATTTGGAAATAAAAGCTGATTGTCCCACTTTCTCAATGCAATCCTCCAAACGTGGGATAGGATAAGAGTCCGTTCTTGTAACTGCATTAACCTTTCTATAGTCCACACACAACCGTTGGGTACTGTCTGGTTTAGGTACCACCACTATGGGTGAGCTCCAGTGGCTGCAACCCACTTCAATTATGCCATTTTTAAGCATACTCTCAATCTCTTTGTTAACCTGTGCCAATTGTAAAGGGTTAAGTCTGTATGGATGTTGCTTAATTGGAACAGCCTTTCCCACATCTACATCATGTATAGCCATTTTAGTACTTCCCAATTTATCTCTACAACTTGCCCATGTGATATCAATAACTCTTTCAGGTCAGTCCATTTTTCCTCTGGAAGGTAACTCAACAATTTATCCCAATTTTTAAGAACATCCTCATTTTCCAATTTAATTTGAGGTATGTCAAATTAACAGTCATCTGGATTTGGTTGGTCACTTTGAGTTAGAATCATTAAAACCTCCTGTTTCTCTCCTTCCCTTTCAAAGTAGCTTTTAAGCATATTCACATTACACACTCGGTGAGTCTTCCTTCTATCTGGTGTGTTTACCACATAATTCCCCTCACTTAATTTCCTTTCAATCTGGTAAGGTCCATAAAACCTAGCTTTTAAAGGTTCACCTACCACTGGTAACAATATTAAAACTTTATCTCCACTGGCAAAACTACGAACTTTGGATTTCTTGTCCGCTACCCGTTTCATCACATTTTGTGCAACTTTTAAATGTTGTCTAGCCAATTCATCTGCTCTATTTAATCGTTCCCGAAAATTTGACACGTAATCCAATAATGTAAGTTCTGATTTCTCACTCACCAATTTCTCCTTAATAAATTTAAGTGGTCCTCTTACTTCATGACCAAGAGGACTAAATTTGGTTGACTCATTAGGAGCATCCCTAATTGCAAACAGTACGAATGGAATTCCTTTATCCCAATCCTCTGGATAATCTTGACAATGAGCCCTCAACATTGTCTTTAATGTCTGATGCCAGCTTTCTAACGGTCCCTGCGATTCTGGATGGTACGCAATTGATTTGAATTGTTTTATTCCTAATCTATCCATAACTTCTTTGAATAACCTTGAGGTAAAATTTGATCCTTGATCCGATTGTATTTCTGTGGGTAGTCCATATCTAGTAAAGAATTTAAATAATGCCTCCACAATCTTTTTAGCTGTAATATTACGTACTGGAATGGCCTCTGGAAACCGAGTAGACACATCCATTATCGTCAAAAGATATTGATTCCCACTTTTCGTTTTAGGAAGCGGTCCTACGCAATCAATTAGGAACCGTGTAAAAGGTTCCTCAAATACTGGAATGGGTATTAAGGGCGCTGGTTTTGTCACTGCTTGAGGTTTCCCTATCACTTGACATGTGTGACATGATTGACAAATTTTACTACATCATTATGTAGTCCAGGCCAATTTTAGCTTGAGTTTTCCTTATTCACAAATGACCTCCCACTGGTACCTCATGTGCAACTCGCAACACCTCCTTTCTATACCCTACCGGCAATACTACTTGATGAACTTCTGCCCACTTTTCATCCGCCTGCATATGTAAAGCTCTCCATTTTCTCATCAAGACATCACTTTTGCGGTAATAGCACACTGGTATACATTCAGATTCCTCTTCCGTGTATTCTTTCTGATACATCCGTTTTATTTCAATATCTTTTTGTTGTAAGTCCGCCAATTTTCCTGAACTAAAAATATCCGCCTCATCCTCCTCCTGTTCTTATTCTGTTTCAACCATCTGATCAAAAATCGTTTCTGATAATTGCACTTCAACTTCATCTTCACTCTTTGATTTTACCTGTCTTAACCTGTGACTTTGCGACCTTGTTACTACACAATCCGGAACAATCCCAACCTGTGACTTTGTGACCTTGTTACTACACAATCCGGAAAAATCCCAGGATAGTCGTCCTTCAACACTTCAGTTGTCTGATTTTCCACTGGCTTATCAATCACAGTAGGCATCACTCCCACCTGCGATCCAGCTATATCATTACCCAAGATAAACTGTATTCCTGGACAAGATAGTTTCTCTATTACTCCTACTACCACTTCACCACTCTTCACTGGACTTTCCAATCTTACCTTATATATGGAACACTACTCCTCTCACCCTGAATTCCACATATTACCACATTTTCTGGCAATATTCTTCCCAAACTACATAACTCCTCATCTCTTACCATTAAAGATTGTCTGGCTCTCGTATCTCTTAAAATTGTGACTTCTTTACCTGCTCCTCCTGATACACATGAGTAAACTTTACCCACACAAGTTAAATTCTTTAAAGATATCTGGTACCTTCTTATCATTCACCTCTTGATCAGGCTGTACAATCTTTTGCACCTCCTTCGCTTCACTTGGGCTTTCCTTTCCCACTTTAACAAACCCCACTGTCTTATCCTGTTTTACCACATCAGCCTTCCCAGTGCTTTTCTTCAACCACCAACACTGTGACTTTACATGGCCTAGTTTATTACAGTGAAAACATTTCAAACGTTTCATGTTTCTTTCACCCTCCTGGATTTCTTTTTTTAGTCTGAGGTACACTCTCCTTATTATCTCCCATCAGATCATCTTTATCTTTACCACTTGAGTATTTCTCATGTCCCCAGTTTCTATCCCTCACAGGCTGAAATTGATGTTGGAAAGCAAGCTTATGAACTAATTCATAATCATCTGCCATTTCTGCTGCTAATCTCGCAGTTTTAAGTCTCTGCTCTTCCACATGAGTTCTCACGACATCAGGAATTGAATAGTTAAACTTGTCCAAAAGTACAATTTCTCTGAGAGCTTCCTACATTTGGTCTATTTTCAAAGCCCTTATCCACCTATCAAAATTACTCTGTTTGAGCCCTGCAAACTCCATGTATGTTTGACCAAATTCTTTCCTTAAATTTCTAAACCTTGTCTGTAGGCTTCAGGCACTAGTTCATATGCACCTAAGCTGGATTTTTTCACCTCTTCATACGTCCCAGATACCTCCTCCGGTAGTGATGCAAACACTTCACTAGCCCTACCAATCAGCTTTGTTTGAATCAGTAATACCCACACGTCCTGTGGCCATTTCATTTGTTTAGCTACCTTCTCAAATGAAATGAAAAAGGCTTCTACCTCCTTCTCATCAATCCTTGGCAATGCTTGGGCATATTTAAATAGATTCCCATTAAGCCTTCGACTATGATGCTCTTTCTGACTATCCTCATTACTATCATCCAACTGTACGTTTCCTTTCATGTCTGCCAATTCTAACTGACTGTCATGTTTCATGGTCATTTTCTGAAGTTCAAACTCTCTTTTTCTTTTTCCCTGATCTGTATCTCCCTTTCTCTTTCTTTTTGTTCTGCCAAGGCTATTCTTTCTTTTCTTCTTTCTTCTCTCTGTCTTTCTTTTTTCTCTCTATCTCTTTCGTATTCAAGCTGCTTTAATTCTTTCTCATGTTCCATTTGTTTAAGTTGTAACTGAATTTTTGCCATTTCCAATGAGTGAAACTGTATCTCAGGCAACTTTAAATGCTTAACCACCGCCATAATGACCTCATCTTTTTGTATTTTGTCAGGTAATGTTAACTGCAATGTTTTTGCCAAATCTAACAGTCTGCTTTTAGTCTCTATCCGTAAGGTACTGCGTGTGACCGTCTCCACCCCCAAAAACTTCAGAGCCTCTGGAAGAGCCATTGTCCACAACACACTCCCCACTTAAACTAAAATACCACACCTGAAAAGTAACCACAATATGCTCACCCCTCACTGTCTTTAAGTACACTAAGCCAATCCAATAGATAGACTTTTATCCCGGACGTGCCCCACCAATTTGTTATGGGCCAGGCTTTAGAGAACCCCGAAGTGTATCATGGAGTTCACCTGACCCGCAACTTTTACTAGATTGTGGTATGGGGAGCACACGGCCCACTCTACGGGTGTGGTACAGCAGAAATGGGAAAGTATTTTTTAAAGCAAAACAATGTTTATTCTATGAACTCAAGTTAACCTTTAAAACATAGTGAACATCTTAGCAACCATTAATTCAAATACAACCCCCAAAGAATACAACACTAAGAAATCCTTAATAACTTCCCAAACAACATTCAGAAGACAAAAGAAACACCTTTTAACAGAAGCACATTAGGTTTACATTCACTACTGAGAACATTTATAATTCTGAATTCACCAAATGATCAAGAGATAGTCTTTTCATGGCAGAGAGATCAACAGTGCACCTGCTCTGTCTGGCTTCAGCTCCAACACTGAAAACGAAACTAAAACACAACCTGCAGCAAACAGCCTAAAACGAAAGTAAAAAGCTGACAGACAGCCCAGCTCCACCCACACTCTGACATCACTAATAAACACCCATTTCTTAAAGGTACATTTCTTAAACACCCATTTCTTAAAGGTATTCTCACATGACAATGGGAATAGGGCATTAAAGCTTGATGGCCCCCTTCCTGCCAGTTCTGCTTCTCCTGCAAAAATGAAAGCATGTTGGTGCGTGGCTTGGTGAAAAATTGTGGAGATGTCAAGGTAGAATAGTGTTGCTGGTGTACGTGTTGGGAAATGCAAAAAGTAATTATGAGGGTTATAATGGGTGGAGTGTGTGAGCAGCAGGAGCTTTAGTAATATGTGCTGCTGTGATTGGAGAAGAGTGATAGGTCATGGCCTGGAGAAGGAATGCTGGGGCTGCAGCTGATCAGCTCAAAGGATTCCTGGAGGCAAACCCTCTATTGCTCAAAGCAAAATAAAATGCCCTAATATCAGCTTTCAGTTGTGAGGAAGTAGAATAAAGGCTTGTAAAGGCCTGATACTTTAGCATTTCAAATCCTTGGGCTCTCGTGGCCAAGTCTTCCATTCTGCCAAGTTATCATGGGTTTGCTGCATATTAGGCATCCTGCACAGCCAGGGCCACAAAATGAAACATGGCAATACATCACCCATATTACAAACACCTAGGATCACTAAATGATTAGATAAGTATATAGTAAATTTTAATTTTGCTGAGGTAAATCTGTTACTCTGGTGTGGCACCCACTTGTTATGGAAATAGCAAGGCATGGTTTAAGTACAGGAAGTGCTCAGTAAGTATAAATGCTTCAATATATTATAGGGGGCGGTTTGCAAACGAAAAGATCTGCATTGCTCTGGCAATAGCATCTATTCTACACCAATGCAAAATTTTCCGGGCAGCAGACTGATTTATTTTGGAGCATGGAAATCCACCGGCCCAGGTACTGCTGCCTTTAACTTTCTCAATTTGGTAACAGCGTCCTCTATAAAGAATGGAAATGTGTTTTGACTTTTATTTGTATTGGTATGCAACTCACAAGTTTTGGATTCTCCACCGAAAAGATGCAATCTGCCCGGGTCACTTGGCGGGGTAAAGGTGACAACTCGCTGCACGATTAAGGTTGGGCACAGTGAAGGTGGGGGGGAGAGAGAGAGATCTCACATGCAACTGCTGCCTGGAACATGTTTTTTTTCCCTCTCTCTCCCCCATTAATAGGCAATGCCATCGAGGTCTCGACTTGCTGACCTGATACTTTCCCGTGACATTGTGACGGAGCACGCACGGTTCCCGAACCGGGCACGTGAGGAGGAGGAGGAGGAGGAGGAGGCGGTCGGGACCGGAGACTGATAGAGGGGCGGGTTATATCACAGCGCCAGCAGCAGGGACAGACAGCTCCCGTCACTTTCCCAGTCACCTCTGAAGAGAAAGCCCGAAACTGCACATCAGCGCCGACTGCTCCCAGACAGAAAGCAAGTGTGCAGCTCGCCTGCAGTGAAGAACCACCCTCATTCAGGATGTACCAGGGGCACATGCAGGTCAGTCACAACGGAGCCGAATGCGCGTTTGTGTAATTAAAATACAAAGAATAATTCCAGGTAACCTCAGCATGAATGTTGGCTTTCACTGATCAAAATACAATCAGAACGAAACGAGTAAATGGCATGCAAAATGAAAAGGAAAATGATTGTCAAGGTGATCTGGGTTTTTTGGCTGTGATAGTTACAGAATGATGTACAATAAGACACCAGAGTTTTCAGTTGTGCATTTGGGATGGAGTAGGTAGGTAGGCAGGCACATAATTGGTGTTTAAATTAAGGAGCGTGTATTTTATTAATGACAAGAGCTTACCTTTAGTCTAATGTGGAATTACCATCCAGTTTATAAAGAAGGTTAACATGAGCTGCAGTGTAGTTTTACATCGAGAACATGTTTTCATACATTTAAGTATTACGCAGAAATATGATGCCTGACTCTCGCCGATTCAAGGGCAAGGGATGATAGATGGGAAAACAGGAAGGGATCTGCCGCGTTCTGTACGTTTTAATGCAAGCACTTAGTTGGTGAAGAAAGCCAAAAAAAAAATCAATTTTGGGGAAGGTCCTGCTGTTGCAGTGATGTGTCGCCACGTGTGTAACATAGATATATCGCAAATCTGAGACAATAATTAACAATAAATTAGGAGCGTCACATATTAAAGATGCATGAGTTCTGAGTGGGTGCTGTATGCAAACAAACCAACTGATCAGTGCTTCAATTAGAAATCTCGTTGTGAATCATTTTGAGACACTTGTCGTTACTGAAACCATAAATGTGTGTCTTTTTATAAACCTTTCCATCATCAGAGATCTAATTAGTTCATAACCTTGAAATTCACTCTTGCTCACAATGCCGTTCATCGCAACATTTTTAATATTTTGCCAATAGATTGTATACCTAATAAAGCAATTTTGTTATGTACTGCGAGTATTGATCTTACCATGTGCCCATGTTCCGCACTAGTGATTACATCAAAATCCGTCACAGGACACTCTGTTAGTACAGTGACTGTATAAATGAAGGCAACAGGCTCGCAGACTTTAATACTATCTGTTCAGTAAGCGTCTCTGACTATCGGGAAACTTCTGTAATAGCATGTTTCACAAAAAAAAGTGATGCCATTCAGCAACTGTGTAATTGTGCTGTGAAAATGGGTTTAATCTGCATCAGGACTAATTAAACTGCTGGTGTGTCAGAATTGATCGCCCCATATTATTTTTGTGTATGCAGCGCCCCACGTTACTCTTTCCACCAAAAATTCTCCAAACTAAATGAGATCAGATATGCTGTTCAAATAGGCACCACCACGACCAATTTTCCCATTCAGCACAGTCCTTATTACACATCTATCTGATGTTGCATTTTTCAAGTCTGTACATTTAGGCAAGCAATGCCAGTTCTGTCAAATGTTTGTTCCTGAGACTAAGGTGGGAGCAATAATAATTCCCAGTGTAGATTGGTAACAGATCAGACATAATGTAGAGATCACCCCAAATTATTACCCTAACAGTAGATCAACTGCAATTCACAAAAAGTCAGTTTGCCAATGCATTATTTCTATTTCCAGCATCCTGTATTCCTAAATTTGTATTTGAAACAGTTAATAAATCTTAAATTCCCACATTAACAGAACAGCATTGTAATCCCTTCCCAAATGTCGAGCCATTTATTAATTACAGGTGACAGTAATATATGATGATTATATTGACAATTCATGTGGCAAATTAAAGGCAATTTGAGAATTAGAGTATTTTGATTTGATAGTTATACTTTGGTTTGATGACTTGAGATATTTGCTTGGTGCAAAAAAAAAATCATGGGGATAATACTGACTTTGGGTGATTGTGTAAAAAGAGTGGTATTGGATCAACTGCCCATGAAACATCTCTTCTTTTTCATTGTGAAAATTGGAAGAGATGTGTAATGGCTGACTGATCCATTGTAGGCTGTATTAGGGGATTGGTAAGAGTCAAAATAGCTTCACTAAAACCACATTTCGCAGACAGAAAAATGCTACAAGCTTGACGAAGTTCAGCCTGTGTTAAATGCATTCAAGAGTAGTTTGAAAGTTTGATTTTTAAAAGCACCAGTTTATTTGTGGCCATGGTGTCAAGAAAGAAATCAGCTGCACATTCTATTTTTAAGGAAACCATTGAGATTTGTGTTCCGTTATTCTGCACATCTAAAGCACAATGTAACAAAGTTTCAATTCTTAGAAATTACTGGCATGAAAAGCAATGTGAGGGCAACTTCAAAGCACAGCATTCTTTTGAGAAAAGGATACTGCACCGTTTTTTATAGATAATCATTCCAAAACAGCACCCGGCGCCTGTTCTCAAGGATAATAACTGACAGACAAGAGTCAGTTGTAACGTATAATACAAATGGATCAATATGTTTTAGAAAACCTTAAAATGTTGTTCCTGTAACTCTTGATTAATTTTGACAACAGTGAACAAATAAAACTAAAATGAGCAAGAAATAAGTCACTTCATTGGTTGTGAAATAACATAAGCAGCCTTCTTTCAAATTAATTTTTTTCTCTCCCAACTGTTATGGCAGATTAATTCCACAGTTCAAACCTTTTAGAGATACCATTTCTCTAATTTATTGAAAGTTTTCATTTTACCACAGATGTTGTTTTTTTTCTTTTTAATGTGATTCCTGTTTAAATACTCAACTGTTTTTTGCCTGTTGTGCGAAAGTACATTTTAAAATGGAATTTTATCTTAATCTTGTAACATTCATACAGAAGACTTTTAGATTCTATAAACATTAAACATGTGTTTCTTAATCAATAAAGACCTGTGTTGAAATATAGATACTTCCTCCAGAACTTTAAATGGAACATTTTATATATAGCTGTAAAATGTTTGAATAAGATGTCTTTTGTTTATTTTCTCCAATTCTTACATAAAGATGCTGATTCTGGCTATTGTATTTTTCCATTGTACCAAATGTCTTTGTGGTCAGTCTTTGTATGTGAGTCTAGAGAGAGAGCATCAGCAGGCTATTGCTTTGCTTTGGAATTGAGAGGATTGTGATCTCATCCAGTAACCACACACACACACACACAGACACACAGACACACACACACAAAGTTTCCAACTGTGGGCTCTGGCTAGTAATGAACGGCAGCTCCAGGCTGTCATTTTCTAGCCTTTAGTTAGTGTGGTGTCTTATTTTATGGCCCTCACTGCCACCATGCCCCAGAGCAACTAACTGAGCACTGATCAGAAATTTATATTATTATTTTGGGAGTCTGACAGATGGGTTAACTGATCACTTAAATGTTTTGAAAATATTTTAAAGGTGACATTGGCATGAATAATATTGCCTAATATTAAGTGCATACTTTCATCCCAATGCACCAAAGCACAGATAGTTTAAGCAGGGCTTACCAAATGTAAGGTTTTGGGCCCCAGAGATTTGTGTAGAAGTCCTCTTTGGAACTGAGCAATCTAGAGCAGCGGGCAGAGTGCTAGTGAGCATTTTGCTGTTATGTAGCCAGTACTACTTTACTTATAGCGAATTTGACTTGCGTGGTTATACTGAACTAAATGAAAAGAATACAATCCTCTAGTGGAAAGTCAATGCATGCAGCTCCTCTCACTCGTCTCACAAAATTTGGAAGGGGGTAGGAAGGTGCAGTGGCAGATGTACTTCTGAGATGAGAGCTGCGACTGAGGATTATTGCCGAACAGAATAGAGAGAGTTGTATTCGGATCCGTCTGGCTATACCTGATCTGGGTGTGCTTGATACTGACACTAGTGTTAAGGACAGGATTGAAACAGGCAGACTGTACTTGTTTCCTCTCATCAATGTCCCTAAGCAGAAAGTGTTTAGTGTGCGTGCAATGGTGTGTTTTCCCCAAACCCAAGGTATGTGAGATCCAATTTATTAATAACCTGCAGCAAAGCCATGTCATGATTAATGCAGAAGGTTAGTTTATTCCACATTCAATGCCTACGAGAGGAGTGTTTGCAACTTCCCACGCAACCACACATATACACACAGTAAGGGAGTGGAGAATAGAAAGAGGAGTTTTAGAACTATGGATAGTAACACTACTAGAACCACAGTAATTAATATTAGTTCTTGTGATTTTTACAGTCCGAGTTCCGTAAAGAGTTCTTTCATGTAGGAATTTGAATTCAGCTCACTGAAGACCGGAGTTGTCGAGTTTGTTTTACAGTTGGTGCTGATACTGCAAGATGAAGTAGGTACATAGTTACTGGGTTTCTTCTGCAGGTCATGGTAAGAAATCTTCCTACAGAGGCTTTGAGAAGCGGGCTGTTGTTCTGGCTGGAGTTCTGCTTCATGGGGTTCATTGGTTTGGATGTGCAACAACAGACTGCATGTGAGGCCCAAAGATGCAATGTTATAGCTGTGCAAAAGGCCAGAGGCTTGGGTCATGTGACTTGACCAATTAATGGTTAATTGCAACTTAACATCAGTTTCTGTGCTTCCAGTCTGAATTCCATTGTTCCTCCTTAGGAAAACGACAAGGTGATTATTATCATCTCTTCTTGCATTGAGGCCAGAATTCTCTGCCCGTTCGTTAGCGGCGGGATTCCCTGGTCCTCCCCCACCCACTGGTTTCCCGGCGGTATGGAATAGCTTCGCAGCATGGGATAGCTTCAACAGGAATTCCCATTTACAGCAACTGGAGCAGAGAAACCCACCACCAGTGAATAGCGTGCCACCTCCCGCCGTTGGGCAACACACAGCCGGAAGACCGAAGAATCCTGCCCAATGAGTTTTGATCTCTCTCTTTTGTGATCGTTCAGGTTGTGCAAGTAATATGTTTGCCCTTCCTCTGCTTTAATTGATTTCACAGAGTCTGTACAATGAGCTGTGAGGTTCCACAGGCTGAATGAGGAATTAGTTTGCTCTTGTAACTCCTGGTCGTAGCTCCCAGAACAAATGCTGTGGTCATGTGACTTGTGGCAGTGATCTTTTTTTTTGTTAAGCTGAAAGTCAATTTCTTAAACATGGCAAAAGAATGAAGTTTTGAATTTCTTTGTCACAGTGACCCAACCCTAGGAGGGAGGGGATTTTCATCACAACTTTCTGAACGGTAATCTAGTGATAATAGATTACCTGCTCATTATAGAAACCATCCTATTATCATTCCATTAGTTTTGCTTAAATGAAAATTGGCTAGGTTCTATAATGTGTCTGCCATCTGTTCAGCCAGATTGCCACACAATGAAGATGAAAATGTTCTGGGCATCTGAAATGCAAAGAGTTCCTTTTGCCAACACCAGCATCATTTACTTGCTGAGCATGAAAATGCAACTGAAATTGTTAATTGGAAGTGGAGGTTGTTTTGATCTATTACCCAAATAATGCAGTGGAAACCAACCAAGTTCTTAACATGTCTGCGTTTGATGAGAGTACGTATCTTAATTTCTAGTACGAAAAGTGAAACACAGAATTAACCTTTGGTTCAGGAGTAGTCCCTCTGGATTAGAAAATTGCACCCTTTTTTAAGAAGGGTGAAAGGGGGATACCAAGGAATTACAGGCCTGTTAGCCTAACATCTGTGGTGAGGAAATTTATGGAGTCTACAATCAGGGATAGGGTAACTGAACACCTCAAAAGTTTGGCCGATCAGGGAAAGCCAACATGGATTCATGAAGGGCAGGTCATGCCTGACAAAACTCATTAAATTTTTTGAAGAGGTGACTAAGGTCGTGGACAGGGGATGTTGTTTTTATGGATTCCAGAAGGCATTTGATAATATTCCACATAAGAGACTTGCCCAAGGTGGAAGCCCATGGAGTTGAGTACAAATTATTGTGCCGAGATACCGTTATAACACGGCGGAGAGGACCCCAGGAGATCCGTGACCGAGTTCCTAACCTGAGAAAACTGGCTGGGTTTTGTGACACTTCACTCTTTGAGATGTTTCGAGACCACCTGGTCTGTGGCATCAATAATATGACAACTCAAAGAAATTGTTGGTCGAGCCATCTTTGGACTTATAACAGGCCGTGCAGATTTCACTATCAGTAATAATAATATTTATTAGTGTCACAAGTAGGCTTACAAATGAAGTTACTGTGAAAATCCCCCAGTCGCCACACTACGGCGCCTGTTTGGGTACACTGAAGAAGAATTCGGCTAACGAGTATGTCTTTCGGGACTTGTGGGAGGAAACCGGTGCACCCATAGGAAACCCAGGCAGACTCTAGGAGAATGTACAGACTCCACACAGACAGTAAGTAACCCAAGCCGGGAATCGAACCTGGGTCCCAGTGCTAACCACTGTGCTGCCATGCCGCCCTACCAAGGGAGAGCACTGTAAAGGGGTGCAGGAACTCCAGGGTATGGAAGTGAACATTGTTGGGCCTGCCCCCTCCTGACTTGCAGCACCTCCTCGGATGGAAACCCCACCCTGGGCTTATAACTGTAGGGGCCCGGTACGATGGTCTAGGACTGAGACAGCCAGGTGTGACACCTTCCCAGAGTCCGTAGAAGGGGAGCCCAGGCGATGTGGGCCATGTGGATGTAGGAACCGCAGGGAGGGCAAATCCCAAAGTAATCACCGCCCCAACAGAGATAGGTGCCAGCCCAGGGCTTGTACTTTCCACAGAGCTTATACTTTCAACATTGACCAGCAGGATGAGGAATCTATGCAACTAAATTGAATCGTGGCACCCAGAGTGGCCCCTGTCAGGATCACCGTGCGAGTCAATGTCACCCTTTAGAGATGGAACTCAATACAG
Source organism: Scyliorhinus torazame (assembly GCF_047496885.1). Classification (NCBI taxonomy): domain Eukaryota; kingdom Metazoa; phylum Chordata; class Chondrichthyes; order Carcharhiniformes; family Scyliorhinidae; genus Scyliorhinus; species Scyliorhinus torazame. The sequence goes on from NC_092720.1 coordinate 72,931,118, forward strand.
GTGCTGCAGTTTCCGTCATTAGCTGGCAGACATTAGGTAGCATACAGTCTTGGATTTAACAATTAAATTTGCAAGACATTGAGGCGAGGTTGGCAATTTACACAGGTGAGCCACTCGCAATTGCAGGGATCATGATAACCCAAGTTATTAACAGACAACAGTCGGTAAGACTCCTGCTGATTGTGGTGTAGGGACACGGCCTAGCCTGTTAGGCTGCGACTGGTTGCAGAACCGCCAACTGAACTGGCAACAAACTTTCCGGATGGGGACTGGAGGCCTCTACGAGATGATGGGGAAGTATCCCATGGTTTTCCAGCCTGGATTAGGAAAAATCAAGGGTGCGAAAATTCAGGTGGATTTGGACGCGCAGCCAAATATTTCTGTGCCTGTCTAATCCCTTGTGTACTAGTAGAAAAGACCGATGTGGAGTTGAGCTGACTAGAGGGCCTCAATATTATCCAGAGGAGAAAAGACCGATGTGGAGTTGAGCTGACTAGAGGGCCTCAATATTATCCAGAGGAGAAAAGACCGATGTGGAGTTGAGCTGACTAGAGGGCCTCAATATTATCCAGAGGGTACGGTTCACCGATTTTCCCCATGCTTAAACTAGGCAAGATATTGAGACTCTGCAGCGACTAAAAGCTGACGATGAATAGTGCTCCCAGGCTGGACAGATACCTAATGCCACGCTGGCTGGCGGTCGTTCATTCATGAAATTACACATGAACCATGCATATGTAAAACTCGAATTGGACCCCGCATCATGGAAATATGTCACTATCAATACCAATAGGGGCCTTTATGAATATACCAGGCTGCCCTTTGGTGTATCGTTGGCTGGTGCAATTTTCCAGAGGGTCACGGAGAATATACTGCGAAGATTGCCAATTTTGATGGTTTATCTCAATAACGTCTTGGTCACTTTGGAGCATCCGTGATGCTGAGCCGGTCATGGATAGCACGTTCAGTGAGTTGGTCACACCGCAGATTAGGGTTGGTGAGGGAGACAGGGAATGGGTGACAGAAAGAGCAGGAAGGCAGTGCAGGTGTCCCCTGCAGTCATCTCCCTTCAAAACAGGTATACCGTTTTGGATACTGTTGGGGGAGATGACTCACCAGGGGAAGGCAGTAGTAGCCAGGCTCATGGCACCGTGGCTGTCTCTGCTGCACAGAATGGCGGGAAAATGACTGGCAGGGCTATAGTCATAGGGGATTCAATCGTAAGGGGAGCAGACAGGCGTTTCTGTGGTCGAAAACGAGACTCCCGAATGGTATGTTGCCTCCCGGGTGCACTGGTCAGGGATGTCTCAGATCGGCTGCAGGACGTACTGAAGGAGGAGGGTGAACAGCCAGTTGTCGTGGTGCATATAGGCACCAACGATTAGGTAGAAAAACGGGATGAGGTCCTACAATCAGAATTTAGGGAGTTAGGAGAAGTTTAAAAAGTTGGACCTCAAAGGTAATAATCTCAGGATTGCTACCAGTGCCACGAGACAGAGTAGAAATTCAAGAATAGTCAGAATGAATACGTGGCTTGAGAGATGGTGCAGGAGGGAGGGGTTCAGATTTTTGGGACATTGGAACCGGTTCTGGGGGCGGTGGGACCATTACAAATCAGGTGGTCTACACCTGGGCAGGACTGGAACCAATGTCCTAGGGGGTGCTTTTGCTAACACTGTTGGGGAGGTTTTAAACTAATGTGGCAGGGGGATGGGAACCAGATTAGGAAGTTAGAGGTCAGTAAAGAGGCAGCAACTAAAGCCAGTAAGGTACTAGATAATAAACTTAATGTGACTAAGGGGAAGAGTAGACCGGGAAGAGACGATGAACGCAAAGGGACAGGTGGTCTGTGGTGCATTTGTTTCAATGTGAGAAGTGTAGCAGGTAAGGCAGATGAACTTAGGGCTTGGATTAGTACCTGGGGATATGATGTTATTGGTATTACTGAGACTTGCTTGAGGGAAGGGCAAGACTGGCAACTAAATTTCCCAGGGTATAGATGCTTCAGGAGGGATAGAGAGGGAGGTAAAACGGGTGGAGGAGTTGCATTACTGGTCAGAGATGATATCACAGCTATGATTAAGGAGGGCACGATGGAGGATTCGAGCACTGAGGCAATATGGGTACAGCTAAGAAATGGGAAGGGTGCAGTAACATTGTTGGGACTTTACTACAGGCCTCCCAAAAGCGAGCGTGAAGTAGAGGTACAAATATGTAGACAGATTATAGAAAAATGTAGGAGCAATAGGGTGGTCGTGATGGGAGATTTTAACTTCCTTTGCATTGAATGGGACTCTTGTAGTGTTGGAGGCGTAGATGGAGCAGAATTTGTAAGGAGCATCCAGGAGAGTTTTTTTACAGTAGTATGTAAATAGTCCAACTCGGGAAGGGGCCACACTGGATCTGGTATTGGGGAATGATCCCGGCCAGGTGGTTGAAGTTTCAGTCGGTGATTACTTTGGGAATAGCGATCACAATTCCGTAAGTTTTAGAATACTCATGGACAAAGACGAGAGTGGTCCTAAAGAAAGAGTGCTAAATTGGGGAAAGGCCAAGTATAGCAAAATTCGGTAGGTGCTCGGGAATGTGGATTGGGAGCAGCTGTTTAAGGGTAAATACACATTTGAAATGTGGGAGTCTTTTAAGGAAAGGTTGATTCGAGTGGAGGACAGACATGTCCCTGTGAAAATGAGGGTTAGAAATGGCAGGATTAGGGAACCATGGATGACGGGTGGAATTGTGAGACTAGCTAAGGTGAAAAAGGAAGCATGCAGAAGATCTAGGTGACTTAAAACTAATGAAGCTTTGGAGGAATATCGGGCTGGTTTAGCACACTGGGCTAAATCGCTGGCTTTTAAAGCAGACCAAGGCAGGCCAGCAGCACGGTTCAATTCCCTTACCAGCCTCCCCGAACAGGCGCCGGAATGGGGTGACTAGGTGCTTTTCACAGTAACTTCATTTGAAGCCTACTTGTGACAATAAGCGATTTTCATTTTCATATCTCAAACGCGCAATAATGAGGGCTAAAAGGGGTTATGGAATATCTTTGCCTAACAGGGTTAAGGAAAATCCCAAAGCCTTTTATTCATATATAAGGAGCAAGAGGGTAACTAGAGAAAGGATTGGCCCACTCAAAGACAAAAGAGGGAATTAATGCGTGGAGTCAGAGGAAATGGGTGAGATTCTTAAATGAGTACTTTGCATCGGTATTCACCAAGGAGAGGGACATGACGGATGTTGAGGCTAAGGATGGATGCTTAAATACTCTAGGTCAAGTCGGCATAAGGAAGGGGGACGTTTTGGGTATTCTAAAAGGCATTAAGGTGGACAAGTCCCCAGGTCCGGATGGGATCTATCCCAGGTTACTGAGGGAAGCGAGGGAAGAAATAGCTGGGGCCTTAACAGATATCTTTGCAGCATTCTTGAGCACGGGTGAGGTCCCGGAGGACTGGAGAATTGCTAATGTCACTTTGTTTAAGAAGGGTAGCAGGGATAGTCCAGGGAATTATAGACCTGTGAGCTTGACGTCAGTGGTAGGCAAACTGTTGGAGAAGATACTGAAGGATAGGATTTATTCACATTTGGAAGAAAATAGACTTATCAGTGATAGGCAGCATGGTTTTGTGCAGGGAAGGTCATGTCGTACAAACCTAATAGAATTCTTTGAGGAAGTGACAAAGTTAATTGATGAGGGAAGGGCTGTAGATGGCATATACATGGACTTCAGTAAGGCATTTGATAAAGTTTCCCATGGCAGGTTGATGGAAAAAGTGAAGTCGTATGGAGTTCAGGGTGTACTAGCTAGATGGATAAGGAACTGGCTGGGCAACAGGAGACAGAGTAGTGGTGGAAGGGAGTGTCTCAAAATAGAGAAAGGTGACTAGTGGTGTTCCACAGGGATCCGTGCTCGGACCACTGTTGTTTGTGATATACATAAATGATCTGGACGAAGGTATAGGTGGCCTGATTAGCAAATTTGCAGATGATACTAAGATTGGTGGAGTTGCAGAAAGTGAGGAGGACTGTCAGAGAATACAACAAAATATAAATAGATTGGAGTGTTGGGCAGAGAAATGGCAGATGGAGTTCACTCCAGGCAAATGCGAGGTGATGCATTTTGGAAGATATAATTCAAGAGCGGACTATATGATCAATGGATGAGTCCTGGGGAAAATTGGTGTACAGAGAGATCTGGGAGTTCAGGTCCATTGTACCCTGAAGGTGGCAGCGCAGGTTGATAGAGTGGTCAAGAAGGCATACAGCATGCTTGCCTTCATCGGATGGGGTATTGAGTACAAGAGTCGGCAGGTCATGTTACAGTTGTATAGGACTTTGGTTAGGCCACATTTGGAATACTGCGTGCAGTTCTGGTTGCCACATTACCAGAAGGATGTGAATGCTTTAGAGAGGGTGCAGAGGAGGTTCACCAGGATGTTGCATGGTATGGAGCGTGCTAGCTATGGAGAAAGGTTGAGTAGATTAGGATTGTTTTCATTGGAAAGACGGAGGTTGAGGGGGGACCTGATTTGAGGTCTACAAAATTGAGAGGTATGGACAGGGTGGATAGCAACAAGCTTTTTCCAAGAGTGGGGGTCAATTACAGGGGGTCACGATTTCAAGGTGAGAGGGGGAAAGTTTAAAGGGAGATGTGCGTGGAAAGTTTTTTACGCAGAGGTGGTGGGTGCCTGGAACGCTTTGCCAGCGGAGGTGGTAGAGGCGGGCACAATTGCATAATTTAAGATGCATCTAGACAGATATATGAACGGGCGGGGAACAGAGGGAAGTAGATCCTTGGAAAATAGGTGACCGGTTTAGATAAAGGATCGGCGCAGGCTGGGAGGGCCGAAGGGCCTGTTCCTGTGCTGTAATTGTCTTTGTTCTTTGTTCTTTTGTCTCTGTGACATCAGAACAAGAACACCTGAGCAATTTGGATGAGGTTTTCCGCCGCTTCTTGGAGACGGATGTTCATCTACGAAGGGAGAAATGTGTTCTACACGAAGAAGGTAATTCATCTAGGTGACTGTGGACAGGGATGGGTTGCACCCTGTCACTGAAGACTTGAGGGTTATCCCACAAGCCCCTACACTTGGAGAACAGGACCAAACTGCATTCCTTCTTGGAGTTCTTAAAGTCTACTCTGGAAAGTTCATCCCTGGTCTCGCAACTATGTTTGCCCTCCTACACCACCTCCTTGCTTAAAAGAAAATCAGGAGTAGGCGTGAGAGAGGTCAACAGGAAGAAGCGTTTGCTAAAGTCATGAAGCAGTTGACATCATCAGTCTTGCTCACGCATTGCAACCCTGCCAAACTGCTCATGGTCACATGTGGGGCTGGATTCTCCGGTCGCCGACGCCAAAATCACGTTCGGCGATCGGCCGGAGAATCAAAGTTCTCGATCAAATCGGGGGCGGCACAGATTTTGCGATGCTCCGCCCCCTCAAGCGGCATATCGAGAGCCTCCAGACGTTGCCTGAGGCCTGCCCCCTGATGCTCCTCCCCGACCAGCCGAGTTCCCGACGGCGTGGATTTCTCATGGTCTCATCTGTTGGCAACTCGGTGTGGTGGCTGTGGACACAGTCCAGTCCAGCGCCGCTGCAGTTGGGGGAGGGCCGATCTGCAGGAATGGGGGACTTTATCAGGGGCTGGGGGTACTGTTGTGGTGTGGTCTGGGGCACGCGAGCTGGCCAAAGGTGGACTATTTTGTGGGCCGGGTCTGCGGGCTGCATCCGCCATGAAGCACGGCGCAGCTGCTGCAGGCCGCCGCCGTGTGCATGCGCGGCCACGGACCCGGCAATTTTCCGGGCCCTAACGGCAGCGCGAGCTGGCATACGCTGCCGGCATGCTAGCCCCCAGCTACACGGAGGTACGGTGGCCATTTTGCGCTGAATGTTCAGGCGTAAAACGCCACCGTTCCCACGCCGGCGTGAGGACATAGCCTCTCAATCTGACAATCCAGCCCGTGGTGTCTCGCTGTATGGCACCATCGCAAGGGTGATGATGGTGAGCGGCCGATCGCGTTTCCCTCCAGGACGTTGACCGTGGCAGAGCACAATTATGCGCCGATCGAGAAAGAGGGGTAGGTCGTCGTGTTTGCCGTAACACAAAAAAAAAAATGTTGGCCATAGTTTCATGATTCTCACAGACCACAAGCCATTATTGGGACGTTTTAAGGAGGACAAAACGATCCCACCCATCGCCTCTGCAGATATGTCCTTCTACTGGCGGCATACGAATGCTCGTTAGAGCATCGACCAGGTACCCAAATCGCAAATGGGGAGGTGTTCAGTAGACTGCTATTGCTGATGCACCTACCATCTCCTGCGCGGTCCGAGTGGTATCCACGTTAAACTTTATGGACACGTCGCCGGTTGCTGCTTCCCAGATAGGGTGATGAATGCAGCCAGAATGACTCCTGTCCAAAGTCAACCACGTAGTCCTGTATGGGGGGCCAACATTGAAGATCATCCTAGGGACTACGGGCATTAAAAAATATATAAATTTGTAATACACAGTTATTTTTTTTCCAATTAGGGGCCAATCCACCTACTCTGCACATCTTTGGGTTGTGGGAGTGAGACCCACGCAGACATGGGAGAATGCACAATGACCCAGGACCGGATTCGAACCTGGGTCTTCGGCGTCGTGAGGAACCGTGCTAACCACTGCGCCACAGTGACGCCCCATGGAACTGCGGGCATTTTAAACCAAATTATCCAAGGTCAGTGATGAAGACCGCATTCTGCTGTGGGGCATGCACGTCATCATTCCAAGCAATGGCGAGGACTGCATCTTGCGGGACTTGAATAATGGACACCCATGGGTCTCGAAATTAAGATGCTCGCTTGCAGCTATGTTTGGTGGTCGGAACTGGCTGCAGAGATAGAAAGGGTGGCTCAACATTGCAGGGTTTGTCAAGAGCCAGAGGTTTCTGCCTGCAGCACCGCTTGGGAGTGGCCAGGGCAGCTTTGGGTGTGGCTCCATGTTGATTTATCCTAGGACCTAGATTCTTGATTATAGTGGGAGTCCACTCGAAATGGCTTGAAGTCCATAAGATGGTGTTGACTACCTAGAGGGCGATCATTGAGAAATTAGGGCTCTCACTCCGCACGCACTGTATCCCAGAGATGTTGGTCATCGACGATGGGACACCCTTTACCAGTGAGGAATTCATGGGATTTATGAAGGCAAATGAGGTGCACCATATCCTTCCGGCCCCGTATCACCCGACTTCGAATGGGCAAGCTGAAAGGACGGCGCAAACATTTAAACGGGCTGCAAAAGCAAACTTCCGGATTGATGGACACCCGTTAGATTCCTGTTCTGTTACCAAACCACACCACGTGCTGCAAATGGTATAGCACCAGCGGAATTACTGAATGGCCGGCGACTACAGACCCGTCTCAGTCTTATGTTCCCAGATATTGCCGGGATAGTATGCGATAGCCAAGAGCAGCAAGGGTGCCACCCAGATGGACACGAGCAGACCAGGTTGTTTGTATCAGTTGGCGCAGTCTATGTTCGGAACTTTGCAGACGTCGCCCTGTGGAACTCCGGAAAGGTTGTTCGCCAAATCTGGTATCGTACCAAGTTCAAGCTCAAAGTCACGTCATGAAAAAAACATCAATCATATCAGAAACCGGAGACCAGTAGTGCGCAGAGCTCCTTGGGAACAGCCAATTTCTGACCAACCTACTCCAACTCTTCAAGATTCAAGAGCATTGCCCCAAGGGGGACAGGATACAGCGATGCGAGAGGTCGTTGATACAGATTCTGACATGGAGATCCAGGTGTCATAAATCTCCGGGAAACAAGCTGTTCAGCAGCCTTCAGCACTACCTCCACCACGGCATTTGGTGCGGAAACCACGTTCACCGTCCAGGTATATGCCGCTTGGTCCGGCCCAGGAGACACCAGAAGCGCAGCCACGAACAAAAAGACGCAGACATCCTCCTACTCCACCGCCGTCGGAAGAGTCTTTGGACAGGTCGAAATGTTATAACCTGCATGAGACCTACAGGGTCGAAGGAATTAGCCTAGTGAGCCTGGTTGAGTATGAACTCCCCCGCTGAGGGGTGCGGAAACCATGGACACTCTAATAATCTGTAACCTTTGGAACAGACACTTCAGACTTGGCATTATCCACTCACCTCCGACTCCGTGGTCACTAAAGTTGGGAAATTAGTTGAGTGGCAGGCACCCACAGATAATGGGTAAGTACTCTAATTGGCAGGATGTGACTAGTGGTTTACCACAGGAATCGGTGTTGGGCTCTCAATTATTCACATTATTCATCAGCGACTTGGACGATGACATAGAAATTCATTTATTTAAATTTGCTGGTGATACAAAGTTAGGCGCCATTGTAGACAGTCAAAATGACAGATGAATGGGCAAAATTGTGGCAGATGGAATTCAATGTAATCAAGTGTGAGGTTATCCGTTTTGGACCAAAAAAGAATAGAGCAGGGTACTTTCTAAATGGGAAGAGATTAAATACAGTGGATGTCCAAAGAGACTTGGGGGTCCAGGTGCATAGATCTTTAAAATGCCACAAACAAGTGCAGAAAATAATCAAAAAGGCCAATAGAATGCTAGCCTTTATACCTAGAGGATTGGCGTATAAAGTCATAGAAATTATGTTGCAGCTACACAAAACCCTGGTTAGACCCCATTTGGAGTACAATAAACAGGAAGAATATATTGGCTTTGGAGAGAGTGCAACGTAGGTTTACAAAATGATACGTGGACTCCAAGGCTTAAGTTAGAAGGAGAGATTACACCAATTAGGTATGTTTTTGCTAGAATTTAGAAGGTTAAGGGGTGATCTGACCGAAGTAGTCAAGATATTAACAGGAAAAGAAGGATTAGATCAAGATAAACTATTTCCACTGGTTGGAGATTCTAAATCTAGGGGGCATAGTCTAAAAATTAGGGCCAGACCTTTCTGGAAAGATGTTAGGAAGCACTTCTTTGTGCAAAAGATGGTAGAGGTTTGAAACTCTCTCAAACAAAGGGGTTGAAGCTACAATAGTTGTTAATTTTTTTAATCTGAGAGATCGATTTTTGTTTTGCAAACATTTTAAGGGATATGGACCAAAGGCAGGTATATTGGAGTTAGGCCACAGTTCAGCCATGATATCAATGAATGGTGGGACAGGCCCTGGAGGGCCTGAATGGCCTACTCCTGTTCTTATGGTTATTGTTGTGGCTCCTGCACAATGATAAATTAAAAAGCCACTTACCTGTCACTATAATGGTAGGATAACAACATTTGTTGAAGATTATACGTAGGGGAATGGTTGACATTATCCTTTTAGTTCAGTTTCTTGGTGTACAGCCTGAGTCAGGCTTTGATTTATAACTTCAGGCAACTATTAGTGTATGCGTTGCATTTTTTCCAGTTGAAAATTGAATCGAGAAATGAACATGCTTTGCATCTGAGAAGTTAACACAACACAACAGCTTGCAGTTTGCATACTGATGTAATTGATGCAATGTGTCTGCTTCTCTGGACCTGTATAGTGATCAGAAAACAATGAGACGCTTACTTAAATTTATTAAAAAAAACAGCTTTTACTAACTCAACACCTTAAATAATTCCACCAATTTGTCAATGGTGGCATTGTCAGGCTGGCAGTGCCATGATGCCTGGATTGTATTGGGAGTGTCAGGGTATCACTCTGCCCAGTGCCTGACCACCCGGTGATCGCCTGGGAGACGCCCCCCCCCCCCCGCCCCCTCCTAAGTGCCAGTATGCCTGGTCCACATTTATGGAAACCGGTGCTAAACAACGCCCGCATGGGGTCACCAAGGCGAGGTCGTTGGGTCCAACGCCTTGGGCAACTCCAACACAAACATATTTAAGTGCGCTTAATCACATACTTAAATATGCAAATCCGGAACCCTCCCATTGAGGACAGGATCCAGATCGTGGCTCCTCGCGAGATCTCGTTAGATCTTGAGGCGTAACGAGCATCATCAATCTCACACGCCCACAATGATTAATTGATATGGATTAATTGAGGTGGTCTGAAATCACCCAGTTTATGTGAACTTTTAAGTGGAAGAGACATGTACACTGTTCAGCTTTCACTCAATAGCTTAAATCTCAATAGAAAATTGATTTACTGCAATGACAATGTGCAACTGCAAATTAAGTTTGTTTTGTGAACATATGTGACTTGTTTGGAACCTGCTTCCCCTTGAGTTACTGAATTAAAAAAAAAAATTCAAACGTTTGACTTGCGCTCTGCGTGAGCTATAGATACTACAACTTACAAACTACAACTTCATTTTGGACTTGTGTATTCAGGACAAAGTCAATTCAGGGTCAGAGGTATCTGAAAATATGCAGTTCGTTAATATAAAAAACAATATTGAAAGCTCTTGAGGAAGAGGCATAGCGTCTCGGCACTAACTCTATTTTCTCTCTTCAAATGCTGTCGGTTTTCTCTCTTCAAATGCTGTCGGACCTGCTGAGTATTTCCAGCACTTTGTTTTTGCCTTTATTGAATGCTCATATGTCTCCTTATTACTGAACAGCCTTACTCCATAACTGAAAATAAATTGTCACATTAAAATGGATCCAAAACAAAAGTAACATTTATTTTTAGTGTTTATGTTAAAAACAAATCGATCTGATGCATTGCTTACAGGCGTAAAATGTGTTTTGCTCTTCATGTATCTGTGCTCATTTTCTACTCCTTATCTCTACATTCTAGCCCCACTTCTAACATCACTGAGGTTAATACTTCCATTAGCAGCGCTAGAGCAAATACATCAAATTACTCGATGGACATCCTGAAGCAGTGGGTTGGAGCTCTGGAGATCACACAATTGCAGGATTCTGAAAAATCCACTGTGTCGATGTCGCCTTATGGGCTACTTTGCACAATGCGACTGCCTTCATGAATTGCAAAGGCTTACAATATATGAAAGTTCAATTGTGAGTGACCAGCAAGCTTTCTTTCCTTGAACTTGCTAGGACTCTTATTTACTGCATCAATCGTCTACCTGTCTATCCCTAACTTCTGTCCCTCCAAAGCAAGGTAACAGATAGCCCCTATCCTCTGCACGTTGGCTTAGCTGTCTGCTCTCGGCTACAGGACTCCTCTACAACCAGATCCATGGCTTGACAAGAGCCCTGATCAAACTTTGGAGCGTAGGATCAAATTACCAAATGCCTCCTTGGGTCTGGCAGCTTACTACAATACAGCCTACATGAAGGTGAAGACTCTGATGGAATAAAGCATGGTAAGGAATGAGAGGGATTCAACATTGCCTGCAGCCAGAAGTTTTTAGCAGCAGCTTATTAAAGAGAATTTCGGATCAAAAATCTGTGCGCACATCAACAGTCATGTCTTTCAACCTTAAAATCAACAGCATCTGCTCAATAACAAAATTGACGTTCATGTCACCTAATATTGCAAGATCACAACTACTGGAGATGTATTGAAATTTTTAAAACTGTTCTTTTACTGGCTGCAGAAAGCTCACTTATTTTACACAAAGGTAAACAAACTATGTTTCACTGAATGTGAACTTCTGGTGCATATCATGAAATGTTTTCTTTATGCCAAAATACTTCAATGACTACACTGGTGCCTGTAACCTGGGAGGAGGGAGGCTACTGTGGCTCATTCAAAGGCTAATGAGATGACTATAGCTCATGGTGTCTCAGCGCCTTGGACAGAGGGGGCCTGGCTGCAGACTGCAAGTCTGAATCTGCTAAGGCCATCTGGCCTCACTATTGTTATCATGCAAGATGGAATCCGTTTCTATTCCCATTGCAGATTGATATGCCATCAATGCACATATGACGAGTGGTGAACGTAACTGAGGTTTTAATAAACTAAACAAAAAACCTCCTGGCCTCGGATCCCAAACTGAGGCAGCGGCGGATACTAGCCACCTTTATACCGAGCCCAGGGGGGGGGGAGGCGGAGCCAGCCGGCAGTAGTTTACCACATTTCATATAATACAGTAGCAGTTTACCACAATACACAGATTATATACTACAGTGGTTCGGAGCCAGCAGGGACAAGCCCAGGCATGTAACAATACAACAGAACAATACAATACAGTGGTTTACCACATTCACCCCTGTTTATATATTTAAAAAAAAGAGTTCAGCGGGGGTGAAGTGGATTTAAAGTTCAAGTCTGTCGGGGGCCTTGACCTTCCGCCGTGATCTCCTCAGTCCCGGCTGTGGTGTGGGCACCAGTGTCGAGACCTGCGCGTCTGGGAGCGTGTCGTCCCCTTCTTCACCCAGTCGTTGAGTCGGTGGAGGGGGGTGGTGGTGGTGATAGCCACCGGTGGGCCTGTAGGTGCCAGACCTTGAAGTAGCCGGGTAGTGCTGGAGGGAGACGGTGTAGGATCGGGGGTGGTGGTGATGGTCGCTGGGGAACCTGCAGGTGCCAAATCCCGGAGGGAGACTGTGTCCTGTCGCCCGTCCTGATGTGCCACGTAGGCATATTGTGGATTGGCATGGAGGAGCATGACCTAGACGAGGGGATCTGCTTTATGGCTCCTCGCATGCTTCCGGCGGAGGACGGGACCTGGGACTGTCAGCCAGGACGGTAGCGAGACCACGGAGGTAGACTTCTTGGGGAAGGCAAACATACGCTCATGAAGGGTATCGTTGGTGACCGTGCACAAGAACGACCGGATGGAGTGGAGCGCATCGGAGAAGACCTCCTGCCAGTGGGAGACTGGGAGACTTCTAGGCCAGAAGGACGGGCTTCCAGACCGTCGCGTTCTCCCTCTCCACCTGTCCGTTGCCCTGGGGGTTGTAGCTGGTCGTCCTGCTGGGGGCGAAGCCCTTGTTGAGCAGGAACTGACGCAACTCGTCGCTCATGAAGGAGGAACTCCGATCGCTATGGATGTAGGTGGGGAACTCGAACAAGGTGAAAAGACTGTGCAGGGCCTTGATGACGGTGGCAGAGGTCATGTCGGGGCATGGGATGGCAAAGGGGAATCTTGAGTACTCGTCAACAATGTTGAGGAAGTATAAGTTACGGTCATGGAGGGGCGAGGCTCTTTGAAATCGATGCTGAGGCGCCCAAAGGGGCGAGAGGCCTTTACCAGGTGCGCTCTGTCTGGCCGATAGAAGTGCGGTTTGCACTCCGCGCAGATCTGGCAGTCCCTGGTCATGTTCCTGACCTCATCGATGGAGTAAGGCAGGTTGTGAGCCTCGATACAGTGAAAGAAATGGGTGACCCCCGGTTGACAGAGGTCATTCTGGAGGGCCTGGAGTCGGTCTACTTGTGCGCTGGCACATGTACCGCGGGATACGGCATCTGGGGGCTCATTGAGCTTCCCAAGTCGATACAAGATATCGTAGTTGTAGGTGGAGAGCTCGATCCTTCACCTCCGAATCTTGTCGTTCTTGATTTTGCCCCGCTGTGTATTGTTAAACATGAAGGCAACCGACCGTTGGTCAGTGAGGAGAGTGAATCGCCTGCCGGCCAGGTAATGCCTCCAATGTCGCACAGCTTCTACAATGGCTTGGACTTCCTTTTCAATGGAGGAATGTCGAATTTCGGAGGCATGGAGCGTATGGGAGAAGAAAGCCACAGGCCTGCCCGCCTGGTTGAGGGTAGCGGCCAGAGCAAAGTCCGATGCATCGCTCTCCACCTGGAACGGAATGGACTCGTCCACAGCATGTATCGCGGCTTTGGCAATATCTGCCTTGATGCGGTTGAAGGCCAGGCGGGCCTCAGCCGTCAGGCGAAAAACGGTGGATTTAATAAGTGGACGGGCCTTGTCCGCATAATTGGGGACCTACTGGGCAGAATAAGAGAAGAACCCCAGGCATCTCTTCAGGGCCTTGGGGGAGGGGGGAGTTCCAGGAGGGGGCGCATGCGGTTGGGGTTGGGGTCAGGCCCTAGGACTCCGTTTTCCACAAGGTAGCCAAGGATGGCTAGGCGGGTTGTGCGGAAAACACATTTTTCCTTATTATAGGTGAGGTTCAGGAGTTTAGCGGTGTGGAGGAAGTGCCGGAGGTTTTCGTCATGTTTCTGCTGGTCATGGCTGCAGATGGTGACATTATCAAAGTACGGGAACGTGGCCCGCAGCCCATACTGGTCAACCATTCAGTCCATTTCTTGCTGGAAGACCGAGACCCTGTTGGTGACGCCGAAGGGAACCCTGAGGAAGTGGTAGAGGCGGCCATCTGCCTCGAAGGCAGTGTATTGGCGATCCTCCGGGCGGATAGGGAGCTGGTGGTACGCGGACTTCAAGTCAACTGTGGAGAAGACTTGATACGGCGCAATCTGATTGACCATGTCAGATATGCGGGGGAGGGGGTACGCATCGAGCTGCGTGTACCGGTTGATGGTCTGACTGTAGTCGATGACCATCCGGTGCTTCTCCCCAGTATTGGCGACCACCACTTGGGCTCTCCAGGGGCTGGTACTAACCTCAATGATCCCCTCTCGTAGGAGTCGCTGGACCTCCGACTTGATAAAGACCCTGTCCCGGGCACTGTATCGTCTGTTCCCAGTAGCGCCGGGGTGAGGCTAGCGAAGAGCGAGGGTTGGGCGACCTTGAGGGTTGCGAATGCTACAGATGGTGAGGGGGGGCAGGGGTCCACCGAACTTTAAAGTAAGGCTTTGGAGGTGGCACTGGAAGTCGAGCCCCAGTAATAGGGCAGCGCAGAGATGGGGAAGGACGTAGTGTTTAAAGTTAGTGCACTTTACGCCTTGTACGGTAAGGGTCGCGACACAGTACCCCCGGATTGCTACTGAATGTAATCTGGAAGCCAGGGAGATTTTCTGGGTCGCGGGTAAAATTGGGAGGGATTAGCGCCTGACCGTATCTGGGTCAATGAAGCTTGTCTGTGCTCCTGGAGTTGAAAAGGCAGGCCGTCTCATGCCCGTTGATCCGGACGGTCATCGTAGATTTGGTGAGGTGATGAGGCCGGGACTGGTCGAGCGTGATGGAGGCGAGCTTCGGAAGGTGATGGGTAGGCCGGTTGAAGGTAGCGGCGGCCAGCGTACGATCGGGTGAGCAGGGCTCCCGGGTGGCTGCGGAGTGGTCCCAAGATGGCGGCGGCATCGGAGATGGTGTCAAAGATGGCGGCCCCCATGGGCCGCGCTTGGCGGGTGGAGTACAAGATGGGATTAAAGATGGCGGCCCCCATGGGTCGCACGTGGCGGCCGAAATCGAAGATTGTGTTGAAGATGACGGCGCCCCCGGGTTGCACATGGTGGGGGCGCGGCAGCTGGGGGCGGCCCCGACAGGCAGCAGGCAGCGCTGCTGGGCCTTGGAGTTTTTGGGAGAGAACGGGTCTGGCTGGCTTTTGCAAAGTGGCCCTTCCTCCACACCCGTTGCAAGTCGCGTTCCGTGCAGGGCAGCGTTATCTGGGATGCTTACCCTGGCCGCAAAAGTAGCACCTCGGGCTTCCGGCGCTGACAGGCGGCTGCGCGGCACAGGCTTAGCCGCACTCTAATCAGGTGATGGCGGCGTCCACGAGGGTGCCGCGCTGTCGGAGGTGTAGGCCTCCATGTTCTGAGAGGCCACCTCCAGTGAGTTTGAGAGTTGCACTGTTTCTGGGAGGCAGAGTGTACCCCCTTCTGGCAATCGCTGGCGGATGTAGTTTGATTTCATGTCTGCGACATAAGCGTCCCTGACCACCAGCTTCGCGTGTTGGGTAGCCGATACCGCCTGGCAGTCACAGTTCCAGCAGAGTACCCGCAAGGCACGCAGGAATTCTGCTAGTGATTCCCCAGGGCGTTGTCTTCTCATGGCGAGAAGGTGCCTAGCATTCACTTCATTTACCAACTTTACATAGTGTCCCTTCAGCAGCATTATCGCCTCTGCATACGAGGGGGCGTCCCTGATGAGAAGAAAGACTTGCGGGCTCACCCGTGTGTGGAGGATCTGCTTCTTTTGGAGGTCGGTGAAGTCTTCGGTGAAAGATCTGAGGTACGCTTCGAAGCAGCTTAGCCAGTACTCGATGTCGGCTGCCTGTGGGTCCAGCTCCAGGCGATCAGGCTTGAGTGATGAATTCATCTTAAATGTTTAGTTTATTAAATTGATGTGCCATCAATGAACACATGACGAGTGGTGAACGTAACTGAGGCTTTAATAAACTAAACAGAAAGCCTCCTGGCCTTGGATCCTGAACTGAGGCAGCGTCTTGAGACTAGCCATCTAGGTTTTCCGAGTGCAAGAGCTAAAGGATAGCCAGGGAATGCGTAGGCCGTAGGAGGCATACTACTGTTGACAGCACAGATAGAGTGTCTCAATATCACAATCACATTATTTTAAAAAACATCTTTCGACTGAACAGAAGTGAGCTGGAAGGATGGAAACTTCTCGGCATCAATATCGCAAGCCAGCATAATTCAACAACATATGGAGCAGAGTGGGGGAGGTGGAGCCAGCAGGCACTAGTTTACCACATTACATATAATACAGTGGCAGTTTACCACAATACACGATTATATACTACAGTGGTTCGGAACCAGCAGGGACAAACCCAGGCATGTAACAATACAACAGTACAATACAATACAGTGGTTTACCACACAGAGCTTCCCCTGTTACTGGGATGTGACTCATAATGACTGATTTAAGTCCCTATTGCTCTCCTGGTCTATTCAAGGCTTCAGTGACTGAACCCAGAAAATGTATGGCTCCAATGTGAGCATCTCTCCAAGATGCTGCTACTGCTGCCATATGTTACTGAAACAATTATTGTTTACATTTGCCATCAAGATGAATGCAAAGCTCCGTGACAGACTGCAGAGTGGTGATGTCTTGAATGGGAACCCATTGCGAGGTGAGAGTGGATTTCACCAGTCTATGTAATATGCAGACAGCCCAATTCATTCAAGCAATTACCTGTCCACGGTAATTTAATTTGTATGCAGGGTCCCTAAAGTCTGCATCTCTGTTCCCTTCCGTTGCACTAGGCTGCAAGCTGCCCCCCTGGTTAACTCTGCCCTTAACCTTTCTTCTGCATCCACTCACTCCTGCTCAACTTGATATGATGTGGCAAGCATCCATCTAAAGACATTGATGTAAGTGCCAAAGGTGTCTAGTTACTTTTCATTCTGTAACATCATGACTGTCTGAAGTGGCTCAATTGACAACCCTTGTTACACATGGTACAGGCATAATCACGTTGCCTGATGAGGAATTCCGCGTGGTGTAAACTCTTTTTAAGCCTGATGTGCTTTCCTCTTTACTCTCTTCCTTTCCCTCCTTCAGCCACCTTTTTTCAATTCCTTTGTCTCCCCAATGACATTCATCCTTCCACTCTGCTCCATATGTTGTTGAATCTTGCTGGCTTGTGATATTGATGCCGAGAAATTTCCATCCTTCCAGCTCACTTCTGTAGGTATTTTTTAAAGTAATGTGATTGTGGTATTGAGAAACGTAGGGTGCTATTCTCCACCCCCCCCCGCACGCCGAGTGGGAGAATCGCCGGGGTGCCGCGCGAATCGCGCAACGCCGCCCCGACCCCCGCACGCGATTCTCCCACACCCCAGAAACCAGCGGCGCGCGATTCGCACCGGGCTGCTCGGAGAACCGGCGAGCGGCGATTCTCCAGCCGGATGGGCCGAGTGGCCGCTACGACACGAAATGTGCCCGCCGGCGCCGTCCACCCCTGGTCGCTGCCGGCGGGAACGCTGGGGGGGGCGGCCTGTGGCGGGGGGGGGGCTCCTTCACCGGGGTGGCCTCCGATGGGGTCTGGCCTCTTTTTACCCCCCCCCCCCCAGGCCTACTTCCTTCCGTGCGCGGCCCCAGAACATCGGCTCCATGTTGGTGAGGGGCCGACGTGCGTAAGACATTCCCCGCACATGCACAGGATGGCGCGGCCCAACTGCGCATGCACAGGATTGGGCTGCCACAACTGCGCATGCGCGGGTTGGCGCGGTGCCCGTTTAGCGCCGCGTAAGGATGCTGGAGCGGCGTGAACCGCTCCAGCGCCGTGCTGACTCCCTATGGGGGCCAGAATATGTCGTGTCCGGGCCCTGTTTGCGCCGTCGTGAAACACGACGGCGTTTCACGACGGCGCAAACACTTGGCCTCAATATCGGAGAATTGCCCCCGTAATCTGTGCTGTCAACAGTAGTATGCCTCCTACGGCCTATGCATTCCCTGGCTATCCTTTAGCTCTTGCGCTCGGAAAACCTGTCAGTGACAACATCAATACTGTCAGGTATATTTTTCTTTGCAACAAAAAGGGAAATGTGAGGAAAAACTTGTAGTTAATGCTTTTCTTGTCTGTTAATTCTATTCAGGCAGTTGCCAGTTGAGAATGTTTTGCTTGTGATGCAATATAAAGATTGGTGTCATTACTTAGTTATACCTGGTGAGTAACTTGAGAAGATTTCAATTGCTCACAGAGTACTGACGGAAGAGAGTATTGCTGTATAATTTTCATTCTGACAGTATGGATGTTGTCATTGACAGGTTTTCCTAGTGCAGGAGCTAAAGGATAGCCAGGGAATGCATAGGCCGTAAGAGGCGTACTCCTGTTCACAGCACAGATAGTGAGTGTCTCAATACCATAATCTTTAAAATAGTTTTTTATCCCCTACATTTATATCAAGGCTTATCTATTACAAAGCCAGATGTATGTCTGTTCCTGAGTTATGCCCTTCAACCGATATACTGGAATTATAAAATGACCAGGTTTACACACATCCTTCAATTGCTATTTTCATCTGTTAAATTAAATAACTAATTAGGATTACAGAAAACAAGCAAGTGATATTCTATCACCATTTTGATTTCCATTTGTTATGTGGAAAATAAAGCCATTGACCCAATATTCCTGAAGGTTGGAGGCTTTTGAATTGATTGTTACAGGAAGGAGTTTGCTGCAAAGCCTTTTAAAGCCTTTCTTGGGCAGTTACAGTGAGTTCAGTAATCTTTACATCAAATTCTAATCCGATTGTATTTTATAGATTACAAAGATTTGCAATTGTACACGGTGCTTGTTGGAATACACTGTTCAGAAGTAAATTACCCAATCTATTTTAACTCATTACCTTTGAATATGATTTCCTGTGTTTTTGTTGATGTCTTTGATCTAAATAATAGTACTTTCATATTTCATGAGTACTTGGTATTTATTTGGAATTTAGTCTCCGACTAGTCTATCAAGTTATTTGTTTAGTCTAGTTCCAGGTTCGTGCTTTACCCTCTGCAGTTTCTGTATCTAATATGTCACAGGAAAAAAATAAAACAGAGCCTCAGTCCATTCGCTAATTAAAATAATGAAAACAAAATGTTTAATAAAAATAAATTGAAGAAAATTTTAACAAGTGATTTGGGCTACTCAGTCATTTTTATTTGATATTAAAGAAAGATTACCTGAAATAAGGGAATTACATCTTTTTAAAAAATAAAAAAAAAATTTTATTCAGCTTTTCCAATTTTATACAGCTTTTTCCAATTTTATACATAACAAAAATCCAAATGGGTAATAACAAACTCTTCCCCCCCCCCCCCCGCCAACTAACGGTGACCGGCTTTTTAAAGTATAAAATTACCAGCTGCCACCTTTGGTAAAATCCTTCAACTCTACCCCTCATGGCATGCTTGACGTTCAAACTCCATAAGTCTCCATAAGTCACCACCCCCTAACCAGACCGAGGCAGTGGGTGGAGAAGCTGACCTCCAACCGTCAGCGCCCGCCTTCGAGCAATCAGCGAGGCAATGTCCAGAAGATCAGCCCCCACCTCAATCTGCAGATCTGGCATCTCTGATACCCCGAATATGGCCCCGAGGGAGACAAGACTTCAATTAAATTTGTAGGATCGCCAACAAGGTGCCAAAGAAGGATACCCAGAAGCCCACGAACGGTAGTTCTAATTAACACATACTTGGTAACACAATGCAGCTAGGATAGTTATGGGATTCGGGTTTCATTCCCCACTGTACAAAGGTGCAAATTCAATCGCAATGCTATTAGGGGGAATTAAACAGAAGCCAGGTGCTATGCATAACAAGCACCAAAGAGGGAGTTGGCTGCAAGTAGCCTGTGAGAGGCTGTGAGCTGTACTGGCAGGGGCCTTGGGAAACCTTCTGTATCAAATATATTTAATCTGTAAAAGAGAGATTGGGATAAAGGGAAGGAAATAAAGCACATTTGTGCCCTCCGTGACCATCTTTGAAGAAAATCTTGACAAGTCTGTTTCGGAAAGGATTTCCGTTTATGAACCACTTGGTATGCACATTTTTGTGAGGGCCACGAAGAATCCAGCACGAGTTTTAAGGATACAAAGTAATAACATTTATTTACAATAACATGTGTGTGTGTGTGTGTATATATATATATATATATATATATAGCAGCAGCAACTTCCCTTGCTGCACACTCCTTCCTGCTGGTATATATATATAACAGCAGCAGCAACTTCCCTTGCTGCACACTCCTTCCTGCTGGTTCCAAACTGGCCAGCTTTATTTATACATGGAGTTTACTAGTGGTTTCTCCGCCCCCCCTCATTGGGGAAGCTCATACTCCCACAGGATTGTGGGATTGTCATTAGTCCCCAGCCAATGGTAAGCAGGCGGGTTATAACATACCCCCCCCCACCCCCTCCAAAGTCCAAGGAATTCACCGAAGACCCTGGCGAAGGAGGGCGTCGGACTCGTTTTGCCGCAGGCCGGACACCATTTTCACGCGGCGCTGGATCAGGCGGCGTGTAACGAGACGGAGACCGGGGCTTCCGTGATGAACGGCGTAACGGTTGTACATCCACGGCCCGTGGACCCGAGGATTCCCCCTCTGATGCGTCCTGTGTCTCCATCTCGGAGTCCGAGTCTGCTGCCTCCATCATATCAGCGTCTCTATCTCCATTCGGTTCTGTAATGACCTGCGCAGGCTTTGAGTGAGGCACCAGAGGAAGATTGTGAGGACTACCTTCCATTGTCTCTGGTCTCTGCGGCTGTAGAAATGAGCTCCGGGGGCGGGGAATCTTTGGAGGGGATAGTCATCTGGACCGAACGTGGTCTACATGTTTTCGATGGAGACGACCCTGGGCTTGCACCTGGTAAGATATAGGGCCCGTTTGGCGAAAGATTACGCCAGGAACCCACTGGGCACCACCAGCAAAATTCCGAACGAACACTGGGTCACCGGGCGCAAACTGCCGAATCGGCTGATGCCGAGAAAATCCCTGTCCCCACCATTCTTGTGTGCGGCATACTTTTGCGCCAATGTCCGGGAAAGCCATACTAAGGTGGGTGCGAAGTCTCCTGCCCATTAGGAGTTCTGCGGGAGCTACCCCAGTCACCGCTTGGGGGATGGTCCTGTACGTAAACAAAAAGCGAGCTAGTCTTGTGTCCATTGATCCGGAAGACTGCTTCTTTAGGCCTCTTTTGAATGTCTGCTCTGCCAACCCATTTGAAGCCGGGTGGTAAGGGGCAGTGCGGATATGGCGTATGCCGTTCATCTTTATGAACCTCGCAAACTCCTCACTCGTGAATGGAGTGCCGTTATCCGTGACCAGCACCTCGGGGAGGCCATGCGTACTAAAAGACAAACTCATCTTTTCAATTGTTGTGCAGGACGTTGTGCCCTGCATCTTGTGCACCTCTATAGCCATTTAGACTGGACGTCGATTAATAGAAGGAACATGGATCCTTGAAAAGGGCCTGTGAAATCTGCATGCAAGCGCGCCCAAGGCCGTCCTGGCCATTCCCAGTGGTGTAGGGGAGCGGCTGATCCGGGTATACCGGTTAACTAGCGGGAGTGGCCAAAATCAGAATCCGCACAGGACGCAAATTGGTTTGCGATCTAACTGGTCTGTTTCCTGTGGCCGGTTCCGGAACCTGCACAAATGTGGTGAGACACCAATTCAGTCCAATCTCCATCT
Source organism: Scyliorhinus torazame (assembly GCF_047496885.1). NCBI lineage: Eukaryota > Metazoa > Chordata > Chondrichthyes > Carcharhiniformes > Scyliorhinidae > Scyliorhinus > Scyliorhinus torazame. Next base: position 72,952,959 of record NC_092720.1, read on the forward strand.
CCATAACGAGATGCAAATCCAATCTAAATCCCTCCCGGGAACTAACTGGTTCCCCGGCGCAAGATCACATGGGTGTTTATCACTCCTTTTTTAAAACTGGAAGCTAGCACAAAGGCTGCTGAGGGAAGCTGAGGAGGTGGGTAGCCATTTTCATTCCCTGGCATGCAGCCCAGGGACACTGGAGCTGGAGTGGCGTAGCGTCTGCGGGGCCTGCAAGCCATCCTCCAATATTGTGTATACCCACAACAGGGGAAACTACAGCTGTTGCCTGTTCTTGATTGTATGCTGACAGCCACTTTAACTCCCTTTGATTGTGAGCAGCCTCTAGTTTCACAGCTGAAGGCTATTGTGAATGAAGAATTGGCTTGTTAGTTATTGAACCCTCCACAGCTGCAGGTTATGTTTGCTGCTTGCTCGTGCTGGTGGCTTCAGATGCCTGGAAGCTTCTGTTGCTGTACCCAGAAAGAAGGACAATTTTTTCTGAGGTACTTGGGTCCTGGAATACTGGGCTGAGGGGACGTATGAATACAGGAGGTAATCTTAAGCAAGGAGATGCTGCGGGACCTGGTGTGTGACATTGATCCAAATGGGCAACCTCATGATGGCGTTGAAGAAATGCTTTCGCAGATTGGTGGTGCTATTGTTGAAGGTGCGGTGAGTACTGCATGTTACTGTGGGTAAAACACACTAGAAGTCAAGGATGGTCAACGGCACCTTGAACGGCAGTGGAATATGTGGATGCCAGGATTTGGTTCCAATGAGATTGGGAAGCGTGCGAGGGCCTTGCCAGCTCCTGGACAGAGAATGGCACTAATACGCGGATCAAGTAACACGTTGATGGACAGATCATTTCTGCAAAATGTTCTGGCCATGTGTGGTAAACCACTGTTGTACTTATATTAGAGATTGTACGGTAGAACCTGCACCACAGGTTCGCCTGTGGCCCCTGCCTGCTGGCTCCGCCCAGGAGGCAGGGTATAAATAGGTGTGTCCTCCAGCTCGCAATCATTTTGCCAGCTGCTGTGGGAGGCCACACATCTGATGCCAATAAAGCCTCAGTTTGGATTCAACTTTCGTCTTTAAGTCAAATTGATCGTGCCTCAGTAACATAACACATTCTTCAGTTTATCCTCCCATTTCTGTTGAGGAATATGCGAGGGGTGATACCGTGTTTTTTTTTGTGAAAATGAGCTTTGATATTGGTATCGATATGGAACAGTGACATTTCTGTGTTAATTGATCGTAGTGTGAGATGTGGAACGTTATGATTTTCAAATCTTTGTTACTGTTGACCGTTTAATAAACAAAATATTCTCAAGTGCATTCTCGTGCGTACACTTGCCGTGTCTGAGACGAGAGTTATTGCTTAGAATTCCAATCAAACTGCCTGGACACTTTGCCTGCATACTGGCGGCGTCAGCATCACATAGGCAGAAACCAACAAGCAGTCACTAGAGCTGGGCTTCAGCTCTGTGTTAGCCCTGCAACCAGAGGGGGAGTGTGTGGATCAGCGGAGGGCCACGGTCTCCCTCTGGAGTCTGGGATCTAGGGGCTCCTGCTGTGGCCAGGGGTGGGTGTGCAGAGCTGGGTTCTCTAGCACGACTGGCTTGGTGGATGGCACTCTGAGAGAAGGCATGACACGTATGGGTGGGGAAGTCTTGGGGGATTTGAGGGCCCTGGGGTGGAAGCCCTAACTGTCGGTCTCTTTCCAATTCCTTACAGATATCAATATGGGTGGTGTTGTTGATCCCGCAGCGGCAGCCCTCGCGACACTGGTGGCATTCCAGGCGGCCAGGGGCTGGAGAAGTCAGCACCATCGGTGCAGACATGGGCAGGGGGCCACCGCATACCCTTCAAACCTGGCCCTTCAGGATGAGTGGGGTCCCAGAGGGCGCCATTGGTCGTACGAGGAGAGGACGGAGAGCATGTGCCACAGGAGTCTCCATCTCAGCAAGGAGATGGTGCGGCACTTGTGCCATGTCCTCGCGGACTTGGCACCACTCTGAAGAGGAGGACGCCCGATCCAGCTGGCCGTGAAGATCACCACAGCCCTGAACTGTTATGCTCGTTTCATTCCTGGGCTTGAGCTGGAACTTGTGCGGCATCCTGTTGGAGAAGGAACATGTGGTCATTGGGAGGGAAGGATCATTTTGTTTGATATGAACTTGAGGTGAAGGGGCAGGGATGCTCACCTTTGTGGCACAGGCCAACCTCGCTGTCGGTGACTGCTCTCTCCTCAGCTAACCCTGTGATCTCTAGGGCCCGTTCCTCACAGGAGGCGAGGATTTGGATATTTGGAATTCTGCCGCCCATTTGGGCCCTTTCCAATTATGGGCGAACATCTCCTACAGGAACAGAAAAGTCATTGTGAGCAGCGTGCTTGGTGCATTTGGGGAGGGGAGGGGGGGGAGGGGGGGGGGGGAGAGGGAGCGGAGCTGGTCTTTGGCAGGGAGCATGTATGGGCACTGCACCTGGATAGTGAGGGGTTGTGTTGGTGGGTGCCAGGCTGTGCTGGGGCACAAGCGTGGTGATCGGATTTGAGGAGGTTTCGAGGTGCCAACCACTGACCTGTTTGCTGGAGGAGGGACTGAGGTCAGAGGGGTGGCAGGTGGAGCAGATGCCAGGGGGCCAGTGCTAACATACACTTGCGGCCTGGTGGAGCTCGTTGGTAGTTTTCCTGCACTGTACATCCATTGTCCTGGTCACGCTGCCAGAACTGACGGCTGCTGCCAATGCCCCCATGCGGCATTGGAGGCCCTGCAGCTGGTCCTCCGACCCCCTCGGGGAAACATGGTGTCCCATCTCGCCAACACAGTGTCCAGAAATCTGGCTAGGTCCACATCCCCAAAGCATGGAGCATATCTGCGTGGTGACCATTGTTAGCGGGGAGATGCCGGACGCGAGTCTGATGAATCAGCTGGCGGGACAGCCAGCATCGACGTGAATCTCATGGGGGATCATTTGCAACACCGTGCCGTTAAATATGGACCGCGATCTTGTCAGGTGAGCTGTCAGGAATTATCCAGGAACTCGTGCCCAATATGACACTTAGAACTTTTCCATTAAATCACGCCCCTGATCAACATTTCTTTGAAAAAAGTACCTCTCACCTGTTTCTGGTAAGTGTCCTTGGTTGCTTCGAAAGTTAGGTTAAAATGGAAGGATGCAGGGTGCCAGATGATTTTTAACAGCCTGCCCATCCAATGTTAAAATTGTCCTTCAAATCAGTAACTGGTCAGAAAGACTAATGAAAAATTGATTTAGCTCACTGGGCTAAATCGCTGGCTTTTAAAGCAGACTAAGGCAGGCCAGCAGCACGGTTCAATTCCCGTATCAGCCTCCCCAAACAGGCGCCGGAATGTGGCGACTAGGGGCTTTTCACAGTAACTTCATTGAAGCCTACTCGTGACAAAAAGTGATTTTCATTCATTCATTTGAACTCTTGGGGTTGCAAATTATTTTTCACTGCAGCCAACATCCCATTTGATTACACGCTGAATAAGTGGCTGTTGCCGTTCGCAACTTAGCATTCCAGAAAGGTCTTTTTGGGCAGATTTCAAAACGGGTGAAAAAGTGAGCAGGGCATCCTGTTGCCCCATTGAAACGTGATTACGTGAAGAGTGCATCATTTGGAAGTACTTGATTCATTCCCATGGAAAAGGCAAACCTATCCGTACTTGTACTAGTGATGCAAAACCTTCCCGTGAGGTTGGGGTGGTGGGAGAATGCAATCTGACAGTAATATTTTTAAAGGGGATGTGCTATGTTGAGCATTCCTGTGAGCCCTATGGACAGACAGGGATCATATTTAGCACTGTTCCATTGAATTTCCCAGTTATTTGCCCATTATATAGTAAATCTAAATCCCTCTGTAAATCCGGGTTGCACTGCAGGAGGGCATGAAGGGGGAGGCCTGAAGCGGGGTATACTCATTTGGGAAAGGGAGCAATGCCGAGAGGAGTGGGGTGGGGTCACCCTCATGTCTGCGAGGTGTGGAGAGCGGTGGGGGGGGGGGGGGGGGGGGATGATGTGGACATTTAGTAATTGAGGGGCAGGGGGAGGTTGCCCTGCAAGGTGGGGCACAATCTGGTGAGCACCACACAGTCGCTGATGCACATCGGCTGGAGGCAGGAACCCCCAGGCGAGACAGTAGTTGGAGATGTGCTAGATCCCAGGACTCAGCTGGGTCCCAGCCTACAGGTTTACATGGAGCTGATGGAGACATTGGAGAGTAGCCGGGACATCATCGAGAGGGAGATGTCAGCGACACCCGAGCAGGTACATAACCTCTGGCTACGGGCGCAGGAGATGGCGCCGGCAATGCGTGGCACCGAGGCCAACACTGCTAGGGTGGCGATCGGTCGGCAGCATGAGTGAAGGTGTCCAAGGTGTCACTCAGTCACTGATGGCCATGGCTGAGGGTCTCGGCAGAATGTCCGACTCGATGGGGGACGTGATCCAGTACCAGGCTGACCTTGATGAGTTGCTGTGGGACATATCTTGCTCTCAGAAAGGAATGGCCGAGGTGCTGCAGAGCATGGCCCAGTCACTGAGGAGCATCGCCGAGGGGATCGACACCATGGTGCAGACATGAGGGAGCTGCCAGAGCTGGCAGAGCCAGATGGCACAGGGGCAGCTGGTTCGAGCCCCGAGGTGAATTCCAGACTCCGATGGGCACCGACCGGGAGGAGGAGCCACTGGGTGGCCGCCAGCTGCCTCGGGTTCCACCCCTCTGACGAGGATGTGTCTCGAGGCCAGCACCTGGAACAGAGCAGCACGTCTGTGCATGTGCCACCAAGTGCGCCAGGGCCCTCTGGCCCCAGAGCCTCCAGAGGATGCCCGCCAGGGGCATCAAAGGTCATGGGGTGTGGTAATCAGCTGGCTGCCTCCACCTCTGAGCATCCATGGGATACACCTAGACATAGTGATAGAGCTAGCAAGGCCAAGCAGATTGAGGATCACTTGGGGGTGGGGAGGGGCAGGGGGGAGTGTGTGCATTGAGGGGGAGAGGGTTTGGGGGGGCAAGGGAGGGAAAGCTGAGGTAGTGGAGCGGTACCATCGATATAATGGGGTAGTGGTGTACACTTGTATGAGGAACATTAAAATACCCACACCACAACCAGTTTGACGCCTCTGGCTCTTTGTTCCGCAATGCGGCCGACCACAAATCTTATGCCCCAAATCCCCCCGCGCACCCCACCTGACACGCCCTGCCCACACACACCCGCTGGGACCCATCCTCTGGGTGATCGAAGGTGGTCCCCTGCGGTTGTGGTGCTGCCTCCCGCAGTGTTCAAGCACAGTGTTAATGTATCAAGGTGTGATTGTGATGCCAGACAATGAACCCCACCTAGGCTTGCCCACCCACGGGGATCCACTTGAGATATTTGAAATGTGCATGTAACCACGATTGCCAATTCCCATTCTGAATAGCCTTCAACCGCAAGGCTAGAAGCTTCCGCAGTCAGTGGGAGTTATGGATGGGGGGGGGGGGGGTGCAGGCAAACAGCAGGGGCTAGGTGTCATGTTCTTGTGATATGGCCGGTAGAATGATGCACAATAGAACAACTAGTTCTTGACTAGTTAAAGTAATTTATTATAAAACGTGGTAAAGATAACTAGAATAAATTATAAATATATTACAAACTACTGATACTAACAAATTATCCTCGAGCTACTTCAAGTATGACTACTAGCACGACTAACCCCCAACTCCCCGAGGTACAGTCACATGGTAGATTTACACTGCTACCTGCTGGTCAGAGGTGGTGTACATCTTTATATACATATACATATCATCACACTAGGTTTGCCCCCGGTACGGGAACACACGGTGCAGGGGTTGGCTTGGCGTCCCACCCCACTCACCCCGAGCACAGAAGCAGCAACCCCAGTGCCCCTGGCCTCATTGCCTGTGAGCAAAGAGGCTGCTCACCTCTTCGGCTCCCCACAGCAGCACACCTGCCATGTTCATGTTTTTCAAAAAGAGTACTCCCCGACGCCAGCGCCGGTTGTATTGTAAACGGTTTGGTGCCTGGTTCGCCATTTGGTTCTCATTTTCCACCTCTCCCGCTATTTACCGGCCTCATTTCCCTCGAGCGAGAGCACAACGAGGCCGGAGAATCGCGTCCGTAGTCATTTTCAGGAGAACTTTGTCCTTAATTTTTACTTTATTCTATACATTGTGTAATCAAGCTACAAGTCTTGCAAAATTATAGGGAAGTGAATAGATATACTTACAAGATACGCTGTTCAAATTTGCACTCTGGCCAGGATAGTGAAGGGACATTTATAATCGGTGACTTGGTTTGTTCGCTGTTTCTGACTAATTATTAAACTAACAAAAATTGCAAAGTACAGTACTAATGTAGAGTGATATGCCATTATCTGTGCCAACATTAATGAGTTTCACATAAATTGTTAATAAGAAGTGTAATTGTTTAATCGGTTATTAATGAACAGACTGCACTTGTGGAGAGAGCGAGAGAGAATCGTTACAGTGCAGAAGGAGGCCATTCAGCCCATCTAGTCTGCACCAACTCTCTGAAAGAAAACCCTGCCTAGGCCCCCACCCTATCCTTGTAACCAGTAACCCCAACTAATCTTTTGTACATTAAGTGGCAATTTAGCATGGCCAATCCACCTAACCTGCACATCTTTGGATTGTGGGAGGAAACCGGAGCAGCCGGAGGAAACCTACGCAGACACAAGGAGAATGTGCAAACTGCTCACAGCAGTCACCCACGGCTGGAATTGAACCCGAGTCTCTGGAGCTCTGATGCAGCAGTGCTAACCACTGTGCCACCGTGCCGCTTATAGAGAAGTAGCTTTAAAATTTAAGTTTGAAATCTAAATTCAGTCTGGTCCCTATTGTTGATGTAACTTACTGGACTGTTGTCTTGGCTCATCTTCCATCCAATGAGCAGAGTTCTCCAAAGCCCCTGCTGGCATGTTTGATGGCAGGCAGGGTGGGAGAATACAACCGGAGGGCCAGAAATCGGTTTCATGCCAGTGTGAACTGACAGTGGCATCTTCTGCTGGTGCCCGCCATGGTGGGTTGGAAAATCCGCCAGAGGATGGCAATGGGCCGAAGGCGGAGAATTGCTGCCCATTGTCCTGTATGGGACCAGACAAATTAAGTATCCTGTGCAAACCTGCAAATGCAAATGAGATGCTGAAGAAACAAGGTATCCGTGGAGTGTTTTTGGAGTGGGCGAGGCGGTGACATAGTGGTATTGTCACTGGACTAGTAAACCAGAAACCCAGGGTAATGCTCTGGGTTCGAATCCCTCCACTGCAGATGGTGAAATTTGAATTCAGTAAAAAAAATCTGGAATTAAAAGTTTCTTAATTGTCCCCTCAAGAACAACCTGGGATGGGCAATAAATGCTGACCCATGAATGAATTAAAAAAACATTATTTACTTCTATCGGGTTAAGTACAATAAATACTGTTCTCTTTAAAAATAAATTAATAAACTCCAGGAAACCTGTCTGTTTGTGTCTTTTATAGTCAACATCAATAGGGCAGAATTATCCATTTGTGACTGAATGCGGTGTGGGGCGACGAGAACAACGGGATCCCATGCCAGATTCTGTGTTTGAAAGCTCATTAATTATGCACGAGCAAGTTCCCCTCCGACTCTCCTCGTGAGCCAGCAACTAATTCGTCCACCTGCCCTCAGCTGATAGATTCAAAGCTCACGCCGCCATATTTAAATACCAGCCCAACAAACACTCATCACACTCTCCTGCCCACCTGCATTCACCAGACTGTGAAGAATGTCAGCAACCCAGAGGGAAAATGCTAGCAGCCTCAAGAGGAAGTTTGTTACTCGATCCAAGCCCAATACCCTACTTGGACCTCCACCAACCAGGCCTAGAGTCTTCCTACATCCCCAAAGAGTAAACTATGTGGTTTCCCTTTAACCCCTTGTTTGCGAGCTTTTCATACAGCCTTGTAGTTGCTAGATTTGCTGATGACACAAAAATAGGTTGTAAAGTAACTTGTGACAAGGACATAAGGAATCTGCAAAGGGATTTAGATGGGTTAAGCGAGTGGGTAAAAATGTGTTAGATGATGTATCATGTGGGAAAATGTGCATTTTGGAAGTAAGAATAGAAAAGCAGTATATTACTTAAATGGGGAGAGATTGCAAAATTCAGTACAGAGGGATCTGGGTGACATAGATAATGAATCGTAATAAGTTGGTATGCTGTTTTAGCAAGTGATTAGGATGTCAAATTGAAAGTTGGTGTCTATTGCAAGGGGAATGGAACCCATAAAACTGGGGAAGTTTTACTTTGATTATGCAGGGCCTTGGCAAGACCACATCTGGAGTACTGCATACAGTTTTGGTCTCTTTTATTTGGAAAGAATATCTAATTGCATTGGAAGCAGTTAAGAGAAGGTTCCCTCAACTCATTACTGGGATGAAGGACATACCGTTTGAGAAAGTTTGAAGAGATTGGGCCTATACCCATTGCAGTTTAGAAGATTGAGAGGTGATCATATTAAAACATTTAAAATCCTGAGGGGACTTGACGGTGGATGCTAAGAGAATGTCCTCTTTCATGGTAAAGACTAGAATGAGGGGTTCACCGTTTGAGAATAAGAGGTTTGCCTTTTAAGGCAGAGATGTGGAGAATTTTTTTCTGAGGGTAATTTAAGTCTTGTGGAATTCCCTTCCCCAGACAGTAGTGAAGGCTGAGTCATTGACTTAATTCAAGGCAAAGTTGACTTAATTCAAGGCAAAGGTGGATAGAATTTTGATAGATAAGGGAGTCGAGTATTATTGGGGCAGACAGGAAGGTGGACCACAACCAGATCAACCATGATCTCAATAAATGGCTGAGCAGGATCTAAGGGCCGAATGGCCTACTCCTGCTCCTACCCGTGTTCTGATGAGTGGCAGAATGGAAGGATGGAGAGGACAGTAGGTTTGTGCTCTGTGGGGCTATTGCCACTTCTCTGACACAACAGCATAGGGATATTAGTTGCTTCGGAGAACAGTTCAAGTTTCTTTGAGTACAGTATGCAGGCATGATGGCAGTAGTCTGAACTTGCTTGGCAACAAGTTCAGTTTGCACGAAGTTCGACTGCAGCACTCGGAGTTTAGGTGATTTCTGCTTGCGCTGCAGTGTAAACTAACATTGCTCATCAGATGCTGCGTCATGGTTGGGGCCACAAGTGTACCAATGGGCGTGGCCACCATTCCCATACAGGAAAAGGTGGGCTTCAAGCCCTATACAAAATCCTGTGCCAACTTCATGCCAGACTTTTCTTTGCTCCAAGATATTGACCACAGAACGTTTGGCAGGCTTCCTAATGCAGCAAGCGTTCAGTTTGCAAGCCCATTAGTGTTCTGGAGACTGTCGAAGTGCTCGTCTGTGTTCTCTGCAACAGAGTTGATGTGTGACCTCTCCCTCTGGCTAGCTGACACCTGCGCTATTCTTGCGCCCTGGGCCGGTTGCAGCTTCTTACGCCTGGTGTCTCACCGCATGCAGGTCCCATCTCTTTTATTATCTTTTAAATTATGCACAGTGTCAGTATTTGAGCTGGAGGCTGCAAATATGAACTAGACCGACAGTGTGCCTTCATCATCACTGCTTCTTGCTGTTCCGGCACTGCATGACCAGGTTACAAATTTTGCTTTTCTGAAAGGAAATGGGCACAAGAGTACAGTTGTGATGTGGGAAGGGGGTGGCATGTGGGTAGGTAAAAGGTGCATGCTTACAGCTTGTAAATCAGAAGAAAGTGCGATTGGCAGGGTGGTTGGTTAAGAGGAAGATGATTAGAGATCAAGATACAGCCATCTTCAATGGTTTATACTCCACCGCTGACCACAGCCTCAGAGATAGCTATTGCAGGAATGGCAGCAGAGTCTTCTATCCAAATTAGGAGCTAGCCATCAGGGTCTATCCCCTAATGGTGAACTCTTGCTACCTCCTCTTGTGCTCCACCACGTCGTACAAGAGAGAGGAAAATTTCCTGAGTATTGTGCAATCTGTTGGGTAATGTGGCTGCCATGAGCTAGTAGTTTAAGCTACGAGATACACTTGAGAAGCTTGCAGCAGTGCTATGAGGTTGCCATGAATCGTATGAATGCCTGGTATGAGTCCTGATGGGGTGTGATGAAGTGAGCAGTATGTGAAACTCGTATTGCAGTTGGTACAATCTGGCACTTGAAGCTGCATTCACTGACTTTGACCACTTGTGTGAGGCCATTGAACGGCTGGCAGCACTGAGTCCAGATCCTCGGGGCTTGACTCTGGGCACCGGTCTCCTGCTCCCAGGGCATTCTGAGAATGTATCTGGAAGCCCCTTGTTACATTGCACATATCTTCTCCTGTCCGCTGTCTCCGCCAGCACCTTGAATGTAGTGTCCCGTCCTTGAAGCCATTCTGTCCTGTTGTGGCATTCTTCTTCAATGTTTCCCAGATCACTTTCTACATGACTGCTGGCACCTGCTCCAGCCACAATCCAGCACCAGTTTAAAAAGTGCAGGCTAGCTTTAAATGGTCTCCTGCTGATACATCCAGCTAGTGAACAATATGGATGGATGCTGAAATTAACAGGCACAAATCAAATATGCCTCACGCTCCACGATTTTGGGGGCTGTTGAATTTGCCGTCCAATATTTGTGAAAGATTGTCCAAAATAATAGTTGTTTACTTGCTGCAGTTTTCCATGAAATCTGATTCAAGAAGATAATAATCTTTAGAATATTTATTAGTATCACAAGTAGTCTTACATTAACACTGCAATGAACTTACTGTGAAAATCCCCCAGTCGCCACACTCCGGTGCCTGTTCGGGTACACTGAGGGAGAATTCAGAATGTCCAATTTACCTAACAAGCACGTCTCTTGGGACTTGTGGGAGGAAATCGGAGTACCCAGAGGAAACCCACACAGACACGGGGAGAATGTGCAGACTCCGCACAGACAGTGACCCAAGCTGGGAATCGAACCCGGGTCCTTGGTGCTGTGAAGCAGCAGTGTTAACCCACTGTGCGACTGTGCCGCCCTATAGATAGATAGAATATTAACTAATTAGTAGCTGGTTGCTACAGCTGTCAAATTTCAGTTTAAAAATTGAATTGTTTAATCCTTTCAATAGTCCGCCAGCCTTCATGTTTCCTTAAATTAGGAAATATCTAATTGCATAAGCTATATAAGTGCTGACATTGCAGCTTGTGATCTAATTTGCATATCTCTACAGAGTATATAGCCCAAAACTCAAATCTGCTGATATTACAGAAGGTTTGTGTTCTGGGCACAGCTTGTTAAGTGCATTCTGAAAACAGGAGTATGCCACAGTCGCTTTCCATATATTTTCTCAGCTGGCTCAATTAAGCATGTGATTCAGTATGAAGCAGAACAATTTTCTACACCTGCAGGGATTCACAAATTCCACAGGCATTAACACGTCATCTGCGCTGCAATATAAATCCCAACTGGTTAATTTAAAACTACCTGACCAAGGATGGCTAAATGTAAAAATATACTCTTGTGCACACCTGATGTCTGAAAACATTAGCTCATTTTTAAAAATGAATTCTTATGTGCAATGTATGAAATTGTGCTCGGGCTGGACAGATAGGATGTAGGGATGTTGTGTCCTGGAGGGTCTAGAACAAATGGTTACAGTCTCAGGATACAAGGTAGGCTGTTTAGGACTGAGATGAGAAGAAACCTCTTCACTCAGATGGTGGTGAACCTGTGGAGTTCTCTTATCATAGAAGGCTGTGGAGGCCAAATCACTGAATGTATTTATGAAGGATATAGATAGATTTAGAACATAGAACATACAACAGTGCATTCGGCCCATCGAGTCTGCACCGACCCACTTAAGCCCTCACTTCCACCCTATCCCCGTAACCCAATAACCCCTCCGAACCTTTTTTTGGTCACTAAGGGCAATTTTATCATGGCCAATCCACCTAACCTGCGCGTCTTTGGACTGTGGGAGGAAACCGGAGCACCCGGAGGAAACCCACGCAGACACGGGGAGAACGTGCTGACTCCGCACAGACCGTGACCCAGCGGGGAATCGAACCTGGGACCCTGGCGCTGTGAAGCCACAGTGCTATCCACTTGTGCTGCCCTAGATTTCTAGACTCTAATGGTGCCAGGAGTTATGGTATAGTACACGAGTGTGGCGCTGAGATAAAGGAGCAGTTAGGATCATATTGAATGAGGGAGCAGGCTCAGAGGGCCAAATTACCTACCCTCCTCCTATTTTCTATGATTCTAAGTCCTGTCATTGTAATATTTAAATTATTTTTCCATGTTCATAGATCCCTACAGTGCGGAAGGAGGCCATTCGGCCCATTGAGTCTGTGCCGACCCTCTGAAAGAGTGCCCTAACAAGGCCCACACCCCTGCCCTATCCCCATAACTCCACCTAACCTTTTGAGCACTTAAGAGGCAATTTAGCGTGGCCAATCCACCAAACTTGTTCATCATTGGACCACGGGAGGAAACCGCAGCAACTGGAGGTAACCCATGCAGACACAGGGAGAACTTGTAAACCCCACATGGACAGTCACTCAAGGTCAGAATCCAACTCTGATCCCTGGTGCCGTGAGGCAGCAATGCTGACTATTGTACCACCATGGTGCCCTAGTACCACCGTAGCGCCCACATTTGATTGGGCTTCCACACCATAGAAGTATGTGAAGTCTGCATTCTGTTAAGATTACATTTAAATAGATTTGTTCGCTGAAGAAACACCTCTTGATGGACAGTGTTGTAGAAATTAGTGCAAATTTCAAAGAGCTTGGACAGCAATCCAGAAAAGCAGAAACATTTAACACGGAATAACATTCTTTTTTATCATTGTAATGAGTATCAACTTACCCAAGATTTATAAATTTGTGGTTGCACCACCGCATGTGTTACCTGCTAATTTGGTACATGGTAAGGAATATTCGTAGAATCCCTACAATGTAGAAGGATGCCATTTGGCACATCGAGTCTGCAACAACCGTCCAAAAGAGCACTCTACCTAGCCCCCCCCCCCCCCCCCTCTCAATCCTTGTAACCCCACACATTGGTCATGGCCATTCCACCTAACCTGCACATTTTTTCGATTGTGGGAGAAAACCAGAACATCTGGAGAAACCCTACGCAGACAATGGGCAGAACTTGAAAATTGCACACAGACCCAATGCTGGAATCAAACCTGGGTCCCTGGCGCTGTGAGGCAGCAATGCTACCCACCATGCTGCCTAATAATCATGTGTACATTAATCCAACACTTGACCAAAATTTGATTTTCCACTCAAAATCAGGGGGGAATGATCTTGGGGGAAAGATTTCCTCTGTGTTTCAAACACTGTAAATGTAATAAATGTTGGTCTAGCCAACAATCCCACATCCCGTGAAAAATTAAATAAAAAGTGGACCAAAATTTTTATTTTATAAATTGCAATTTTTAACTGGTAAGTTGTTGAATCTAGCACTGTACATTAATAGGTGGCATCAATGCCACTAAAACTGGACTTTCCTTTCCGTCATGCAGCCAATGAAAATAAAAAACAAATTGGGAAAGGATAGAAGTTGTCATGGAACACGGGTGCAGATGAAGTGTCCCTTGATAGCTCTGTCTCTGAGGCGGGAAATTGTGGGAATTGTCACGCTGAAGCAGCTTGAACTCAAAGCAGTCATTTTATCAATTCACTTGGGATTCTCAGCAGGGTTTGTTTTCTACTTTTATGCCCCTCCTCCCAAAGGCCACTTGTCCCATAATTGTACTTCGAGATTGCCATCAGGCATCCAACACGTCCTCCCAAATCACCATTCTTCATCATGTCAATATCTGCAGTAAATAATTGCCAATCTAGGCGGTAAATAATTGCAGGTCTATTTTTTTTTTAATCATGGGAAGCATCACAGTCAAGCCCAATCTTGTCCTGTTCTGTTGAACAACTAGGTTTCAGCAGGCGTCCCTGGATAATGATCAGACATGAGATCCTAAGTTTAATTCTCCTCTTCCCTTAGCCTGTGGAACAATGAGGCCAAACATAATGGGGTAGCAATGTGGAGGGTTGGAACCAAGGCAAATGCCAGGGGTAGCAAAGTGGAGGGGTGGAACCAAGGTCAATGCCAGGGGTAGCAAAGTGGAGGGGTGGAACCAAGGCAAATGCCAGGGGTAGCAAAGTGGAGGGGTGGAACCAAGGCCAATGCCAGGGGTAGCAAAGTGGAGGGGTGGAACCAAGGCCAATGCCAGGGGTAGCAAAGTGGAGGGGTGGAACCAAGGCCAATGAAATGAAATGAAAATCACTTATTGTCACAAGTAGGCTTCAATGAAGTTACTGTGAAAAGCCCCTAGTCGCCACATTCCGGCACCTGTTCGGGGAGGCTGTTACGGGAATTGAACCGTGCTGCTGGCCTGCCTTGGTCTGCATTCAAAGCCAGCAATTTAGCCCTGTACTAAACAGCCCCTGTTTAAGAATTCTAAGTGGAGAGTGTCTGTGGCCGTGGCCTGGGATACAATGCATTCTGAATGATCAGAAAGAAGAGGAGTATTTGTTTCAAGGATGGAAGTGTGGGGTGCACCTTGATGACCATGGCCATACCCTGGCCCTTAAAATAAGATCAATAAATTTTGGAAAAAGTTTTTTGAGAGGTTTCCCACCACCCAGGCATCAAAGTTGCATTTTGTACTATTATGATCCCCATGGAGAAACCGTAAACCGAAATCACCAAATTTACCAAACAATCCCCCAAATGAAGAAAAAACCCATCAAGATTTCACTTTTTTAAACGTTTGCTTTAACACAATTCCACAATGGAAATTAAAGATGGATTAACAGGCAAATGATACTTCAAATAAAAAGGCGAATTTCACTTTAAATAGTTGATACAACAAAGATATATCTACCATAACCACAAGCACCTCTGTCATACTCTGCAGATATGAGTCACCATGTGCAGTTCCAAAATTTTTGAATTCAGCCTTGGATCTCGCACTTTCTCACTTAATTGATTCGATCCTCATGTCACATACACTGGCAGCCATAATCCATCCGAGGTCCCCAGAAATGATTGTCACCTGAACGGCGCAAGTTCCTACAGAACCTCCTTGGTTAGGTTTACAATAGTTTTGATTGCGTAAATTCCTCAGATGCTCCTCGATCCAATCCCTTTAATAAACACTGTTCAATAGTCTGGATCTGGCAAGATTGAAGCAACAGCAGTAAAATTGTCCAATTCACAATCCCTGATCAGATCTACCTTTAGCTTTCTGGCCTGTTTAACTGTATTAGAAACACAAAACTCGTAATTGTGTCTTCTCTGTTCACCCCTCTGCCGAAGTTCTCCTTTTGTCCGCAGCTCTCATTTGTGTCTGCAGGCCACCATGGTTTTCCTGTAGATACCTCTTCCAGGTCATGGGTCGCCAGGTAGATAGAATCATAGAATCCGGTGCAGCAAGTCTGCACAGACTCTCCAAAAGAGCACCCCGTCTGGGACCACTCTCACGCACTATCCCCTTAACCCCACCTATCCTGCACACCTTTGGACTGGGAGGAAACTGGAGCACCCGGAGAAAACCCACGCAGATACGGGGAGAATGTGCAAACTCCACACATCAATCACCCAAGATTGGAATTGAACCCATGTCCCTGGTGCTATGAGGCAGCAGTGCTAACCAGTATTTCTTAACTGCTGTTAATTTGAATAAGGCCCAAGTCAAGGGGATCGACAGGCATTCAATCACATGCTATCAACCTGGGTAAGCAGCAAATCGCACTGAAGTATTCTCACAGGTAGCAAACCAGGAAGTAAAATTCAATGTTTATTCTTCCCCAAGGCAGCAAAGTAACTGATTTTTGGATCATATACATTAGAAGCTAAAAACACAAACCTTTTCAGAAATATAAAAACTTGGAATTATCACACATGGACACCTGAAGTTGCAGCTTTGCTGTGATTACTATCTGAAAATATAGGCCATTCACATTTACCCTTTTCCCCACATGGTTTGCCTACTTTTCACACATGGGGCACAGGAGATGGTGAAGGCGAAGGGAGGTGGTGATGGAGACTGTTCTTCGCACTACTCCATTACCTCTGGGGAAAATTCAAAGTTCATCTATAATTTAGGTTGAACAGAATGATTTTATCTGAATTTAGTTGCACAAATTGGTTTGGTGTGATGATTAGTTCAGTGTTTTGTACTAAGGCTACTTATTTAGTGGTTATTTTAGGGGCCATAATAAAGACCTAAGTGATTATGAAGACAAAAAGGTTTGTTAGTCCTGAGTTAACATGTCAATCCTCTCCCATACTTTATTTTGATTACAAAATTGGTAATTCAGTAGAGATTCTTCTGACCCTTTGGAGTCTAATTAGAATGTCAACCATATATTTAATTTTGGACATACAGCTGTATTCAACACAACTCTCACCATCATTGAAAATTATAAATTTTATTGTTAGGGTTGATTCTGTGCTCTAGTACTTCCAGTGGCATACAGAAGCACATCAGAGGCCTATTAATTTAATTAGATGGAAAATCATGGACTCTGCTCTTTTTGCAATGCTGCTTTCCATTAAAAGGCAGCAATTTGGCCTTGCCAGGCAGGTACGGCTTGATAACGCCCTTTAACAGAGCTGCAGAAGACTCAGTATGGAAGCACAACAGATTGTGTGACACTGAGGTATGGTCGGCCAGGAAGATTCCACGTGTCAACTGTATTTTGTGCTGATTTCACTGAAACTAGTTAGATTAATGTGAGTGACACTGATGTTAAAATCCCAACACTTACGCCTGGATTAAACCTTTTGCTATAGTACAAAAATGACCTTGCCGATGTATGGGGGTTAGAGCGAAGGCACCTAATTAGTTCGGGGTTGGTTGGAGTTTATGCTGCTACAGGCAGAAATAGAAATTGGGTACCTGTCTGACTGAAGAGACTGTTGTGATGACCTTCGAAGCACTGCAGCAAGAATACATTGCGCTTTAAAAAAAATACCTGTGGAATGCAACTGTTTTTAAGAATGTTTTTTAAAAACTTAAAGGGATCAACTGTGATTTTCTTGAAGAATAATAATAAGAGCTGAAATCCATGCCATACAGATCACTAGATATTTGTGAGCAGCATTCTTTGGGGTCACCAGTTAGTGCCATTCCTTTGCCACTAACTGTAAAATCTGTTTCACTGGAGTTTAGTGGATTACATAGTTGCAAATCACTTGCTCTCTGAATGAACTGTTAGCATTGTGACCCTCTGTTCCTTGTGCAATGTTCCCGATGCTTGCATTTCAGGATACTTAAAATCTGCTTTACAGAATCTTGTAAACTATCTCTTCCACTGAGGCATAATATTTTTGCACATGTGCAATCATCCGATACTTCAGGAATGCTTTGAGAACATCCCTAAAATATTGCCCCTGTGCTCCTGTGAGTTCCAAGACTGAGACCAAGTTTTGAGTAAAGCTGTTCCTATGGGTATCTGGTGTCAAGCATAAAAATGACATGCCCTGCCCAGCAGTGTGGATTTTGATTGATTAATGGCTCAATGCTGAAAATGTTGACTTGGGAGAAGACACTGCTGTTGGAATACCTTTCTTGCTACCAGATTTCAAGGATTTTGTGAAGGGATGGCTGGTGGCACTTCAGTCCTGAACACGATGGGCAACCTCATCCGCTCCATCAGGGTAAGTAAACCAACCCTCAGCTACTCCGTCAGGGTAAGTAAACCAACCCTCAGCTGCTCACACCAACCACCATGAATGATACAGGGGACATGGACCTCTGTGGCACTGCCATAAAGTCATGCCCCATAGCCCCACTGCAGTCCATCCACTCTGCCTCCCTCATCCACAGAGAGCCCCATAACGCGGTCTGAAAAGTGTGGAGACAGGTGTGGGGTGAAGCGGCTCAGATGTCCGGATCGGCAAGCTCCGCAAATGACATGCCTCGCTGAGCCTTAGCCTTGTCTGTGGATGGGTTCACAGCCCTGGAGTATGCTGGTCCCGAACCCTACTGGACAACCTTCAGTGCATCAATTACATGTCCCATAATCCACTGGGTTATTTGCAAGACTGAAAGCATCCGAAAGATACATGAAGCTGCTATGTACAAATTGATGCTAAATACAATTCCTTTCAACCCTATCTCTTCTCTTCCCTGTTTTTGAGCAAGTAAAGCTAAGCCACAACTGATGAGAGAGGGGAGCCATGTGAAACCAATTTATTTGAGTTATTAAAAGAAGTAACCAGTGCTGTGGATGAAGAGGAACCAGTGGATGTCCTGTACTTATGTTTTTGGAAGGCAGAGGGGAGGCAGTGGTGTTGTGGTATTGTCACGGGACTGGTAATACAGGCACCCAAGGCAATGCCCTGGGTCTGAATCCCATCACAGCAGATGGTGAAATTTGAATTCAATAAAAACAAAATCTGGAATTAGAAGTCCAATGATGACCATGAAACCATTGTTGATTGTCGTAAAAACTCATCTGGCTCACTAATGTCCATAGTGAGATAGTTAACTCCGAAATGTCCTCTAAAATGGCCTAGCAAGCCACTCAATTTGTTAAAAAAAATTTCCAAGTAAGGGTCAATTTAGCGTGGCAAATCCACCTTCCCTGCACATCTTTGGGTTGTGGGGGCGAGACCACAAAGACACTGGGAGAATGTGCAAAATCCACACGAACGGTGACCCAGGGCCGGGATCGAACCCGGGTCTTGGCGCCATGAGGCAGCACTGTTAACCACTCTGCCACAGCTGCAAGTCACTAAGTTGAAGATCAATTAGGGATGAGCAGTAAAAGCTGGCCTAGCCAGCGACACCCACAACCCATGAATTAAAAAAAATTGATTAGGTGTCTCATCAAAGGTTATTGCGGGAAAACAAAAGCTCAAGTTTAAGGGGTCTGGAAGACTGACTGACTAACAGGAAACTGATGGTAAGCATAACAATCATTTTCTGCATGGCAGGATGTGATGAGTAGTGCCACAGGGATCATAGATTTCATAGAATTTACAGTGCAGAAGGAGGCCATTCGGCCTATCGAGTATGCACTGGCTCTTGGAAAGAGCACCCTACCCAAGGTCAACACCTCCACCCTATCCCCATAACTCAGTAACCCCACCCAACACTAAGGGCAATTTTGGACACTTAAGGGCAATTTACCATGGCCAATCCACCTAACCTGCACATCTTTGGACTGTGGGAGGAAACCGGAGCACCCGGAGGAAACCCACGCACACACGGGAAGGATGTGCAGACTCTGCACAGACAGTGACCCAGCAGGGAATCGAACCTGGGACCCTGGAGCTGTGAAGCAATTGTGCTATCCACAATGCTACCGTGCTATCATCTGGGGCTTCAATTCTTTACAATTCATATAAATGATTTGGTATGATTTGCTAAATGTGCTGATGACACAAAGCCAAATAGGAAAGTAAGTTATGAAGAGGACATGAGGCTAAAAAAGGATAGGAGGCTAAAAAAGGATAGAGATGGGTTAAGTGAGCGAACAAAGATCATGGGCAAGATTCTCCGACCCCCCCGGCCGGGTCGGAGAATCGCCGGGGGCTGGCGTGTATCCCGCCCCCGCCGGTTGCCGAATTCTCCACCACCGGAGATTCGGCGGGGGCGGGAATCGCGCCGCGCCGGTTGGCGGGCCCCCCCCCCCCGAGATTCTCCGGCCCGGATGGGCCGAAGTCCCGGCGCTAAAATGCTTGTCCCGACGGCGTAGATTAAACCACCTCTCTTACCGGCGGGACAAGGCAGCGCGGGCGGGCTCCGGGGTCCTGGGGGGGCGCGCGGGGCGATCTGGCCCTGGGGGGTGCCCCCACGGTGGCCTGGCCCGCGATCGGGGCCCGTGTCGTGGGGGCACTCTTTCCCTTCCGCCTTCGCCACGGTCTCCACCATGGCGGAGGCGGAAGAGACTCCCTCCACGTGAATGCCGTCAGCGGCCGCTGACGCTCCCGCGCATGCGCCTCCCGGAGATGTCATTTCCGCGTCTGCTGGCGGGGCACCAAAGGCCTTTTCCGCCGGAGCTGGCGGGGTGGAAATTTGTCCGGCGCCGGCCCAGCCCCTTAAGGTTGGGGCTCGGCCCCCAAAGATGCGGAGCATTCCGCACCTTTGGGGCGGCGTGATGCCCGACTGATTTGCGCCGTTTTGGGTGCCAGTCGGCAGATATCGCGCCGTTTCCTGAGAATTTCGCCCCAGGCAAGTGAAGTATGAAGTGGGGAAAAGGTGAATTTTCCATTTTGGCAGGAAGAATGAAAAAGAAGCTTATTATCTAAATGGTGAGATATTGCAGAGCTCAAAGATGCAGAGTGTCTTACAGCATGAATTGTAAAAGGCTAGTATGAATGTACATCAAGTAATTAAGAAAGCTACTAGAATGTTATAATTTATTGTGAAGGAAATAGAATACATAAGTAAGGAGGTTAGTTATGCTTCAGTTATACAGGGCATTGATGAGACCACATCTGCAGAACCGCGTACAGTATTGGTCACATTATTGGAAGGATATAATGCATTTGAAGCAGTTCAGAGGTTTACAAGACTAATACCTGGAATGGGTTGTCTTATAAGGAATGGTTGGATAGGCTAGGCTTGTATCTGTCAGAGTTTAAAAGAGTAAGAGGCAACTTGATTGAAACATTTGAGGTCCTGAGGGGACTTGACAGTGAGGATGTGAAGAGAATGTTTCCTCTTTGGGAGAATCTAGAAGTAGGGGGTCACTGTTTAAAAATAAAGGGGCGCCCATTTAAGATGGAGATGAGGAAACAAAAATTATTTCAGAGGGTTATGAGACTTTGGAATTCTGTTCTTCAAAATGTGGTTGAGGCAGAATCTTTGAATATCTTTAAGGCAGAAATAGATAGATTCTTGACCAGCAAGGAGGTGAAAGGTTATCGGTGTTGGGCTGCCCCACCCACTCTCATAACTGGTTGGCAGTTAAGTGTCAGTCACTTTAATCTACTTTGATCTAAAAGCAGGTGGGGGAGGGGAGTCAATTCAGGACAGTTTAAAAAGAGCCACTTGTAAACTCACTCCCAGTGAGTTTTCCCAGTGAGCCAGAGAAGACAGAGCCAGGAGTGAGACACAGCTAAGAGTGAGTTTGGGAATTTGAATCGAGGTGGGAATTCGAAGCTGGGTGGGGAGGAAGTGCTTTTTGTGACTGGTAAGTAGTGTTTCTGTTTTTCTGTTTCTTTTCATTGGTATATTTATTTATTTTTTTCTTCATTTTTTATTTATTTATTTAAATTTTGGGGGGGGGAAATTGAAATTGTTGAAGTTAACCAAAGGTTTAAGACATGGCAGGAGATCTCAGACCCATGTCATGCTCCTCGTGTGCGATGTGGGAGCTCAGGGGCACGTCCACTGTCCCTGGCTCCTTCACGTGCAAGAAGTGTGTCCAGTTGCAGCTCCTGTTAGACCGCTTGACGGCTCTGGAGCTGCGGATGGACTCACTTTGGAGCGTCCGCGATGCTGATGACGTCGTGGATAGCACGTTTAGCGAGTTGGTCACACCGCAGGTGAAAGGTACTGAGGGAGATAGTAAATGGGTGACCAAAAGACAGAGCAAAAATAGGAAGGCAGTGCAGGTGTCCTCTGCGGTTATCTCCCTGCAAAACAGGTATACCGCTTTGGATACTGTTGAGGGCGATGGCTCACCAGGGGGAGGCAGCAGCAGCCAGGTTCATGGCACCGTGGCTGGCTCTGCTGCGCAGCTGGGCAGGAAGAAGAATGGCAGGGCTATAGTGATAGGGGACTCAATTGTAAGGGGAATGGACAGGCGGTTCTGCGGACGCAATCGAGACTCCAGGATGGTATGTTGCCTCCCTGGTGCAAGGGTCAAGGATGTCTCAGAGCGGCTGCAGGACATTCTGGGGGGGGGGGGGGGGGGAGGGGTGGAGGGTGAACAGCCAGCTGTCGTGGTGCACATAGGCACCAACGATATAGGTAAAAAACGGGATGAGGTCCTACAAGCTGAATTTAGGGAGCTAGGAGTTAAACTAAAAAGTAGGACCTCAAAGGTAGTAATCTCAGGATTGCTACCAGTGCCACGAGCTAGTCAGAGTAGGAATGTCAGGATAGAGAGGATGAATACGTGGCTCGAGAGATGGTGCAAGAGGGAGGGATTCAAATTCCTGGGACATTGGAACCGGTTCTGGGGGAGGTGGGACCAGTATAAACCGGACGGTCTGCACCGGGGCAGGACTGGAACCGATGTTCTAGGGGGGGGGGGGGTTGCTAGAGCTGTTGGGGAGAGTTTAAACTAATGTGGCAGGGGGATGGGAACCGATGCAGGAAGTTGGAAGGTAGTAAAACAGGGACAGAAATAAAAGGCAGTAAGGGGGAAAGTGTAAGGCAGAGAAGCCATCGTCAAAAATCAAAAAGGGTACAGTGACTGAGGGGAGCTCAGTGAATAGGACCAGGAATACTAAAAGAAATAAAACTGGAAGGGAAAACATTAATGGTAAGCGACGCGGCAGGTTGTTACAGGAAGTTATGGGTTCGACGACAAGGAAAATTAGGAGAAAGGTTAAGAGGAAATATAACTTAGGAGAGGTTACTGATCGAGGTGTTAAGATTCAGAACAGAGGTAAAAAAGCCAACTTAAGTGTACTTTACCTGAATGCTCGTAGTATTCGGAATAAGGTAAATGAGTTGATGGCGCAAATCATCGTGAATGACTATGATTTAGTGGCCATTACTGAAACATGGTTAAAGGATGGTCACGACTGGGAGTTAAATATCCGAGGGTATCAAACCTTTCGGAAGGACAGAGTGGATGGTAAGGGAGGTGGTGTAGCTCTGTTATTTAAGGATGACATCCGGGCAACAGTAAGGGATGACATCGGTGCTATGGAGGATAAGGTTGAATCCATTTGGGTGGAAATCAGGAATAGTAAGGCGAAAAAGTCACTGATAGGAGTAATCTATAGGCCACCAAATAGTAACATTATGATGGGGCAGGCAGTAAACAAAGAAATAACAGATGCATGTAGAAATGGTACAGCAGTTATCGTGGGGGATTTTAATCTACATGTCGATTGGTTTAACCAGGTCGGTCAATGCAGCCTTGAGGAGGAGTTTATAGAATGTATCCGCGATAGTTTCCTAGAACAGTATGTAATGGAACCTACGAGGGAACAAGCGGTCCTAGATCTGGTCCTGTGTAATGAGACAGGATTGATTCAGGATCTCATAGTTAGGGATCCTCTCGGAAGGAGCGATCACAATATGGTGGAATTTAAAATACAGATGGAGGGTGAGAAGATAAAATCAAGCACTAGAGTTTTGTGCTTGAACAAAGGAGATTACAATGGGATGAGTGAAGAACTAGCTAAGGTAGACTGGGAGCAAAGACTTTATAGTGAAACAGTTGAGAAACCGTGGAGAACCTTCCAAGTGATTTTTCACAGTGCTCAGCAAAGGTTTATACCAACAAAAAGGAAGGACGGTAGAAAGAGGGAAAATCGACCGTGGATATCTAAGGAAATAAGGGAGAGTATCAAATTGAAGGAAAAAACATACAAAGTAGCAAAGATCAGTGAGAGACTAGAGGACTGGGAAATCTTTAGGGGGCAACAGAAAGCTACTAAAAAAGCTATAAAGAAGAGTAAGATAGATTATGAGAGTAAACTTGCTCAGAATATAAAAACAGATAGTAAAAGTTTCTACAAATACATAAAACAAAAAAGAGTGGCTAAGGTAAATATTGGTCCTTTAGAGGATGAGAAGGGAGATTTAGTAATGGGAGATGAGGAAATGGCTGAGGAACTGAACAGGTTTTTTGGGTCGGTTTTCACAGTGGAAGACACAAATAACATGCCAGTGACTGATGGAAATGAGGCTATGACAGGTGAGGACCTTGAGAGGATTGTTATAACCAAGGAGGTAGTGATGGGCAAGCTAATGGGGCTAAAGGTAGACCAGTCTCCTGGACCTAATGGAATGCATCCCAGAGTGCTAAAAGAGATGGCTAGGGAAATTGCAAATGCACTAGTGATAATTTACCAAAATTCACTAGACTCTGGGGTGGTCCCGGCGGATTGGAAATTAGCAAATGTGACACCACTGTTTAAAAAAGGAAGTAGGCAGAAAGCGGGTAATTATAGGCCAGTGAGCTTAACTTCGGTAGTAGGGAAGATGCTGGAATCTATCATCAAGGAAGAAATAGCGAGGCATCTGGATGGAAATTGTCCCATTGGGCAGACGCAGCATGGGTTCATAAAGGGCAGGTCGTGCCTAACTAATTTAGTGGAATTTTTTGAGGACATTAACAGTGCGGTAGATAACGGGGAGCCAATGGATGTGGTATATCTGGATTTCCAGAAAGCCTTTGACAAGGTGCCACACAAAAGGTTGTTGCATAAGGTAAAGATGCATGGCATTAAGGGGAAAGTAGTAGCATGGATAGAGGATTGGTTAATTAATAGAAAGCAAAGAGTGGGGATTAATGGGTGTTTCTCTGGTTGGCAATCAGTAGCTAGTGGTGTCCCTCAGGGATCAGTGTTGGGCCCACAACTGTTCACAATTTACATAGATGATTTGGAGTTGGGGACCAAGGGCAATGTGTCCAAGTTTGCAGACGACACTAAGATAACTGGTAAAGCAAAAAGTGCAGAGGATACTGTAAGTCTGCAGAGGGATTTGGATAGGCTAAGTGAATGGGCTAGGGTCTGGCAGATGGAATACAATGTTGACAAATATGAGGTTATCCATTTTGGTAGGAATAACAGCAAAAGGGATTATTATTTAAATGATAAAATATTAAAACAGGCTGCTGTGCAGAGAGACCTGGGTGTGCTAGTGCATGAGTCGCAAAAAGTTGGTTTTCAGGTGCAACAGGTGATTAAGAAGGCAAATGGAATTTTGTCCTTCATTGCTAGAGGGATGGAGTTTAAGACTAGGGAGGTTCTGCTGTAATTGTATAAGGTGTTAGTGAGGCCACACCTGGAGTATTGTGTTCAGTTTTGGTCTCCTTACTTGAGAAAGGACGTACTGGCACTGGAGGGTGTGCAGAGGAGATTCACTAGGTTAATCCCAGAGCTGAAGGGATTGGATTACGAGGAGAGGTTGAGTAGACTGGGACTGTACTCGTTGGAATTTAGAAGGATGAGGGGGGATCTTATAGAAACATATAAGATTATGAAGGGAATAGATAGGATAGATGTGGGCAGGTTGTTTCCATTGGCGGGTGAAAGCAGAACTAGGGGGCATAGCCTCAAAATAAGGGGAAGTAGATTTAGGACTGAGTTTAGGAGGAACTTCTTCACCCAAAGGGTTGTGAATCTATGGAATTCCTTGCCCAGTGAAGCAGTAGAGGCTCATTCATTAAATGTTTTTAAGATAAAGATAGATAGTTTTTTGAAGATAAAGGGATTAAGGGTTATGGTGTTCGGGCCGGAAAGTGGAGCTGAGTCTACAAAAGATCAGCCATGAACTCATTGAATGGTGGAGCAGGCTCGAGGGGCCAGATGGCCTACTCCTAGTTCTTATGTTCTTATGTTGGGCAAGAAAGTGAAGTTTAGGTTAAAATTAGATCAGCCACAATCATATTGAATGGTGGAGCAGGCTTGAGGGGCCGAATGGCCTACTTCTGCTCCTAAGTCCTCTGTTCCTTTGTAAGACTGGAGTGTTCGGCCACACCTGAAGGAACTTCCTGCTGACTTTTCCATCCCACCATTGGGACCATGAGAAAATTTTGCTTTTAGTGTTTTAACTAGCAATATTAGACTGAAGAAATACTACTGGGAAACAGCTTTAGTTGTTAATTGCAATCATTCCAGTTTTTGAGATGTCCATTTGTCAAGATGATAAATGTCTTGAGGATAAAAATAGAGTAGATAAGGGTATTAACAGCTGAATTATTAAGTTTGCTGATGACCTATAAAGGAAAAATGTGTAAAAAGGCTGAACTTGAGGGAGAGGTTCAAATATTGAACCAATGATTGACGAGTGGCATTTAACTTGTCTAACTCTGATCTAAGCACCTGGAAATCCATTGACACTCTGCCTGTTTTACACACACAAAATGTGAATTCTCTGTCCTTACAGATGTCAAACGGGAACAAAATGCACCAAGAATGGCAGGCAGCATGCAGATCGGGGCCGTCGTGAACGCCGTCGAGGTTCACGACGGCGCGGGAGTGGAGAATCCCGCCCCATATTTGAGCTGATGCCAGTGACCTTAAAGACACAGCTGCAGGCTGCTACCAAAAAGATGAGCAAAATGTTCCAGTTTTGTTTCCTTCCACAGTCCAAAGGTGTGCAGGTTAGGTGGGGTTACAGGAATGAGAGGAGGGGCGGGGGGGGGTTGATTAAGGGGGGGGGTTTGAGTGGGGAGCGGGCTGAGGTAGGGTGCTCTTTTGGTGGGTTGTTGCAGGCTTGATGGGCTGAATGGCCTCCTTCTACACTTTAGGGATTCTATGGAACCCCCGCTCACACATAAGGGGGGGACCCCCCACCCACTCCCACCAGTGGATCTTCCGAGAGTAACCACCCTGGCAATGCCAGGGGCAGTACCAGGGTATTGCCAGGACATGTCCCTTTCCCTCCAGGGGTTATACCTACATATGTGCCCCTGGCAGGTTTCCCTTGATGGCTTCATGTTTTTCAAAAGCGGTTATAAACTTTTCCGATGTGACGTCACGCCAGCGAGGGGAGAATTCTAAATGTGGGAAAACATATGGCGGAAAAGCCTAATAATTACATTGAAATTTATTTAAATGAGGTTCCCACCCGGGGAATCTTCCAGGAGAGACAGAGTCCCTGTTTCATCAGACTTTGCCTGCAGTTCATGGCCTTCAGATCATGGCCTATCTTCAGGTCCTGCCTTCAGGAATCCAACACCCACAGTCTTATTGGAGAGAAATTTAGCTGGATTTTGTTTGAAGAGGCTTCGCAACAACTTTCTGGAGAGTATCTTTTATCTCTTTGCTGCTGAAATAAAGAGAGAGAGCAAAATGGAACTTGGTGGGTCTGAAAAACATTCCAGTGCCATAATATTCAATCACCACCTGTTACCCGGCAGTATATGGCCTTTTGGGCCAGTTCATTGGTCATCAGCCAATGTGCCTTATCAAATTTTGGTCGATGGTGGTCTTGTGAAACACCTTGGAATATTTTACTTTGAGAGATGTTATTGCTGCTATAAACATCCTGCTTCACGCAGTCTAATGAAATTGTTAGCGTAGGTTAAAGGTGAACAATGCCTGTCAACCATATATCACTTTAACAAAAGATGCTGCAGTTGTCCAGTAATGTTGCAAAATCTACCACCTAGGAATTTGATCACACCTACATGCACCAGTGGCTTTCGATCTGAGAGCTGTGAATACCTGCTGGATAAGACTAGCAGTTCACCACTGAAGCCCAAAGGAACTGCAGCCTGCACGATGTCCTGCAGGTATTGTGAATTTGGGGGCAAAGCCAGTCAGGAGGTGGAGAGGGCAAGTCAGGAAAGGGTTGATCAGTAAAGCAGTGGCCAGCACCAGCCCGGGATTTTCCTGCAGAGCTGTGAAAGGAAGCTCCTTTCAGCTCCACAATTGGGTAAATATATTTTACTGAATCTACCTTTTTTGGTGGCAGCCTCGATTGATCCCTTTAAGAACGGCTGACTAGGCTACATGTGAACTTGTGAATGCAACCAGCTGAACTGGGTTTTAATACAACATATATTAATGCAATTAAAGCCTATTTCGACTTGCACCTTTGTAGTCACATCATTTTATACACTAATAACAGCAAAAGAGAAAAGTGTTACAGCATTGTTGCTTCTGAGTAGAGAGAGGATTTTTTTTTTTTAATGCTGCTTGACCTGGAAAAGGTTGGAACTGATAGCATGCTAAAAACGGAAGATACCTTTCTTCAATGCTAAACTGATGAACATAAAAGAAGCCCTAAATTATAAATAAAATTCCGGCGAGACCAGTAATAGTTGTGTCTGTTAATAGCAATGACCCAATTAAAACATTGTTCAGATTTATTAGACTCCAATCCTCCCACTTGGAAATCATCCTTCCATCACGAGTCCCCTGCAGAGATTCCAATTGAGTTGATATTGCTATTACTTACGCTGTTTTGCTTTTTTACTTAAAGATTAGACCAGCTCATCTTGTAGGTAATTATTATATGAATGTTTGAATAATTATTCTTCAAAACTTAGCTGAATTTCTTTCATTACTGAGCATCGTTCTAAATGGCTCAGTTGGACTAAACAGTATCTGTACTTTTCCCCGAACAGGCACCGGAATGTGGCGACTAGGGGGCTTTTCACAGTAACTTCATTTGAAGCCTACTTGTGACAATAAGCGATTTTCAATATTCATTTCATTTCATTTCACTTTAACTGAGATACATTATTATAAAAAAGATGAGTCCCAATTTTCTGATTTCCATTTATTTTTCCACACCCACTGTACTTAGTTCTTATTCATGACTGGTTGTACCTCAGTAGTCTTGCTAACTGACTTATTGCCTTCCTCAGTTTCTTCCTTGTCTATCTCTTCACTAAAGCCAATCTCAAACTTTCCTCCTATTCCACCATTCATTGACCTTGCCCCTTCAAGCCCACAAATTGCTTACTTAATCATAGAATCCCTACAGTGCAGAAGGAGGTCATTCGGCCCATCGAGTCTGCATTAGCCCTCTGAAAGAGCACCCTACCAGGCCCAATTCCCCACCCTATCCCCGTAACCCCACCTAGGAGCAATTTAGCATGGCCAATCCACCTAACATGTACATCTTTGGACTGTGGGAGGAAACCGAACACCCAGAGGAAATCCACGCAGAGGAAGAACGTGCAAACTCCACAGACAGTCACCCGAGGTCGGAATCGAACCTGGGTCTTTGGTGCTGTGAGGCAGCAGTGTTAACCATTCTGCCAGCCATTCAGACTATTATCTGAAAGACTATTCAAATTGGCATGAACCTTGTGAAAAAATATGCTGACAGCACTCACTATTATTAAAGTGTAAATCAGATGGCAACTTCCGGTGACCACATTTGCACAGTTAGATGCAGAAGTCAAGAAGCGGCTGTCCAAGCAGCCTTGCTCTTCTAGAAACTTCACTGGACTAAATCCGACTTGTCGACCCAGCAGCCCTCAGGCAACTATCCTTCACCAAATCATCCTGAAAAATTACCTCTCTTGTAAAACATTCTTCATTCACAACTTTGTTCTCACTAAATCTGGCTCACTGCTATCTGCGAGGCCTCTTACACTTTAAATAGTACTATATCCGCCAAATCATCACAAATGTATCATTCTAATTGATATCTTAGTTTTTTCCTCATGTTATCCCTTTTTCCTCAAATGAGCAACACACACTCATTTTAGGACTTGCGTAACACTTGCTGAAGACTCTCAAACATCCATTAATCTGCATTTGCCTTCCACCAATTCTTTTGGCTTTCTCTGACTATCTCAAATTATCTGACTATCTCACCTGATGAAGGAGCTGCGCTCCGAAAGCTAGTGATTCGAAACAATCCTGTTGGACTTTAACCTACTGTTGTAAGACTTCTTACTATGCCCACCCAGTCCAACGCTGGCATATCCACATCATATCTCAAATTATACCAACTATGTGTGTCCAAAATCAAAGCTGTGTGTGTTTGGAGTCACTGGTTGCACTGATTGACCCAACCTCACCAGATTCCCAGCTCCATCATCTGCCCTTCAGATAATTATGCTTTCATAGTTCCTGTTCTTTGTGCTTTCTCCCACTCTGCTCTCAGCTTCCTCAGCAGATCACCGCCACCACCACCTGCTTCCTTGAGCCCCACCAATTCACTTGATTCTTGCCAACCTCCTCAGTCTTATCGAGAGGTTCACAATGTCCGCAATATCCCACTTTCTTCAAAGCCATATCTATTCCCACCTCAACAACCTCATCCAAAACTTTGTCCATTTTCTTCTAACTCTATCTTAAATCTTCCCTTCCTTTTCACAATCTTGGAATAAACTTTTATCCTGCAATTGTGCTCCCACACCTCACCGCTTTATACAACTCCTCCAATCTGGCTTTTGCTTCATTCACCGTACTGGCTGCACTAATGAAAATCAAAATATTATTTTGAGCAACTATGACCTACCCTAATCTTCCTCATCTTCCTCATCCTGACTTTTGCTTCAAGACCGATGACTGCTCCATCTTCTCGCAAAAGGAGTGAAGGTTTAAGCTGGGAGATAGGTGTGGATCAAGTGGATTGCTTTTTCCTAGTTCGTCTTGGGTTTCTCGAGAGTTGTTGCACCTACAACCCTTTGACAAAGTCTTAAATTCTTATACATAATGGTTCCATTCCTTTCTCCCGCTTTCTCAATACTTAGTTTCTATTATCTAATTTCCTGTTTATCCTGACAGAATATTTGTGTAAATAGCTGTTCTCATTGCTATTGCCATCCTTTTCTTCGGCGGTCATGATAGACCTTAACTTGTGCCTTAGTGTAAAATGAATGACAATGAGTTGGAAATAAAAGATTGGGAGAGTTATAAAATGGGCTGCTGGCTTACTGTCATTTAACATTATTGTGCAGAGTCAAGATCTACCCCGTTGCCTCGTGAATACCAGAAACCACAACTGGTGGTGGAGGAAATCTTAATTTTGCTATGTTGTACTACAGAAATGTCTAGACACAAATACATTATGGGATTGACTTAAACATCAGGCTTCACGGTAGCACAGTGGTTAGCACTGTTGCTTCGCAGTACCAGGGTCCCAAGTGCGATTTCTGGCTTGGGTCACTGTGTGGAGTCTACACGTTCTCCCTGTGTCCGCATGGGATTCCTCCGGGTGCTCCGGTTTCCTCCCACAAGTCCTGAAAGATGTGCTGTTAGGTAATGTGGACATTCTGAATTCTCCCTCCATGTACCTGAATAGCTGCCGGAATGTGTCGACTCGGGGCTTTTCACAGTAACTTCATTGCAGTGTAAGCCTACTTGTGACAATAAAGATGATTAATTATCAATTTATTATTAATTAATTCTTGATTAATTAATTAATTATTGAGTGGGTGGTGTGAAGTACTTGTGCTGCTTTCTCAAGGTGCTAGTGAGAAACTGGAGCCACTTTGAGGATTAGCCTCATTTCGGTATAAACCTCATGCAGTGAAAGCAGATCGAGTGTTTGCAGGCAATTTACTAGAGAAGGTGAGACGAGAATTTAGCAGCTCTGATGCAGAATTAAGTCTGACGTAGAGACCAAAGGTAATTGTGGGGACATCTGGGACAGAGGCAGTCACCAATGAGGCAGATTTTATGAAGCCAGGAAAAGCATTTATCCTCTTTCTGGCCTTTCAAAAAAAAAAAGACTGTACATTTTTTCTGAACAGCTTGCAGCAGTCCAGCTAAGGATGGCTGGTCATACTTTAAAAACAAAAATTATTCCCTTCTCAAGCGTTACAAAGCTTGAGTGGACAGCGCAAGCCCCTAATCCAGCTCCTTGATTGCTCCAAATACAATTCAAATCCAATCCAATTCAAGGTTCCCAGAAAAGGGATATATTAGATCCTATCTGACAAGAACAGGCATTGCACCTGATCTCACGCTTGATCTCAGCCAAAATCTTGAGGCTGGCCATACTGTTCAATGGCTGCTGGCAATGGGAAGAGCATGACTGATGCACATTTTACCGATTCTTACCTCAAAATGCCATGTGGATCTATTTACGTCAGAGGGCCTTGAATTGTATGTTATAAATCAGCTTTGTGGGCTGTTCATGTGAACACCCCAATGACCCCTGCAGCTGAATTTGGAGCAGGAACTAACTGGTCCTGCAATTTTCTGGGTCCAATTTCCACATTCCTATCAGATGTTCATGAAAATCGGTGTAGTGGCTGCCCGTGTAGTGGCTGCAGCTGGCCCCATTTGGTGCATTCTGTATTCCCTGAAAATTCTAAAATCTCAGTTATAGCAGATTTGTCACAAATACTTATCAAGAAGAGCACGCACTTGTAAAATTCTTCCTAATTCCTGTCTGTCCATGACTAGTAACAACCCCAACTACTATGGAATTTATTTTTTGACTGTTAATTACTTCAAAAAGTAAGTGAATTAATCAATGTGTGACATAGAAATTAGTGCAAATTCTGAAAAGATACATTAGGCAATAATGTCAAGCTGCATTTTTATCCGTGTTTGGTTTTAAAATTGCAGCATAATTCCCAAATTGAGCGGAATCTCAGAATTGATGACATCAGGGAAACTGCGACCAAGAGGTGGCCTCGACAGTACACACTGCAGTAGGCACAAAGTTGGCTTTCTATCTACCTTTGATGGACTCTCAATTATCTTACTAGTAATTTTAAAGTTGGCTAGGTTTTATGCCAGCATGGACTTCCTGCAGTATTCTCCACTGGTGCCTGCCATGGTGGATCGGGAAACACGCGCTAGGTTTTATGCCTGCCTGGACTTCCTGCAGTATTCTCCACTGGTGCCTGCCATGGTGGATTGGGAAACACGATGGTGGCCGGTATTAAACTGTTTTGCATCCCAATTCTGCACCATGCCAGAGGAAAAACACACCAGTCTGGAAGACGTCTGGAACAACATAGTGTGTAGAAATCAGGACTTAACTGAAGAATGCCTAGGGCTGCCTTTGCAGCTCGGGATGGAGGCCATCAGTGACCCTGGAACTCAACAGTTGTGGGTGGGCAGAGGAGGGTCTATCAGGTGAATCTTTCCGATTCAGTGTCATCGAGGAGATCCATCTTCCAGCCTTAGCATAGACTGCAAGTTCCTGGAGATCCATCTTCTTTTTCAGGAGTTCCATTCTCTTTCCTCAAGTGTGGGGCAGTCAATTTGGGTGCCTTTTAAATATGGTACCCAAATATGATGGCGGGACCTGTACAACCAAACCCGCCACATCACTGAATACGACCTAACCTTCTGGATGTATAATTAATGAGGTCGGGGGTCAGGAGATATGGTGTGGTTTCCTGTCATCCTCCGCAGTGGGAAGCACTCCCCGTCCCCACCACTGTCACGGGACTTAGTCCCAGGTGGGAGAATTCCACCCGTAATGAAAGGTATAAATATGTACAACAGTGTAATTGTTTTATTAACAAGAGTACACTCACTTCTTGGGAGCTGGAAATGCAGAATTTGCTTGTCGATATCCTGCATCGTCCCGATTGAGTCGATTGTTGTCGCATTAAAAGCTGAAGTCCTGGAATACATGAGCAGGAACTCCCATAAGTCTGTATGCAGCGGTGTACCCAATTCCAAAGAAGAGCCATTCGACTTGAAATGTTAACTCTCTCTCCACAGATGTTGCTGAATCTGCTGAATCCGAGCACTTCCTGTTTTTACTTCTATCTGTACACAGTATGCATTTAAACATTTCAGTTTTTAATGAAAGGGGAACTAACTCTGGTTGAAGCTGTAGCAAGACTAGGTTTAGGAGAGTAATGTAGAGAAAATGTAAAAAATAAGGCTGGCTCTTGGAGGGAGATAAGTGGTCTGTGGAGGAAAATGGAGAAAAGGGACAGTGGTAGCATAGGTGGTGGGAGGGGGTAGAAAAGTGCAAGCAAGGACTGGGTTGAAAGCAAAATTAACCTTATTTGTTCCATTCTAGAACCCATGGATTTTCCTTGAAGTATTTATCAGCCTAGAATCATAGAATCCCTACAGTGCAAAAGGGGGCCATTTGACCCATTTGAGTCTGCACCAACCCGCCGAAAGAGCACTCTACCAGGTCCACTCCCCCGCCCTATCCTTGTAACCCTGTAACCTAACCTGCAATGTAAGCCTCTTTTCTGACATTTAACTGTCAAATGCATCTCTGCTCTTAGTGTACTCTTACACCCAATGCTGCTTTCTGTACTCTGAGTAAGCAGGAATAATTGGGAAGTTGATTTTTCTTTTCACAATTTGTTTTTCAATTTCTTCCATGGTTCACCACCCTCAGCTTTGCGTTCTTAATCTTTTAATCTTTCATTCTTCTTCCTAAGGCCTCCACCGCTATCCAAATGCACAAGGTCGCGTTCCTGCATAACAGTCACTCACCCAAGGACCATCTGTCGCCATCCCCATCTGGATCAATCACCAGCGCAGTGACATATATTGCAAATGCGAAGAGTGAGCCCAGTAGAATACAAAGGAGCACAGATGCAGAAGGAGTAGTAACTGCTGAGCATGCAGTCAGTCCCCTGATGAGGAAAATGCCACTTATGTGGTCAGCCATGCCGGAGGCTGCAGACAGGTTGAGAAAGACAGGCGGCATAGTTTATCTTGTCAGAGTCACATGGGATGTCACTTGTGACTTTGACGGGAGCTGTTTTGGTACTGTAATAGTGGTGGAAACCTGATGGATGGATTCAAACATGGAGTTCTGGGAAAGATAGGCACAGATCTGGGAGGGCAGCGTCTTCTCGGTGTGAAGTGTGCCTGCCTGAACGGGGAGCTGGGATGTCAATTTGCATGCAGTGCACCTAATGTTAGTTGTAGGACACTGTTAAAAATATGTCTACATGTCTGCAGGTAGAGCTTGTGCTGAGAATACTCAAACTTGCTATTCTGGGTCATGAGTAACCTCACCAGTGGTCCTTCAAGGGACTACCGGAGGTTGCTCAAAAAACAACCAGTAATGTTAGTTACATTTCTGTGGAGCCAGGAGGGGTACGAGTACATTTATTGGTTTGACACCAGGATACTTTGAGAGTGTATGTCCTCAGGTCTTCTACTGCTGTTCCACCATATGTACAGTGGTTTAACGGAAAACTCGTTTGCAAACTGGATTTTTGCCAAAGTTGCAGCAGCACAGTGGGAGAAGCCCTGAGGAAATTAAATGCTGTAATTCACGGAATTTATAATCGAGACTTTGTGATAATTATGCATTTCAAATTGCAGCTCAGCAAAGTATGGAGATACCCAGTCATTTACTAAACGTTTCAGTTTATGAAGTCTTTCTGCAACATTTTCAGGTAACTAAAATAACATTCCAGTTTCAGTGAAGTCCAATAGGTTTATTTACCTTTCTGTGACACTGGTGCTTTTTATTGTCAATTTGATGAGCTTTGTTCTTGATAGAAATCACCGAAAAGAAATTGACATTGCAACCTTATACAACGAAGGGCATTTGCACAAGCAGCACCAACACCAGGGGTCAAGGAAGCCCAGTGGGAATTTTAATGACCGTAATTAAAAGCTAAGAAAGAGAATCTCCTTGTATGAGTGATAGCATCCAGGTCAAAAGGGCAGAGAGTGGAATATTGCCATAATTAATTCAGTGATATCTGCAAAGGTAATAGCAGGTGGCATTAAAATGTCATGGTGGCTGTCCATGGTATGAGTGAGAGACACATTCAAGCAGATCTTGGGGGTAATGTATGGCCCCTGAATCCTATTTTGGGAAGGAAAAAATTAACTGGGCAAGTTGATGCAGGAAGATTCAATTCATAGAATCCCTAGGGTGCAGAAGGAGGCCATTCGGCCAATCAAATATGCACTGACCCTTGGAAAGAGCACCTTCCTTAGGCCCATTCCTCTACCCTATCCCAGTAATCCCACCTAACCTTTTGGACATTAAGGGACAATTTAGCATGCCAATCCACCTAACCCGTGTTGTGTCGGTTGTTCCGATACACAAATGAACCAACACGGTTGTATATGGTACAATTCTGTTTTATTGTCTTGTACAATTATAACTAATAACTGCTGGCTGAGGTTCGTGCTTCACCAGCTAACCTGTGGACCCAGCCCTAGCACTATCTTAGTGAGGCACTCAGCACATGGTGCATGTCTGAGTGGCACGCTGTGAGCTCTGTGCTTTGAGCTATCTCCTGATAGAATGAGCGGGAACTGTGGTGTTCCCTGTTTTATAGTGTGTGTGCTCTCACTGGTGATTGGCTGCGATGTTGTGTGTGTGTTGGTTGGCCCAACTACCTGTCCATCAGTGTGTGTGTGATTACACCATGATATGCTAATGTGGATATCATGACAACCCGCACATCTTTGGACTGGGAGGAAACCGGAGCACCTGGAGGAAACCCACGCAGACATGGGAGAAAGTGCAAACTCCACACAGTCACCCAAGGTTGGAATTGAACCCGGGTCCTTGATGCTGTGAGGCATCAGTGCTAACCACTTGTGCCACCGATTGTAACTTCATTCTTGAACACAAAAGGTACTTTTTAATAAAAATTGTTCAGCAGCCTCATGGCTATAGCTAGCTTCCAAAATGTCTCTGCCTAGGAGTCTCGCTCACCATGGGGTGATTCCACACACTAGAGTCCCGAATAGTCGCACAGGTCATGTGACCTGTATTCTGTTGTCTTGCCCTTAAAGGGACAATCACCATATACCCCACCCTATTTACACAATCTTCAATAACTAATTCACGCAGTCCATGAATTAGACAATTATAAATCAAGTCTTTGAGAGGTTTTTCAATTTCATGTCAAGCGGCGTAATTATGTTGTGTGAGATGCTTTCTCAGGCTCGGTGCTAACAGGAACTGCAATACTGGGTACCTCTCCTGGCATGGGTGATTCATCACTATTTCCTTCCATGGAGATATCAGTTATGTCGATAACGGGTTGCGCAAGTACTTTGATGCTTACAGGTTCAAAAACAGTTGGTGGCAGCACTCACTGCTGGAGCGCCTGTCTACTTCTCAAGTGGTCCACGTGTTTATGAACAACTTGTCAGTCCACGCCCACTTGGTAAGAAAGGGATCCGGTCTTCGAAACAATCGTTCCAGTGATCCAACTTGATCCACTACCAAAGTTTCTCTCGTATATGGCTTAATTTACCATAAATGATCATGCTGTACTATGTGAATCATGGCTTACTTTCTAATTACTTTCACTGGCTTCCACCCGCTGGAAAATTTGGAAACGCAAGGGTCAGTCTCGTTCGGAGATGACGTTTCATTAGTAGTTCGGCTGATAGAACTCTCGTTGTTGCATGTGGAGTGGTACGTAAGGAAGAATTGAGATTTTGGTTTCCAAGGTTCCTCCTGACATTTTCGTTAGGCCAGACATGAAAGTTTGGATGGCTCTCTCAGCTAGTCTTTTTGATGCTGGGTGGGAAGGCACAGTTCTAATGTGCTCAATACCACAGAGTGGTGAAATTTTAAAACTCAGCACTTAGAATCATAGAATCATAGAGGTTTACAGCATGGAAACAGGCCTTTCGGCCCAACCAGTCCACGCCGCCCAGTTTTTACCATTAAGCTAGTCCCAGTTGCCCGCACTTGGCCCATAACCCTCTATACCCATCTTACCCATGTAACTAAATGCTTTTTAAAAGGCACAATTGTACCCGCCTCTACTACTACCTCTGGCAGCACATTCCAGACACTCACTACCCTCTGAGTGAAAAAATTGCCCCTCTGGGCCCTTCTGAATCTCTCCCCTCTCACCTTAAACCTATGCCCTCTAGTTTTAGACTCCCCTACCTTTGGGAAAAGATGTTAACTATCTACCTTATCTATGCCCCTCATTATTTTATAGACCTCTATAAGATCACCCCTAAGCCTCCTACGCTCCAGGGAAAAAAGTCCCAGTCTATCCAGCCTCTCCTTATAACTCAAAACATCAAGTCCCGGTAACATCCTAGTAAATCTTTTCTGCACTCTTTCTAGTTTAATAATATCCTTTCTATAATAGGGTGACCAGAACTGCACACAGTATTCCAAGTGTGGCCGTACCAATGTCTTGTACAACTTCAACAAGACGTCCCAACTCCTGTATTCAATGTTCTGACCAATGAAACCAAGCATGTCGAATGCCTTCTTCACCACCCTGTCCACCTGCGGCTCCACCTTCAAGGAGCTATGAACCTGTACTCCTAGATCTCTTTGTTCTACAACTCTCCCCAACGCCATACCATTAACTGAGTAGGTCCTGGCCTGATTCGATCTGCCAAAATGCATCACCTCACATTTATCTAAATTAAACTCCATCTGCCATTCGTCGGCCCACTGGCCTAATTGATCAAGATCCCGTTGCAATCCTAGATAACCTTCTTCACTATCCACTGTGCCACCAATCTTGGTGTCATCTGCAAACTTACTAACCATGCCTCCTAAATTCTCATCCAAATCATTAATATAAATCACAAATAACAGTGGACCCAGCACCGATCCCTGAGGCACACCACTGGTCACAGGCCTCCAGTTTGAAACACAACCCTCTACAACCACCCTCTGTCTTCTGTCGTCCAGCCAATTTTGAATCCAATTGGCAACCTCACCCTGGATCCCGTGAGCTTTAACCTTCTGCAACAACCTACCATGCGGTACCTTGTCAAAGGCTTTGCTAAAGTCCATGTAGACGTCTACTGCACTGCCCTCATCTACCTTCTTGGTCACCCCCTCAAAAAACTCAATCAAATTTGTGAGACATGATTTTCCACGCACAAAGCCATGCTGACTGCCCCGAATCAGTCCTTGCCTCTCTAAATGCTTCTGGATCCTGTCTCTCAGAATACCTTCTAGCAACTTACCTACTACAGACGTTAGGCTCACCGGTCTGTAGTTCCCAGGCTTTTCCCTGCTGCCCTTCTTAAACAAGGGCACAACATTCGCTACTCTCCAATCTTCAGGCACCTCACCTGTGGCTGCCGATGATTCAAATATCTCTTTTAGGGGACCCGCAATTTCCTCCCTAGCCTCCCACAACATCCTGGGATACATTTCATCAGGTCCCGGGGATTTATCTACCTTGATGCGCTTTAAGACTTCCAGCACCACCTCCTCTGTAATATGCACACTTCTCAAGACATCACTATTTATTTCCCTTAGTTTCCTAACATCCATGCCTTTCTCCACCGTGAATACCGATGAGAAATATTCATTCAGGATCTCACCCAACTCTTGTGGCTCTGCACATAGATGTCCTTGTTGATCCTTAAGAGGCCCTACTCTGTCCCTAGTTACTCTTTTTCCCTTTATGTATCTGTAGAAGCTCTTTGGATTCTCCTTTGCATTATTTGCCAAAGCAATTTCATGTCCCCTTTTTGCCCTCCTGATTTCCCTCTTAACTCTATTTCGACAATCTCGATACTCTTCAAGGGATCCACTTGATCCCAGTTGTTTATGTACGTCATATGCCTCCTTCTTCTTTTTGACCAGAGTCTCAATATCTCGAGTCATCCAGGGTTCCCTACTTCTACCAGCCTTGCCCTTCACTCTAAAGGGAATGTGCATACCCTGAACCCTGGTTAACACATTTTTAAAAGCCTCCCATATACCAGCCGTCCCTTTGCCTGCCAACAGTCTCCCCCAATCTACCTCTGAAAGTTCCTGTCTGATACCATCAAAATTGGCCTTGCCCCAATTAAGAATTTTAACTCTTGGGCCAGACCTATCATTCTCCATAGCTATCTTAAAACTAATGGAGTTATGGTCACTTGTCCCAAAGTGATCCCTCACTAAGACTTCTGTCACTTGCCCTTCCTTATTTCCCAAGACAAGGTCAAGTTTTGCCCCCTCTCTAGTCGGTCCATCCACATACTGAATGAGAAATTCCTACTGAATACACTCAACAAATTTCCCTCCATCCAAGCCCCTAATGCTATGGCTGTCCCAGTCAATGTTGGGAAAGTTAAAGTCCCCTACTATTACCACCCTATTTTTCTTGCAGCTATCTGTAATCTCCTTACATATTTGCTCCTCAATTTCCCGCTGACTATTTGGGGGCCTGTAGTACAGTCCTATCAAGGTGATCTCTCCCTTCTTATTTTTCAGTTCCACCCATATAGACTCAGTGGGCGAACCCTTGGATATATCCCCTCTAAGTACTGCCGTGATGTTCTCCCTAATCAAAAACGCCACTCCCCCTCCTCTCTTACCTCCTGTTCTATCCTTTCTATAGCATCTGTACCCCGGAACATTGAGCTACCAGTCCTGCCCCTCCCTTAGCCATGTTTCAGTCATAGCTATAATATCCCAGTCCCATGTGCCCATCCATGCCCTGAGTTCATCCGCTTTGCCCGTCAGGCCCCTTGCATTGAAATAAACGCAGTTTAATGTAGACTTTCCTTGCTCTCTGCCCTGCTTTCTCTGGTCATGCTTTACACACTCTCCCTTCCTGCCTTTTGTTTCCGTCCCCACTGACTTCCTACATCGGTTCCCATCCCCCTGCCACATTAGTTTAAACCCTCCCCAACTGCACTAGCAAACACACCCCCGAGAACATTGGTTCCGGTCCCACTCAGATGCAGACCGTCCGATTTGTACAGGTCCCACCTCCCCCAGAACTGGTTCCAATGTCCCAGGAATTTGAAACCCTCCCTCTTGCACCATCTCTCAAGCCACGTATTCATCCTGACATTCCTACTCTGACTAGCTCGTGGCACTGGTAGCAATCCTGAGATTACTACCTTTGAGGTCCTACTTTTTAGTTTAACTCCTAACTCCCTAAATTCAGCTTGTAGGACCTCATCCCGTTTTTTACCTATATCGTTGGTGCCTATATGCACCACGACAGCTGGCTGTCCACCCTCTCCCTCCAGAATGCCCTGCAGCCGCTCCGAGACATCCTTGACCCTTGCACCAGGGAGGCAACATACCAACCTGGATTCTCGTTTGCGTCCGCAGAAACGCCTGTCTATTCCCCTTACAATTGAATCCCCTATCACTATAGCTCTGCCACTCTTTTTCCTGCCCTTCTGTGCAGCAGAGCCAGCCACGGTGCCATTAACCTGGCTGCTGCCACCTTCCCCTGGTGAGCCATCTCCCCCAACAGTTTCCAAAACGGTAAATCTGTTTTGGAGGGCGATGACCGCAGGGGATCCCTGCACTGCCTTCCTACTCTTCCTCTGTCTGTTGGTCACCCATTCCCTATCTGCCTCAGTAATTTTAATCTGCGGTGTGACCAACTCACTGAATGTGCTATCCACAACTTCCTCAGCATCGCGGATGCTCCAAAGTGAATCCATCCGCAGCTCCAGAGCCGTCAAGCGGTCTAACAGGCGCTGCAGTTGGACGCACTTCTTGCAGATGAAGGAGTCAGGGACACCAGAAGGGTCCCTGAATTGCCACATCTCACAAGAGGAGCATGACACGGGTCTGAGCTCTCCTGCCATGACTGAAACCTGAAGTTAAATTTGAACTACACTTGTTAATATGTTTCCATTGTCTGATATCATGAATTCAGGAATCCGTGAGTTAAAAGGCATTGGCATAATCTTTCGATGGTAGCATGCGATGTAGGTGATTTCACCTCTAAAATGTTCATCCATTTAGTCTGCGCATCAATCACGAGCAAAAACATCGTGCCCAGGAATGGACCAACATAATCGATATGGATTCGCACCCATGGCCGGCCAGGCCATTCCCTCGGATGCAGTGGGGCTGGAGCAGGCAACGTTTGTTGCAGTTGGTACTGTTGACAGTGCTTGACTAGCTTCTTGACATCGGAATCAATACCAGGCCAACACACAACTCCTGGCAAACATCTTCATGTTAGAGATGCCAGAATGAGTGCTGTGTATTTCAGTTAAGAGAATCTCTCTGCCTGGTCCAGGAATGACTACTTATTCGCCCCAGAGTATGATGCAATCCTGATAACGCAATTCATTCTTGTGGATAAAGAATGGTTTCATTTCCCTGGAAACTGGCTCATTTATCCATCCTGTATAAGTATTTTGTCTCACTTTGAACAGGAGCGGATCTCAATTTGTTCAGTTCCTGATCTGCTTCGCCGAGACTGATAATGTGTCTAAAGAATTCAATGTCATGATGATTTCTTGTACATGTGATACTTTCTTATAAGGGTAGGTGGCTAAGAGCATCTGCATTTGTTTTGTGTGTTCCAGGTTGGTACTTGAAAGTATAATCATAGGCGGAAATGGCGCGCATCGTTGAATTCTTGCCGAGGCAATCGGCACGATAGCCTTGTCCTCTTTGAAGAGATCCAAGAATGGTTTGTGATCCGAAATGATGGGAATTTCTTGACGCCGAAGACTATTGATATCCCTTCTCGATTTGTGAGTGTCTTTTATGACCTCTGAGAGAGTTATTAACACATGCCCTATCGGCCTTTAAGAGCCGTCATCCATTTCGTGGGACAATAAAGTAATCTTTATTGTCACAAGTAGGCTTACATTAACACTGCAATGAAGTTACTGTGAAAAGCCCCTAGTCGCCACATTACGGCGTCTGTTCGGGTACACGGAGGGAAAATTCAGAATGTCCAAATTACCTAACAGCACGTCTTTCGGGACTTGTGGGAGGAAACCGGAGCACCCAGAGGAAACCCACGCAGACACTGGGAGAACATGCAGACTCCACACAAACAGTGACCCAAGCCGGGAATCAAACCTGGGACCCTGACGCTGTGAAGCAACAGTGCTATCCACTGTGCTACTGTGCTGCCCACCAATACCGCACCAACATAATATGGAAAGGTGTTGCAGGTCAATATCAGTTATTTAGATGGGTTGAAGTATACTAACAGTTTTAAGGAATACAGCAAATGCTTTACTCTATTGAAAGCGTCTTCCTGGAGAGCCTTCCTAGGAAAATGAAAGTATTTCTTTAGCCAATACTGTTGATAAGTTTGGTTTTATAAAAAAAAAAACAAGGTCCAAAGTAGTTTACCATTTACTAAAACGATTTAAGTTCAGTTGTTTGTGGGAGCAGGCACCTCCTTTATCGCCTTGACCTTGTCTTTCATGGGGTGTAATCCTTGTGCATCTACACGATTCCCCAGGTAGGTCACCTCAGTGGCTTGATAGGCACACTTTGCTTTCTTGAGGTGACTTCCAGCCTTCTCTTTAACACCTCCTCTAAGTTTGCAGATGCTTGACCTCTGTGGATCCAGTTATATGGGCATCATAAAGATATACTGCAACCTGTGATAGTCCTGTAGCAGGCTTTCCATTGTCTTTTGGAATATTGCACATGCCAAGGATATGCAGAAAGTCAGGCACGTGCACTGGAATAGACCTTTTGCGTGTTTATCATGACATATACCCCCGGAAAGCATAATTTAATTAGATTTGCTGATACACGTGACTCATATCCAGCTTTGTGTAAATTGACCTCTTGCCAGCTTTACATTCAGTCTTGGGATTGGATATTTATGCATATTGGTGACCTGATAACTGTTAGCTTGTAATCACTGCAAATGTGAATGGTCTTGTCCGGTTCCAATACGGGGACTATAGGTGCTACCCATTCTGAGAACTGAACTGCTGGATAATGCCTAACTCTTCCATTCTGGTTAGCTCCATTTCCATTTTTCCTCATAAGGCATATAGTACCAGTCTTGCACTAAAGAATCGGGGAGCCGAACAGAAGATGCTGTTGTATTTTCTCATCAGTTCGGGCAGCCCCCTCTTATTACATTTGAAAAATTCAGGAGTTTGGTTACCTCCACATTAGTAACATTCCCCTTACTGGCTGATTGCCTATCCTGCATCTTTTTGTTTTGTTGATGACTGAAATTGTTTCCCGCTTCCCAGCTGCTGGTTTTGCTGCCACAGTTTGCTACAAGTTCCTGCCCTAACTGGCGAACACCGCTATTTTTTCTATACTCTTGTGCATCTTTTTCAATGCTTTCTATGGCCTGCACTATCTCCATTGTTCGTTTAAAATTTAAGTCGCCCTTTGCAAGAAATCTGCATTGAATTGCATTGTTGTTCACACCACAGACTACCCTATCCAATAACATATCATTTACAGTGGCTCCAAAATCACACTACTCCTCTGATAATTGCTTCAGTTTAGCCATGTAAGTCACAATTGATTCACCTGGGACTCTCACCCGTGAACTAAATTTGACTCTCTGGAGTATGATTGATGGTTGAGGTTGCAATTGAACTTTCACTAAATCCACAACCTCATTAAATGATTTGGAGTTGGTTGCACTTGGGGCTGTAATGCCGTGAATAAGGTTATAGGTCTGAGTTCCACAAACACTTGTGAGAAATACTTTGCGTTTTGCCTCCTCTCCTATTTCATTTGCTTGGAAATAATACCCAAGGCGCTCAACATATTGTATCCAGTCTCCATGTAGGAGTCAAATGGACCGATTTGCCCAAAGAGAGGTATTCTGGTGAGTACTTTTTTTTCCAGACTTCAATTAAGAAAGGATACTTAAGGGAGTCAGGGCAGAAGCAGTATCAGGATAATTTATCCTCATCACAGATATAAAGATGCACTTTCACAGACTTATTAATGAGCGTAAAAGGTATTTGTTAATACGAATTGTAGAGCACCCTCATGGCTGTAGCTAGCTCCCAAAACTCCCCTTTTCCTAGAAACCTTTCTCACCATGGGGTGATACCACACTCAAGAATTCCGATTGGTCGCACAGGTCATGCAACCTTTACTCTGTTGCTCTTAAAGGGACAATCAATA
This sequence comes from Scyliorhinus torazame, assembly GCF_047496885.1. Classification (NCBI taxonomy): domain Eukaryota; kingdom Metazoa; phylum Chordata; class Chondrichthyes; order Carcharhiniformes; family Scyliorhinidae; genus Scyliorhinus; species Scyliorhinus torazame. Next base: position 72,997,256 of record NC_092720.1, read on the forward strand.
CAAAGATCATAGAAGAATATACATTCAAGTACAGTCTCCAGGTTTGTAGAAATTACAAACAACTTATTGTAAAATTCTAAAATATTACTACTGCTTTAAGCAGATTATTATGGGTTGCACATTTAACTTGGCCAAATTATTACAAAGTAGATGGGGCAATCATGTTGCCCACCCTATGTTGTCATCTTTTCAGCTAATTAGCTGGTGTTGGAGATGTCTCCTGCTACAGCCTGGAATTATTCTGTAGTGTAAAAGGTCATGGCTCCCATTCTCACTAAATACCCATTTTAGAAGTTTTTATTTTCAGGGTGTTTCCCTGGGTCACCGTTACCAGCTGACTCTTAAGCAATGCAAAACCTTCAATTATTGATGTTTCCTGCCAGTGAATGCCAGTCTACATTGCAACTATTTGTGCTTGTTTTTAAGACAGCCATCTAATTATTAGTTTGCCTTTAGAGAGGTAAACTTCAGTCCTGTGCATGAGAATCTCTGTATTTGGCTGTGGGTGCAGTACGCTTATTGCAGCTGTTTCCTTAACTAAAACCTGTGCTGTTTCTCCCCATTCTCCGGGTCTCCCACCAGAACTGTGGCAGAAGCCTGGAAAACCGACACAGAATTTCAGGGCATTGTGTCGCAGTTTATACCCATTTGGAAAAGATCAGAGCTCTTTGTATGTGGGGTGGGGTTGGTGCTTTTTTAAATTTAAAGATCCAGACTAAGAATGTAAAAGGTTCTCAGATTATTGAAAATATAGAATCATTGCTGAGATATCATCATTGGATGAATATAATTGATTGATGCCAGATGCAAGAGGTTTGCAGTTATAGACCTCTGACAATATTTTGCAGACAAGGCATTCCAGAAATAGACTCAGTGTGCACTAATGATGCTGTGGTAAGCAGCTCTTGGTTAGAAATGCTACATTTCCTCTGAGGAGCTTGACATTCTGTGTCACCCACCTCCCTTGTTATCCAATTACTCTCGGGTTCTTTATTGTTCAATTTGAAGCAATTAAAGTATGTAATGGAAAGCAGCCACACTGCATTATCCTTATAAATATAAAATGTTGCCAGAGGACCAGAGTTTGCTTTCGCCTTTGGGAGAGAGCTGACTGATGGTGATTTAACCTGAGGGTCACCACTGCAGGCAAGGGGCAAAGTTGAGAAGGCGGGGCCTTCATGAATAACCTCCGATGGGACGGGAATGGAAGGATAAATGAAACTAAGATGGTCTTTCCTCATTTTGAATCTTGATTATAGAGTTCCTGTAAGAATAACTGGGGTTGGCACCGCTCCGCATCACAAAGCAACCGTCCAGCTAACTGAGCTAACGTTATAATCACAAGATTCAAAATGAAGAAAGATCATCTTCGTTTAATTTATCCAAAGAGACTCCCACAGAAATTCATCCCTTTATATTAAAATCCAAGAAAGTTAATTTATCCAAAGAGACTCCCACAGAAATTCATCCCTTTATATTAAAATCCAAGAAAGTGAACTTGCACACGTAACATGTTAAATATCAGAAGGCACTGAGGTGAATTTCCATGAGTTTTGTTATAATCATTCCTGGGATGTAGAAATTGCTCGCAAGGCCAGTGTTTATTGCATATTCTCATTTCATTTCTGAAGAGGACAAAGCAGCCTGTGTGCTGTACATGCACATTTGATGCTAGTTAGGGAGAATGGTGTGAGTTCCAGGGTACAGACAAAGAGCCAATAAAGAACAATATTATGTTTCCGAGTCAGAATGGTGCATGATTGGAAGAACATGAATTGCATCTTGTAGATTGTACACACTGCAGCCAAGGTACACCAGTTGAGGCAATGCTGTTTTCAGATGGTCGATGAGGTGCCAGTCAGAAAAGTAATGAAGTATAGGATGAACAGGACCTCTCTTGGGAAAATTTTAAGCACATCAGGAAAGTGCTGAATTTCTGCAAGAGCCAATTAGGTATCTTGTCAGAGAGAGAGGTATTGAGGGATTTGGCAGCCAACTGGGTTCCAGATCGATCAAAATTGTATTTATTTGTTCACGGAATGTGGGTTTTGCCAGCTAGCCTCGCATTTATTACCCCGTGAAGGTGGTGGTGAGCTGTTTTTGTAAGCCTCGGCAGTCTATGTTGTATTGTGACACCCAGACTGCTGTTAGGGAGGGAGTTCCAGGATTTTGATCCAACGACAGTGAAGGAACAGGGATATACATAGGGCCATAGGCTGTAAGAGTAGACTGTTTTCATGTATATCAACATTGATTAGTAAGTTTGCAGAAGACACAAAGGTTGGTGGAATTGCGGATAGCAATGAGGACTGTCCGAGGATACAGCAGGATTTAGATTGGAGACTTGGGCGGAGAGATGGCAGATGGAGTTTAATCCGGACAAATGTGAGGTAATGCATTTTGGAAGGTCTAATGCAGATAGGGAATATACAGTGAATGGTAGAACCCTCAAGAGTATTGAAAGTCAAAGAGATCTAGGAGTACAGGTCCACAGGTCATTGAAAGGGGCAACACAGGTGGAGAAGGTAGTCAAGAAGGCATATGGCATGCTTGCCTTCATTGGCCGGGGCATTGAGTATAAGAATTGGCAAGTCATGTTGCAGCTGTATAGAATCTTAGTTAGGCCACACTTGGAGTATAGTGTTCAATTCTGGTCGCCACACTACCAGAAGGATGTGGAGGCTTTAGAGAGGGTGCAGAAGAGATTTACCAGAATGTTGCCTGGTATGGAGGGCATTAGCTCTGAGGAGCGGTTGAATAAACTCGGTTTGTTCTCACTGGAACGAAGGAGGTTGAGGGGAGACCTGATAGAGGTATACAAAATTATGAGGGGCATAGACAGAGTGGATAGTCAGAGGCTTTTCCCCAGGGTAGAGGGGTCAATTACTAGGGGGCATAGGTTTAAGGTGAGAGGGGCAAGGTTTAGAGTAGATGTACGAGGCAAGTTTTTTACGCAGAGGGTAGTGGGTGCCTGGAACTCGCTACCGGAGGAGGTGGTGGAAGCAGGGACGATAGTGACATTTAAGGGGCATCTTGACAAATACATGAATAGGATGGGAATAGAGGGATACGGACCCAGGAAGTGTAGAAGATTGTAGTTTAGTCGGGCAGCATGGTCGGCACGGGCTTGGAGGGCCGAAGGGCCTGTTCCTGTGCTGTACATTTCTTTGTAACACTAGATGGCATCACTGAGTAGTCTTATAAAACTACGTGCGTCTCTAAGCAGTCTAGGAAAAGCTGATGAAGAAGGATAGTGTGAGGTTGTGTTAGTGTTGGTTGTATTAGAGAGAGATAATTAATTACTGTAACATAGATTCAATACTATTATTTTGTTAGCTGTTACTAGAGTGTGTGAACCGTTTCAAGTAGTGTAAAATAAACTAACTTTGGTTTAAACATATAACTCAATGTTCTTTGTAAACACTATGACTTTGGCCATCTGGAGAACAATACAAGGAACATTACATAGGCCATTAAGCCTTTCGAGTCTGCTCTGCCATTCAATAAGACCATGGCTGAATTGGTTTTAAGTCAAAGTTGAAAATCTAATCCGAAATGAATCTTCAGTGTAGACTGAGTGTGCTGCATTAATTCAGATAGTATGCTTTGGTGGAGGTATCAAACAAAACACTGTCCACCTGGTCAGGTGGTTCAGATGTACTTTAGAGATAGCACTGGTGTTGTTCAAAGAAAAGAATAGTGTTGACGTGGTATCCTAGCCAACGCTTACCCTCAAAAGCAATACCAAAAGCAGATTTATTGGCCATCAATCTCCTTTTTACCAGTGGGACAATGCTGTGTGCATGATGATTGTTACATTTACCTACATAGGCCAGAATCTTACGTCCCCTGGGAGCAGGTGAGCCTGTTGCCTACCCATTTTTGGAATTTTACCAGTGCGGTGGCAGGACAACAGATTTTCTGTGAGATAGGGGATTTGGGGGTGGAGGTGGTGGTTGTGGTATGTGGGGGATGGAACATTCCCTATTACTTGGGCATCCTGTGCCCTATACGGGCCACATCTGCCTGATTACACCCCCCTCCATGAATGGGGCCTGCCTGATTGGCCCCGAGGAGCCACCCCACATCTGCTTCTCCAGCCTCTGGACCTGTTCCTAAACAGGGACTGCTCATTCTCCAATTGGCCGGCAGGACTTGGAGACAGGACATGCTGCCTCAGGTGGGGTAGGAGCCAGGAACTTGGACAACTAATTGCCTGAGGCACATAGAATAGTTTTGTGATTTCCAAGACTGGTGGAGGCGAGCTCACCTTTACCGTTCCAGCCACTGGGCAGGGCCACCGCCTCCATGTTAAATCCTAAACATGTTCCCTACATAAAAACAGAGACAGCACCTCAAAGATACTTAATTGGATGATTTAGACAATAGTTGTGACAAGCACTATAGAAATGACAAGCACTATAGAAATGCAAGTATTTCTTACATAGATGTAGCAATTGCACTTGAAAGTTATTGGGCGTGATTCTCCGATCGCGGGACTAAGTTTCACCACGGCGCGAAACGGCCCCCGCAGCGACCGATTCAGGGGCAGAAAAGGGGACAGCCGAGGCGTCGCGAGAAACGCGGTGGGCGTGGTGACAGAGCAGCGCCACCAGGATGACGCTGCGCCGTGTCATGGGAAGTGCGCAATCGGCACACAGGCACCGAAGTCGGAGATGACTGAGCCCCGCCATGCCGCTCCCCGCTTCCGGGACAGCGACCTAGAGGCACTGCTAGACCAGTAGAGGAGTGCAGGGCCATCCTATTCCCCAGACGTGGCCACCGGCAGCCATGCAGCACCGTGAGGAGGGGATGGCGAGAGGTTGGCGTGGTGGTGGTCTGCGCTGTGGGGCACATCCCCCTGCTCGGGAGACCACTGCAGGAAAAAACTGCACGACCTCACGAGGGCAGCGAGGGTAAGTACCCCGAGACTTCCCCCGGGCAACGCCCCACCCGGTCGTGTCCACCCCCCCCCTGCCTGCGCATGGGGGGGGGGGGTGCCTGGGGCCCCACGTTGCACCCGACACACATGTGGGAACCCCCCCCCCCCCTCCGTGGAGAGGTGCCATGGCGTGGATCCGAGTGTCCCCACCTAGTGATAATGGTGCTAACATGTGTGCGTCCTGCTGATGACCGCCTAACCCGAGGTTTCCCCCCACCCCGCAGGGCAAGACTGCTCACAACCACAGGGAGCTTTCAAGAACCGGAGGGGGATCACCTGAGTTCCACCCCCTTACCGTCTATGAGCAAAAGGCTCTGGACCTTGCTGGGGGAGCTGCCAGCCGGGAGGTAGCGTCATGCCAGGTCGGAGGTGCAGAACCAAGTGAGAATCCCCAGTCTGCATACAGTCCCTCAGCCCATCATTGCCCCCATCCCCCTCACACCCCCCCCGCCCCCCTCACGCCCCACCCCCTTCACGCCCCACCCCCTTCACGCCCCACCCCCTTCACGCCCCACCCCCCTCACGCCCCACCCCCCTCACGCCCCACCCCCCTCACGTCCCACCCCCCTCACGTCCCACCCCCCTCACGTCCCACCCCCCTCACGCCCCACCCCCCTCACGCCCCACCCCCCTCACGCCCCACCCCCCTCACGCCCCACCCCCCTCACGCCCCACCCCCCTCACGCCCCACCCCCCTCACGCCCCACCCCCTCACGCCCCACCCCCTCACGCCCCACCCCCTCACGCCCCACCCCCTCACGCCCCACCCCCTCACGCCCCACCCCCTCACGCCCCACCCCCTCACGCCCCACCCCCTCACGCCCCACCCCCTCACGCCCCACCCCCTCACGCCCCACCCCCTCACGCCCCACCCCCTCACGCCCCACCCCCTCACGCCCCACCCCCTCACGCCCCACCCCCTCACGCCCCACCCCCTCACGCCCCACCCCCTCACGCCCCACCCCCTCACGCCCCACCCCCTCACGCCCCACCCCCTCACGCCCCACCCCCTCACGCCCCACCCCCTTCACGCCCCACCCCCTTCACGCCCCACCCCCTTCACGCCCCAGCCCCTTCACGCCCCAGCCCCTTCACGCCCCAGCCCCTTCACGCCCCAGCCCCTTCACGCCCCAGCCCCTTCACGCCCCAGCCCCTTCACGCCCCAGCCCCTTCACGCCCCAGCCCCTTCACGCCCCAGCCCCTTCACGCCCCAGCCCCTTCACGCCCCAGCCCCTTCACGCCCCAGCCCCTTCACGCCCCAGCCCCTTCACGCCCCAGCCCCCTCACGCCCCAGCCCCCTCACGCCCCAGCCCCCTCACGCCCCAGCCCCCTCACGCCCCAGCCCCCTCACGCCCCAGCCCCCTCACGCCCCAGCCCCCTCACGCCCCAGCCCCCTCACGCCCCAGCCCCCTCACGCCCCAGCCCCCTCACGCCCCAGCCCCCTCACGCCCCACCCCCTCACGCCCCACCCCCCTCACGCCCCCCATTCCACCCCTTCACAAACTACCCGTGTGTCTATCGATACGTGCCTTATTGTGTTCTACAGGGCAGAAGATCACCGTCCTGGAACTGCTCGGTCACCCCGCCGCCGTCCAGCTCCAACCTCTTCCGGCCACAGGGACACACTGGACAGAGGGGAAGGATCACGGGCAGGAGGGCCCTCCTCTGTGTCCGTGCCAACGAAGGGTGACGCACCGAGGACAGACAGACGTCAGGATGGACAGTCATGACACAGATGACAGTGAGACAGACGAAGAGGGTACAGCGACCCGGGACAGTGACGGCGACAGGACAGCCCCTCAGGACAGTGACGCATTGAGGACGGCACCTGCCATGGGCCGTGGACTGAATGCACCGGGCCAAGGTTTGAGCCAGGATACCCCAGACCTGGGGACAGACGAGGACCTAGCGGCTGCGGCACTCGTGTCACCCTCCACTTCAACCATCGCAGATACACTCGCATCGGTTGGGCAAGTACGTGATGAGGCCTCTGGGTCACTGACTGGTGCGCACCACACAGCTAAACCGGTACAGCAGGTGGAGGTAGGAGCAATTGGACGGTCGGAGGGCAGCCCAGGCACAGCACCCAGCTGCTGCCCAGACGGTTCCCGGGTTCCTGGGCTTGCCAGACCCACCCACAGACCCGATGCATTTGCAACCCCAGGGACCAGACGACGGGATGACGGCTGTCTTCCGGTGACTGCAGACGCAGCTGGAGGAGTCCATACGCGTCCACGAGCAGGGAGTGGTTCCGGTCATGGCTGTCACCCAGGCCGACACCGCCCGGGTGGCGTCCGCGATGGAGGCAATGGGGGCAACGGTTTCGGCCATGGGTCAGGTTCTTCAAGGCGTGGGGCTTCATGTGCACGCGTCATCCGTGGCCCACGACAGGGCTGCCCTCTCACAGGCAGCCATATCCCAGAGCCAGCTGGACATTGCCGCCGCGCTCCGGGGTCTGGCCCAGTCTCAGCAGGCCATCGCTGAGAGCATCGGCAGCCTTGCCCATGTGATGGATGGCGTTGCACAGTCCCAGCGGGAGGTAGCGCTGTCCCTGACAGGGATGTCGCACACCCTCAGCTCCGTCGCCAGGAACGTTCAGACCCTGGTCGATTCCACAGTGGGCATCCAGGACTGGCAGCGCCAGGTGTCGGTGATGCAACGGGGCTTGCCTCCGTGCACACCACCATCCAATACAGAAGCCCGGGGACCACTGGGCTCCCCGAGGGAGGAGGAGGTTCCGGTGCCCATCTCGGTTACACCAGCAAGGGAGGGACCGGAAAACTCTGACTCCCCCCATTCTGTCCCTGGTGCATCTGGTGGGCAGCGGGCAGAGCGGGCTGGCACCATGCCATTCAGCACGCCCGTCGAGCAGCCTGGCCGGGCCGCCCCAGAAAACGCGTGCCGATGGGGAGCCACGTCGAAGGGGAGGATTCTCAGCAGTCCACCTCCACTCCTGCTGTACCGTCTGGGGAAACACCTAGACATAGTGGTAGGGCCCGTAAGGCCAACAGGTTAGACACGTAGTAAGTTGGCACGGGTGCATGGCAGATATTAGTTATGGGGCTATGGCACTTGTCTTTCAATGTCACTGTTAAAGTTGTTACACCAAACCTAGCTGCGTCTGTCCTATGTCCGGTGTCTGAGGGGGACCGGGTGACGATGGTGTTCGAAATTCATTACAACGGTGAGGCCGGGTGTGCCCCCCACCCCCCCGCAACCACAAGCACGCCGTCGTCCTCAGCGCACCGATGCCCGCTGCCCCACATGGACATGTGATGGAGTGTCCGTGACGCATAAGGGGGACACCGAGATGGGGGGGTTCAGATATGGCCATGAGTCAGACATTCTGTAGCGATCCGGAGCTCACAGCTCATCGCAGAGCGTGTTGTCATCATCCAACATGGCACTGTTCACACCCGCTGACGGAAGTAAATGTGTTACTAGATTCACGATGTGCCGCAGGTGTAGGGTGCTATGAGAGTGGTGCTGTGGGTGAAAGGGTTGTGCGATGGTGTGGGAGGGGGTGCTGGGTGGTGCCTTTGTGTGCGATCGACGGGTGCAAGTGCCCTGCACAACGATGCCCTCCCCCTAGTGTGTGAAACATGCTGCGATCGATGCCTCGCGTGCTCGCTGTCCCAGCCGGTGGCGTCGTGCGGCCTCCCGGCCGTATCCCGCTCCCCGGTGGTGTCTGTGCCCCGCCGCCCTCCCATCCTCCCCCCTCCCCCTCCTCCTCATCCTCATGTTCAGAGACGTCGCCCTCATCGGGCTTACCTGGTGCATCCTCCTCCAAGGCATTGCCCCTCTGTTGGGCAATGTTGTGCAAAACGCAGCTTGCCACAAAAATTCTTCCGACCCTGTCGGGGTCGTACTGCAGAGCGCCTCCAGAGCGGTCCAGGCACCGGAATCTCATTTTGTGGAGGCCGAAGCACCTCTCCACAACACCCCTGGTTGCATCATGGGCCTCAGTGTAGCGGGTCTCCGCGTTGGTCTGTGGCCTCCGTATAGGCGTCATCAGCCACGGCCGCAACGGATAACTTCTTGTCGCCCAGCAACCAGCCCCTCATTCGGGGAGGAGGGGGGGGGCCTCAAAAAAGCGGGTATGAATGACTGCGCCAGTATGAAGGCGTCATGCACGCTGCCCGGGTATTGGGCGCACCCTTGCATTATTCTCATTCGATGGTCGCAGACCACCTGGACGTTCATAGAATAGTTCCCCTTCCTGTTCCGGAACACGTCCCTGTTCTCCGACGGTGCACGCATGTTGACGTGCACCCCATCAATGACTCCTTGGACCATCAGGATCCCAGCCACTGAGGCGAATTCCGCTGCCCTGGCAGCCTGGTGTGCATGGTCCTCCGGGAAATCAATGTATCTTACTGCGATGGAATAGAGGCCGTCGGTAACAGCCCGGATGCACCGGTGCACCAATAGCTGAGAGATTCCACATAGGTCCCCGCTTGGCACCTGGAAGGACCCCGTTGCAAAAACATTGAGGGCAACCGTGACCTTGACTCTCACCGGTATGGCATGTCCTCCGCCCGTTCCACATGTTGCCAAGTGTGCCATTAGTTGGCATATATGTGCCACCGCCTCACGGCTCAAGCTGAGTCTCCTCCTGCATGCCGCATCCGTAAGGTTCTGGAACGAAATGCGGTCCCGGAACACACGAGGCCGCCTGGGTCGGCCGCGCCGAATGGCTATCTGCAGGACGACGCTGCCGCCACGGCGGCAAACATTGATGGCTGTCATCACCTATGTAGTATGCACTCAGGTTTAACCGTTAGCAGCTGAATGTCATTTTTTGGCTGCATCTTTTGTGACAACATTTTCAAGTATCATTGTTATATCAGAAAGGCTTAGACATATTCCACATCGCATTTATTTCAGCAAGTTTATACTTTCACACTTTTAGTCACGATCAGCATTACTTTAAAGGTTACTGGCTCACCTAATTTTAAAAATCCCAATAAAACAAATGTATTCTCATGTCACTGTATGGGGAACATAAAGAAAAAATGGATACAGCTTTTTTACGCAACATCCAGTGAGGATAACACTCCTGCCACCTATATAACTACAGCATTGTCACCAAGTGCTAAATGCTAGATCTGGGCTCTGATTTCTTTCTCATTTCTTGTAATTATAGGTTAGTGATCCCGGAGTAGACAATGGGCACAATTTAATGGAAAAAAAGAGTTCTGTTTTGGGCACTCAGCTCGGCAGTGCAGGAAGAGATTGAGACACCATTTTTAAATGGAGCCCTGATCTCTCGACCTCTGCCGCGACATCCAGACAACCCCCCTCCAATTTACCAATTAGGCAGTCCCCAGGTCCCCCCACACCGCACCCCACCAGGCAGGGCACGCCCACGGCCTAGTCCCTGGCACTGGTAACCTAGCACACCAGCACCGAGGCACTGCCAGCCTGGCAGTGCCACCTGGGAACTGCTAGGTTGAAGGTGCCAGGCTGGCAGTGCCATGGTGCCCAGGTGGTATTGAGAGCCAGGTTATCACCCTGCCCAGAGTCCGACCACCCAGGGACCTCCGATCGCCTGGGAGATCCTGGGACACCGACTACCTACTCACTTGAATATGCAAGTCTGCATCCTGACCATTGAGGGCGAGATCCAGATCTCGATGCCTCGCGAGATCGCGTCATTTTGTCACCAAGTCGAGGTTCTTATTCACAATGAAGAAAAAGCAATCTGTTTAACAATGACCATAGGATGCATACAATGAAGTGTTAATATGGTGGATTCCATTAGTTGGGTGGTAACTCACTCAAATAGTCCTTGATGGACTTACTGCTCCATTAGTAGCAAAAATTAATCTTCTACCACTTTGACAGAGACCTGCTACTGGGTGACTTTGGTGTCTGTTTCAGCAGTAAACGTCTTATAAAAGGCAAATAGGGGTCGTATGAAGTAAATTGAACCCCAACTGGTTGGAATAGGCACCATCTACTCTGACCACTGGTAATTGAACCAAAGGATCTCTGCATAAGGTAAGTTTAAATAATTTTTGCAGGGCAGAACACCACAGAATTAATCTTTATTACTCTAGGCCCCAGCGACATAATCAGGGCTGTTGCTTTCCCAGCATCCCCCACTTACAAAATTATTACCATCTCGCCCGCCTGAGTTGCTTTACTATGACCTGGCACCCTTTGAATCACCTAACCATGGGCTCGTCTGCATGCAGTGATCTAAATTTGGATTTGCAAGTTCCATGGTCTGGTCTCGTCAACCCCCGAACAGGTGAATAACAGGGAAGCTCCATTGTTCAGCTGACCTGAGGGACCTGACATCAATGAGAAGGAAAGTAAATTTGCAGATTTCTTTCAAAATGGAAGAAAGTTTCCCCCTTTCCTCTGGCCCCCTTCTATTCCTCCCCTGTCCATCCGTCTTCCTTCCCGGCTCCAATACTAACTGGCTCCAATGATAGGAAACATGGCATGTAGAGCAGCACCAGTGTTTAGCAAGAGTTTTTGTCTTATAGGCCTAGAGTCTCTAGGCTGCGGAGGATCATACCCCGGATGTACCCAGAATTTTGCTGGACAGCCCTTTGGAGGTCCCCATGACTACATGGGAATTGCCCGGTAAGTTTTAGCTGCATCTGGAACTTTTCAAGACTGATTTAAGTGGGAGATTTCAGATGGTTCTGACTTGCTTAGCAGAATAGTTACCCAGGAAGACGTTGGAAGGATTAAAACCAGTTCTAACTCCTTGGTAACTATGCTACTAAAACCCCAACTCCCCACTGGATCACCTGACTAACCTATCCCAGCCCTGACCACCTGATTATCCTTTTCCCAACCCCCAAACACACCCCACCCTCTCATCCGCTCACCCATTTACCTTTTCATAGCTTGTTCTGGCGGCTTGGGGGGATTTAAACTAGCAGCTTTTACAGCTAGAGCTGTAAAAAGGCAGCATGGCTTGGTTTCCCCCAATGCTGCTACACCAGGAGAAGGATTCGAAGAGCAGGTTTGCTCCACATTTCTCAGGAGGCCTGGTTCAGAGGTCCGGGTGATGAGTGGAGGGGCAATCGAATGGTAATAGCCAGTCCTCGGAAGATTTGGCTCTAAAATTTCTCATAAGCACATCAAAATTACATTTTGTATGCTCACAGGTTTTGCATAAGACGATCCTCAAGAGAGTAATCTTATTCTGCTTCTCCTTCACACCTTTTGAAAGCTTCAACCTCATGACTGAATAATAATAATAATAAACGTTGCCAGGGCTACGTCACAGCCATACAACTGCCATGAACCCGCCAATCCAGAAGAGTTCAGGTATGACAAATGCCAAGACTTGCAGGGGAACAATATTACAGCCAACACTAAAATACATTCAGCCATCTCTCCTGAATCAGTCAATTATTGAAGTGAACTCCTTGGAATTTAAGATGAAATATATCATGTCCTCCTTTAATTAGAAGAGAAACAATATATTTCTCTCTGTGCTGCTCATGCACAGTTAAAATATTGACTGGTTTCACATGATACAACCCATAGGAAAACAACACCTATGTGTGCAAATATGTGGATCCATAATAATTTCTAATGAATCACTTCATAAATTATTCACAATAAGTAATGTCACTGTCTGGTTCTTCAATTGATAGATAAACTAAACCCTGTCAGTCAACTAACTCTTATGTTGATGCAAAAGCAAGCTACTGCAGTTGCTGAAAATCTGAAATCAAAGCAGAACATTCTGGAAAGCAGCATCGATAGAGAGAAGCAGAGTTAATCGGCCAGATTTGAGCTACCGTCGAGTCAGGAAACTCCCTGACTTGGTAAACCTGCCTCGATTATAAAAAGCCCTATGACATGCAACTTTAGAACCAGGAAAGTGGGCGCTTAATTGAGTGTGGCATGTCAAACATAGAAGCAGATTGGAGGCGGCCTCAGTGGTGGGTGTACTAAGACCGGCCAGTTAGAAGGCCCACCTCAGTTCTCTGGGACTTTGTTGGCAATTATTTTAGAAGCTGTTTGGTGCTCCAGCCCTCAATGCCTCACCCCCCCCCCCCCCACCTCCTATTCAATCCCCATGCCCTTCTACTTGCCCCTCATCCCTCCATGCCACTTCTTATCCACCCATGTCACATCAGGTATTTGCCCAGGATCCACTATGGATAATCATCAGGAGCCATGTAAATTAGAAAAAATTAAACTTCTAGCAAATTAAACTTCTAGCAATCTAGTAGAGATCATACACATGTGATCCAGAAAATGCTCTCATTCATGAAATCCACACAAAAATATTAAATCCCCTCAAGGATTTGATCGGTTTCCAAACAAACATCTAGCCAGTAACCACATCAAATGTAGATAATCCTTTAAAAGACTCATTAAGCTGTTATCAAAAACGTGAGCTTGACCCCCTGCTGCAATAAGTGCATTTTGAGCTTTTGAAACTCAGCCAAGCATCCATAATAGCCTGTGGGAAATGGCAACAATGAACCCTGTTGAAACAGCAGGTGCAAATAGTAGTATGTTTTCTTCTAACCTGCACAGATGGCCTGTTAATAAAACCAGTCCAGCAGCTGTTTTAAAAAAAAAACCTCTGACAATGTCAGCCCTTTTTGTGTTAGTTTTTAAAGACCTGGGAATTTAATAGAATTTACAGTGCAGAAGGAGGCCATTCGGCCCATCGAGCCTGCACCGGCTCTTTGAAAGAGCACCCTACCCAAGCCCACACCTCCTCCCCATAACCCAGTAACCCCACCCAACACTAAGTACAATTTTGGACACTAAGGGCAATTTAGCATGGCCAATCCGCCTAACCTGCACATCTTTGGACTGTGGGAGGAAACCGGAGCACACGGAGGAAACCCACGCACACACGGGGAGAACGTGCAGATTCCGCACACACGGGGAGAACATGCAGATTCCGCACAGACAGTGACCCAAGCCGGGAATTGAAACTGGGACCTTGGAGCTGTGAAGCAATTGTGCTGACCACCATGCTACCGTGCTGCCCTTAAATAAAATCAGGCTTTATCAACGATGTTTACATCATAAATTCATGTCTCTCACACCACAGGTTAAGACCCTTGAAATAGCAAAACTAAGGTTTGTATGAACACAACACTAATTCAAATGGCCCTTTTAAGTTTGGACTGCCCCTGTGATTCATTTCCTGCCATCTTCCCCCACTTGTATGAATGGGGGTGGGACTTCTGAATTTGGATCTTGCCTGCCATTTTTGAAGGCCTCGAGTCTATCCGCCTCTGTGAAAATCTGGCCGATGTTTCAGGCCTATTACTTTCCATTAATAATAGCCTTTAGTATTGTCACCAGTAGGTATACATTAAAACTGCAATGAAGTTACTGGGAAAATCCAGTAGTCTCCACGCTCCGGCGCCTGTTCAGGTACACCGAGGGAGAATTCAGAATGTCCAATTCACCTAACAGCACGTTTTTCGGGACTTGTGGGAGGAAACCGGAGCACCCGGAGGACACCCACACAGTTACGGGGAGACCGTGCAGACTCCGCACAGACGGAAGAACATCTGATGAAAGTTCACAAACCTGAAATGTTGTCTCGATAGTTGTTGTAATCACTGCTTTTGCCTTTGTTCATGTAGTGATCAGTCTTTGCATCAAACATGTACTGAGACACCACTCCTTCCCTCCAAGAAGTTCATGCAGGTTTTGCAGGAATGCCTATTTCCATTGCTTATTAAGTTTGAGCAGTAAAGCATCAACACCTGGAGCTTTGCTGTTGGAAAGCGAGTCAAAGTTCCTCGACTGTGGGTTTGGTAACCCGCTCTGCCATGACAGGCAAACTCTCGAAGGTGTCTCGAGCTTTTTCGGTGATCAGTTTCTCCCTACAGTACAACTCGAGGTATTGTTTCACCCATGTCCCCAACTGTTCATTGCAATCGATGCTGACCTCCTCTGCCTTTGTTTTCGGTGGAGCTGTTTTCTTTTCTGTTGCCTTTTTGATCACATCATACATGCCCTTAGCATTCCATGTGTCTGAGGATATCTGGATAGTCTGGCAAAGCTGTGACCAGTATAAACAGGTAGTCTTGGTGCATTGCCTAACAGTCTATTAGACTTAAATTCTAGCAGATCTTGGAGCATTCAGAGTCTGCTCACCCAGACCACGCTTGCAATTAATGAGAACGGATAGCTTGGCTTCAAAGACTGCTGTCAACCTCAAACCAATCCGAGGTTTCTGCCCTGGTTTCCCATGTGTAGGATGGTAAATCGACTGGATTGACAGGTGCTGACCAGCATTTCCACACACAAGCCGCACAAAATGGAACGTACTTCTGTGGTATTATAGGTATTATGATACCATTGGTAGAAACTGTATGCTTTCTATTGGTTAGGATGTATGGTAGCTCTGCCCTGCTAGGCGGGGTATAAGAACCCGTGCCGCCCAGCAGCCTTCATTCTGTACCTGAGCTGCTGGGGGAAACAACTAGCTTATTAAAGCCTTCAGTTGGACTACAACCTCGCTTTAGTGGTCATTGATCGTGCATCAATTTAATAAGCTAGTTTTTTTAAAGAAGAAAGGATGGAGCTCCGAATCAAGCCGGAGTGTCTGCAACTTAGCCCCCACGCGGCAAACTCAGCGGCAATCTTTAAGCACTGGCTGGCGTGCTTTAAAGGGTATCTCGAGATGGCCGAAAACGCATCCGAAAACGGAGAGCTGCAAGTGAAACTGCAAGTCCTGCACTCAAGGTGAGCCCGGAGATTTACACCCTCGTCGAGGAAGCGGAAGACTTCGCTGCAGCAATAGAGCTGCTAAAAGGACACTATATTCACCCGGTAAACCAGGTCTACACCCGGCACCTGCTTGCAGCAAGGCGACAAACCCTTGGGGAATCGCTGGAAGAATTCTACTGTGCATTCCTGGTGTTGGGAAGAAACTGCAGCTGCCCGCAGGTTTCGGCGAGCGAACACACGGAACTCTTAGTCCGGGATGCTTTCGTGGCAGGTATGCTATCCTCACAAATCCGCATACAACTGTTAGAAAAAGACACCCTGTGTCTCAGGGAGGGTCGGGCCCTTGCAGGTTCCCTGGACGTGGCCTCCAGGAACGCCCAAGCTTACATTCCCGACTGCGCGGCAGGCCCATGGGCAGCGTGGAACCCCTCCGCGGCTGACCCAGAGACTTCCCCCATCCCCCCACAGGCATTCGCTGCAAGGCGGCCTGGCAACCCCGGGGAGCCCCGCTGCTACTTTTGCGGGCAGGACAAGCACCCCCACCAGCGCTGCCCGGCCCACGCATCCACCTGCAAGGGATGCGGCAAAAAGGGTCATTGTGTGGGGGTATGTCAGGCCCGTGCGGCTGTTGCGGTCTCCGGCGGCGAATGCGGACCACAACCACAAACCTCTCCACGGGCCCCGTGCGGCCAACGCTTACCGCCATCTTCATATTCCAGGGCCACGTGCGGACCCCAGGCGCCGCCATCTTGTTCCACGGACGCCACGTTGGAGGGATGGGCGCCGCCATTTTGTGCACCCCCAGCCATGTGCGACCAATGGCAGCCGCCATCTTGGATGAACCCCCAGGACCCCAGCTCGGCTGACCATGCAATGCCCGAAGAGAACTCTCAACTGCTGCGATTAGCCTCGGTGACCCTGGATCAGTCTCGGCCTCGACCACTCTCAATTGCTACGACGACCGTATTCATCAACGGGCATGAGACGTCCTGCCTACTCGACTCTGGGAGCACGGAGAGCTTCATGCACCCTGACACGGTAAGGCACTGTTCTCTCCTCATCCACCCCGTTCATCAAAAAATCTCCCTTGCCTCCGGTTCACACACACTGGAGATAAAAGGGGTTTTGTGCAGCAAACCTCACAGTCTAGGGAAGGGAGTTCAAAAATTTCCGTCTGTACGTCCTTCCCCACCTCTGCGCAGCTACACTCCTGGGTTTAGACTTCCAATGTAACCTTCAAATTCGGCGGTCCTATACCCCCTTTACTGTCTGCGGCCTCGCGACCCTTCAGGTCGACCCGCCTTCCCTGTTTGCGAACCTCACCCCGGATTGCAAACCCGTCGCCACCAGGAGCAGACGCTACAGTGCCCAGGACCAGATCTTTATTAGGTTAGAGGTCCAAAGGCTACTGAGGGAAGGGGTCATTGAAGCCAGTAACAGCCACTGGAGAGCTCAAGTAGTGGTGGTAAAGACCGGGGAGAAGCATAGGATGGTCATCGACTACAGTCAGACCATCAACAGGTTTACGCAGCTGGACGCGTACCCGCTCCCCCGCATATCCGACCTGGTAAACAGGATCGCGCATTATAAGGTCTTCTCCACGGTGGATCTCAAGTCCGCCTACCACCAGCTTCCCATCCGCACTAGTGAACGCAAATACACTGCCTTTGAGGCAGATGGGCGGCTCTATCACTTCTTAAGGGTTCCCTTTGGTGTCACTAACGGGGTCTCGGTCTTCCAACGAGAGATGGACCGAATGGTTGACCGGTACGGTTTACGGGCAACATTCCCGCATCTCGATAATGTCACCATCTGCGGCCATGACCAGCAGGACCACGACACCAACCTCCGAAAATTTCTCCAGACCGCTAAAATCTTTAACGTTACATACAACAAGGATAAATGCATGTTTAGCACTGATCGTCTAGCCATCCTCGGCTACGTTGTGCGAAATGGAGTTATAGGCCCTGACCCTGAACGCATGCGCCCCCTTATGGAGTTCCTCCTCCCTCACTGCTCCAAGGCCCTGAAGCGCTGCCTAGGTTTTTTTTTAGCTACTACGCCCAGTGGGTCCCCAACTATGTGGACAAAGCCCGTCCCCTGATCCAATCCACAGCTTTTCCCCTGTCGATAGAGGCCCGCCAGGTCTTCAGCCGCATCAAAGCAGACATTGCAAAGGCCATGATGCACGCCAACGACGAGTCCCTCCCCTTCCAGGTCGAGAACGATGCGTCCGACATAGCTCTGGCGGCCACCCTCAACCAAGCGGGCAGACCCGTGGCCTTCTTCTCTCATACCCTCCATGCTTCCAAAATCCACCATTCCTCAGTCAAAAAGGAAGCCCAGGCCATAGTAGAAGCTGAGTGACATTGGAGGCATTACCTGGCCGGCAGGAGATTCACTCTCCTCACGGACCAACGGTCGGTTGCTTTCATGTTTGATAACGCACAGCGGGGCAGGATAAAAAAACGACAAGATCTTGCGGTGGAGGTCGAACTCTCCACCTACAAATACGAGATCGTGTATCGTCCCGGGAAGCTAAACGAGCCTCCTGACGCCCTGTCCCGCGGCACATGTGCCATTGCACAAGTGGACCGCCTCCGAGCCCTCCACGAGGACCTCTGCCACCCGGGGGTCACTCGCTTTTTCCACTTTATCAAGACCAGCAACCTGCCCTACTCCATCGAGGAGGTCAGGACAGCCACCAGGGACTGCCAAATCTGCGCGGAGTGCAAACCGCACTTCTACCGACCAGAGAAAGCGCACCTGATAAAGGCTTCCCGTTCCTTTGAACGCTGCAGCATGGACTTCAAAGGCCCCCTCCCCTCCACCGACCGCAACACGTACTTCCTGAACGTGATTGGCGAGTACTCCCAGTTCCCATTCGCCATCCCCTGCCCCGACATGACCGCAACCACTGTCATCAAGGTCCTCCATAGCATCTTTGCACTGTTCGGGTTCCCCGCTTACATACATAGTGATAGGGGGTCCTCCTTTATGAGCGACGAACTGCGTCAATTCCTGCTCAGCAAGGGCATCGCCTCGAGCAGGACGACCAGTTACAACCCCCGGGGTAACGGACAGGGAGAATGGAACGGTCTGGAAGACCGTCCTACTGGCCCTACGGTCCAGGAACCTCCCAGTCTCCCGCTGGCAGGAAGTCCTCCCGGATGCCCTCCACTCCATCCGGTCACTGCTTTGTACGACCACCAACCAGACACCTCACGAACGTCTCCTTGTTTTCCCTAGGAAGTCCTCCTCTGGGACCTCTCTCCCGACCTGGCTGGCAGCACCCGGACCCATCCTGCTCCGAAAACACGTGCGGGCGCAAAAGTCGGACCTGTTTGTCGAGAGGGTCCATCTGTTCCATGCTAACCCCCAGTATGCCTACGTGGCGTACCCCGACGGCCGACAAGATATGGTCTCCCTACGGGACCTGCCGCCTGCCAGAACCCCACGCACATCCCAGCCACCAGTCCCACCCTCCCCTCCACCACAGCACCTTACAGGAGGATCGGTCCTTACGCCGGCCCCGTCTAGGCCCCCCCACCCACCGACGCCCCCCGCAGGCGCTCCCTTCCCAGGTCAACCGTTTTCCCCACCAGCGCCGTCTAGGGGTGCCGAAGCTGCCATGGAGATCGAAGCCACGCGCCCGGAGTCACAGACACCCGAGCCTCCGCCGGAGTCACCACCGAAGCTCCGACGATCACAGAGGACGACCAGGGCCCCCAATCGACTGATTGCTTCATTTTAATTGTAAACTGTAAATGTAAACCATCAAATGTACATAGCTATCAGAATTGTAAGTAGTTACTAAACACTGTACGGAGGTATTACGGTACCTCCATAACTAATTATACCACGTTGCCATGTCTTGTAGTTTCAGGCCACCACACCCTACGGACTCTTTTTTAACAGGGGGTGAATGTGGTATTATAGGTATTACGGTACCTGATAGGCTGAAGCACCATTGGTGGAAACTGTATGCATTCTATTGGTTAGGATATGGTAGCTCCGCCCTGCTTGGCGGGGTATAAGAACCCGTGCCGCCCCAGCAGCCTTCATTCTGTACCTGAGCTGCTGGGGGAAACATCTAGCTTATTAAAGCCTTCAGTTGGACTACAACCTCGCTTTAGTGGTCATTGATCTTGCATCAACTTCCAAACACCATTTACAAGACTGCACCATTTAGTTTCCTGCAAGAAAATTCTAGATTTGACTGAATAATGAAATAGATCAAGTAAGTGAACTAAATAACTCAGGATATTTTTCAAAAAGTATATGGCTGTCTTTTTTTTCTTCTTGCCTGAAATTGGTCTGCGCTAACCTGTTAGCACAGCTTAGGCTTCCATTAAACAAGACTGCAGAGCTGCAATATGATCTTCCCACTAAGAAAAGATTGGTTTTGTCTTGTATATTGCAGTTTTACAGTTGTGCATTTTGAAGAAGATTTGAATGCACTGAGGTAGTTTTTAAACTTGCTGACTGTGCTTCAAACTGGCCTTAAAACTGGCCATGTAGGTTGGGCACAGATATTAAACAACTCTATTTCATTTTCCATTGAAAACAATTGAAAGGAAAATGATGCAGTTTCTATAATGGGCAGCCAATCCTCCACACCAGCTTCAGATGTGGGTAATAAATTGAAAGACTACCTCCCAAGTTTCCAAGCAATTTGTTAATTTTGTTTTCACTTCAGAGGGCGAGTCTGAATCTAGAATCCCTACAACGCAAAAAGAGGCCATTCGGCCCATCAAGTCTGCACTGGCCCTCTGAAAGAGTACCCTCCCTCGACCCCCCCCCCCTTCGCTCTATCCCCATAACCTTGGGCACTAAGGGGCAATTTAACATGACCATTCCACCTAATCTGCACATCATTGGACAATGGGAGGAAACCGGAGCACCCGTGGTAATCCCTTGCAGCCACGAGGAGACTATGCAAACTCCACACAGACACCCACCCAAGGTTAGAATACTGAGAGAGAGTATCTGTGGTAGCTATTGACAAAACAAAATACAGAGGTGATAATGTAATTGTGAAATGTGCATCTTTTTCTAATCTAAAAACCTTATTTGCGAGGAGATTATTTTGTAAAACACAAGCAATTTAGTCGGTGCTCCGAGATACTGATATTGCCCCAGTCAGTCCTCCTGAATGCTGTAGCCTCTTTGCTTTGTATTCTCAGACCCTGTCTGGCCCTAAAGCTTTGCAGACCAAAGCACACTCCTTCCCAGTATTTCAGGCACAGGAATCCACTCATCAATACCACCAGATAGCTGGGAGACTGTCTCCGGTTTTGCAAGATCTGACACAACATGATGGGCTAGATAGCTTTTTCCTGTGCTCGCCCTTTATTTCATTATCTGCCTGTCTTTTCTACCCAAAATGCTCCATCACCAGTAATGACAGACTTCGGTATGTCCACTCTTCTCAATCAATGAAGTAAGAACCTTGGGCTTTCAGTGTTTGCCCTGTAGTGTCAAAGTAACCCAAGGTGCTCCCAACCCCAAATCGGTCAGATTTTGATACCTATCCCCGGCACTGTCGGGGATCAAAACCTCTCTGAAAGCAGCACTCACCCTACCCACCAAGACTGGGAACTCTACCACCACAGTTGTGGCACACCTTATATCACACTGTTCCAGACTCTAGCCCTCTCCCTGGTGCATGCACTTTTCATCCTCTACCATCATAAGTAATAAAACATTGATGGTTTGCATAGAAAAATCTTAGTTTATCATAGATTTTGGCAAGTGACAGGGAAGTTAAAATTACATTAAAATTTACCAGCTGTTAGCACTGACGGTTCTATATCACTCTTTCAAGTTTATTATTATAAAGTGAAAGCCGGCCCTGACAGCAGTAGCTATAATGACAAGGGACTTGGACATTTTGCCAAGGAAGGATTTATTCTCTACCTAACCTCCCAAAATCCTGCTGAGATCCTGTGAATTGAGATTTTCCTGCTTATCTTTTCTGGATGTCACTCCTAATGGACTCCCAACTAGTATTCCAAGGAGAAAAGGATGCACAATTAGGTCCACCTGTCCCACTTCCATCAGTGCCTTTGCACATTCAGTACAGATACTTCCTCCTTTGCCTTACCTCCCCTGCCTACACCCTCCCCCATCTGTCTGAAAATCTGGAAATGCCTTGGCAATATAATAGGGTATGTTTGCCATCGCTCTTCTTTTCATCTTGGTTTTGAATCAATTTTCCAAGACGTACAGGAAAGGAAACTCTGCGTCAATACTTCAACTGAACAACGCATGAATCCTTAATTTTTACATTTCCTAATTTTGTTAAAGTAGCTATACAATTATATACTGCTGATATGTAATTATAATGCTTTAAAGCAGAATTGGAGTAATCTATGAGCACTGTTATGGACAGGAGAGAAACAGTCGAACTGCCCTGATTTCCCCTCCCCACCTGTCTGTAAGTAGTTGAATTATTTTAAAAGTTTGTGGTGGTGTATTTTCCCAAATGCTTGCTTTGTGAGATCCAATTTACTAATAACCTTATGCTTAACTTGGAAGGTTAGTTTAATTGACATTCAAAACCCGAGGGAAAGAGTATCCACAACTTCCCATTACACCACACACACAACACACCATACAGACACATATATATACATACACACATATATACACACACACACACACATACACATAGACTCACACAGACACATACATACATATACACACACCACACACATGCAGTAATCGGGGGATAGAAACAGGAGTCTTCATACAAGGACCACAGAAATGAATGTTAGTTCACGTGAGCCCAGAGTAAGAGTGCAATGAGACATTATTTTGCATTAAGAGTTCAAGTTCAGCTAACTGAAGACAGGAGTTGTAGGGTTCACTTTGCAGTTGAGTGGATTCCACAGATGAAGTGATCAGTTCTGTAGGTGATGGTAGGGGATCTTCCAGCAAAGACAGTCTAGGATAGCCGAGAGATGGTAACCGACTGCTTGGTACTGTCCAGTTGATTAAATAACAAACTGAGGATTTCTCAATTCTCAAAAGCAGATAGAGATTTCAAAATGGTCACTCGAGTTATTTGCCCTTCGTTCTCCACATTGACCTCAAAAAGGGATCTTTCTCGAGTGTCTGGAACTGGCTTTGATTGAGCAGTGAATGTCCCAGACATTAATTATTGAAATAGTTCCCATTCCTATTGAGGGTCTGATGTCGGGAAGCTGTTATCAAGGTAGACCCAGCGACTCCACTGGAGAGGTGAGCTTATCAGGTGCAAATGACCTACATTTGGTTCCCTTTTGAAAAGGCCCTGGGTGGTCCCAAATATGAAATGAGCCTGTTAGCAACTCTGCTCGCATAATGAATTTTGATGAGCGAATCTCCTATTTTTTACGACAAGGAGTCTGAGGAATGAGATACCACTGGCTGAGGAAATATTAGGGTAGGTCTTAGACAAAGGGCCAACCATGTGACCACGTGACGTGTAGTTGCCTTGTTTTGGTTCAGCAGAAAGGCAATTTTTTTAAATGGCGAAAGAATAAAGTTCTGGATTTCTTTTTGTAACTTATGGAACACAACACCAAACATTTGTGAGTACAAATAGTTTGCCATGAATAATTTGGTGTTTGAAGATGGATATGCTGCGGAATTCTCCGTTGGCAAGATCCTCCGCTTCGCTGGCAGCACGCCACTCCTCTGGGTTTCCCGACGGCATGGGGGTGCCCACAATGGGAAACCCCTTTGGCCGGTTGCGGTAAAGGAGAATCCCCCTGCCGGGGGTGGGTGGGGGCACTGCACCAGAAAACGGGGTTGGCGGGACGGAGAATCCAGGATATTTTACTTTGGTGAAAAATATTTGCACTGGTTCCAAATTCTTAGAGATACCTCACAGAAATGTTTGCCACAAAAAATCTAAATGTTTGCAATCGCCACCATTATTGTGGGAATCACAGCAAGCTCCATTTTTGTTACCATTCTGGGCACCTTTTGATTCATGTGCAGGAAATTGCCCCTGTGCTTATTGCCATTCAATTGTAATTCATTTGATCATGTTACTTTCTACCATCTAGTACATATAGATTTGAAGACTTTACCTGTCATTTTTAGCTGATCAATTCAACAATTTTTTTTGTCTATGAAAGTTGGCAGTTGGATGACCTTGTTTAGGGCTAACATTTTGAATGACTTGTTTTCATGTCTTTCCTCGAGGCTTTTTAAATTATGCCCTGAATTTTCAGGGTGGTGAGAATTTGTTGGCCGTCGTCCTGCGTGGCAGGGAATGCATCCCACCAACTCTGACAGGCCCATTGCCATTTTACGCTAAATTATGCATTGATAGGCAGCAGTTACAGAACTGTCAGCCAATCCAATTGGCCAACAGCTCTCCAGCCCCTCCAGGCACAGCACTGCAGTGCCCAGAAGAAGTACTGCAGCACCATGCCGGAATCCAAGTCCCAGGACCTTACTTCAGATAAGCACCAGGGATCCCGCAGGTGGGTGGGTAGGGGATGCTCAGGGGGGGTCGGCGGTGTCTGTGGATAGGTCAGGGTGGGAAGGAGAGCCAGAGATCCCAAGTAGCTGAAGGAAGGGCGCCCCAAATTTCAGATTGAGGTTTTGTGTGTGTCCCCCTCCCCACCACCTTCCTACCCGACATAGAGGTTGTTAACTTATTCTTTGGCACCATGCTCCAACTGGTGACTTAAGGGCCTGGCGGGGCATGGACGGGCTTCCTGTCCGAGGCCCTCTTCTTTCTGCCCCCCCCCCCCCCCCCACCAACTTCCCCCCCAACCATGAAATGGCATATGGGCAGGGGCAGGCAGGATCCTGGAGGAAATCCCCTCCATGCAGTTTTGCTCCTCCCCGCTTTGGCGGGGGTGGGGGGACATAAAATTGTGGTCTACCACTTTTATTACAGGATGTTTGCACTTTGTTACATGTCGCTTTTTATTTCATATATAATTTTGGCTGATAATTCAAGCAACTATTGGTTTCTTTAATATAAATAAAGCAACTGGTATTCTAGAGTTGCTAATTTGGATTTAGGCAGCGGTTGCTTATTCATAATAAGTAAGTGACAATGTAAAAATTCAATGATCACATTGGTCATTAAAGTTATTGGTCCCAATTTATAACCCATTCAAAATCCATCTAGTTGCACACAGTTAAAATTGTATCCGTTATTTCCGAGATGCAGTCAAGTAATCAAGCCTATTCACATTTTATTAAAATTGCGACTGGCTAACTGACATTTAATAAATGCTAATTTTCTTCTAATTATTATAATTATTTTCAGTAAACATTTAACTTAATTTACTGTGAAATTCCCATTGAAAAATCGTTAACCTATTTTTGTGTTATGTAACTTATTAATACTTCTGTATTTATTCTACATTTTATGTCTTAACATAGCCTAATTGTTTTATATGTTTTGATATTTATCGGGACAGGTATTCTTTTGTTGCCTATTGCAAATGTTGAAAGGAATTGGAGTTAATTTTGATCGCCAGTTTCTCCCTTGGCCAATTGTCCCAATTTTACTAACATCTTCTAATGAAGGAAGCCAATTGTGTCTAGGAATATTTAAGGTTGTTTATATGAGAATGAAAAATAAGAATTCATTTGTAATTTGTGCTGGTTTAGCACAGGGCTAAATCGCTGGCTTTGAAACCAGACCAAGGCAGGCCAGCAGCAAGGTTCAATTCCCATACCAGCCTCCCAGAACAGGCGCTGGAATGTGGCGACTAGGGGCTTTTCACAGTAACTTCATTTGAAGCCTACTTGTGACAATAAGCAATTTTCATTTTTTTCATTCATTTCATTAAACTGAAGCTGTCAATTCCCTCAAGTATATTGAGTATTCACCTTTGGTCCATCATGTGTAGCATATCTTGATGCTCTTGTGTATGAACAATCCACGAGAACAAACTCAAAATTACACATGTACAACATGCTACTGTCGTTTACCCTGCCGCTCATTCACA
Source organism: Scyliorhinus torazame (assembly GCF_047496885.1). Classification (NCBI taxonomy): domain Eukaryota; kingdom Metazoa; phylum Chordata; class Chondrichthyes; order Carcharhiniformes; family Scyliorhinidae; genus Scyliorhinus; species Scyliorhinus torazame. Next base: position 73,022,852 of record NC_092720.1, read on the forward strand.
CAACCAATTAGGTCTTATCTGCAAAAGATGACAATTAAGTTTCATTTTGAGCATGGTCACTCGGACAAGGCATAACTAATGCTAGTAACAACGCTAAACTCAATATGAGAAATAAAAATAAGAAATATATCTGGGGACTTCCCTTGGCAAGCTATTGTTTGTGCAGAAGCAACTTTAAACAAATTGCAATTCCCAGATCTATTGTAAAAGCATTCTGTTGTTAAAAATAAAACAGAAGATAAAAATTCTATCGGTGAGCCAGAGTGCAGTTTAGCTGCTGCATTGACATTTATTTCATCCTGAATTCTGTCAGATAGAAACTGTAGAAAATCACAGCACTCTTGTCATGCTGTTCTTTGTGGACACCAGCAGCTCAACATCAGTAATTGTTATTTTGCATGACGTTGCCGTCAATGGAAGGGAAACAGCTAAGCCATTATGATCATGGCCCAATAAGAACAGGTTGGCTTTGACCCAAGATGTAGGCATGCAATTTAACTGCAGGATGCAGCAATTTGACACCCCACAACAGCTGAATTGTATGCTTAGCATGGCCACATTGTGAAGCAGTTCTTCCAGTGCCTTGATGATTACACTAGGCGACGAAAGTAAAAAAAACCCAAACTTATTGTTTTCACATTTATTTATATTTTATTCTTGTTTTCCTCAAGTTATTTAATTCAATATTTATTTTCAAGATCTTCAAATCTATCAAGTTACTATTTAAAATATATAAAGAATTATCATAATACGATATATTTTTAAATATTTCAGTCCCAATAGTGACTTGTTTTGAATATTTCAATTTAAATAGTGAACAAGGAAATTACAGCACCTCACTGTGAGTGAAGTAAATCAACACATAGTTGAATATGAAAACCCAAGTGGCTGCTGACTGTTATTTCAGATTGCTTGAACTCTCTGCCGCAGATTTTTCTGATTACATTCCTTTGGCTGCTATTTTTGAAAGAATAATTGTGGAGGTGAAAAAAGTTGATATGAAGGCCTGTTTTAGTTCTTAAATTTGTAACTGTTTGATTGTGAACATGGCATGGTGCTAATACTGATTATTTACATTTCAAAATCCTATGCACACCAGAAGATGTTAAGCTTTTCTTCAAATCATATCAAAACATGTATTTTGAAGAAAATGTCCATAATAAGAGCTTTACACAAGTAAATAATGGCATACAAACAATTCTTGGAGCCCAGAAGCAAGGTGGATAATGAAACACCGAAATATAATTTTGTTATTGCCTGCATTTGACAAACGTGATAAAATTAATAACTTTGTTTTCAAGAAAGTAAAATTCACATAATAATACAATAAATATCTGGACAGCATCATAATATTTTCCTTAATATTTCTTTGCAATTTGTGTGCCATAAAGTTTCCACCTGTGGTACAATGTTTCTGCTGGCCTTAGGGCAAAATGGATGCATTTTTGTGATTGGCCTATCTCTAGCAAGTGGTTCCATGAAGAATATTAGTGATGTAGTGACGATGTTCTTGGATGTTTCCATTGCTCACTTCATGCTTTGGTTACAAAATAATGCTTTTGTTACCAATGTAAAACTTAAAAGTTTGTTTCAATTCTAAGAATGTTATAAAAGTGTTATCATGACTAAAACGTATATTGAAAAGAAAAGTTATAAATTGAACAGTAATAGCTCAAGTCTTTTGACACAAGTCATTGTTGATTTCACTGTTGTAGGGGAAAGGCGCTAGGGCTGCAGATAAGGGTGTTACCATGGTGATGAAGGAGATACCGAGGGAGGAGTCTGGAGAAGGAAAACCCCTCCTCACTGTGACATCACAGGTGGGCAGCATCATGCCAACATCAAGTTGGCATGTGGTCATTCAGTCATGTGAACTGAATGTACGAGGACAATGTTTTGAAACACCGTTTAAGATGAAGACCCTTCCTTAAAAATGATTAATTCAGTTCATAATGATGTAATATCCAATTAATGTTTGCCTAACTGTACCATTATTAACATCCATCCCCATCCTGTATTAATTGCTTTCAAATCATTTCTATCAGAAGGACCCATCGTTTTGAATGTTTATTGGGGGGGGGGGGGAGGGGGAAGAGGGGGCGAGGGGGGTGCATCATTGTTCATTATTTCCTCAAATGCTCTCAGTTTTGAAAAATCTAGATGAGCAGCATTTCTGCTACATTACCTGGACTAAAGTAAAGTCTTGAGTCTCATTATCAGTCTACTCGCATGTAACACACTTTTGAAGGCTGAACACCCTGTACCGTTGCTGAAGTATTCATTTAAAAACCTATTTTTAAGATGAACTTAAGTGCTGCAACTTACAAGCCATGTCAATTTTAAACCCTTAACTGTACATAATATTCATTGAATTAACAAAGGGTAGTCCTGTGAAATAAATATTCAAGAAACTGATTTTGAGCACAAATCATTTTCTTTCCCTCTTGCCAAATCACATCTTGTGCTTTATTTTCTACTTAAAGATCCTAGCTATTTTTGATCCATTGGCATTTGTGATGGCTCATGTTAGTAATGTGCTCTGTCCTTCTATACACGTGATATCTTGCCTTTTAAGTTTTCCTTCATATTGTCATCAGTGTTTTTGTGAGTACTATTTGTGCTACATCTTTATAGACCAAAATATTGTGTTGTACATCAGTATTAACATAAGTATTCCCTTGTTGGTAAATGCAAATCTCTAAATTGATGATTTCTGTATTAAACGGCACATTCAATTTTCACTCTTTTTTTTTTCCTGTTAGGCACAATGAAATGGATAGAATGTATTTTTGACCCTTTCCCATGCAGCGATATTCACAAAAATGTTTGGTGTTGAAAATCTGTAGCTATTTTAATGAATTCCTGCCATAACTTCTGTCAGACAACAGCTGAATACTAAACCTCAAGTTCATGCTTTTGCTTCCTGCATGTTGTATGAGTGGCGTGTCCAGCCACCCCTACAGTATCATCAGCAAGATGTTGGGAGTTATAGTGAAACCGGTATCAATCAGGACCAGGTACAAGAAGGGGTAGATGCGAGGCCAACCTGCATATTTAGGCCAGGATTGGGCCCTGGATTATTGAAGACAAGTGAGGTTAAAAATATTTTGTTTCCTTTATTAACAAATGGCCCTTGACATACTACTTTTGAAGCAATTGAAATTGTTGTCTGTTAAGACAAACAAAGTACCTCAGTTGAAGCAGACATCACGGCAAAAAAAAACTCCAAAAGTAACTCCGGTGTCCAGAAATGCTAACTTCCCCAGGATAATTGCAGTGAAGTGGGAACCACCTGGCAAAACAATTTAAATCGCTAACTTTGAATGATTCAGACAGAAAGAGTTAGAAGACATAAAACCTCTTGTAACTTAAGCATAACTATTTTAAAACACCTAGACCAAGCCCTGCATGAGACGCAGCACCTCCCCATCGCCCCGCCCCCCCCCCACTCTCCCCAACTAACCATCCTACGCTCCCACGGGATTCCATCACTGACAAAGGACTCTCTGCCTCCCATCCAAACTTCTGATAAATTCACATCTGGCTCCCCCACATCGACCTCCGAAGCCTGATCCAGCACAGACCTCCAATCCCTCCCATGACCTTCGATTCACCCTCCCCGACCTCTGACTCCTGTCTCCCCACCCCCATTGCCGACCACCCAAGTCCCATCTACCTTCCTTGGATACTTGCCTTCTCCCGGGCCTGTCAATTTCACTGGGCCCTTTAAACCATCCTGCTTTGGGATGATGCGGCAGGCAGTGCAGCAAAATGAGGGCGAGGCCTTACTGAATTTGACGCTGCTGGACTGCACTGTAGCCTGTGGGAACTCTTATGATGCAGGCCCCTGGCGGCCATCGGAGGTTTCAGAGCAGTTTTAAAAATAAATTTAGAGTACCCAATTCATTTTTTCCAATTAAGGGGCAATTTAGCGTGGTCAATCCACCTAGCCTGCACATCTTTGGGTTATGGGGGTGAAACCCACGCAAACATGGGGAGAATGTGCAAACTCCACACGGACAGTGACCCAGAGCCAGGATCGAACCTGGGACCTCGGCGCCGGGAGACAGCTGGGCTAACCCACTGTGCCACCGTGCTGCCCCAGAGGAGGTAAGTGTGTATTAAAGTCTTGTAATTCCAGCGGGCCATCGCTTTCTGAAGCTAGTTGGAAGTTATAGCTCAAATTGAAATGACATTCCTGGAGTTGATGATTTTACACTCCACCTCCCACCAGTGCCCACTGGAGGTAGAAGACCTCAAGAGTATTGGCAGTGCTCCCTCTCCAGGGACCCCCAGGCATGGGTGTATTGTGGAAGTGAGGCAGGGTAAATGACCCCCATGACCGCCTAACTGTCTCAACCTGTTGTTGGCCTCTTTAGCCAGGACTAGCAGCAGTCTAACGAGGAGATCAGCTAATCTCCTCAATCTCCTCTGCACCTGGTTGCTGAAATAGGAGATGCCACCAAGGTGCCAACATAGAACATAGAAAATACAGCACAGAACAGGCCCTTCGGCCCACGATGTTGTGCCGAACCTTTGTCCTAGATTAATCATAGATTATCATTGAATTTACAGTGCAGAAGGAGGCCATTCGGCCCTTTGAGTCTGCACCAGCTCTTGGAAAGAGCACCCCACCCAAACTCAACACCTCCACCCAACACCAAGGGCAATTTGGACATTAAGGGCAATTTATCATTGGCCAATTCACCTAACCCGCACATCTTTGGACTGTGGGAGGAAACCGGAGCACCCGGAGGAAACCCACGCAGACACGGGGAGGACGTGCAGACTCCGCACAGACAATGACCCAAGCCGGAATCGAACCTGGGACCATGGAGCTGTGAAGCAATTGTGCTATCCACAATGCTACCGTGCTGCCCTTAAGAACAAATAAATCTACACTATATCATTTTACCGTCATCCATGTACCTATCCAATAGCTGCTTGAAGGTCCCTAATGTTTCCGACTCAACTACTTCCACAGGCAGTGCATTCCATGCCCCCACTACTCTCTGGGTAAAGAACCTACCTCTGATATCCCTCCTATATCTTCCACCTTTCACCTTAAATTTATGTCCCCTTGTAATAGTGTGTTCCACCCGGGGAAAAAGTCTCTGACTGTCTACTCTATCTATTCCCCTGATCATCTTATAAACCTCTATCAAGTCGCCCCTCATCCTTCTCCGCTCTAATGAGAAAAGGCCTAGCACCCTCAACCTTTCCTCGTAAGACCTACTCTCCATTCCAGGCAACATCCTGGTAAATCTTCTTTGCACCTTTTCCAGAGCTTCCACATCCTTCCTAAAATGAGGCGACCAGAACTGTACACAGTACTCCAAATGTGGCCTTACCAAAGTTTTGTACAGCTGCATCATCACCTCACGGCTCTTAAATTCAATCCCTCTGTTAATGAACGCGAGCACACCATAGGCCTTCTTCACAGCTCTATCCACTTGAGTGGCAACTTTCAAAGATGTATGAACATAGACCCCAAGATCTCTCTGCTCCTCCACATTGCCAAGAACTCTACCGTTAACCCTATATTCCGCATTCATATTTGTCCTTCCAAAATGGACAACCTCACACTTTTCAGGGTTAAACTCCATCTGCCACTTCTCAGCCCAGCTCTGCATCCTATCTATGTCTCTTTGCAGCCGACAACAGCCTTCCTTACTATCCACAACTCCACCAATCTTCGTATCGTCTGCAAATTTACTGACCCACCCTTCAACTCCCTCATCCAAGTCATTAATGAAAATCGCAAACAGCAGAGGACCCAGAACTGATCCCTGCGGTACGCCACTGGTAACTGGGATCCAGGCTGAATATTTGCCATCCACCACCACTCTCTGACTTCTATCGGTTAGCCAGTTCGTTATCCAACTGGCCAAATTTCCCACTATCCCATGCCTCCTTACTTTCTGCATAAGCCTACCATGGGGAACTTTATCAAATGCCTTACTAAAATCCATGTACACTACATCCACTGCTTTACCTTCATCCACATGCTTGGTCACCTCCTCAAAGAATTCAATAAGATTTGTAAGGCAAGACCTACCCCTCACAAATCCGTGCTGACTATCCCTAATCAAGCAGTGTCTTTCCAGATGCTCAGAAATCCTATCCTTCAGTGCCAAGGAGACTGTTTTTACCATAAGTGGACTTGGTAACCTCCATGGGATAGTAGACATCTGCTAGGTTTATCACAGACTTGAGCATGGGTGCCCCAGATGCATCCCCAACCCTCCAAATGTCCATTACTTTTGGCCCCTTCCCAGAACCCGCACACTTAGCAGGGTCAGCAAAGGAAGCCACAGGTGAGCTTCCTAAGAAGCTTTAAAAAAAATTTAATTCATGTGATGTGGGCGCCGTTGGCTAGACCGGAATTAGTGCACATCCCTCATTGCCTGTGAGAAGGTGATGGTGATCCCCTTGCTTTTAGAACTGCAGTCCACATGGTGTAGGTACACCCACAGTGCTGTGAGGTAGCGAGTTCCAGGATTTTGACCCAGCGACAGTGAAGGAAAGGATATATATTTCCAAGTCAGGATGGTGAGTGTCGCAAAGGGAAGCTTTACAGAAATGTATCAAATGCACCCACAAATATTCAACACCAATTGTGTGCTTGTAAATTATGTTGTCTAAAACAACAGGTGATTTTGAGTGGAAAAGAATTGGAATTGTTATGGACAAGATTAATTTAAACAGCTCTGATTTTTCCCCTCGTACCCCATCTGTAAACAGACAAATGTTTTGATTTGCTTCTCCCCTTATAAGCGATGGCCTTTTCCCCAATCCCTCAGTTTGGGTGTGATCCAATTTCTAACAATAACCCCACAGCAAACTTTGGATCGGATGACGTCAAAGGGTTAGTTCATTTGCACACACTCAAAGGCGGGAGAGGGTTGCAATATTGTCTCCTTTGCACTAATGCAGTGTTGAGAAAATAAAGATTTCCAGGGCCAAGATCACAGAGAAAAGAATTATGATGCAGACCCAGAAACAAAATCCAAAGAGATATTCCTTCACCGGCCAGGAGGCTGAAACTGAAGTTGTTTGACATTTTTCCAGTAAAGTTGGCTTCACATGAGATGGGCACCAGAGAAGAATCAGTCTTATAGGCAATGGGACAGAGGTTATAGTAGAAACATAGCAACATAGAAAATAGAAGCAGCAGGAGGCCATTCTGTCCTTAGAGTCTGCTCCACCATTTATTATGATCATGGTTGATCATCCAACTCAATAGCCTGATTATCTCTTCCCCTCCCACCCTGCCTCCCCCCCAAAGTGCTATATCTAACTCCTTCTTGAAAGCATACAATGTTTTGGCCTTAACAACTTCATGTGGCAGTGAATTCTATAGGCGTGCCTGTTTCTGAGTGAGGAACGTTCTCCTCATCTCCGTCCTAAAGGTTTTCCCCGTATCCTTTGACTATGACCCCTGGTTCTGGACACCTTCCTGCATCTACCCTGTCTGGTCCTGTTAAAATTTTATAGATTTCCATGAGTTCTCTCTTTCTCCCCCCCCTCCCTCATTCTTCTGAATTCCAGTGAATATAATTCTAATCAACTCAATCTCGCCACAAACTTTACTCCCGCTATCCCAGGGATTAGTCTGCTAAGTCTTCTCTGCACTCCCTCTATAGAAAGAACATCCTTCTTCGGATAAGGGGACCAAAACTGCAAACAATATTCCCGGTGTGGTCTCATCAAGGCCCTGTACAACTTCAGCAAGACATCCCTGCTCCTGTAATTGGATCCTTATGTTATGAAGGCCAACACACCATTTGCCCCCTTTATCGCCCACTGCACCAGCATGCTTATCTTCAGTGACTGGTGTACGAGGACACACAGGTCTAATTGCACATTCTCCTCTCTTAATTTATAGCCATTCGGATAATAATCTGCCCTCCTGTTTTTGCCACCAGAAGTGGATAGCTTCACATTTGTCCACATTATACTGCATCTGCCATGCATTTGCCAATCACTCAACTTGCCTAAATCATACTGAAGTGTCTCTGCATCCTCCTCACAGCTCACCCTCCCACCCAACTTTGTGTCATCTGCTAATTTGGAGTTACAACATTTAGTTCCCTCATCGGAATCATTAATATGTACTATGAATTGCTGGGATCCTCGCACCGGTCCCTGCGGTACCCCACTAGTCACTGCCTGCCATTCTGAAAAGGATCTGTTTATTCCTACTCTTTGTTTTCTCTCTGCCGACCAGCTTTCTATCCATCTCAAAGTACTACCCCCAATCCCATGCGCTTTAATTTTATTTGTGGGACTTTGTCGAAAGCCTTCTGATAGTCCAAATAACCCACATCCACTGGCTCCTCCTCAACTCTACTAGTTACATCCTCGAAGAATTCCAGTAGATTTGTCCAGCATGATTTCCCTTTCATAAATCCATGCTGACTCTGTCCGATCCTGCAACTGTTTTCCAACTGCTCAGCTATAAAATCTTTGATAATGAATTTTAGAATTTTTCCCACTACCGACGTCAGGCTTACTGGTCTATTATTCCCTCTTTTCTCTCCACCTCCTGTTTTAAATAGTGGGATTACATTAGCTACCTTCCAATCTATAGGAACTGTTCCAGAGTCTGTGGGATTTGGAACAGTGTGGATACTATTACAACAACCTGGGCTAGTGCACAGTCAATTCCAGTCCCACTTAACCCGGAGACACAGCATAATTGAAATTAACAAATTCATTCTTAGAAAATACACAAAGTTTCCGATCTCTGGCTGACCAATAACTACAGTCACCAGGTTTGTAAATTTATAATAATTTTTATTGTCACAGTAGGCTTACATTAACACTGCAATTAAGTTACTGTGGAAAGCCCCTATTTGCCACATTCTGCCGCCTGTTCGGGTACACAGAGGGAGAATTAAGAATGTCCAAATTACATCTTTCGGGTCTTGTGGGAGGAAACCGGAGCACCCGGAGGAAACCCATGCAGACATAGAGAGAATGTGCAGACTCCACACAGACAGTGACCCAAACCGGGAATCGAACCTGGTACCCTGGCGCTGTGAAGCAACAGTGCTAACCACTGTGCTATATTGCCACCCATTTAAGCACAACACAATTTTTATTAATAACAATAACTGTGAGTAAATAGGCAGGAAATACAACTGGTTAACTATTATCTAATTCCTAAAACTCCTTTAATCACCCCACCTTCTACATACACACACACACACAAGGTAGGCAAACACAGAGGGGTGTAAACAAAAATATATGAAAAGTAAAAAAGGATGAAAGTCTCTTTCAAATGGATGTCTTCCAGTACACTTTTCTTCAATTTGGACCTTCAGTTGGAGGTTTTTGCTTTCAGTCTGTATTGGTTTTCACAATAGATTGATCAAGTTCTCAAAACCTCTCTGCAGGTTCAGAAAGCTGCAGGTAGTTAACATTTAGAGAGACAGATAGAGAGACAGCAGCTTACAACTTCTTTCTGCATCCAGGACACGATTGTCCCTTCCTGGCTTCTCTGAAAACCATCCCACACAGTAGGACCTAATCACCGCCTGTCGAAAGGCAGATTACAGCCTTTGGCAAATTCACTGGCCACCAGCCAACCAATCGAACAGAGTTCTGATGTTCCCTTTGCAACTTTTGAGTTCCTCTCTTCCTCTGTTTGACTTAAAAGTATATGTCCTTTAAATATCCATGGATCAAAATTATAACCACAAAGTAAAAGACATGGAAAATAAGGAAATCAACACGAAGACCCTTAAAATACGGCCAGGTATTCAATATGCGTAGAGGCCCTTTTCTGTGCTGTTGCCCATTTGACAAAAATGTCAAAGAACTGGCAGTGTGCAGAGTTTTGCCCAGCAAGGCTTCAGATCCATTGGACTGCCAGAACAAGGAGGAATGTGAAAACTAACACAGTCAATACATTCATGGAAATTGGATACCATAGACCTCCCAGAGCACCAAGGAATTGTGGAGATATCAGAACAACTAGGTTAATAGATGCTTGGTATATTGCTGCCAGATCATCAAGAAAGCACAAGAACTAGGAGGAGGAATAAACCACTCGGGGGGGCCCCCTCAGGTCTGCTCTGCCATTCAATAAGATCATGGCTAATCTAATTGCGGCCTCAATTCTATTTATCTGCCCCCAATAGCCCTTGACTCCCTTGTCAATCAGAAATCTATCCAATTCAGCCTTTAATATATTCATGACCCGCCTCTGCTGCCCTCTGAGGAAGAGAATTCCACAGACCCTCTTCTTTTTGGGGGGGGGAAATTCTCCTCATCTCAGCCTTAAATGGGGCACCCCAAATTTTTAAACTCTATCCCCCTTTAGTTTCAGACTCCCCACAAGAGAAAACATCATCTCCGTATCCACCCGATCAGATTCCTTCAAGGTTTTATAGGTGGAATTTTACAGCCAGTCGCAGATCACAGCTCATCTCATTCTTCTAAACACCGATGGGTATAAGCAAACCTGCTCAACCTTTCCTGATTCGATCACCCCATCATCTCAAGAATCGGCCAAGTGAACCTTCTCTGAATTGCGTCTAATCCAATTGTGCCCTTTCATAAGAAAGGAGACGAAAACTATACTCACTATTCCAGTCGTTGTGTGGAAGCTTTGGAACACTTCCCTTCTTTTATACTCGATTTACCTTGTTATAAATGCCAACATTTCACCTCTATAAATTGGCAAATAACCATTGTATTTAATGCCGATGTATATCATTCTTGAGAATATCAAATAACTCCGATGGATGGATATCTAGACCTCCAAATTCAGAAGTGATTTTGTGATCAGCACTGAACTTCTGGGCCTAGTACACACACACATGCACGCCCCTATCCCTGCCACACTGGCCCCCACAGTCGGGTCCATCTGAATCCTTCTGGAGGAACGAGCTCAGCATCTCACTGGTGTTCCCACACTTCAGCATTGCCCCTTCTACACGAGTGATCTTATAAGACAACGAACAAGCAGGATTTTTGGATCAAGCTAGGGATCCAGTAGATATGATCTGGGTCAAGGTTTTTTAAGAACTGGAATGGAATTAAGTCCCATATTTCTAAGCCTACCTGAGAAGTTGCACATAATGTAATCAGTTAATTCTTTGATATATACAGTCAACTATTGTGGAACCGAAGTAGATTCCACATAAATCGCAAAAATCTGATGAATGATCATGCTAAAAAAGGGAAGTCATCCACCAAATGCTCCCATTTCCATTTATAGTTTGAGTAGACTTGCTCTCCTTAAACCTGGCACATTCTTCATTCAGAGTCCATGGGAGCCAGCATGGTGATTATTCTTTGGAATATGGGTGCCACTGGCAAGGCCAGCATTTGTTGCCCATTCCTAATTGCCCTTGAACTGAGTGGCTTGCTAGATCACTTCAGCGGGGAGGTTAAGAGACAACACGTTGCTGTGTGTCTGGATTCATCTGTAGGCCAGACCAGATGAGGACAGCGGATTTCACATCAGTGAACCAGATGGGCTTTTATGACAATTATGATATTAGTCTCCTTCCATATGTTTGTGAAGGGCCTAATGAGTGTTCCTGGAAATTTGTCAACACTGAGAAAAAGCACTGTTCCTACTGTGGCACAAACATTGATCTTAAAAGGAATTTCTACTTCCGGGTGCGGCGATGACCAGCTAAGCCGCACGTTTCGGCAGCTCCCGGTGGAACGGACTTTTGGGCTCTTAATAAGAGCCCCAACGGCAATTTTAACGGCTAAAAGCACTGTGCGGTAAACCAGAAGGGAATCCCCCCTGGATACGGATGGAAAAAGGAGAGGAAAGTGGCCGGATTGCGGTGGATCCTTTAGAGCAGCGGCAAGGAAGGCAAGCAAAAACAAAGGTGGCGTCGGAAGGTGGCAGTTTAATATGGGGCCCTGAACAACACGAGTTTTTGAAACACTGCGTGGAAGAGCTTAAAAAGGAGATGAAGAAGGAGCTGTTGGCCCCGATATTACAGGCGATCGAAGGGCTAAAGGATGAGCAAAAGACCCAGGAGCGGGTGCTTCGGGTCGTGAAGGCAAAGGCTGCCGAGAACGAAGACGATATATAGGGCCTGGTGGTGAAGACGGAGATGCACGAGGCACACCATAAACGATGTGTGGAAAGATTGGAGGTGCTGGAGAATAACGCGAGGAGGAATAATTTAAGGATTCTTGGTCTTCCTGAAGGTGCAGAAGGAACAGACGTCGGGGCATATGTGAGCACGATGCTGCACTCGTTAATGGGAGCGGAGGCCCCGGCGGGTCCGCTGGAGGTGGAGGGAGCATACCGAGTGATGGCGCGAGGATCGAGAGCAGGAGAAATTCCCAGAGCCATAGTGGTGAGATTTCTCCGTTTTAAGGACAAAGAGATGGTCCTTAGATGGGCAAAGAAAACTCGGAGCAGTAGGTGGGAGAACGCGGTGATCCGCGTATATCAAGACTGGAGTGCGGAAGTGGCGAGAAGGAGGGCGAGCTTTAATCGGGCCAAGGCGGTGCTTCACAAAAAGAAGATAAAATTTGGAATGCTGCAACCGGCAAGACTGTGGGTCACATATCAAGGGAGGCACCACTACTTTGAGACGGCGGATGAGGCGTGGACTTTTATTGTGGAAGAAAAACTGGAATAAGCGGGTTACTAAAAAAGAACGTTTGAAACAAAGTGGTGGGGCGAGTATGGGGGGCGAAGAGGGGGGTAAAAAGGGGGGAAAGAGGAGTTTTATGTTATTAATCCTGCGATGCGGTGGCTTTTCTCTCTTCCACAGGTGGTGGTGGAGGGAGGAAGGGAGGTGGAGGAGATGGGGCGTTGGCCATGGGGGGCGGGGCCAAAAGGGAAGCACGGGCTTTGCTCCCGCGCTATGATAATCATGGCGGGAATAGGGAAGCAGGAAGGAGGGGGCGTCGCACGGTGCGAGCCGAGGTCACGGGGGGAAGCCGAGGTCGGTCAGAGTTTGCTGACTTCTGGGAGCAACATGGGGGGTGTAACTACGCTAGTGGGGGATCTAGCGGGGGGGGGGGGGGGGGTGGGAGGGGGGAGTTACTGGGTTGCTGCTGCTGGGGAGAGGGGGGAGCCGGAATGGGGTGGGGTGGGCGGGGGGGCGCCGCCTGGGGGGGACACAGCTGCGTGGGAACCGGATGAGGAGCTGGAAAAAGGGGATGGCTAATCGACAAGGGGGGGGGGTAAAAAGCCCCCAACCCGGTTGATCACGTGGAATGTGAGAGGGCTGAACGGGCCGATAAAGAGGGCACGAGTACTCGCACACCTTAAGAAACTTAAGGCAGACGTGGTTATGTTACAAGAGACGCACTTGAAACTTATAGACCAGGTTAGACTACGCAAAGGATGGGTGGGGCAGGTGTTTCATTCGGGGCTGGATGCGAAAAACAGGGGGGTGGCTATCCTAGTGGGGAAGCGGGTTATGTTTGAGGCAAAGACCATAGTGGCGGATAGCGGGGGCAGATACGTGATGGTGAGTGGCAAATTACAGGGGGAGGTGGTGGTCTTGGTAAACGTGTATGCCCCGAACTGGGATGATGCCAATTTTATGAGGCGCATGCTAGGACGCATCCCGGACCTAGAGGTGGGAAAGTTGGTAATGGGGGGAGATTTTAATACGGTGCCGGAGCCAGGGCTGGACAGGTCGAGATCCAGGACTGGAAGGAGGCCGGCTGCAGCCAAGGTGCTTAAAGATTTTATGGAGCAGATGGGAGGAGTAGACCCGTGGAGATTTAGCAGACCTAGGAGTAAGGAGTTTTAGTTTTTATCCTATGTCCACAAAGTTTATTCGCGAATAGACTTTTTTGTTTTGGGAAGGGCGTTGATCCCGAAGGTGAGGGGGACGGAGTATACGGCTATAGCCATTTTGGATCACGCTCCACATTGGGTAGACTTGGAGATAGGGGAGGAAACAGAAGGGCGTCCACCCTGGAGAATGGACATGGGACTAATGGCAGATGAAGGGGTGTGTCTAAGGGTGAGGGGGTGCATTGAAAAATACTTGGAACTCAATGATAACGGGGAGGTCCAGGTGGGAGTGGTCTGGGAGGTGCTGAAGGCAGTGGTTAGAGGGGAGCTGATATCAATAAGGGCACATAAAGGAAAGCAGGAGAGTAGGGAACGGGAGCGGTTGCTGCAAGAACTTCTGAGGGTGGACAGGCAATATGCGGAGGCACCGGAGGAGGGACTGTACAGGGAAAGGCAAAGGCTACACGTAGAATTTGACTTGCTGACAACGGGTACTGCAGAAGCACAGTGGAGGAAGGCACAGGGTGTACAGTATGAGTATGGGGAGAAGGTTGCTGGCCCATCAATTGAGGAAAAGGGGAGCAGCGAGGGAAATAGGGGGAGTGAGGGATGAGGAAGGAGAGATGGAGCGGGGAGCGGAGAGAGTGAATGGAGTGTTCAAGGCATTTTATAAAAGATTATACGAAGCTCGGCCCCCGGATGGGAAGGAGAGAATGATGTGCTTCCTGGACCGGCTGGAATTTCCTAAGGTGGAGGAGCAGGAGAGGGTGGGACTGGGAGCACAGATCGAGATAGAGGAAGTAGTGAAAGGAATTAGGAGTATGCAGGCGGGGAAGGCACCGGGACCGGATGGATTTCCAGTCGAATTTTATAGGAAATATGTGGACTTGCTTGCCCCGATACTGATGAGAACCTTTAATGAGGCGAAGGAAAGGGGACAGCTGCCCCCGACTATGTCGGAGGCAACGATATCGCTTCTCCTAAAGAAGGAAAAAGACCCGCTGCAATGCGGGTCCTATAGACCTATTTCCCTCCTAAATGTAGACGCTAAGATTCTGGCCAAGGTAATGGCAATGAGGATAGAGGATTGTGTCTCGGGGGTAGTCCATGAGGACCAAACTGGGTTTGTGAAGGGGAGACAGCTGAATACGAATATACGGAGGCTGCTAGGGGTAATGATTATGCCCCCACCAGAGGGGGAAGCGGAGATAGTGGTGGCGATGGATGCCGAGAAAGCATTTGATAGAGTGGAGTGGGATTATTTGTGGGAGGTGTTGAGGAGATTTGGCTTTGCAGATGAGTATATTAGATGGGTACAGCTGCTGTATAGGGCCCCGATGGCGAGCGTGGTCACGAATGGACGGGGGTCTGCCTATTTTCGGCTCCATAGAGGGACGAGGCAGGGATGTCCTCTGTCCCCGTTACTGTTTGCACTGGCGATTGAGCCCCTGGCAATAGCATTGAGGGGTTCCAGGAAGTGGAGGGGAGTACTCAGGGGAGGAGAGGAACACCGGGTATCTCTTTACGCGGATGATTTATTGGTGTATGTAGCGGATCCGGCGGAGGGGATGCCAGAGATAATGCGGATACTTGGGGAGTTTGGAGAATTTTCAGGATATAAGCTGAACATGGGAAAAAGTGAGCTGTTTGTGGTGCATCCAGGGGAGCAGAGCAGAGAAATAGAGGACTTACCGCTGAGGAAGGTAACAAGGGACTTTCGCTACTTGGGGATCCAGATTGCCAAGAATTGGGGTACATTGCATAGGTTAAACTTAACGCGGTTGGTGGAACAGATGGAGGAGGACTTCAAGAGATGGGACATGGTATCCCTGTCACTGGCAGGGAGGGTACAAGCGGTTAAAATGGTGGTCCTCCCGAGATTCCTCTTTGTGTTTCAGTGCCTCCCGGTGGTGATCAGGAAGGCTTTTTTCAAAAGGATTGAGAAGAGTATCATGAGTTTTGTGTGGGCCGGGAAGACCCCGAGAGTGAGGAAGGGATTTTTGCAGCGTAGTAGGGATAGGGGGGTCCTGGCGCTACCGAGCCTGAGTGAGTACTACTGGGCCGCCAACATCTCAATGGTATGTAAGTGGATGGGAGAAGAGGAGGGAGCGGCGTGGAAGAGATTGGAGAAGGCGTCCTGTAGGGGGACTTGCCTACAAGCCATGGTGACGGCGCCGTTGCCGTTCTCACCGAAGAAATACACCACAAGCCCGGTGGTGGTGGCTACTCTGAAAATTTGGGGGCAATGGAGACAGCATAGGGGAAAGACGGGAGCCTCGGTGTGGTCCCCGATAAGAAATACTCATAGGTTTGCTCCGGGGAGAATGGATGGGGGATTTAGAACATGGCAAAGAGCAGGAGTAACACAATTGAGAGATCTGTTTGTAGATGGGACGTTTGCAAGTCTGGGAGCGCTGACCGAAAAATATGGGTTGCCCCAAGGGAATGCATTCCGGTATATGCAACTGAGGGCTTTTGCGAGGCAACAGGTGAGGGAATTCCCGCAGCTCCCGACGCAGGAGGTGCAGGACAGAGTGATCTCAAAGACATGGGTGGGGGACGGTAAGGTATCAGACATCTCTAGGGAAATGAGGGACGAGGGGGAGATTATGGTAGATGAGCTGAAAGGGAAATGGGAAGAAGAGCTGGGGGAGGAGATTGAGGAGGGGCTGTGGGCTGATGCCCTAAGTAGGGTAAACTCATCGTCCTCGTGTGCCAGGCTAAGCCTGATACAATTTAAGGTGTTACACGGGGCGCATATGACTGGAGCACGGCTCAGTAAATTTTTTGGAGTAGAGGATAGGTGTGCGAGATGCTCGAGAAGCCCAGCGAATCACACCCACATGTTCTGGTCATGTCCGGCACTACAGGGGTTTTGGGTGGGGGTGACAAAGGTGCTTTCGAAGGTGGTGGGGGTCCAGGTCGAACCAAGCTGGGGGTTGGCTATATTCGGGGTTGCAGAAGAGCCGGGAGTGCAGGAGGCAAAAGAGGCTGATGTTTTGGCCTTTGCGTCCCTAGTAGCCCGGCGCAGGATACTGTTGATGTGGAAGGAAGCCAAGCCCCCGGGTGTGGAGACCTGGATAAATGACATGGCATGGTTTATAAAGCTGGAACGGATTAAGTTCATCCTAAGGGGATCGGCTCAAGGGTTCACCAGGCGGTGGCAACCGTCCGTCGAATACCTCACAGAAAGATAGAGGGAATGGAAAAGAAGAAGACAGCAGCAGCAACCCAGGGGGGGGGGGGGGGGGGGGGGAGGAACCAGAGGGATTCTCAGGGATGTTAATATATAAGTATATAAGTATAATATGTATAGGTTGTTGTTATAGATAATTGTATATTGGACTGTTAAAACATATTTTTGGAGAATATTTATCTGGGACAAGGCAGTTGCCATTTAGTTTTTTTGTTTTTTTGTTTATATATTATTTATTTCTTGTTTATAAAACTGGCCATTGTTATTTATATTGTGATATTACTGTGTAAAGGATACACAATGTACTGTGATGGTTGGCCAAAAATTTTCAATGAAATATTTTTTAAAAAAAAAAGGAATTTCTAGAGGCCACCACCCAAAAACTTAGTCATGAAGGGGAGAAATGCTCCTCTCCAGCTGCTGGCCCACATTCACCCCCTTATTGTAGGTCTAATCCCACCTCCACCTGAGGACTGTTGCTAGTGTGGCAGCTGGTCCAAATTGGAGGTTGGAGTTCAATGGGCTGTACCTGGAGACCCTGCAGTTCACTGTAAATATTATGAGGCACAAAGTTAAGTTTTAGTCATGTCTTGTATGCTTCTGACACTCATTGGACCATTTTCCAGCATAACATTTTGCTGCTAGTATAATTGATCAGCAGAATTAATTCTGTGAGCACCTTGATTACATTTTTGCCTTAAAGGTAAATGATACAAAATGTTAAATATTAACTAGACAAACTTTAATTAACACGTGTTCGGCATTTTTCCTAATTTTCCAATATTCTTAATGCACACTATTAGGATTTAATATTTAACATTTTTATTTATAATTTAAAACTTAGATTTTTATGAATATCTTGCTTGGGGCCGAAGTAATAAAGTCAGTTAGGCATTGTCATTCAGCTCCGATCTAAATTTGGATTCAAGCCAAACTGGTGAGTTGTAAGCATTGTAATTTTTTAAAAATTCATTTCCGGGATGTGGTTATCGCTTCCCGGCCATTGCCCATCCCTAGTTGCCCTTGAGAAGGTGCCTTATTCAACTGCTGCAGTTCCTGAGGTGTAGGTACACCTGCATTACTGTTGGGGAGAGAGTTCAGGATTTTGACCCAGTGACAGTGAAGGATTGGCGATATATTTCCAAATCAGGATGGTGAGTGACTTAGAGGGGAACTTGGAGGGTTCCCAGGTATTTGCTGCTCTCGTCCTTCTAGATGGTAGTGGTCATGGGTTTGGAAGGTGCTGCCTGAGGATGCTTGGTGAGTTCCTACAGTGCATCTTGTAAATGATACGCACAGCTGCCACTGTTAGTCAGTGGCGGAGGGATTGAATGTTTGTGGAAGGGCTAACAATCAAGCAGGTTGATTTGACCTGGACAATGTCGAGCTATCCAGTGTTGTTGGCGCGGTGCTCATTCAGGAAAGTGGATTCCATCATACTCCTGACTTGTGCTTTGTGGATGGATGGTGGGTAGGCTTAGGGGAGTCAGGAGGTGAGTTATTCGTTGCAGGACTGCTAGCCTCTAAGCACTTGTAGTATTTGACTCCATTTGAGTTTTTATTCAATGATAACCCCCCAAATGTTGATGGGGGTGTTCGCAGTATTGATACCATTGAATGTCAAGAGATGATGGTTAGATTCTCCCTTGTTGGAGATTTGCTCCCAACCCTCAGACCTGTTGTTTTTCTTGGTCAATGTCAATGTTTACGATGCGCTCCTTGAATGTTTGCCATTGCCTATCACAGTCAGCCCTTGAAGTAAATTTTTCCAATCGTTCATAGCCAACTTGCACCTCATTTCCTAGTTTCCTTTATTAAGATTCAGGACCCCACTCTGAGAATCAATAACACCACTCTCCATGTTGCTGAAAAATTCTATCATATTATGGTCGCTCATCCTTAAGGAGTCTTGCACAACTAGATTGCCAATGATTCCGTTCTCATTACAATTACAAAAATCATTGGCAAATAGAGTTAAGGAAAATACCAAGGCTTTTTACACGTACATATAAAGCAAGAGGGTAGCCAGGGAAAGGGTTGGCCCACTGAAGGATAGGCAAGGGAATCTATGTGTGGAGCCAGAGAAAATGGGCGAGGTATAAAATGAATACTTTGCATCAGTATTCACCAAAGAGAAGGAATTGGTGGATGTTGAGTCTGGAGAAGGGTGTGTAAATAGCCTGGGTCACATTGAGATCCAAAAACTAGAGGTGTTAGGTGTTGGGCGTCTTGAAAAATATTAAGGTGGATAAGTCCCCAGGGCCTGATGGGATCTACCCCAGAATGCTGAAGGAGGTAAGAGAGGAAATTGCTGAGGCCTTGACAGAAATCTTTGGGTTCTCCCTGTCTTCAGGTGATGTCCCAGAGGACTAGAGAATAGCCAATGTTGTTCCTTTGTTTAAGAAGGGTAGCAAGGATAATCCAGGGAACTACAGGCCAGTGAGCCTTGTGTCAGTGGTAGGGAAATTACTGGAGAGAATTCTTCGAGACAGGATCTACTCCCATTTGGAAGCAAGTAGACTTATTAGCGGGAGGCAGCACGGCTTTGTGCAGGGGAGGTCGTGTCTTGAGGAGGTCACAAAGATGACTGATGCAGGTAGGGCAGAGGATGTTGTCTATATCGACTTCAGTAAGGCCTTTGACAAGGTCCCTCATAAGAACATAAGAACTAGGAGCAGGAGTCGGCCATCTGGCCCCTCAAGCCTGCTCCACCATTCAATGAGATCATGGCTGATCTTTTGTGGACTCAGCTCCACTTTCCGGCCCGAACACCATAACCCTTAATCCCTTTATTCTTCAAAAAACTATCTATCTTTATCTTAAAAACATTTAATGAAGGAGCCTCAACTGCTTCACTGGGCAAGGAATTCCATAGATTCACAACCCTTTGGGTGAAGAAGTTCCTCCTAAACTCAGTCCTAAAACTCAGTCTGCCTCATGGCAGACTAATACAAAAGGTGAAGTCACACGGGATCAGAGGTAAGCTGGCAAGATGGATACAGAACTGGCTAGGTCATTGAAGGCAGAGAGTAGCAATGGAAGGGTGATTTTCTGATTGGAGGGCTATGACTAGTGGTGTGCCGCAGGGATCAGTGCTGGGACCTTTGCTGTTCGTAGTATATATAAATGATTTGGAGGAAAATGTAACTGGTCTGATTAGTAAGTTTGCGGATGACACGAAGGTTGGTGGACTTGCGGATAGCAATGAGGACTGTCAAAGGATACAGCAGGATTTAGATTGTTTGGAGACTTGGGCAGAGAGATGGCAGATGGAGTTTAATCCGGGCAAATGTGAGGTAATGCATTTTGGAAGGTCTAATACAGGTAGGGAATATACAGTGAATGGTAGAACCCTCGAGCAGTGTTCTTCAAACTTTTTTTTCCGGGAATCCGTTTTTACCAACCGGCCAACCTTCGGGACCCAACCCGGCCAACCTTCGTGACCCACGCTGGTCAACCTGCGTGACCCGCCATTTTCTCTTACCTTGTTTGCTGCTGACAAAAATGGAGGAAATGGTTTTGGGTACCTTTGGCCCTCGTACACGTTCCTCCAATGGAACCTGTTAGATGAAGGTGAAGCCTTCCAGTGTCAGAAAAAATGGAGTCTCCAACTGTCCTAAGTTCTGCATTTTTTTTCCTGTAACATTTTATCAAATAAACCCGCCCCCCGAACTTGTAAAAAAAAGAAAATAAAATGAACAAAATAAATGAAAAAAACAAAAATGAAATGAATAAAATTAATGAATAAACCCCCCCTGAACTTGTAAAACGAAAAGCTGCGATCGTTTAAAAAAAGAGCCGCACTGCGCATGCGTGCCCGATCATCGGCGCGCATGCGCATAGTTTTGCGCATGCGCGCTGATGATCTGGCACGGATGTGCAGTGCGGCCACATTTTTTTTACATGTTACCGGCCATTTTGAAGGCCTCTTGCAGCCAGCGTTCTTAACAGCCGGCTGCTGCAGCTGTTGCGCGTAGATTTGCGCGATCGGGAGCGCCACGACGGACGACTCCGCGACCCTCCCGGCACTGTCCACGACCCACTCCGAGTTTGACAATGCCTGGTCAGGAATATTTACAGTGAGACCGATCTAAGTTACAGGATCACAGGTCACTGAAAGGGGCAACACGGGTGGAGAAGGTAGTCAAGAAGGCATACGGCATGCTTGCCTTCATTGGCCGGGGCATTGAGTATAAAAATTGGCAAGTCATGTTGCAGCTGTATTAGAACCTTAGTTAGGCCACACTTGGAGTATAGTGTTCAGTTCTGGTCGCCACACTACCAGAAGGATGTGGAGGCTTTAGAGAGGGTTCAGAAGAGATTTACCAGGATGTTGCCTGATATGGAGAGCATTAGCTATGATGAGAGGTTGAATAAACTTGGTTTGTTCTCACTGGAACGAAGGAGGTTGCGGGACGACCTGATAGAGGTCTACAAAATTATGATGGGCATAGTCAGAGTGGATAGTCAGAGACTTTTTCTCAGGGTAGAGGGGTCAATTACTAGGGCGCATAGGTTTAAGGTGCGGGGCAAGGTTTAGAGGAGATGTACGAGGCAAGTTTTTTTACGCAGAGGGTAGTGGGTGCCTGGAACTCGCTGCCGGAGGAGGTGGTGGAAGCAGGGACGATAGTGATATTTAAAGGGCATCTTGACAAATACATGAATAGGATGTGAATAGAGCGATACGGACCCCGGAAGTGTAGAAGATTTTAGTTCAGACGGGCAGAATGGTTGGCGGAGGCCTGGAGGGCCAAAGGGCCTGTTCCTGTGCTGCACTTTTCTTTGTTCTTTCTTTACAGTAACCAGTCTAGGATGGCCTGTTCTCTAGTTGGTTCCTTAACATATTGGTCCAAGAAACCATCCCGTGTACACTCCCGGAATTTCTCCTCTACAGTATTGTGACTAATTTGATTTGCCCAATCTATATGCAGATTAAAATCACCCATAATTACAGATGTTCCTTTATCGCATACGTCTCTAATTTCCTGTTTAGTGCCATTCTCAACATATCCATTACAATTTGGGGGTGTATATACAATGCCTACTAACTTGTTTTGCCTCTTGGTGCTTCTCAGCTCGACCCATACAGATTCCACATTGTCAGAGCTAATATCCTTCCTCACTATTGCGTTAATTTCCTCTTTAACCAACAATGCAATTCCACCACCTCTTCATTTTTGCTGTCTTTCCTAAATACTGAATACCTCTGGACATTCAGTTCCCATCCCTAGTCACCCTGCAGCCATGTCTCTGTAATTCTGATTATGTCACACCCGCTTACATCTATTTGCACAATTAGTTCATCCGCTTTATTGTGAATGCTCCGCATGTTAAGGCAAAGCCTTTAAGCTTGTCTTTGTAATATTACTTGGCCCACTCCCAATATTTTTCACTGAATTTGGCCTTTGGTTTTACTGCCCATCAGTTTTCCTATTCCCCTTTCTGTCTTTTTGTTTTTGTCCTTGATTTCCTCTTCTCTGACTCCTTGCATAGTTCCCACCACTCTGCCTTTTTAGTTTAAACCTTCCCCAGCCACTCGAGCAACTCTTTGACAATGGCAAGTTGTTGCTTGACTAGTCTGTGTGATAGCTCTCCCAATCTTGGCACAAGCCCCCACCCAGACGTTAGGAGGACTTTGCAGGGTCGGCAGGGCTGTGTTTGCAGTTGTCGTTTCCAGTGCCTTGTTCAATGCTGGTTGGTTCGTCGGTTTTGATCTCTTTTGTTTTCTTTGGATTCAACTGAGTGATTTGCCCGGCCATTTTCAAAAGACAATTAAGAGTCAACCACATTGGTCTGGGTCTGGAGTCACATGTATGGCAGAGCAGGTAAGAACGGCATATTTCCTTCCTTGAAGGACATTAGTGAATATTAATGTAGAACCCGAACCAAAGAGATAACAGGAACACACGGTGGGATAGAAATGAATGACTGATTTATTACAGTATACACAAAATAACAAAACTACTATTCCTCCTCCCGAAGGGTCACCCTCCCTGACCCACACCCAGGTCAGGGTTTTTTTTTTTTACAGAGTAGTTTCCCGTTGTTAAAGAGAAACCTTGCCCCCAATTATGGGGGGAGTTCATACTCAGCTGTGAAAGGGGGAAATCGAATGGAGCACAGTCCTTGGTCCCCAAGGGGGTCACAACAATTAGTTAAATAAATTACGGCAGTTTTAGTTCAACTCGGTGTATCTCAGTCAACAACACATGCTATCCAGGTCAAAGGTAACAAATGGCTGTTAAAAATTAAATGAGAAAAGTCACATTGATGCACTTTGGGCTAAGGCACGTGAGTGAATAAAAATGCATGGGGAGATTTGTTTCCATAACTAAACCATTTTTTACTTAACATTGAGATTTGATGCTGACGGTGCATGCTGAACAAAATTGGTGGGGTAGTAGTCAGGGCAGGGAGGGGGTTGGTGATGGAAAACAATCATTGAACTGAGATTCTGCATTCAACCAAAAAGCTTAAAAATGCTGCAGTTGGTAAAGATTCCAGCACATCTTCTTTCGATGTTGTTTCTTTATTTTGGACATAAAATGATGTTGTTTTATAACAATACGAATGTCAGATCGTGTAATTGATTTGCGTAACTCAATAACTCCGATTCTATTATTAATAAAGATCTCTGAACATTATTTAATAGTGATTTGAGGGTCGAATTCTGCAGCTTTCCATTCTTCTGTAAAATGGAATGAAAATGAGTCCCCTTTGTCATTATATTTTTTACCCTTAATTCCTTTGTATTTATTTTCATCACCATTTTAAATCTATGCTTACACAATAGAGCAGTATGCAGGATATACTGGTTGAAGGTAAGTAATTGGTATTTAGCAGTCCCGAGGAAAGCAATGGCTTTTGGCATTGAGGACGTGGTCTGAATATTGTTTTGGAATTTTGTAGCATGGGGTGGAAATACTGGGTTCAGCTGCATGTCTTGTTTTTAACACCACTGTGGAGAGCTAGGAGAAGAATGTGAGGATTGGCTCTCTGACAGATTCCTCTGGTGTGCCATCAGTGCGTGGGAAGAGTTGGTCTGGCAGAACTTGTGTCGAAGTTTCTAATTAGGGATGGGCAACAAATACTGGTATAGCCAGTGACACCCACATCCTGTGAAAGAATATAAAAATTATCAGGTAAAATACTGAGTTTAATGTTGTATTGGTTTTAGGATATGGGCGCCTTTTTCTCAGGCAGTATCTCTCATTGTCAATTCATCTCTCTTTCTCTCACTAATTAGAATATTTCAGATGGCCTTCAAAGTTGAGAAAGTTGCAAAAGTCAATTTATGCATTTTCTTTTCCATTTTTGAAATGTAATAAGATCTGAGAAAAGATGCTTTCTCTGTGTGTCTTTCTGTTTCAGACTACCATTTTGGCCTATATTTTGATTAAGGTGGTGAGCTCTGCACTTTAGCCAAGTGCGCTGGAGCCGCGATTCGAGAGGTACTGCCCTCAAACCTGGCCCTCACCGTTTTCACCAGGAGTGGGGGGGGGGGTGGGAGTGGGTTGTATTTACCTGGTAGAAACAGAAAATAGGAGCTGGAGGAAGCCATTCAGCCCTTTAAACCTGCTCCACCATTCATTATGATCATAGCTGATCATCCAACTGAATAGCCTACATTCCACTCCCCCCCCCCCCCCCCCCACATCCTTTGGTCCCCTTCTCCCTAAGTACTATATCTAACTGCTTCTTAAAACATACATGGTTTTGGCCTCAACTACTTTCTGTGGTAACGAATTCCACAACCCACCACTCTCTGGGTGAAGAAATGTCTCCTCTCCGTCCTAAATGGTCTACCCCACATCCTCAGACTTTGACCCCTGGTCTGAACAACCTCACCATCAGGAACATCCTTCCTGAATCTACCCTCTCTGGTCCTGTTAGAATTTTCTACGTTTCTATGAGATCGCCCCTCATTCTTCTGAACTCCAGTGAATACAATCCTAACCAATCTCCTCGTACGTCATTCCTGCCATCCCGGGAATCAGTCTTGTAAACCTTCGCTGCACTCCCTCGATAGCAAGAACATCCTTCCTCAGATAATGAGACCAAAACTGCACACAATGGGTAGGTTTCCCGGTGGCGAGGTGTGTTGTCAACAGGAAATCCCATTGACATTGGCGGGACCATTAGATCCTGCTGATGGGCCGCCTTGCCGGCCATAAAACACGCAGCGGAGTGGTCATTAAATCCCGCCCAATATTTCAGGTGTGGCCTCACCAAGGCCCTGTATGATTGCAGCGAGAAACCACATGTGTGATTCATGGATCCAGCTACACATTTAAAAGTGCAACTGCCTTCAGTTTAGTGCGATTTTAGTCGCCCAGTTTCTGAAACACAAATTATGGGTTTTATATGTTTGCGGAGGAGATGCAAATTTGCCAGAGTCTTTCTCCGAGGTAAAGTACAATTCTAGAGAGTTCAAGTACCTTTTTAGAAATCTTTAAAAAGGTTAACTACATGCCACAGAACATCCACAAATTTTATCACAGATGTATGGCTGGCACTTGAAGGAATTGGAGGGTGGGGCCTGTGGCCTTGGATTGGATTGGATTTGTTTATTGACATGTGTATCGAGGTACACTGAAAAGTATTGTTCTGTGTACAGTTCAGACAAATCAACCCGTACATGAAAAGAAAGTACATAGGGCGAACATAAAATACACAATGTGAATATATAGAAACGGGCATCGGGTGAAGCATACAGGAGTGTAGTACTACTCAGTAGAGAAGATGTGTGAAGAGATCAGATCAGTCCACAAGAGGGTCATTTAGGAGTCTGGTAACAGCGGGGAAGAAGCTGTTTTTGAATCTGTTAGTGCATGCCCTCAGTCTTTTTTATCTCCTGCCCGATGGAAGAAGTCGGAAGAGTGAATAAGCCGGATGGGAGGGGTCTTTGATTATGCTGCCCGCTTTCCCAAGGCAGCGGGAGGTGTAGACCGAGTTAATAGTTGGGAGGCCGGTTTGTGTGATGGACTGGGCGGTGTTCACGACTCTCTGTAGTTTCTTATGGACATGGGCCGAACAGTTGCCATGCCAGGCTGTGATGCAGCCAGATAGGATGCTTTTTATGGTGCACCTGTAAAAATTGGTAAGAGTCAATGTGGACATACCGAATTCCCTTAGTTTCCTGAGGAAGTATAGGCGCTGTTGAGCTTTCTTGGTCGTAGCGTCACTATGGGAGGACCAAGACAGATTGTTGGTGATATGCACACCTAGGAATTTGAAGCTATCAACCATCTCCACCTCATATCTGCCTTGGAAGGGCAGATACTTTTATTCACCTGTGACTTGGGCATCCAGGTATCAGAAGGGAGAGTGTTCCGCAGAAGGAAAATATGCACATCATGGCAAAGGAGCTGCAAAATGAGGATGGCGCCTTCTCACATTTTCACCCTAGAGGGACCCGAGTGTGACCAACTTGAGGCCAGAGCAGAAGACAAAGTCAGGAGTTAAGGCAGCTCAACACTCACCAGGGAGGCGGAGGACGACAACCAGGTTTTAAATTGAGGTTAATCTGCTGACCACAGAGGACATATTTCATTTTAAGAAGCAATGAGGAAGGTGGTTTAGGTTAAGCTGGGAATTGATCACTTATGTGTGTATCATGGTCCAGCAAGATCGCAAACCACAGACAATCAATTCTCATTCTCTACCAGTGGCTCTGATTTTTTGTGCAGCTGGCTCTTTCCAGGGCTCAACCAAGAGACCACTGTGGAATATCACAGTCAGCCGCACACAGATACAGGGCACTTACTGATGTCCTTTTTTTTCAGATTGGGGAGCACATTAACTTACCATTGGATGTGGACATCTACGAGGCAGAGAGTCACGCGGTTTGCACTATTAGTAGGAATCCCTCAGATGCAGGGGGCAATAGACTGCACCCACAACACCATAAGGACGCCAACTCATCAACCTGGCATTTTGTGAACCGGAAACCCTTTCACTCTCTGAATATGCAGGTGGTGTGTGACGACAGCAAGGCATTCCTGCAGGTCTGTGCGGGACCTGCCACAAATCATTCACCCTGAGGAATTCCCAACTGCCTCAGCTTTTTCATACACCAGCACAGAACAGAGGTTGGCTTCTGGGGGACAAGGGCTACCACTTAGAGGTACCACGTAAGGCCAAGTGGATCCTGAAAGGCTCAGTCATGTGGTGACCCTCCGTATGATAGAACAGGCTGTTGCCATTCTCAAAATGTCCATCACGTTTCTTAACTGAATGGGGTTCTACAGTACATCCCTGCAAAGGTCTCCTGAAGAATAGTGGTGATCTGTGTGCTTCCCTAGCCAGTGACACCCACATCCAGTAAATTAATTAAAAATATGCTGCACAATGTGGTGCAGAGGAGTGACCTACAACTAGAGGGGTCAGAAGGAAGGCCCATAGCTGTATTATGAGAAAAAGGACAATGAGGAAGATGAGAAGCAGAAGGAGGAGGGTCATGGACGTGACACACATGAGGAACAAAAGGGCTGAAATGGCAGAGCAGCGAACGGGCTGACCCATGTGGCCATGGCTGATTATTTACAGGAGAAGTATCGTTGCCATCAGCCTGCTAATTCGGAATAGATTTTCCTAGGCTCTTGAAAGTTCACAATTCACATAAGTCGGTCGCTGGTGAGCAGCTTCCATATAATAAACCTTTTTCACATGGAAACCATGTATCCTCAGGAGAAAGGCCGTCCTCAGCAAGAAAGAAAACCAACAGCACATACTGAAAGGTACAATAAAACTGGCTAAAGTCCTGACCATAATAACCATTGGCCTCAACATTGTGCATAAATATACGTTGAAAAGTCCTTTGCATCCCAGACCTACCACGTGTATGTTAGTGGCTGCCAATGAGCCAGCCAAGGCAGCACCCTGTGCTTACTCAACTCTTGACCACTATACTGAGAGTACCAGAAGAAAGCAGATGGGGCTAGCTGTTGGTGTGCTGCAGTCATCCATTCCAACAACCACTATGCTACCAGTGTGAGGGGGCTTGGGGGGCAGGGGAGCTGGGGGGCAGGGGGTGAGGGGGTCTGGTGACCAAGGGATGCTGGGACCAGTGTGAGACATGATAGGAGTTAATGAGATACATCCCTTCACATTGTGAGAGCACGCACGGATTCATGCCACTGTGTCTATACATAATTGCTATGTTATTATCATGTTGCTAATCTTCACACTCCCTCTCATATACCGATGTCCCCTTTTGCTCAGTGAACTAACAGCATCACCTCCACCATTACCACCATATTCCAAGTGCCTCTTTCTCCGCATTTAGCACCTGCTACGGGCAATTCTTTGTCCCTGACAAACAGACTGGAACCCTAACAACTTTCATTGCCGCCTTCTCCAAATTATGGATCGCCTATAGCCTCATGGACCCATCGTAGTCCAGGCCATCTCCCTCGTATCGTGGGCCCTCTTGTCCTGCAGGCACAACATAGACTCCTGTTAGCCTAATATAGTGTGCTGCCTGAGACAAATATCTTCATTGCTGTAATGCAACAGTGTACATCCACACTGTGTGCACCTATACAGGAGTACCTCGGACTGTTGTGATTCCAGTTGTTGTTACTACTGGATGGGAAGGTCCCAGAATGGAACCCTGGCTCAGAAGATCGTAACATTTTTTAAAGAAAAAGTGGAAGTACAGAGTTACAGGACTGCTAATTAGTTTTTAACAACAAGGAAATCACTATTCTTGATGGTGTCTTTGAGTCATGAATGTTCAAAGAGTCGTGACTCATTCGGGTCGTAATTCTCTCAAGAACAAGACACACAAGGTCTGTCTTTAATTACTGTCTGTCCAAGGCATGGCAACAGCCATTGTCCAGTCAGCTCCCGTGCTCACTCCCTAGCTGCACATACTGTTCTTCACTGCAGTCCTCTGCTGTTTATGTTGCTTATGCTAATACAGAGTTAGCTTTTTAACCATCAGGCTTTGTTGGTGTCTTCACTTTGCTGATGCCTTTACGAATACCCATCAGGCTACACTGTCACTTTTAACTTGGCCATAATTCCCAGGAGACTTAGGGCCAGGGCTACACACACTCTCAGAAAGAGATGCTTTAAAATCTTGGTTCAAACAATGCTTTCCATCAGCTGTTTTCATTAAGAATATAGTTCCAGGTTTTCCAACTATCCTTTCAAACAAAGCTTCCACTCCACTGTTTTAATAAGGAATTCAGCTCCTGATTTTCCAACTCTCCTTTCTGACTTCCTTTGTCTTAAATGCTTTTATACAATCTCCATGATCCAGTCACTGATCTCTACAATTATTTAAAATAATGTGTCTTAAACCGTAGTAACATACCACAAACCTTGGGGACGCAATTCTCCCATCGGGAGACTTAAGTCCCAACGCAGGAGTGAAAACCGGAGTGTTTCACTCCTGCGTCGGTGGTCGCTCCCAACTCCCTATTCTCCCGCCCCGGGGGGGCTAGGAGCGGCGTCGCATCATTTACACGCCCTGCCGCCACGTAAAAGCGGCGCCACGTAAATGACATCAACCGCATGCGCGGTTGCCGTCCTCCCCGAAGCCGCCCCGCAAGAAGATGTTGGATGGATCTTGCAAGGCGGCGGAGGAAAGGCGGTCCTCCTTCAGAGAGGCCGGCACGCCGATCGGTGGGCACCGATCGCGGGCCAGACCACTTTTGAGGCCCCCCCCCAGTGCAGGAACCCCCCCACAGGCCGCCGCCCCAGCGTTGCCGCGCTGTTCCCGCTGGCAGCGACCTGTTGTGGACGGCGCCGGCGGGAACCTGTCGTGTTGGGCAGGCTGCTCGGCCCATCCGGGCTGGAGAATCACCGCTCGCCCGTCACAAACGGTGAGCGGCGATTCTCCCAGCAGCCAGCCATGATTCTCGCCGCGCCGGTTTTGGGGGAGTGGGGGGGGAGAATCGCGTGCGGGTGTGCTGGGGCGGCGTGGCGGGACTCCCACCCGGCGTGGGGGGGGGGGGGTGAGAATTCCGCCCCTTGGAATTACTTCAGATATCTTTCTGGCCTCTGATAAGCCAACTCCGTCTGAGTTTTATCTGTGGCTTTACTGAACGGTATCTTGCACTCATTCCAATTTCCTCTGTTCTTTTATTCCAGCCTTCCTGGAAACTTCTCTTAATTTCTCTAGTTTCCTTAACTAGCTGTCCTGTAGATTTCTGCACTGGTTTTCTTAACCATTTCACCATGGTAGCTTTTCTTCTAGAAAAGCTGAGAGATGTTGAGGGCGATTCTCCGAGCCCCGCGCCAGGCCGGGCCGGAGAATCGACGCCGGCGCGCGATTCTCTGAGGTGCGGAGAATCGGTGCCATTTGCAGCGGCGCGTTTGACGCGGCGCCGGCCGCGGGCCACTGGAATCTCCGGCACGGATGGGCCGAGCAGCCGCGCGAATACGACAGAGTCCTGCCGGCGCCGTTCACCCCTGGTCGCTGCCGGCGGGAACTCTGCGTGAATGTTCGGGGGGGGCGGCCTGTGGGGTGGGGAAAAGCGCTCCTTCACAGGGGGAGGGGCGGGGGGCCCGATAGGGTCTGGCCCACTATCGGGGCTCACCGATAGGCAGCCGGCCTCTTCCCCCCCACCCCCCCCCACCCCCGGGCCAATTCGTTGCGCGGCCGGCCCCTGAACACCGACGCCATGCTGAGTCGGGGCCGGCGCGCTGAAGAAGTCCCCGCGCATGCGCGGGTTGGCGCGGCCCCCATTTGGCGCCTGGAAGGGAGGCTGGAGCGGCGTGAATCGCTCCAGTGCCGTGCTAGCCCCCTGTGGGGGATAGAATCGGTCACCCCCGTGCCGTTTCGCGCCGTCGTGAAACGCGATGGCGCGAACACTTGGTCTCCATTTTGGAGAATCGCCCCCGTAGCCTCTAGCTTACTGTAACCAACTGCCATGAATTCACTTAAAACACAATCACAAAATCCTTAATACCCTAAAGGTACCCGTGGTTGCTAAGCAAAGATTTGACCTTTCCCCAAGATTTTATTTGCTTTTCTCGCTATGACCTCTCAGCACAATAGAAGCATAGTTTGAACTGACCAAAGCCAACACATGCAAAACATTTGTCTAATATGAATCTTTAACGAGAGTTTTACTCTTCTTATACCGAACCATTAAATTAAACCCACTTAAATCCATACCTTATTTCTAATATGTAACAATACAAATAGAGAACCTTTAAAATCAACTCTGTTTTCCTGACGATACTTATAAGCCTCCATGCTCTGCCAGGTCACCTACACAGGTGCAGCATTCAGATGTGAACCATCACTTGGTCCTCTGTCTCCTTGTGTCGAACAACTCTCCTTGCCAGAGTGCAGCAGGCCTATCCATGAACTCCCATGGTCCCCTCTTGTGCTTACTGCAGTAACCATCTCCTGCCAAGGCCTCTTGATCTTAACGGATGGGTTGTGCCGACTAAGGAGGTATAGAACGGAGTGTTATCCTTGCACCTCATTCACCAGGATATGCAGGTCTTGGTCACTGACTCTGCGGGCAGCCCATCCCACATAGAATCATAGAATTTACAGTGCAGAAGGAGGCCATTTGGCCCATCGAGTCTGCACCGGCTCTTGGAAAGAGCACCCTACCCAAGCCCATACCCCCACCCTATCCCCACCCTATCTCCATAACCCAACCCAACACTAAGGGCAATTTTGGACACTAAGGGCAATTTAGCATGGCCAATCCACCTAACCCGCACATCTTTGGACTGTGGGAGGAAACCGGAGCACCCGGAGGAAACCCACGCAGACACTGGGAGGACGTGCAGACTCCGCACAGACAGCAACCCAAGCCGGGAATCGAACCAGGGACCCTGGAGCTGTGAAGCAATTGTGCTAACCACTATGCTACCGTGCTGCCCATCTGGCACAGTTTCTCCTCTGAGACATTATGGCATGAAAAATGTCAAAAGAACAGGCACACGCTGCTTCCAGCCTCAAATGTTGTCTCTCACCCATTAGTCTGCTTATATATACAAATAATTTCTCGAGCTCATCAATGCTTAATGTTGGGGGGAGGGGAAAATGCAAGGTAGTCTGTATTTTGCTTATGTCACGTCCAGATGACTTGCTGTACTCCCGACCACTAAACAACACTGCTGGTTTTCTCCATCTGAGCCACACAGTTATACCATGACTGCATGGAGCAGTGAGGGTCCTGGTCACAGGTCCTTTGCATGGCCACACCCTGAGTAACTTTGCACCCTGGGTACAAAGGATCATGACAAATTTAGTGTGTTTCAGTCATACCCTGAGGCATTCCAGTAACCTCAATACAGAATACCTGAGCAATTGATATTGCCAAAATGCTGCCATTTCCATGGCGGTGAAGCTTTTCCAGCCTTCACTTGGTTATGTATTCTTCTTCATTTACAATGTAAATAGACAGCAGCAGTAACTACATTTCCCCATGATGGACCAAATCTTCCAGTGTCAGTACAGGTTGGACAACTGTTACAGCTTGTACTCTCCTGAATGTTGAATGATGTCCCCTCCAAGCGAAAGCAACGCTTCCATAAACGTCCAGCCTCACAGAAGGAGATCCTTGCCTTTATCCCTGATTTGAGTCTCTCAGGGTCTGCTTCCACTACTTCCGGGATCAGCCGGCTCGATTCCCCATTATCCCTCTTCCCCTGAAACAAACATCGAGACAGGTTGGACAGTTTTTCCTCCGGAGTCGAGTTGCGGAGTTGAGAATATACCCGATATTTAAAAGTTGAACTCCTCAAATTATTCAGGCCAGTGCCCAAAGTCTGCAAGCTTAGATATTATTTAGCACAAACCCAATTTGCCCTTTTCGCGAGGAGAATAAATATCAAAAGTTTTAATCCCATCCTAAACAAAGACTGTAACACATCAGCACTTCCTGTCTTATTAGAAGAAGATTTGCTCCTCGGTCTACACACTAAAATGTGTACACCTTTTCAGACAAAAGATAAACATTTTTTTTTTTAAAAAAGCTCAATGTAAATGGTTCTTTTATATTTTGCTGATTTTTTTTTTTTCCCAAATAATTTTGAAAAGCTGTCACAACAGAGATTGATTGTTCAGTTGAGCTGACCAGATGCTGCTCATGTATCCCGGGAAATTATGCCCGCTGAATCTGCCCCAACTGCAATCTCTGCCTTTATTCTCTAGATCTTAACCTTTTGCCTCATATGAAAAAACACTTTCAGCATTCTCAATCCCATTATTTCTACCTGGAAACCAGACCACACATTTCCTGTCCTTCAGTCATCACCGCTCAAACTGTTGGAAAAGGCTACAAATGGAAGGCAAACATCTTTCACTTTCCATCAGGTACATTGATTGTAATATGACTGTTTGTCATCACAATAGTTTGCTCTCCTTTGCTTTATAGAATTTGAGTGTATGCCTGGCTGCTTACATGAATCATTACCAGAGGCTGAATATGTTAGCTGCAGCCTCAAGTATACACATTTGTCTTTCCTTTGCGTCGTTTTAGCCTGTCATTGCTCAATTTCCGTAATCTGATCCCAGGTTCTCAGAACTTCTGTGATACTCTCCTTTTATTTTCCCTTGTTACCTCACAAGTGAAATTTCTGCAAGCCCAGTCGACGAAGGCAAAATAATTTGCCCATGAACAAAGTTCACTTATTCAAAGCGTTAATGCCTCAAATAAAATAAAATACATACAAGCCTAAAGGGGGAAATAATAACTTTTGAATTACAATTCCTGGGCTCAGTCATCGCAGATTGAATTCCCATTCGTTATTAAAATGCTACCGTATATCTGTTATCCAAACTTCCAGATATGGTAGGCCCAACCTAACCTGATCATGCTTTGTTCATGTATAATTTTTCCATCTCTACACTCAAGTACATGAATAATGGATAATTTAACAATGCTCTTGATCAACATGGGTGAAGATGACTTAATTTTTCAAACATCTTGCTTTCCACTTACTCAGGCTGCTCATCTTTCCTGAAGGAAAGTGATGCCCACCATTATCATTTCTGTTTTCCCTCACAGAGGTGAGGAAAATGCCAGTGAAAGAAGCTTTTGGGAACCATAGTTCCAAAGTTACTGTTCCTCCCAAGTGCACTTGAGGTCAGCTGTGGCCTAGATGGTAACATTCTTGCCTCTGAGATACAAGGTTCTGAGTTAAAGTCCCACACGGGGTTTGAGCACATAAATCAAGACTGACACTCACGTGCAGTACTGCACCATCAGAGGTGCCAATCTTTCAGATGAAAGGTTAAACTGCCAGCTCGGGTGGATGCAAAAGATCCCAAGGCATTTCAAAGAAGAGAAGGGGAGTTAATCTCTGGTGTCCTGTCCACTATTTGTCCCTTAATCAACATCACAAACCGACTTCAAGGAGGACCTTCAGATAAGAAGATAGCTGAGGGAGGTTGGGACAGAAACGTCTGCGAGGTCTTTTGACAGAAGCATTTAAACCGATGAGGGATCTAGACAGAGTAGGTCTGGGGAAATTGTTTCCACTCCTGAAAGGATCAAGAGTGAGAGGGCACAGATTTGAAGTAATTGGCAAGAGAAGCAAAGCGATATGAAAAAATAATTTTTCACACCGTGAATGTTCAAGGTCGTCAACGCACTGTGGTGGAGGCAGGTTCAGTTGAAGCATTCAAAAGTGAATTAGACTGTTATCTGCAAAGGAAGAATGTGCAGAGTTACAGAGGGAAGGTGGGAGAATAGCATTGAAAAGTTGCTCATTTGGAGAGCCACAATAGCCTCCCTCTGCGCAGTAACCATTCTGTGATTACCTGGTCATTATCACATTGCTGTTTGTGACTATTGGTTGCTGGGCTTCCTATAATAGAATAGTGATACACTTCAAAAGTACTTGATTATTTCTAAAGTGATCGAGTGGTTGTGAAAAGCTCTATGGACGCGATCCTCCGGCCATGCGGCGCCGGAAAAGCAGCTCGCCGCGGCACAGCAAAGCCAAGGAAAGCCGGGAGATTTCGCTCCCGGCTCGCAACGCCTTGGGAGATTCAACACAATCTCGCAAGACGTTGCATGGGGAATCCTGCCCACAATGGGCGGGATCAGATTTTGGAAAATCTGCATATGAGAGTGAGGCAGTAAGCCTTACTCTAATGTGCAGATTCCCGAGGAACCTGAGGCTTTAGGAGTCAATCCCTTTGCCTCAGGGACCTCGGCGAATGCCATTTGGTACTGCTCCCCACAACCAGGGAGCAGACAAAACGGCACTTGTGGGGTTCCCCAAGAAGATTGGAGGCTCCCAGCTGCATGCTGTTTGGGCAGGGTGGTGCCCTGGCACTGCTAGTGTCACTGGGGCACCCTGGCACTGCCAGCCTGGCACTGCCACCTGGGTGCCAGCCTGGCACTGCCACCTGGGTGCCAGCCTGGCACTGCCAGCTGGCAGGGGCACTGCCAAGGTGCCAAGCTGGCATTTTCTGCACACACGCAATCGGGCCAGGGTTGCCTGGTGTGGGATTTGGGGGTGCGTACGGACTGGGGGTAGTTCGGGGAGTTTTTTTGTGGGCCTCTGAGATCAGGACACCATCAGAAGTTCCAGCGAGCAGAGCTCCCCATTGTAAAAAAAACAGCTATGTTCGGCCTAGGCCGCGCATCCCCGTTTAGGCCCCTTATGCAAAGCGAGTCGAGTTGAATAGACATGTGTTTCTCAGCACTGCGAGTGCCAGGAAACATGCAGCTAAACGCTCTCGCCCTGGAACTTTGTTCCCTTTTGGCGAAATTGCACCCTATATAAATGCAAGAGATTATCTTTATTTAATTTACCTCATGTTTCGTTTATTCTTATACTGTGTCCCAAAGTATCATTTGCAGAACAAATCTATCTAATTCTCATTTGAAAGAATCAACATCTTCTGCTTCCACAATCGCCTTGGGTGGAATTCCATAGATCGACCACTCACACACTGAAATAATGACCCAGAGCTTCTGGTCTCCGGATTGTCAGAGATTGGGTGTAGGACCCAATACACGTTGGGACCCTAAGAAGTCCTGATGTGCTGACCTCCATGGGAATTGCCCAGGAGGTTTCTATTGCCCATCGGAAGTCGAAACTTACCAGACCATTCCCCTGCTTCCCCAGGACTCCCAGATGCCTCTGACTGAGAGTCGGAGACTTCAGACAGTTCCATGGTACTTAAATGGGTACTTCCCAGGAAATGTTAGACAGATTAAAAGCTAGTCTAACTCCTGAGTAACTATAGACCCCAACTCCCCCTCAACTCCTTGACTATCTGCTAACCCCTAACTCTCAGACCACCCTTCCTGACTACCTCAGACCCAACTCGACTAAACCTGATTCCCCCAATTACCTTCCCTGACAGGACCTGACTGCCACCCCGATCCGAATACTCCTCCCGACCACCCTACCTGCCTGCCACCTCGCCCAATTACTTACTTCAGCCACCTTCTCACCCTATCCATTCACTCATTCATCCACCTGCCACTCATCCATTCACTAACATTCACAATGGATCTTTCAACTTATCAAATGATGCTAGTGCTGTAAAAGGAGGCTTGTAAAGGCTGCCCCCCAACTCTACAGTGCTGTGGCAGAGTGTCCCAATGGAGGCTGTTCTCTGCATTTCTGATAAAACTGGGCTCAGAAGACCCGGCAAGAAATAATAACAATAATCTTTATTGTCACAAGTTGGCTTACATTAACACTACAATGAAGTTACTGTGAAAAGTACAGTGCAGTTTTGAGGTGCGACATGGTTCGAGTGGATGATGACTGTCACTCCTCGGAATATCCTGGCAGTTGTTTATACGTATTTATTTTGAACCTACCCCTCTTCAAACTCTGGCTGTGCTTTCTGTCTGGCCTGTTCTTCTGGACAAGGTGAAAATGGCTATATTTTCTCTAGTCATCATCAAAACTGCAATCATATCACCTTGCAATGTTTTTCAGTGAGAACACGTCTAATTTACATAATTGGCCCTCACCCGTGGGGCAGCACGGTAGCCTTGTGGATAGCACAATTGCTTCACAGCTCCAGGGTCCCAGGTTCGATTCCGGATTGGGTCACTGTCTGTGCGGAGTCTGCACATCCTCCCCGTGTGTGTGTGGGTTTCCTCCGGGTGCTCCGGTTTCCTCCCACAGTCCAAAGATGTGCAGGTTAGGTGGATTGGCCATGATAAATTGCCCCTAGTGTCCAAAATTGCCCTTAGTGTTGGGTGGGGTTACTGGGTTATGGGGATAGGGTGGCAGTGTTGACCTTGGGTAGGGTGCTCTTTCCAAGAGCCGGTGCAGACTCGATGGGCCGAATGGCCTCCTTCTGCACTGTAAATTCTATGATAATCCCTTAATCCCATCTTCATCCCCTCCATCATTATGGTTGCTCTCTCCCGCATCGTTTCAAATGTATGCAGCATCTTCTTCATGCTGTGAGAACCATGATTTTACAAAGTATTCTAGGCGCAGCTATTGAAATTCTAATAAAATTTATGGTGAATTAGTGGTCTGCCACATTTAATTGATTTGATCAGTTTCTCAAAATATATTTGCATGAATCTGTACCCTTATCTTCCGTTCTACCACTGCAAGGCTTATATTTTAAATTACTGATTAGTTGTTTTATGTTTCTTTTCCATAACCTGAACAGTTGGAGAGCTAAGCTGTCATTGTTTCTGCTGTCCCTTTGGGCTTCTCATTTGCATCAACATTTTTAATAGCGCAGTACATCATCGATTCACTCTACAATTGGATGCACTACAAGGAATGATTTTTTTTTTGCAATGGCTTATTTTTGCCACACAGATTATCACCCCATGCAACTTCTTTATAGAAACATTTAATATAAGTAATTTGACATAAATTAGAACTAAAAATGCTGAATCAGTTTGCAGGAAACAGAAATGCAAACTTTGCAGATCGAACTGATTTTCTTTCAATATACATCAGTGGAGTAAGACAGGTGCAAGTCAGCTTCGAGAAAAGGTATGCCAGTTCCCTCTTGATAAGTGTCAGCTTAATTATGATCCAAAGTTTTAATCATGGCTAATTTGAGCTATGAACATTTACCATCTGCGTTTGTCTATTATAACTATTTTTAGAACTTGCATCATTTATCTTGAGGACATTTTATCCTGTTTGGAATAGCTTTTAACAAAATGAGTACAGTTAAACAACTTATCTCAGTGATAAATATACTTCTTGTCTATTTGCATCAAGCTGAGTCCCAGTAGCAATTGACCATTGAACCCAAGCTGTGTGTGCAGGGAATTTCATTATTATTGAACTGGGCTAGTGAATGGGGTGGATTACTAAAAGTGTCTTATATCTTTATACTGGGTCTCAGGGTAACAGAAGTAACATTTCAGATCTGACCTGGGGGTGCCCTGCACGTGCGAGGTGGGGTGCTGGAGGGACCTGAGGACCTGCCTATTAGGTGAGTTGGGGCTTTGGGGAGGTTCGGGGGTTGCACCGGGTGAAGTGTTGGGTATTCTGATACACAGACGAACCAACATGGTTGGGAATGGTACAACGCAGTTTTTTTTCAATCAACTATTAACATAGTAAACTCTGGTACTCAGCACATGGTGAATGTCTGAGTGGCTGGCAATGAGGTCTGTGCCCTGAGCCGTCTCCTGCTCGAGTGCCCAGGAAGTGTCGTGTTCCCTGTTTTGTACTGTGTATGCTCTTGTCTGTGATTGGCTGTCGTGTTGTGTGTTGATTGGTCCGTTGATCTGTCCATCATTATGTATGTATGTATGTGCTATGATGTTCACCTGAATATCATGACATCCCCCTTTTTTACAAGATTATGTGCCTACGTGGTTATAAATAGAGATGTAGCTAAATGTGTGTGTGTGTATTATTTACAGCATGTACATGGGGTTTAACTATATACAAGGGGCGATGACGGGTGTGACATAATAACGAGGTTGTACCATAAACAAAGAACGGGGAAATGTTGAACGATAAAATGAATTCCTGTAACGATAAGAACATAAACATATTAACACAGTGGTTGCATGAGTTCAATGTATAAACAGTCTCATAAGTCCAGTCTAGTAGGTGGGCGACGAATTTGGTTGACCGCCTCAAGGGTAGGTCTGGAACCACCGGCTGAGGAACGGGCCTGGCCACGGGCGACGACGGAAGGGGCATGGTAGCAGGCAGCTCCACGAAGCCGATATCAGGAACAACAGGAGGGCACGGTGTCAGTGTAAGGTCTCGTAGCGAGCGTGGAAGTAGGCGAAGAGCCCGGCGATTGCGCCTACGAGCGGATCCATCAGGCATGCGAACCAGGAACGAGTGGGAAGCCACGTGTCGGAGAACTTCGGCAGGTGCTGACCAGCCATCTTCTGGTAGGTGGATGCGGACTTCGTCTCCAGGGGCCAGGGCAGGAAGATCAGTTGCCCGTGTGTCATATGACCTCTTCTGGCGACCGGGCTGCAGTTGCATCCTGTGCAGTACCGGAGCATGGTCGATTGTGGGTGCCAGAATGGAAGGTACAGTGGTCCTGAGGACGCGACCCATCAACAGCTGGGCTGGTGAGAGACCAGTGGCTAGTGGGGCCGAGCGATAGGCCAGCAGGGCGAGGCAGAAATCCGATCCGGCAGCAGCAGCCTTGCAGAGGAGCCGCTTGACAATGTGAACGCCCTTCTCCGCCTTTCCATTGGACTGGGGGTGCAGAGGGCTAGACACCACGTGTGTGAAGCCATACGAGGCAGCAAATGATGACCATTCCTCGCTGGCGAAACAGGGCCCATTGACCGACATGACAGTCATCGGAATGCCGTGGCAACGAAGGTGACTTTTTTTTTCTTTTTTTAATGGTACAACGCAGTTTTATTTCAATCAACTATTAACATAGTAAACTCTGGTCCTCATCACATGGTGAATGTCTGAATGGCTGGCAATGAGGTCTGTGCCCTGAGCCGTCTCCTGCTCGAGTGCCCAGGAAGTGTCCCTGTTTTGTACTGTGTGTGCTCTTGTCTGTGATTGGCTGTCGTGTTGTGTGTGTTGATTGGTCCGTTGATCTGTCCATCATTATGTATGTATGTATGTGCTATGATGTTCACCTGAATATCATGACACCGGGGTGGGGGAGGGGGAGAGATCAGGATGCCATTTTTAAATGGAACTAATTGTTTCCCCGGCAGGGAGATCTCTGCTGAGGCCCCGAATTGCAACAGAGTCCCGATAAATAGTGTTGTGTTTCTTGCTGCCTCTTGCTCTGGAAACACCCGGCTAAACGCGCAAGTCACGGGACTCTGTTCCAATTTGTTTCGATCACGCTCAACAAATGGAAGAGCTCAAAGAAAATGACCAAGACACATTTTTTTACTGCCCCTATGATTGCTCGCAGCTCAATTCCTGAAGATTCCAGGACAACCCTGGAGCCTTGCAAACCTATTTATTATAGATACTTATAATTCTGACTTTCATTAGTTTATTTTAAATTTGTAATCAAAATATTACTGTGAATAAATGGTAATTAAATTTCACACTATATTTAGAGTATCAGCATGAGCTAGGCTGACTGTTTATACCAGGCTCAAGGGTGGAAAGTCAACAGCACAAAATATAGAAGTCCATGAACATGTACCACCAACAGGGATGGTACCAGGGGATTGGAGAGTGGCAAATGTCGTGCCCCTGTTCAAAAAAGGGACTAGGGATAACCCTGGGAATTACAGGCCAGTTAGTCTTACTTCGGTGGTAGGCAAAGTAATGGAAAGGGTACTGAAGGATAGGATTTCTGAGCATCTGGAAAGACACTGCTTGATTAGGGATAGTCAGCACGGATTTGTGAGGGGTAGGTCTTGCCTTACAAATCTTATTGAATTCTTTGAGGAGGTGACCAAGCATGTGGATGAAGGTAAAGCAGTGGATGTAGTGTACATGGATTTTAGTAAGGCATTTGATAAAGTTCCCCATGGCAGGCTTATGCAGAAAGTAAGGAGGCATGGGATAGTGGGAAATTTGGCCAGTTGGATAACGAACTGGCTAACCGATAGAAGTCAGAGAGTGGTGGTGGATGGCAAATATTCAGCCTGGATCCCAGTTACCAGTGGCGTACCGCAGGGATCAGTTCTGGGTCCTCTGCTGTTTGTGATTTTCATTAATGACTTGGATGAGGGAATTGAAGGGTGGGTCAGTAAATTTGCAGACGATACGAAGATTGGTGGAGTTGTGGATAGTAAGGAGGGCTGTTGTCGGCTGCAAAGAGGCAT
The DNA here is from genome assembly GCF_047496885.1 of Scyliorhinus torazame. Classification (NCBI taxonomy): domain Eukaryota; kingdom Metazoa; phylum Chordata; class Chondrichthyes; order Carcharhiniformes; family Scyliorhinidae; genus Scyliorhinus; species Scyliorhinus torazame. The sequence goes on from NC_092720.1 coordinate 73,063,953, forward strand.
AGATAGGATGCAGAGCTGGGCTGAGAAGTGGCAGATGGAGTTTAACCCTGAAAAGTGTGAGGTTGTCCATTTTGGAAGGACAAATATGAATGCGGAATACAGGGTTAATGGTAGAGTTCTTGGCAATGTGGAGGAGCAGAGAGATCTTGGGGTCTATGTTCATACATCTTTGAAAGTTGCCACTCAAGTGGATAGAGCTGTGAAGAAGGCCTATGGTGTGCTCGCGTTCATTAACAGAGGGATTGAATTTAAGAGCCGTGAGGTGATGATGCAGCTGTACAAAACTTTGGTAAGGCCACATTTGGAGTATTGTGTACAGTTTTGGTCGCCTCATTTTAGGAAGGATGTGGAAGCTTTGGAAAAGGTGCAAAGAAGATTTACCAGGATGTTGCCTGGAATGGAGAGTAGGTCTTATGAGGAAAGGTTGAGGGTGCTATGCCTTTTCTCATTAGAACGGAGAAGGATGAGGGGCGACTTGATAGAGGTTTATAAGGTGATCAGGGGAATAGATAGAGTAGACAGTCAGAGACTTTTTCCCCGGGTGGAACAAACCATTACAAGGGGACATAAATTTAAGGTGAAAGGTGGAAGATATAGGAGGGATATCAGAGGTAGGTTCTTTACCCAGAGAGTAGTGGGGTCATGGAATGCACTGCCTGTGGAAGTAGTTGAGTCGGAAACATTAGGGACCTTCAAGCAGCTATTGGATAGGTACATGGATTACAGTAAAATGATATAGTGTAGATTTATTTGTTCTCAAGGGCAGCACGGTAGCATTGTGGATAGCACAATTGCTTCACAGCTCCAGGGTCCCAGGTTCGATTCCGGCTTGGGTCACTGTCTGTGCGGAGTCTGCACGTCCTCCCCGTGTCTGCGTGGGTTTCCTCCGGGTGCTCCAGTTTCCTCCCACAGTCCAAAGATGTGCGGGTTAGGTGAATTGGCCAATGATAAATTGCCCTTAATGTCCAAATTGCCCTTGGTGTTGGGTGGAGGTGTTGAGTTTGGGTAGGGTGCTTTTTCCAAGAGCCAGTGCAGACTCAAAGGGCCGAATGGCCTCCTTCTGCACTGTAAATTCAATGATAATCTATGATTAATCTAGGACAAAGGTTCGGCGCAACATCGTGGGCCGAAGGGCCTGTTCTGTGCTGTATTTTCTATGTTCTATGTTCTATGTACTGCACAACTTGCAAAGTAATACATCAGTGTAGTGTGCAGTCACTTTATACTGTATGTTTTGTTGCTTTAAAATCGCATTAATTTTCTTATGTTAGTTTTAACATCTTTTCCAATTTGCCAAATTAGTTTTCCCCCCAAAATTTGGCCAGTCAATAAAATTGATGTCGGATCACTTCATATATGTAGGCTCATTTAGCTGATGGGTATCTAAAACAGTAGGATTCTCTAATAGATTTAATGAGATAGCTCATTGCTCTTAGCTATTTGCAGGTAAGCACATTGCCTTAGTTACTATATTATCTGTAGCTCAATGAATTCTGTGTATTCGAACAGGTATAGTGTGCTAGAGCATGATTGTGCTGCAACATGGAATGGTCCAGTACAGTTCAGTTCTCACTCTATATCAAAAGACACTGACTTCAAATGTCAAATCTGTTTTTCGACTTGCCGAGTAACTCCAATGTTTTCTGATTTTATTTCTGATCTTGTACTGTTGAATTCCTAGTTTGTTTTTGTTAATTTATGAAACCTGGATGTTGCTGGAAAGTCCAGAATTTATTGCCCATTCCTAATTGCCCTTGAGCCCTATTTCTGTGAGGATGAACCAGACATTTTTCAGCTGGGAAGTATCTGAATGTCAAAGAAAATCATGTCCAGGCCACTTAAACAGGTCTTTTAGCAGCAGTAGGTGTGTCAAATGATGCTCACCGGACAGTACTACTCACTAGCTTTACTTTTTTTAAAGTCAATTTTATTGGCTGCCCCTTTCAATAATAATACAGCTCCAACCATTTTCCTAGATTTATAGTCAGTACTATGTAGCCTGTTTGGAGGAAAAAAGGGGGCGATTACATGCAAAATAAAAATATGAATATGGTCCCCTTTAAAATAGGGGAAGTAATTCCTGCTATATTCCCTTCTCTCCACACTTAATAAACTGATGTCAACTCCTATTATGCAAAAGGATGGTATTCTGTATTTCATTAAATATTCTTAACTATTACCCTAAAGATGTGAGCATTCATTTTTCAATTGGATTGTGGATTTTTTTACAAGTACTTGCATTTACAGGACTGCGACTTGGGAAATTCTGTCACGTAAAATTCAAATTGTAAGTGTAGCTAGTGAATCTATTATTAGAGACACAAACCATGAAATTTACCAAGATAAACTGACAGGCGAAGAATAGTGACAGATGTTATGTTAACATATCATAGTCTACATTTAAATATGAAATTATTATTCTAATCAATAGTTTGAAATGAAACCCTGCAACTACATGTTTTGTCATTGTGCATGTCAAGCAATAAGACATTTTTGAAAAGCAATGGATTCTTGTAGCATAACAGTGTCAGAAACAATATTGCCTAATATAATTTGTTTACACAATTTTTTGAAACCAATATTTTGTCACTGGAATTTTACAGTGACGAATTATATGTCATATATTCATGAATTTCAAACGTTGGTATATAAATCTAAATGCTATTTGCTGAGATAAAAGCCTTTGCTACAAACTTGGGTCTACCTAATTTACTTTCTCGGTGTCAGCCACTCTTTAAAGGATTATGTAGGAAGAGGCCATTTAGCCTCCTTGAGCCTGCGTCATCATTCAATTAGATCACATCTGATCTGTACCTCACTCATTTATCCACCTCTGATTCATATTACTTGATACTCTTGACTGAATAAAATAATGGGGAAGGATGGTGTAGATGAACAGGCTAAAGACAGATTCTATTCATTAAAGTTTTTTTTTAAATTTAGAGTACCCAATTAATTTTTTCCAATTAAGGGGCAATTTAACGTGGCCAATCCTCCTAGCCTGCACATCTTTTGGTTGTGGGGATGAATCCCACGCAAACACGGGGAGAATGTGTCAACTCCACATGGACAGTGACCCAGAGCCGGGATCGAACTTGGGACCGTGTGAGGCTGCAAGGCTAACCCACTTCGCCACCGTGCTGCCCCTATTCATTAAAGTTAAGGAATAATAGACTCGCTGTTATGCTCCTGGGTGTGTGTAACGTACCATCAAGTCTTGGAACAGAGATAGAGGAGCACGTTTGCAGAAAAATTGCAATAACCACAGGGTAATGATGATGGGGACTTCGGTTATCCAAATATAGGCTGGGATAGTAATAGTATAAAAAACAAAAAGATAGAGGATTTCATGGGATATGAATTAATGACTTGTATTTTCAGGAATGAAATAATGCTGGATGTAAATCTGGGGAATGAGTTGAGTATGTGGAATATTTTACAGTGAAAGATTAATTAGGGAACAATGCTCATAATAACATCAGGTTTAGAATAGGTGTAAAGGACAAGGAGCATTTGCATGTAAAAAAAAATACTTACCTGGCAGAGGGAGAACTTCAGAGAGTTGAAACGGATCAGTCCCAGACGGATTGGAATCAAAATTTGGCTGGCAAAATAATATTTGAATAATGGAAGACCTTCAAAGGAGAGATGATTTGGGTATAAAATAGATATGCACCCAAAAGGGGAAAATGAAGGGCATCCAAAGCAAGCACTCCCTGGATGACTAAAGATGAAGGCTTGGGTTTTGGTCAGCAGTAAGGTGACACCAATTGACACTAACCTTGAAGAAAGCTGCCCCCAAATATCTAGTGACCTCTGTGGTGTGGATTTCACCTTTCCTAATGTCATCTCAAGGGGTCCTCCAATGTCCGAGAATCCGATCCCACCCACCATTTTTAAAGGGCTTGATCAAAGTTAACATGACCAATGCATCCACTAGTTCTCCACTGCCTACGTGGCTATATCCTTAAATCCTCTAACAGTCTTGCCAAACACAATTTCTCTCTCTTAAAACTGTCGACTCTGATTAAATGTGATTTATATCCCAAGTGCCCCATTACCACATATTTCATTTAAAAAAAATATTTCTTATTCTCCTCCTTTTTCACATTTTCTCCCAAATTTACACCCAGCAACAATAAACAATAATCAGCAACAAATATGTCAATCCCGATATCAATAACAACGATCCCATCCTCCCACCAAACCCCAAACATTAGCCCGCATGTTCACATAAACAAATAACAGAAATGAATCAGGAATCACCCATAGTCACCATTAACACACACAGCTCCCCTCCCCCCAACCCTCCCACCCACCCCCCCCCCCCCCCCCAACATGTTCGATGTTATCCAGTCCTTGAAAGTGCATGATCAATAATGCCCATGAATTATAGAAACCCTCCATCCTTCCCCTCAGTTCAAACTTAACCTTCTCAAGAGACTAGAATTCCAACAGGTGCCCCCCCATTCCACGCTAGGGCACAGGCTGGGGAGGTTGCTCTCCAACACATCAGGATCCGCCTTCAGGCGATCAACGAGGCGAAGGCTACAACATCTGCCTCCGCACCCGTTTCCAACCCTGGCTGGTCCGACACCCTGAATATGGCCTCCCGCGGGCCTGGGCCCAGTTTCACATGCACCACGTTAGAAATTACCCTGAAAACCTCCTTCCAGTAATCCTCCAGCTTTGGACAGGACCAAAACATATGAACGTAATTAGCGGGGCCCCCCCGCAACGCTCACACACATCTTCTACTCCTTCAAAGAATCGGCTCATCTCCGCCCTCGTGAGGTGTGCTCTGTATACCACCTTCAGCTGTATAAGCCCCAACCTCGCGCACGAGGTGGAGGCATTCACTCTCCGGAGCACCTCACACCAGAACCACTCCTCCATATCTTCTCCCAACTCTTCCTTCCACTTTGCTTAGATCCCTTCCAGTGGTGCCTTGTCCTCTTCCAAAATAGCTCTGTAAACTGCTGACACTGCCCCCTTCTCCAGTACCCCTGTCGTCAGCACCTCCTCCAGCAATGTGGAGGCCGGCTCCACCGGGAAGGTCTGTATCTCCTTTCTGGCAAAATCTCGAACCTGTATGTATATAAACATTTCCCCCTGCTCCAGCCCATACTTCGCTTCCAGCTCCTTCAATCCTGCAAACCGACCCCTAAGAACCAAATCTTTTAGTGTCTTAATCCCCTTCTCCTCCCATTTCCGAAAATTTCCATCCCACCTCCCTGGCTCAAATCTGTGGTTCCCCCGAATCGGCATTTCCCTTGACCCTGCCCCCAACCCGAAGTGTTGGCGAAACTGCCTCCAAATTCTCAATGAAGCTATTATTACCGGACTCCCTGAGTACCGGGGCTATCGGGAGCGGCGCTGTTGCTAGTGCTTTCAATCCCGACCCCCTGCACAAACTCTCCTCCATCCTGACCCACTGGGAATCAACCCATCTGACCCAGCTCCGCACCTTCTCCACATTCGCCGCTTAGTAGTAATACATCAGGTTCGGAAAACCCAAAACCCCTGCCTGCCTTCCCCTCTGTAGCAACACCTTTTCTACCTCTGGCCACCTTCCCTCCCCATATGAATGAAGTAATCCTTCCTTCAATCTCTCGGAAAAAAGCCTTTGGCAGGAAAATCGGCAGACATTGAAAGATAAACAGAAATCGCGGCAACATGTTCATTTTAACCGCCTGTACCTGACCCACCAGTGACAGAGGGAGACCATCCCACCTTGCCAGATCAGCTTTCACTCTCCCCACCAAACTAGAAATGTTGTACCTGCGGAGCTCCCCCCCCCACTCCCGGGCAACCTGCACCCCCAGGTACCTAAAGTGAGTCCATGCCCTACGGAATGGCAGCCCCCCCACCCCCGGCCGAGACACCACAAAATACTCACTCTTGTCTAGATTTAGTTTGTACCCCAAGAAAGACGTAAACACTCGAAGCAGCTCCAATATTCCCCCTATCGACACACTCTGTTCCGACACGTATAACAGCAAGTCATCGGCATACAAGGACAACCTATGCTCTTTCCCCCTCCGCAGTATTCCTTTCCATACTCCCGAACTTCTTAATGCGATGGCCAACGGCTCAATCGCGAGTGCGAACAGCAGAGGGGACATAGGACACCCCTACCTAGTCCCACAGTGGAGAGAAAAGTATCTCGAGCTGATGTTGTTTGTGCGGACACTCGCCCGCGGCTCCTTGTATAGTAGCTTTACCCAGTTCATAAATCTTGGTCCAATCCCAAACCACTCCAGAACTGCCACCAAGTACCCCCATTCTACCCGGTTAAACTCCTTCTCAGCGTCCAATGCCACAACCACCTGCTTCCTTCCCCTCTGCTGGCGCCATAACGACGTTCAGTACCCTTCTAACGTTTGAAAAGAGCTGCCTCCCTCTCACCCCGTCTGATCTTCACCTATCACCTTCGGGAGGCATTCCTCCAGCCTACCCGCCAGTACCTTCGCTAATAATTTTGCATCCATATTCCGAAGCGATATGGGCCCAAACGACCCACACTCTGTCGAATCCTTATCTTTTTTTAGCAGCAGGGAAATCGATGCCTGCCCCAACGTTTGTGGCAACACCCCCCTTCCCTATCGCCTCTTCAAACATCCCCACCATCAGGGGTACCAGCCTTTCCTTGAATTTTTTATAATATTCCACCGGAAACCTATCCGGTCCTGCCACCTTCCCAGACTGCATCCTCCCAATCGCATCCTTTATCTCCTGCTCCACTATCACTCCTTCTAATGTAGCCCTGTCCCCCTCCCCTAACCTTGAGTACTCCAACCCATCCAGAAATTCCTGCATCTCACGGTCTCCCCCAGGTAGCTCTGACCTGTACAACCTCTCATTAAATTCCTCAAAATCCTTGTTAATCAGATCCGGAGCCACCACCAACTTCCCCGCCCTATCCCTCACCTGAACAATGTCCCTTGCCACTGCTTGCCTTCGGCGCTGACCTGCTAACATGCCTGCCTTATCTCCATGTTCGTAAACTGCACCCCTTGCTCGTCTCAGTTGGCGCACCGCCTTCCTGGTAGATAGTCGGTCAAAGCTCGCCTGTAGTTCCTTCCTCTTTTCCAGTTTTGTTGGGTCCCCATCTTCTACATAACTCCTATCTACCTCCAACATCTCATCTATTACCCTCTGCCGCTCCAACCTCTCCTCTTTGTCCACCCTGGCCTTAAACAAAATCACCTCACCCCTCACCACCGCATTTACAGCCTCCCAGACCATTGCCTTCGATACCTCACCCGTACAGTTGAAACCTACATATTCCTCAATTACCTTTTCAATTTTGTCACAGAACACTTGGTTCCCCAAAAGTCCCACATCTAATTTCCACCCCGGCCTCTGCGCTACCCCCTTCTCCAGCACCATATCCACCCAATGCGGAGCATGATCTGACACTGCAATTGCAGAGCATTCCGACCCCTGAACCCAGCCAGCAAAGCCTTCCCCACCACAAAAAAGTCGATCCGCGAGTATACCTTATGGACTGCTGAGAAAAACGAATACTCCCGTTCCCTCGGGTGAGGAAACCCCCAAGGGTCCACCCCTCCCATTTCCACCATTAGCCCAGCCAACACCTTTGCCCCCCCTGATGGGACCAGCGAGCGCGGCCGTGATCTGTCCAACCTTGGCTCCTGCACCAAGTTCCAGTCCCCCCCACTATCAGTTCATGTATGTCCAAGTCGGGGATGGCCCCAGACACCTTCTTTGTGAATCCCACATCGTCCCAATTGGGACCGTATACACTTAACAACACCACTAACCTCTCCTCCAGCGCCCCTGTCACAATCACAAATCTTCCCTCCTGATCTGCCACCACCTTCTCCATCTGGAAGCTTATTCTTTTGCTGACCAACACCGCTACCCCTCGAGCCCTTCTGTCAAATCCAGAGTGAAACACCTGGCTAACCCAACCCTTTTTAAGTCTCACCTGGTCCTTCACCCTCAAGTGAGTCTCCTGCAGCTGCATCGGCTTTCAAACTTTTAAGATGCGCAAGCATCCTTGACCTCTTGACCGGACCTCCTAACCCCCTCACGTTCCACGTGACTACCCTAACTGGGAGTCTCTCACCGCCCCCCCCCCCCCCCTCCACCTTTCTTATCCACCATCATCATACCACCGGGCCCTGCCCCATGAGCCTGACCCACCCCTTTCCATTATTAACATTGAACCCCATTTCCTCTCGAAAAAACATCTCCCGGCATCAATCCCCCCCCCCCCCCCCTCGCTCGCCTCGTAGGCCCATCGAAACCTGCTAACCAGGCTCCAATGTCCGCAGCCCTCCTCTCACCTCACCTCCATTCACTAGCCGACTTTAGTTAGCTAGCGCGGGTGGCTCCCCCCGCCAAGGTATGCCGTCCCCTCCCACCCAGTCCCAGAGAAAGAAAAAACAAAAACAACAATCCAACCCATACAATTCACGAAAATAAGATATAACCATCGCAACACAGAATGCCAATCAACCCATCCAATAACTTGAACTCTGTAATAATGTGAAGAGAAGTAAATTACAATACACGTCAGTAAAAAGAAAGTTATAACATTTATACATTTTCCAGCTCCCCAATCACAGTCCACAGTCTTTCTTCCAGCTCCGCTCCTCACGTCTGTCCCAAGCCTTCTGCCCTCACGAACGCCTCAGCTGCCTCCACTGTCTCAAAATAAAAGTCTTTGGCATCATACGTCACCCTCAGCTTCGCCGGTATACCATACCAAATCGCACCCCCTTTTTGTACAGTGCCGTCTTCACTCGCCCGAACGCCGCTCTTTTTGCCAACTCCACCGTCAAGTCCTGATAGATCCGAACTCCAGCACCATCCCACTGCACTTCGCGCTTCTGCTTCGCCCAGCTTAACACCTTCTCCTTCATGCAGTACTTATGGAAGCAGATAATTACTGCTCTTGGCGGCTCATTCACCTTGGGCTTCAGCCTTAATGACTGATGAGCTCGGTCCAGCTCGTACCGGGAGGAGTTCTCATCCTCCCCCAACAGCACCGCCAACGTCTTAGCGAAGTACTCTGTTGGCCTTGGGCCCTCTGTCCCTCTGTCCCTTCGGACAAGCCCACAATTCGCGGTTCTCCAAGTCCTCGAGCTTTGCCTGGAGTCCTCTGTTGACCTCCACCACTCTCCGCAGCTCGTCCCCCATCGAGGTGAACTAGTCGCTGTGCTGCGACTCGCCCTGCTCTCACCTCGGCCGATGTCTTTGCCACAGCTACCCTCACCGGGGCGATTGCCTCCTCCATCAATGATTTCAATGCGACCGCCGTCTCCTTCCTCAAAGCCTCCATGTGCCTCGCAAACTGCTTTTCCAGCTCCACCGCCATCAACTCGGTCATCTTTTCCACCGTAAGTAGTGCGGCCCCACCATGCGGTCCGGCATCTGCCATCTTGTCAGCGCTTTTGCTGGCCTTCTCATTCAACGGCGAACCCGGGTTTTCTTCCTTCTCCCTAGCTGCTTTTCGCATCCTCTAATGACTTATTATTTTTCCTTTCTTCAATCCAAAAATTAAAAAAATAATTATTTTCAAAAATGTTTTACACAAATTCCAAAATCAAAAAATCTCTTCCCCCGGGACCAGACTTCAAACTCCTCAAAAATCCATTTTCAGTGGGAGACACCCAGTGTGCTCTAGTTCCCCTCTACATCACGTTCTGGACTCAGGCCTGCCACCTCGATTGCCTCGCCTCGTGTCAAGCTCCGCCCACGCATCCGACCTCTGGATCGATGCCCCCTGCTCCGGCCGCCAGATACTCCCGCGGGGCGCCTCACCGGCTCCAAACTGGACTGACCCAATGCCCGTCCCTCAGGCCGCAAAGGCCGAAGAACCTCGGGAAGAAAGAACAACGGGAAACCCCCGGAAAAGTCTGAAATATCGTGGACCGGTGGGAGCCTCTTCTCGACGCAGCCACTCCGCTCGCCTACCACATCTTTCATAATAGTTTACAGCATTTTCCCTATGACTGATGTCAGGCTAACTGGTCTGTAGACTCCTGTTTCACTCCTGCCTTTCTTCAGCAGCAATACAGTAGCTACTTTCCAATCCATGCGGACCTTTCTAGAATTTTGGGAGTTCTGGAAGATCAGGACTAATGCATACATATTTGCTGAAGCTACCTTTTTTAAAACCCGAGAATGTTGGCCAACAAATCCAAGGAATTTATCGGATAAAAGCCTCACTAATTTCTCCAATACGTTTTCCCTACTAATTGTTTTTTGTTTATCCTTTCACGGGATGTGAACATTAATCGTGAAGCTAGCATTTATTGTTCACCAAAGAGAAGGAATTGGTGGATGTTGAGTCTGGAGAAGGGTGTGTAGATAGCCTGGGTCACATTGAGATCCAAAACGAAGAGGTGTTGGGCGTCTTGAAAAATATTACGGTGGATAAGTCCCCAGGGCCTGATGGGATCTACCCCAGAATACTGAAGGAGGCAAGAGAGGAAATTGCTGAGGCCTTGACAGAAATTTTTGGGTCCTCCCTGTCTTCAGGTGATGTCCGGAGGACTGGAGAATAGCCAATGTTGTTCCTTTGTTTAAGAAGGGTAGCATAGGATAATCCAGGGAACTACAGGCCGGTGAGCCTTGCGTCAGTGGTAGGGAAATTACTGGAGAGAATTCTTCGAGACAGGATCTACTCCCATTTGGAAGCAAGTGGACGTATTAGCGAGAGGCAGCACGGTTTTGTGAAGGGGAGGTCGTGTCTCGAGGCGGTCACAAAGATGACTAATGCAGGTAGGGCAGAGGATGTTGTCTATATCGACTTCAGTAAGGCCTTTGACAAGATCCCTCATGGCAGACTGATACAAAAGGTGAAGTCACACAGGATCAGAGGTGAGCTGGCAAGATGGATACAGAACTGGCTAGGTCATTGAAGGCAGAGAGTAGCAATGGAAGGGTGCCTTTCTGATTGGAGGGCTGTGACTAGTAGTGTTCCAGAGGGATCAGTGCTGGGACCTTTGCAGTTCGTAGTATATATAAATGATTTGGAGGAAAATGTAACTGGTCTGATTAGTAAGTTTGCGGACAAGGTTGGTGGAATTGCGGATAGCGATGGGATTGTCAGAGGATTCAGCAGGATTTAGATTGTTTGGAGACTTAGGCGGAGAGAAAGCAGATGGGAGTTTAATCCGGACAAATGTGAGGTAATGCATTTTGGAAGGTCTAATATAGGTAGGGAATATACAGTGAATGGTAGAACCCTCAAGATTATTGACAGTCAGAGAGATCTAGGTGTACAGGTCCACAGTCACTGAAAGGGGCAACACAGGTGGAGAAGGTGGTCAAGAAGGCATACGGCATGCTTGCCTTCATTGGCCGGGGCATTGAGCATAAAAATTGGCAAGTCATGTTGCAGCTGTATAGAACCTTAGTTAGGCCACACTGAGTATAGTGTTCAATTCTGGTCGCCACACTACCAGAAGGATGTGGAGGCTTTAGAGAGGGTGCAGAAGAGATTTACCGGGATGTTGCCTGGTATGGAGGGCATTAGCTATGAGGAGAGGTTGAATAAACTCGGTGTGTTCTCACTGGAACGACGGAGGTTGAGGAGCGACCTGATAGAGATCTACAAAATTATGAGGGACATAAACAGAGTGGATAGTCAGAGACATTTCCCAGGGTAAATGGGTCAATTACTAGGGGGCAGAGGTTTAAGGTGCGAGGGGCAAGGTTTAGAGGAGATGTACGAGGCACGTTTTTTTACACAGAGGGTAGTGGGTGCCTGGAACTCGCTCCGGAGGAGGTGGTGGAAGCAGGGACGATAGTGACGTTTAAGGGGCATCTTGACAAATACATGAATAGGATGGGAATAGAGGGATACAGACCCTGGAGGTGTAGAAGATCTTAGTTTAGAATGGGCAGCATGGTCAGTGCATGCTTGGAGGGCCAAAGGGCCTGTTCCTGTACTGTACTTTTCTTTGTTCTTTATTCCTAATCGCCCATTGAAAGCCATCTTCTTAAACCACTGAAGTCTATGTGGTGTTGTACACTAATAGTGCTTTCAGGAAAGGAGTTCCAAGGTTTTGACCCAGCACACTGAAGGAAGAGCGATACTGTTCCAAGTCTGTGTGGTGTGTGGTTTGGCAAGGAACTTGCATTGGCCACCCTTGTCCTTTTAGGCAGTCGAGGTGTTGTGTTTGGAAGGTGCTGTTGGAGGTGACTTGGCTCATTCCCCTTGTAGATTGCACACACTGCTGTCATTGTGCGTCAGTGGTGGAGAGAGTGAATGCTTAAGGTGGTGAATGCAGTGCAATCAAATGGGCTACTGCATCTTGGATGTTGTCAACCAGGAATGGTTGTTGCAGGTTCCGGGGTTTAGCTGTTTCAGTAAGCTCAGGGAAGGTGGTAAAAGAGGGGGAGGTGTGCCATTGTTAGTCAAGGACAGTATTACGGTGGCAGAAAGGACGTCTGATGAGGACTCGTCTACTGAGGTAGTATGGGCTGAGGTTAGAAACAGGAAAGGAGAGGTCACCCTGTTGGGAGTATTCTATAGGCCTCCAGAGATGTAGAGGAAAGGATTGCAAAGATGAGTCTGGATAGGAGAGAAAGCAACAGGGTAGTTGTTATGGGGGACTTTAACTTTCCAAATATTGACTGGAAACGCTATAGATCGAATACTTTAAATGGGTCAGTTTTTGTCCAATGTGTGCAGGAGGGTTTCTTGACACAGTATTTAGATAGGCCAACAAGAGGCGAGGCCACATTGGATTTGATACTGGGTAATGAACCAGTCTAGGTGTTAGATTTGGAGGTAGGTGAGCACTTTGGTGATAGTGACCAAAATTCGGTTACGTTTACTTTAGCAATGGAAAGGGAGAGGTATATACCGCAGGGCAAGAGTTATAGCTGGGGGAAAGGCAATTATGATGTGATTAGGCAAGATTTAGGATGCATAGGATGGGGAAGGAAACTGCAGGGCATGGGCACAATTGTAATGTGGAGCTTGTTCAAGGAACAGCTACTGTGTGTCCTTGATATGTATGTTCCTGTCAGGCAGGGAGGAAGTGGTCGAGCGAGGGAACCGTGGTTTACTAAAGTAGTTGAATCACTTGTCAAGAGGAAGAAGGAGGCTTATGTAAAGATGAAACGTGAAGTTTCATTAGGGTGCTTGAGAGTTACAAGTTAGCCAGGAAGGACCTAAAGAGAGAGCTAAGAAGAGCCAGGAGGGGACATGAGAAGTCCTTGGCAGGAAGGATCAAGGAAAACCCTAAAGCTTTCTATAGGTATGTCAGGAATAAAAGAATGATTAGGGTAAGAGTAGGGCCAGTCAAGGACAGTAGTGGGAAGTTGTGTGTGGAGTCCGAGGAGACAGGAGAAGTGCTAAATCAATATTTCTCGTCAGTATTTACACAGGAAAAAGTCAAATGTTGTCGCGGAGAATACTGAGATACAGGCTACGAGACAAGACGGGTTTGAGGTTCATAAGGAGGAGGTGTTCGTAATTCTGGAAAGTGTGAAAATAGATAAGTCCCCTGGGCCGGATGGGATTTATCTTAGGATTCTCTGGGAAGCTAGGGAGGAGATTGCAGAGCCTTTGGCTTTGATCTTTATGTCGTCATTGTCTACAGAAATAGTGCCAGAAGACTGGAGGATTGCAAATGTTGTCCCCTTGTTCAAGAAGGGGAGTAGAGACAACCCCGGTAACTATAGGCCAGTAAGCCTTACTTCTGTTGTGGCCAAAGTCTTGGAAAGGATTATAAGAGATAGGATTTATTAGAAAGGAATAATTTGATTAGGGATGGTTTTGTGAAGGGTAGGTCGCGCCTCAGAACCTTATTGAGTTCTTTGAGAAGGTGACCAAACAGATGGACGAGGGTAAAGCAGTTGATGTGTATATGAATTTCAGAAAGGCGTTTGATAAGGTTCCCCACCGTAGGCTATTGCAGAAAATACGGAGGCATTGGATTGAGGGTGATTTAGCGGTTTGGATCAGAAATTGGCTAGCTGTAAAAAGACAGAGGGTGGTGGTTGATGGGAAATGTTCAGCCTGGAGTTCAGTTACGAGTGGTGTACCACAAGGTTCTGTTTTGGGGCCATTGCTGTTTGTCATTTTTGTAAATGACCTGGAGGAGGGCGTAGAAGGATGGGTGAGTAAATTTGCAGATGACACTAAAGTTGGTGGCGTTGTAGACAGTGCAGAAGGATGTTGCAGGTTACAGAGGGACATAGATAAGCTGCAGAGCTGGGCTGAGAAGTGGCAAATGGAGTTTAATACAGAAAAGTGTGAGGTGATTCATTTTGGAAGGAGTAACAGGAATACAGAGAGTACTGGGCTAATGGTAAGATTCTTGGTAGTGTGGATCAGCAGAGAGATCTTGGTGTCAATGTACATAGATCCCTGAAAGTTGTCACCCAGATTGATAGGGTTGTTAAGAAGGCGTACGGTGTGTTCGCTTTTATTGGTAGAGGGATTGAGTTTCGGAGCCATGAGGTCATATTGCAGCTGTACAAAACTCTGGTGCGGCCGCATTTTGAGTATTGCGTGCAGTTCTGGTTGCCGCATTCGAGGAAGGATGTGGAAGCATTGTTGTGCAGAGGAGATTTACCAGGATGTTGCCTGGTATGGAGGGTAGATCTTGTGAAGAAAGGCTGAGGGACTTGAGGCTGTTTTCGTTAGAGAGAAGAAGGTTAAGAGGTGACTTAATAGAGGCATACAAGATGATCAGAGGTTTAGATAGGGTGGACAGTGAGAGCCTTTTTCCTCGGATGGTGATGGCTAGCACGAGGGTACATGGCTTTAAATTGAGGGGAGATAGATATAGGACAGATGTCAGAGGTAGGTTCTTTACTCCGAGAGTAGTAGGGGTGTGGAATGTCCTGCCTGCAACAGTAGTGGACTCGCCAACTTTAAGGGCATTTAAATGGTCATTGAATAAACATATGGATGATAATGGAATAGTGTAGATGGGCTTTAGATTGGTTTCACAGGTCAGCGCAACATCGAGGGCCAAAGGGCTTGGACTGCGCTGTAATGTTCTATTAATCTATATTCTTGAGTGTTATTGGATCTGTACACATCCAGGCAAGGGAGATTATTTCATCATGCCTGGTAGATGATAGAGAAGCTTTGGGAAATTCAGCAGTGAGTTAGTCAATGCAGAATATCCAGCCTCTGACCTCCTCCTGTAACCACAGTATTTATATGACTGGCCCAGTTCAGTTTCTGGTAAATGGTAACCCCCAGAATGTTGATAATGGCAGATGCTGTGATGGCAGTGCCATTGAATGTTAAACAGAGTTAGTTAAATTCTGCCTATTGGAGATGGTCATTGCCTGGCACATCGTGTGGCATGAATAAACCACTGTGCCACATGCCGCCCTTTACTTGCCACTTATAAGCCCAAGCCAGTACATTGTCCAGGCCCTTCTGCATATGGACACAGATTTCTTCAGTATCTGAAGAATCACAAATAGTGCTGAACATTGTGCAATGATCAATGAACATCCCTACTTCTAACCTTTTCATGGAAGGAAGATCATTGATGAAGCAGTTGAAAATGGTTGGGCCTAAGACCCTGAGGAACTCCTGCTGTGATGTCCTGGGAATGATTGATCTCCAAAAACCACAAACGTCGTGCTGGATATGACTCCCACTAGTGAAGCATTTACCCTAATTCCCATTGACTTCAGTCTTACCAGAGATTTCCTTGATGCCACACTCCTCAAATGCTGTCTTAATGTCAAGGGCAGTCACTCTCAACTCACCTCTTGAGAGTTCAGCACTTTGCCCAGATCTGGATCAAAACTGTAATGAGGAACTGGGTGGTCCTGGAGCAACCTAAACTAAACATCATTGAACAGGTTGTTGCTGGATAAGTGCCACTTGATAGCAGTGTTCAGAGCTCCTTCCATCACTTTGCTGATGATCGAGAGTAGACTGATGGGGCCTTAAATGGCCGGGTGGGATTTGTCGTGCTTTTTGTGGATCGGATAGAACTGTCCAATTTTCCACAATATTGGGTAGATGCCAGTGTTGTAGCTGTACTCAAACAGCTTGCTCGGGGCACAGCAAGCCCTGGAGCATAAGTCTTCAGTACTATTATTGGTCTGCTTTCAGAGTCCATAGCATCTGCAGCATCCAGTGCCTTTTTGATATATAGAGTGAATCAAGGTGGTTGAAGACTCATCCACGATGCTGGGGACCTCAGGAAGAGGCCAAGATAGATCATCCACTTGACACGTCTGGCTGAAGGTGGTTGGAAATACTTCAGCTTGTCTTTTGCACTGAAGTGCTGGCTTCCTCAGGTTTTGTTGTTTAATTGTCCACTATCATTCACGACTGGATGTGGCAAGACTGCAAAACTTAGTTCAGGTCTGTTGGCTGCAAAATCGCTGAATTCAGAGTTATGACTGAGATGGGAGGAGTGCGCACTTTATTGAGCCCCGCTACTCCACCGGTTGTACAATTAGTTTAAAAGTATAATTCACTCACAAAATGGCCAGTTATTTATCTTCACTACCGTTACTCACGGAATAAAGGAGACATTAACAGGCAGTCAGTTCAATAAAACCTGAATGATTTTATTATTATAAATTAAAACTTTAAAAAAATAATAATAATCTTTATTATTGTCACAAGTAGGCTTACATTAACACTGCAATGAAGTTACTGTGAAAATCCCCGAGCCGCCACACTCCGGCGCATGTTCGGGTACACTGGGGAGAATTCAGAATGTCCAATTCACCTAACAAGCATGTCTGTCGGGACTTGTGGGAGGAAATCGGAGCGTCCCGGAGGAAACCCACGCAGGCACTGGGAGAACGTGCAGACTCCACACAGACAGTGACCCAAGCAGGAATTGAACCCGGGACCCTGGCATTGTGAAGCAACAGTGCTAACCACTGTGCTACCATGCCGCCCCAAAAGCAAGTTGCAAGAACTGGTGCACATACAATTGTACTCTGGAAGTATTATGATCTATTCCTTTTGAAAAATATCCCATCATGCGCGTATATGCACACGCATGCATACACACATGCCCATGTAAGGGCCCTTCCTGTTGATTCCCTTATTTCCCCTTTCTTTAATTTTGCTGTTATCATTTTGATCCATGGATGCTTAATGGACCTTAAAGTCAAGTAGGGGAAGAAAGGAATTCAAAAGTTACAAAAGAGTACTCTATGCTAGTCTCCGGGCAGCTAATCTACAGAGAACCTGAATGAATGAATCTACGGTGAAAACCATTACAGACTGGAAATTTAAATCTCAAAACTAAAAACCTTGAAGGAAGGTGTGCGAGAAACAACCATCTGAAACAAAGACGCTTTATCCTTTTATATATTATTTTCACTCCTTCCCTCATGTTTATTTGTCTTGTGTGTGTGCGTAGAGGGTGGGGGCAAGTTAAAGTGGGGGCTAGGAATTTGATATTAGATGACCTGTAGTGTTTGCTGCATAATTCAATTACAGGTTTTAGTAAACACGATTGTATTTAAATTTACAAACCTGGTGACTGTAATTATTGGGCAGCTAAGGGCCAAAAACTTTTGGTGTTTTTCTAAGAAATATTTATTAACTTCACTTGTGTTGTGACTCCGGGTCAAGTGGGCTGGAATCGACCACGGACTCGCTCATGGCATCGTAACATAATTTTGGGGCTTATCCAGGATTTTTGAAACGGTAGACGGCGATGTTTAGGTTACATATAATGTAAAGAGACACCAGGTTTGTAGCAATATACCGATGGCTCTGGAAGCTGCAAAGATTTCTCTTCAGGTGAACGGCTTGTCTTTAGCTTGTCTTTTTGAAGCACTTTTAAATAAAATAGAATTGGCAGGTGAATTAAAAATAGAGGCACCAATTAAAGCCAGGAAGGCAGAGATATTTGGTATATTTGTTGAATGCCTGGGTCTGTTAGAAACACAGGACAGTCCACGAAGTAGTGTAGCACCAGAGACATTTTCTGGGGGGGAAATTGAGCTGGAGAGAATTTGGTTACAGTTCGAGCAAGAAAGGGAAGTGAAAAGAATGGAGAAGGAAATGGAAATTGAAATGAGGAGGTGGGAATTAGAAAGAGAAGAAAAAGCGGAAGGCTTCCAGCTCAAGGCACTGCAAATTAAAAGGGAGCTTAATCCTAGAACGGAACCCAGTGGTGATATGTTTAAATTTATACAGGCCCTCCCAAAGTTTGAAGAGCAGGAAGTAGAAACTTTTTCAGGGCATTTGAGAAAATAGCAACCCAAATGGAGTGGCCAAAAGCAAAGTGGATATTATCCATGCAAAGTAAATTGACAGGACGGGCACAAGAAGTTCCTGCTTCCCTGTCAGAGAGGACGTCTAAGAATTCTGACGCGGTAAAAAAGGTTATCCTGGGTGCATATGAATTGGCTACTGAGGCATATAGGCAAAAGATTCAAACTTTAAAGAGACGGCCAGGACCTATGCCGAATTCAAAAGGGTTAAGCAGAAACATTTTGATAGAAGAGTTGATGAGTTCAAGCATTGGAAGTCGAAGCTCTGAGAGCGAACACTGTCTTTGAGGAATTCAAGAATTCCCTGTCTTCTGTGATGAGAACCCATGGTGACAGCCAACAGGTGATGACTGCTAGACGAGCAGCAATAATGGCTGAAGATTATAAGCTGAAACATAAATTTAAACATTTGTTCCATCACCACATCATTTTGAAAAGGATAGGCAATGGGAGAG
The DNA here is from genome assembly GCF_047496885.1 of Scyliorhinus torazame. Taxonomy (NCBI): domain Eukaryota; kingdom Metazoa; phylum Chordata; class Chondrichthyes; order Carcharhiniformes; family Scyliorhinidae; genus Scyliorhinus; species Scyliorhinus torazame. The sequence goes on from NC_092720.1 coordinate 73,082,624, forward strand.
TGAAAGCAAGGCAGGTAGCCAAGGTAAAGAATGGATAGCTGGGAATGCTTCGAGATCTCCTCCTCAAATCAGGAAGGTGAGATTCGAAAGGCTAGGTGTTACCATTGTAATAAGGTGGGACACATTCGTTCAGCAGGTTGGAATTTGCAAGGAAGGTCCAAAGGACATCTTGGAGTTTATAAGGAGGATTCTGAAAAGGGAACAAAAGTGGAGAATACTACAGGACAGACTGTAACTTCAATGGACTTAGGAGACCTGAGATAAACACTGTTGTGGGAGCAGGAATGACGAATGAGGTAGTTGAGAGATATGCAGAGTTTTTGTCTAAAGTGAGATCATTTCATTTTCCTAAACTGATGTAGCCAAACCCATAACTATTTTAAGGTGCTACGCATACTGGAGAGGAATTAGATTTTCCCTCCAGAGAGCTCAGTGAAAGCTAAGGTATACTGAATGGGATAGGTGAAGATTATATCCCAGTTCCATTGTATAAAGTACAATTGGAGTGTGATTTAGTATCAGGTCCAGTAATTGTCGGGGTGGTTACCAGTGGACGGAGTAGACTTACTTTTGGGGAATTATTTGGGAGCGGTGAAGGTCATAGTTTCACCCATCATTACAGAGAGCCCAAGAGAAGTACTGCGGATAGCCCATGAGTTACCAAAGGTAGGGCAGGTGGGAATTATGAAAACTCATTGAGCAGTAAATGACTCAAAGAAAGAAATGTTGAAAGACATTAATCACACATCAAATGACAATGGTAGTGAATCTGATTCTGCTGATACTGATGAAATCAACTCTACGAGAATGATTCCTCACAGATATTTGTCAAAGATAAAATCCCGAGAACCAGACTCTGAGAACTCCAAGACGGAAGGTGATCCTAAGAAAGAGAAGTCCGAATCTAATGGTAATAACAGAGATGAAGATTCAGACCAGGGTTCTGAATCTGATTTGGGTTCTGATCATGAAGAAATTATAAACAACTGCTACCTAATAGACCTGTCACTAACTAATCTTGAACAGATGGCAAGTAGTTCTTCCAAAGCTAGTGACGAAAACGGTGAATCGGAAGAAGAAAGTGAATTGGACATTCCTATAAGTAACTTGTGACAGCCTCTTGCAGTAAAATCATTGCCATCCTTTTTAAGTACAAATATTTCCCACAGTTCCTGTTTTGAAGGAAAATGTACATAATAGCATGGCATCAGCTATTCAGGATGAGGACAGCAATGACTGTGAAATTCTCTGATTCTGATAATGATGTGAAAAGTAGTTGCAGGCACCACCATTTAAAGGAACACTGTCTCTTCAATTCAACATATCCACCGTGGACATTCCTATCTACAGGCTTCACCTTGCTATGCCTGAAAGTAAAGAAGAAAAGTTGAAATCGGGAAAACGCTAATTGTTTAAGACCGTATGACTAAATGGAGATAAAAGCTGTGCTTAGGAAGACTTCGATGAGATAAAAGTGTAAAACAAATAATGGTGCATATAAAACCAACTCTGCGAAGATTGAACCCTCAGCTTTACTTGTCACTGAAAATAACCATGTGAAGGAAAAGAGAGAAGCTGGAGGGGTTGAAAAGTGTTTATTGATTAAAGGTGAACCAAATGTTTCCCTCCGCTTTGGCAATACTACTTGTAGTTTGGATGTAGCCGTTTCTCGAAATTTGGATAAACATTTATTGGACAATCAGAAAAGACTGGCTGCATTTACAATTGTACTCTGGAAGTATTACGATCTATCCGTTTTTAAATTACCCCAACATGCACGTAAGCATATATGCACATGTGCACAGACACGCGCGCACAGACACACATGCACAGACTCACATGGATAAACAGATCGGGTCTCTGCAGAGATGTGCTTTGGAGAATAGGCTTCATAAAATAAAGGACAAAGTTCACAGGATTTCAATGCTATTGATCTGGAACCCCCTCATGTGAAGGTGGGTTGCTGGTCTCAGTATATATCTGGAGGTTCTCACCAACAGAACTTTGGCATGGAGGAGAATATAGAACAAGGTCAATTCTTCCGACCCAGCTTTTCAAGGTTCCAAACACAGACCAGATATACTCTGATGAGGATTCTCTGGCTGCAGGTTGATAACCACGCACAGAGGGCTGGATTCTCTCAGCCCAGGCCGGGCCGGAGAATCGCCGGGATGGTCGTGAATCGCGCGACGCCACCCTGATGCCGGTCTGCTGATACTCTGAAGGGTGGAGAATTGGCGTCGGTGCGGCGCCGGTCGGGGGCTGCTCTATGCGGCCCCGTCTGGTGATTCTCCGCCCGGGATGGGCCGAGTGGCCACGCAAAAAAAAAAACAAGTCCCGCCAGCGCCGTTCACACCTGGTCTTACCCGGCGGGACCTTGGCGTGCATGCATCCGGGGGCTGCCTGGTGGGGGGAGAGAGGTGGGTTCGAACCTGGGGAGGGGGGCCTCCGCTGTGACCTGGCCCGCGATCAGGGCCTCCCCTCTTGGGCTGGGGGCCTCTTTTGTTCTGCGCCAGCCGCTGTAGCCCTACGCCATGTTGCATCGGGGCCGGCGCGGAGATAGGAGCCACTGCGAATGCGTGCATTGATGCCGGTCCTACTGCGCATGCGCAGATCCGCGACGCCCATCTGACGCCGTGACCGGCAGCTGGAACGGCGTGGGTCACTCCAGTGACGTGCTGGCCCCTTGTAGGGGTCAGAATCACTGCTCCTGAGGCCATGTTGATGCCTTCGGGAAATGTAACGTCGTATACGACGGCATCAACACTTAGCCTCAGGATCAGAGAATCACGCCCAGAATTTCAGGTAGGTTAGGGAGAGAATAAGTTAGGGCACCCTTCCTTCTCACCTTGTTCCCCAAAACACGCAGATTTCAAAACAACTGGTCCAAAACATAAAGCTGCCTGTCATGTGATTTCCAGTAAATCTCTAGCCTTTGCCTTTACCACTCTTTTCTCCATCAATTGAAGTGATTGCAGTTCAAAACAAACAAACCGCTCTTCTCCCTCAAGTAACATACTGATCAAGTGATTTCGTAGAAGAGACATGCTTGTTGACAGTTCAAAGTGAACTTATTAAGTGACCAAACAATATGTCCTTCCATATTTTAAAAGAAAAATATAGTTTTGAAAGATATGATTCCAACATCTGTATGTCGCATTGTGCTTTCTCTACGTGGCATGCAAGTAGTCAAATGGAATTCAATCGGGAGAAGTGTGAGGTAATGTATTTTGGGAGGGCAAACAAAACTAGGGAATACTCAATAAATGTGAGGACAGAGAGAGGAGTAGTGGAAGTGAGCGACTTTAGGGTGCATTTTCAAAGGTCCTGAAGGATGCAGGAAAGGTGGTAAAGAAGGCATGTGGAATGCTTTCCTTTATTGGATGAGGTATAGAATACAGAAGCAGGAATGTAATGCTGAAACTGTGTAACATGCTGGTTAGGCGATAGTTGGAGTTTTGCATACAGTTCTGGTCGCCACATTTATAAGGAGGACATAATTGCTCTGCAGAGAGTGCAGAGATGATTTACATGAATGTTGCCAGGGCTTGAAAATTGTTGCCTTGAGGAAAGATTTGGTAGGTTGGGGTTGTTCCTTTGAATGGAAGAGGCAGAGGGATGACTTGATTGCGGTGTACAAAATTACGAGGGGCCTTGAGAAAGTAAACAGGAAAGACCTGTTTCCCCAAGTGGAGAGGCCAATTACCAGGAGGCCACAGGTTCAAGGCGATTGGTTGAAGGATTAGAGGGCATATTAGGAAAAAGGGTAGTGGGAGTCTGGCATTTCCGGCCTCCGTTGGTGGCTGAGCCAGAAAGCCTCAACTCATTTAAAATGTACCTGAATCAGTACTTGAAATGCTGTAACCTGCAAGGCTACAGATCAGGTTCTGGAAAGTGGGATTGGAATGGGCAGATAGTGTTTTCAGTTGGTGCAGATGGGAATGTTGAAAGGCCTCTTTCTGTACCGTAACCTTTCTATAGTTCTAATCCTGTGTTATAGATTCAACATCTTGAAACCTCATTTTTAGGTTCGCCTGGTGCTGTTCCTTGCATGCAGTCCTGAACTCTTCAGGAAACCGGGGTTGATCTCCTGGCTTGATGGTAATGGTAGAATGGGGGATTAGCCAGGCCATCCTTGTTACTAATTATGGTTGTGCACAATTCTACTGCCGCCGAAGGACTGGAGCACCTCATGGATGCCCGGTTTTGAGTGTGATATCTCTTTGAAATCTATCCTATTTAGTATTGTGGTGGTGCCACACAACATAATGGAGAGTAACATCTGTGTAATGATCGGACTTTGTCTACGCAAGGACTGTGTGGTGGTCACTCCGCCCAATACTGTCATGGGCAGATGCATCTGTGACAGGTAAACTAATCAAGACAATACAAGTCGGCTTTTCTCTCTTGTTGGCTCCCTCACCACCTGCCACCAACCCAGTCTAGCAGATATGCCCTTTAGTGCTTGGTCAGTGGTGGTGTTACCAAAGCACTCTTGGTGATGGACATTGCCCCCTGCCCAGAATACATTATATGTCTTTGCCATCCTCATGCCTTCCAGATCCTAACCACTTGCTGCTTAAAAGGATTCTTCCTCTCATCACCGTTGCTTCTTTTGCCAATCACCACAAATCAATGTCTTCTGGTCCACAATGGGAACAGGTTCTCCCTATCAACTCTTCATGATTTTGATCATTTCTATCAAACCTCCTCTTAACCCTCTCTTTTCCAAGGAGGACAGTCCTAACTTCTCCAACTTATCCTCATAACTGAAGTCCCCCATCCCTGGAACGTTTTCTGCCCATTTCCTAACGGCGTCACATTGTTCCAAGTGTGGTGCCCAGAACTAGAAACAATACTTGTTGAGGCTGAACCAGTGTTTTATACCCGTTTATCATAACTTCCTTGCTTTTGTACTTGATGCCTCTCTTTATAAAGCTCAGGATTCTATTTGTCTTTTTTAACCACTTTCTCAATCTGCCCTGCCAACTTCCAACAATTTGTGCACATATATCCCAGGCCTCTTTGTTCCTGCGCCCCTTTTAGAATTGTGTCTTTTATTTTATATTGCCTCTCCTCATTCTTCCTACCAAAATGTATTACTTTCCACTTCTTTGCATTAAATTTCAGCTACAGGAGCAAGGAAATTATGCTAAATCTTTATGTAACACTGGTTAGACATCCACTGGAATATTGTGTTCAATTTTATTACACTTGTCTAACCAGCATGTTATACAGTTTCAGCATACATTATTGTATTACACTTTAGGGAGGATGTCAAAACATTTCAAGAGGATGCAGGAGACTTTCTAGAATGGTACAATAGATGAGGAACTTCAAATACATGGAGAGGCTGGAGGAACTGAGGTTAATCTCCTTGGAGCAGAGAAGATTAAGAGGAAAGTTGATTGAGGTGTTCAAAATCCGTGAACACGTTTTGTAGAATAAATAAGGAGGAACTGTTTCCAGTGGCGGAAGAGTCAGTAACAGATATGAAAAATTGAAGGTGATTGACAAAAGAACTAGAGGCAACATGAGGAAACCTTGTTTGATCTGGAATGTGCTGTTTGAAAGGGCGATGGAAGCAGATACATCCTTCAAAAGAGAATTGGATAAATACTTGACAGGAAAAAAAGGCAGGGCTCTGTGGAAAGAGCAGAAGAGTGGTACTAATGGATAGCTCTACCAAACAGCCAGCACAGGTACAATGCGCCAAATGGCTGTATGATTATACATATTAAAAGTATTATATTAGTCTATATTCTTCGTCTTGACTATTTCAATTCCTATGACAATTCTAACCTTCCATAATCCTTTGCATGTAAAAATGCTTCCAGATTTTAACCCTCGATGATCTCGCTCTAATTATAAGATCGCACCCTGCTGTTGGTTCCTCCACAAAAATAAATTGTTTTTCTGTTTCTACTCAGTGGTGCAGTCTGAACCTGTACTCTTATGGATGTTGACTCTCACTGTCTTAAAATTACTTGCCATGAGAGCAGAACCCAAGAGGGTAATAATAAAACCTCCTTAGATTTGCATAGGCAAACGCTCCATCAATCTCTCTGAAGACAGATAAAATTAACACTGGGTGAGGCAAATTGTGGCTTGAATTGTAAGCTGTTTTAGTCCACATTATTCCACATTAGGTAAAATACATAGAACAGTAAGATTGAGTCATTTGAAACAATTGATACAAATACTGTTCAGGTACTGTTATAAAACAAAGAAGTACAAATGCCTGCACATCCTGGTGGGTTGTCTAACTCAAAACACAATCTATTGCTGAGGATAACTTGTTTACATCCTTTTACTCTTCATCTGCCCTTGGTATTTTTGTTCTGCTATTTTAAAGCCTTTCTCCAAGACTCCGAAAGAGTGCAAAATTTTTTTTTCTGAATGATCAGACAACTGGCCATTCTTGGCCTCGAAAATGCTACCCTTGTGTTTCTGCCAATCGCTCCTCCTCTGCCTATGAATCCACAACCCAAAATATTGAGCTGTAGCGAGAAACAAGCTTCCTTTAGGCGAACTGTAGCAGACAACACATTTTAAAATGGGTCATGAACAAATTCTTTACGTGGAAAAAATGCCGAAAACAACCCCATAATGATGTGATGATGAAGATATGTGGTGTGATTAAAGCCTGAAGTCTTCTAAAACTGACCTTATTACAAGGAATTGATAAGTTAGAATTTCAAGATGGAACATTTGGGGACCCCAAATAAAATAATGAAAGTGAAACACATAATATAGATGCAAGAAGGACAACTTATTCGGAGATGCACCAATAATCATTCTAAGTATTTTATTCATAATAGCAACTAATTGTACAAATCAAATCCTTAACTGAATCGGTTTAGTCAGATCTCACTTCATGGGTTCATCTGACAATAGCATTTGAATGTATAATAATAATAATAATCGCTTATTGACACGAGTAGGCTTCAATGAAGTTACTGTGAAAAGCCCCTAGTCGCCACATTCCAGCACCTGTTTGGGGAGGCCGGTACGGGAATCGAACCTGCGCTGCTGGCCTTGTTCTGCATTACAAGCCAGCTGTTTAGCCCACTGTGCTAAACCAGCCCCTCACGAGAGCCATAGAGACACCTCAATTGATCTCCCCTGGGATTTGTGAAATATGAGCCCCCCCCCTGCCTGTGGCCCCGATGGGGATTGCCGCCTTCGGTGGTCCCGGTCTTGACCTTTGAGCTGTACGCCACATTGTGGCCTTTACTTTATGTTGATTAATCAAATACTGTTCAACTTACCCTTTCAGAGAGCTTTTATAGAATGCATCATTGATTCCTTCTGAAATAGTGAAATATTCTAATTGACTTGACAATGACTAAATATGCATAAACTAGGACAGCTACAGAAAAGGTTAACTACTGTTGAGCTTCAAAAGGAATCGCTTGATAATACCAAACGTTGAGAGAAGAATGGTTTTACATGTCAAGGTGCTCTCAATCAGTGAATCACAGATCCTCAGAACAATAGCACAAATTCATGGATTCCTTGCCATAGATCAGTTATTTTTCATTGATTCAAGAAAATGTTAAAATCAGCAATATTTCCTTACATATAACTTTAATTACCATTTACTTCTGCTGTACATGACAGTGTTCCATGTACAAGTATATTTGTGAATAAAAAGTTTATTGTAAAACAATTATATACATAAAACATTAATTTTTGTAAAGGTAAAAAGTGCAAAGAAAAGTAAATTTCAATTCTAGTAATTTTTTAAAAATTAAATAAGGGAATTGTTAGGAGGGTAGGAGGCAGTGGTGCAGTGGTATTGTCTCTGGACTTATAATCCAGAGACCCAGGACAATGCTCTGGAGTGTTGGGTTTGAATCCCATCACAGCAAATGGTGCAATTTAAACTCAATATAATATTAAAAGGCTAATGAGAAAGAGAGAAAATAAATTGTACAGACTGTATAGTTGATTGCTGGGAAGCATGTTTCCCAGGATGTTTATTTGCTGTAACCTGTTTTGATACATGTTTGTAATAAATTTAAAAACAAATAAATTTAGAGTACCCACTTCATTTTTTCCAATTAAGGGGCAATTAGTGTGGCCAATTCACCTACCCTGCGCATCTTTGGGTTGTGGGAGTGAAAGCCACGCAAACACTGGGAGAATGTGCAAACGGATAGTGACCCAGAGCTGGGATCGAACCTGAGACCTTGGCGCTGTGAGGCGGCAGTGCTAACCACTGTGCCGCCGTGCTGCCCACATATTTGTAACAAAATACATTTTTTTAAAAAAAATTGTTGATTGTCATAAAAAAACAGCTGGTTCATCAAAGTCCTTTAGAGAAGAAAACCTGCCATCCTTATCTGGTCGGGGCTACATATGACTCCAGATCGACAGAAACTCTTACTTACCCTCTGGCCTAGCACTGCACTCCATTATATTCAATTGCTACCAAGGTAACTAAATGGACATAGGCACCAGAAAGGACAAATCAGCCCTCTCAACCCTACAAAGTCCTCCTTACCAACATCAGGGGTTGTGCCAAAATTGGGAGAGCAATCTCACAGACTAGTCAAAAAATAGCTTGACGTAGTTAAACTCACTAAATCATACCACACAGATAATGTCCCAGACACCACCATTCCTGGGTATGTCCTGTGCCACCAGCAGGACAGAAGCAGCAGTGGTGGCGGCACAGTGGTATACAGTCAGGAGGGAGTTGCCCTTGGAGTCCTCATGATCGACCAGGTTAAAACATAGGCAAAGGAACCTCTTGCTGATTACTGTGACAAATGCCATGCTAAATGGGATAGACTTTGAATAGATCTAGCAACTCCGGAATGGGCATCCATGAGGCGCTGTGGGTCATCATCAGCAGCAGAATTGTATTCAACCACAATCTGCAATTCGTGGCTCAGCATATCCTCCACTCTACCATTACCACCAAACCAGGGGACCAACCCTGGTTCAATGAAGAGTATAGGGTGGCCATATTTGGACCAAAGCTGAGTGACCATGATCTGAGTGACCCTGATGGAACCCAGACTGAGCATTACTGAGCAGGTTATTGATAAGTGCTACATGATAGCTTGTTGACACCACCTTCCACCATTTTTATGCTGATCGAGAGTAGACTGATGGGACAGTGTTGGATTTACCCTACTTTTTGTATACAGGGTATACTGAGCAATTTTCTACATCGCCGGGTAGATAACAGTTCTGTAGCTGTACTGGAATAGCTTGGATAGAGGTGCAGCAAGTTCTGGATCACAAGTCTGAATATTGTCAGGGCCCATAGGCTTTGCAGTATCTAGTGGCTTAGCTGTTCCTTGATATCACATGGAGCATTGAGATAAATAAAATTGGCATCTGTGATGCTGGGGACCTCTGGAGGAGGCTGAAATGTATCATCCACTTGGCACTCCTGGTTGCGCTTCAGTCTTGTCTTTTGAAATGTGCTGGACTCCCCATCATTGAGGATGGGGATATTTGTGGAGTCTTCTCCTCCAGTGAGTTGTTGAATTATCCACCACCATTCACAACTGGATGTTGCAGGACTGCAGAACATAGATCGGAACCATTGCTTATGGGACTGCTTATCTCTGTCTATTGCATGCTATATCCACGGCTTGGCATATGAGTGGTCCTGAGTTGAAGCCCCAAGTTGACATCTCATTTTTAGGTATGCCTGGTGCTGCTTCTGGACTGGCAAACCTTTGAACCCTTGGCCCATCTCTCCAGGCATCTCCCCCTTCCTGTGGCACTCACCCGCCCTCCAAACGTGGACATGTCCCCAGAGTTGTGTCCCTCCCCTGGGTATTCGGATATTGGTTGCTGAGTGTGTGATGTTGCCTCCCGCAGTGTTCAGGCACAGTGTCCAGGCATCAGGTTGTGACTGGGATGCTAGGTAATGAGCTGCACATGCTACATGGCCCATGGGAATCCACTTGGGCTGTGTGAAGTGCTCACTTGACCACGATTGCCAATTCCCTATTGGCAATAGCCTTCAGCCGCACGGCCAGAGGCCTCAGCAGTCAATGGTCGGTGGGGCAGACAGGCAGAGACAAGGGTTGCCCCACGGTACAGGTACACATGATCCAGGGGTTAGCATGGTGGTGCCACGCGTGGTTGCTGCACGGTTGCCCCCCAACCCCCCCCCCCCAAGGCGGCCCACCCCCTGTAAAGGATCCCCCACTCTCAGCCGAGGGTCCCCAACCCCCGGTGAGCACTGGGGTGGCAAGCCCAGGGCCCTGGGCTGTTTGCCTGTGAGCAAAGATAGCTACTTACCTCCTCGGCTCCCCACAGAAGCCCTTCAACCCGGTTCACGTTTTTCAAAAGGAGTACTAATTGGCGCCAGCGTGACCACTTGCTGGGGAGGCTGCTGAATGATGGGAGGCCGTTGGATAAGCGGTGGCTCCCGTTAATTGTATGGAAATAGGGCTTACATGGTGATAATTGGTTTTTCACCACACTCCAGCAAGATCCCAATTTTGCCTACGGGAACGGGCCGGTTACAGCGCAAATTGTTTGGCGCCTGGCGGGGTTCTCGCTTTTGCCATCTTCTGTTATTCACCAACTTCATTTCGCTTGAACGAGAGTGTAACTTGGCCAGAGAAACGTGCCGTTTATTTATTCTTTTCTCCTGGTGATAGCCTGCACTCTAACTGTTACCTAGGTTTCTTGGTATAAAAACATACTGACCAGTTATCGTTTTCGATACTTTTCTCATAGCAATGCACCCGGTGCAGAAGAAAGCCATTCCGTTGCTGGGATATTTTCATACTCCTACTCAGCAGGCATTGGAACACTTTGGGTATCTGCTGCCACCTGGGGGTCAAGTAGAAAAAGTAGACAAGGAACAGCTCTCTGAACTCTGCTGACCAACAACATAGAATTCGATTTTCCGCATGATTCCTGCTCCTTTCGCAGTGGAATCTAGGTGGAATGAAATGAAACAGTGCTAAAAATCGTGACATTTTAAGCGTGAACCAGTTGCACTCGTTTAAAAAAAAATTTAGAGTACCCAATTCATTTTTCCCAATTAACGGCAATTTTAGCGAGGCCAATCCACCTGGCCTGCACATCTTTGGGTTGTGGGGGCGAAACCCAAGCAAACACAGGGAGAATGTGCAAATTCCACACAGACAGTGACCCAGAGCCGGGATCGAACCTGGGACCTCGGTGCCGTGAGGCAGCAGTGCTAACCACCAGTTGCACTCATGACTTCATGACTATTTTATGCCTGAGTATCCACAATTTCTTACACACGTTTATCTCAATCATAAGAACAGCAACTGCTGCAATGTGCATTTGTCAACCTCCGGCATTAGCCACCATGTCAACGTTCTGAAATTGATTGCTTTTCGTTTGATGCATTATCGGCAATTTTGTACCGGGAACAGAAAAGCAAAATGTTGATGCCCCGACCCACTATCTAGTTTGACCCATTCTTTAAGCTTCTCATTGGTTAAATGTTTTCGACCTTCAGCACTGATTTCCCCAGTGGAATTCCCCCAATACACCTCACAACTGAGAATCATACAGCACAGAAGGACACCATTTGGTTCATCATGTCTGCAAACTCTATAGAAGAGCTGAATTCCCCCCCCCCCTTTTTTTAACCAGCTGTCTAATTCCCTTTTGAAAGTTAGTGCTGAATCTGCTTCCATCATCCTTTCAAGTGTTGTACTTCAGACAACTTGCTGAGTAAACTTTAAAAATCCTCTCCACTCGTATTGATCATGATCTCATGAATGACGTAGCAGACCTGATGGGCCAAATGGTCTACTTCTGCTCCTATGTCTTATGGCCTTCTGGTCCATTATGGGTTTTCTTTTGTTAATTATCTTAAATCTGTGTCTACTGGTTCCCCATTTTCAGTAGCAAATGGTTGGAGTGTGCATGCTAAGTGCGAGGCACGGCCTAACCAGCCAGCAATCCTTAAAAGGGGCATTCGCAAGCTGTATAAAACCAACTGTGCAAGGGGGTTTTGATTTTGAATGTTCCACCAGGCCCCGAAAACATCTTCACATTGCAAAGATGACGTGGAAGCTCAAAAGCAATATGAGGGAGTTGGGGACTGAAGAAGGGAAAAGGTTGAAAGGAGATTTGACAGGGGTGCGCAAAATCATGAGGGATCTAGATCGAGCCGATACAGAGAAACCGTTCCTGTTTGCAGAAGGATTGAGAACCATTGGACACGGGTTAAGATGATCAGCATCAACTGGAAAATGTTTTTTTATGCAGAGCGGTTACAATCTGGGAGTCCTAGTCTGAAAGGAAGGGAGAATCCGTTTTAATCGTGGCCTTTAAAAGTGAAATGCATAAGCAGCTGAAGGTGGAAAAAGGAGAAACTGAAGGCCATTCCTCTTCTGCTGAGGGAGAACAGCCCCGTCTCCAACTAAAACAAGAATCGTGCTCCGATGAAGAAACAAATCATGACTCCCGAGTTCTGAACTGCCCCAAATGCTGAGGCAAAAATCTAAAGTACCTGGTACCCCTATACTCCCTTTCTAAATTAACATTTTCAGTGGGTTAACCCCACTGCCTTCCCATGACCACACCTCCTCCATTCCTTGCAGCTGATGTGGAGAATGTCACTAGCACCAACATTCACACTATCACAGAAAAAACTAAATTTGATCACTGTCACGTTTTTGTGTCAAGCTCCGTTCCGACTCTTTCCTGACCCTCATTTCTTCTCTCCTATTTTCTCTCTCCCCATTGTTTCCAATGATCAGATGCTCCTCAGTACATTCATGAACACCTTAAGCCGTAGCACATCCTTACCTAATACGTCTTGGCTCAGTGTGCCCAGCTAAGGCCTAACATTCTGAAACGAAACACTGCACTGCAATTCCAAAGGAATGCTGCACAGCATAACCTACTTGAACAACCAGATTATGGGCGCGATTCGCCCCCAAATTTTCTAAGTTCATTTGTGGTGGGCTTTTGAGGGAGTTTCCTGCTGGCTCTGCCAGCGGGTTCCCCACCGCTATTCAGTAACACTTTCAGTCACTTTTTTGGACCTGGGAGGTTTCTCACCGGTTTAGTCCACACTTGGCACTGGGGAGCTGAAACCAGAGATCAGGCCACCTTTTTGAAAGGGTGTCCCAATCTCTAAGTGAGCTTGTGTGCCCACCCCCCACACCCCCATTGGCAATGTCACCCCCCAAACACACATGGGCACTATCCAACACCCCACAAGTGACTTCACCCTGTGGGGGGCCCCCCTCTTCAGGACCCACACCCGTCACCCACCCAACCTCCCAGAGGCCCCTACTTACCTGCCTTGCGCATCCCGTTCTTCAAATCACCCCTCCACCCTCCTTTCATGGACATGCCCCCCCCCCCAGACCCTGACCCTTGGCAGTGCCACCCTACACCCAGGCACCCTGGCACCAAGGCCCTGCTCTAGCCAGTTGGCAGTGCCACCCAGGCACCATGGCAGTGCCTGGGTGGTAGCACCAAGGTACCAGCTGAGCAGTGCCAAGATCCCCACGTTCTAGGTGGAGGGCCAGGGGGCCACCCTGTACTGATCCTAATGACCCAGGGGTTTCCAATAGCACGGGAGATCCCCCCCCCTTCCCCCATGCCATTGTGCCTGGTCCACGTTCTTATGGACCAGCACTGATCGGCGCCCGGCTCTCTGTGGAATCGAGGGAGGCTGGTGTATCCTGGGTGAGTTGGTCTTAAATAGGTCTAAGACCTACTTCCGAGAGTGCCATTTGGTCACGCCACTTTTGAGCTGAGTTCCGAATCCTATGACTCGCAGAACTTGGGTGAATCCCGCGAAGACTGCTGGGAAACCCACGAGAGGCCTCTCCCGGGATTCTCCGCCCGTGTTCTGCTCTTGCTCGAGCAAAATGCGACCAGAGAATCGAACCCAACAACTGGAAAAAAATATGGCCTCAGGTCCTAATGTCTCTTTCAGCTCTCTGCATCCTCAAACCACACCTACTGCAATTTGCTTGATTATGATCTTACTGCTACCCACTGGCAACCCAACGAGTTCTAGGCCCCACTCAATCACTCCCACAAATTCCGTTTTCACTTTGAATCCCTTTACCCTCTGCCACCCATCACCTATGTTCTGTCACATTTTCGTTCGCCCAATCTGAGATCTTTGTCACAATTTATGCTGAGTTAGAGTGGCTGAAGCAGGAAAAAGAAAGTTTATATCTTCGGAGGTTGAAGGATAATTACTGTAGTTAAAAACATGTTTGTTTAAGTTCGAAGATATGTGATTTCACTCTGACCAATGGTTGATTACATCTTGGTTAAATTAGGGTTCAGTTGTCATAATAATACTGAATACAATACAACACAAGTTACCAGAAAAACATCATTGCATTTACACAAATAAAATATCATTTGCACCAAAGAATATTTAGCATTATTTAAAGTTCTATTACACAATTTATCAAACAAAATATAAAACCTTGCTATATTTAGCTAGACATTTCTAAAGGCAGCACAAACCAGACCCCTGTCTAAATTGGCTGTCTTGAAATATAGACGTAACATTTTCATTGAAAGTTTATTTTATTATTGAGCCCCCCTGCAGCTTCCTCTGTCTGACTGCTTCTTTTATTTCTTTTTTTAGCTGGTGAATGAACAACAGGAGAGTCGGCCCCTCCTGAGCCCCTCGATTGATGATTTTCTACTTGAAGCAAAAGCCGACAGAGTTTCACGTACACCAACATTAAACACAGCAGGTGACCATTAACCTGAGTACTTCAAAGAGCAGAAACTTAACCCGATCACTCTTTAAAACGATTTTGCCCAATAACAGCCATGTAATTGTGATTTATTTGGGATTAATATGCAAAAAGTTAATTGATATCTGCAGAAATTGGAATTAAATTTTATGAAAATTAGGATGTCTCTGTCGTGTTATATAACAACTTGTGTGATTTTTATACCATGCATGCTCAAATTATTGAAAGTTCGCGACTTTATTCAGAATGTAATTCTAATTAGTTCTAATTGTTAACAGAAACAGGGCATTTAGGCTAGCCAATCTGTGTTGGTGTTTATCCTCCACTTGTGTCAGTCTCAATCGCGTGTCCTCCCTGTTCCCATATCCTTTTGTTACTATTTCCTTCAATCATTTAAAAGTTGACCTGGTCTCAATTCCAGTCACTAATTCTATTGGCTGCCGGCGCCTACTGGACCGCCGTCTACACCCTGACGGTGCTGGCCAGCAGCGTGTTCCTGCTGGGGGCTGGTTTAGCACACTGGGCTAAATAGCTGGCTTGTAAAGCAGACCAAGGCCAGCAGCGCGGGTTCAATTCCAGTACCAGCGTCCCCGAACAGGCGCCAGAATGTGGCGACTAGGGGCTTTTCACAGTAACTTCATTTGAAGCCTACTTGTGACAATAAGCGATTTTCATTTTCATTTCATTTTCATTGCTGCATTCTCTAAGTAAAAATAAATGTCTCTTATTCGCTGTCATAAATCTCTCATAATTCACATTCTATGGCTGTCCCGATAAGGTATTTTCAGCCTTACACCACCTGCATAAAAACAAAGGTGTCTGCCTTAAATTTAATCTTGTATCTATATAACCTCATTCAAAAGTCTGAAGTCACGTAAAACAATCTGGGATGAACTTGGATGAGGTTGCAAAACAGGCAGTAGTGGATCAGCTGGTCATCATGTGATGTGGGCATCGCTGGCTGGGCCAGCATTTATTATCCATCCCTAAATGCCCTTGAACTGAGCGGCATTTCGGAGGGTATTTAAAAGTCAATGGCATGGCTTTAGGTTTTGAAGTCACATGTAGGCCAGACCAGGTAAAGATGACAGATTTCCGTCCCTAAAGATGGATTTTTATGACAATCGACAATGGTGTCATCATTCAACTTTTAATTTCAGCTTCTTTTATTGGTGGGATTGGAACCCAGGTCCCCAGGGCATTTCACCGGGTCTCTGGATTACTAATCCATTGACAATACCACTACGCAACCATTGTTTTTTCCTTCAGCTCTGAAAATATAAAATGCAAAAGCAATATACTTGAAAGCCATTTTTACAACTATGTAATACATAATGTAAAAATAAGACACACACACTTTCTTATATGTGACCCATCTAACTTAAATGAGCTAAAGCTGACTGAAATATATTTAATCCTAGTAAGATACCATGAAAAGGATATAGATGTATGAAAAAGCAAGCGTGTCAGAGAAAGTATTTGAGAAGTGACATTAATAGGCTATCTAATTTAAAAACAACAATCAACATCTGGTTTGATTCATGAATACTAAAGGGACAGGATTCTCTGGCCTCCCATCGGCATGTTTCTTGGTGGAGGGAGGCAGCGCTCCGTTCACTGGCGGTGGGACTCTCTGCTCCCGCTGATGTCGATGGGAATTGCCATTGAAGCTACCCGTCGCCACTGGGAAACTCAAGACCGGGGGGGGGGGGTGCACTGCTGGTGAGCCAAGAGAATCCAACTGCTGGCGAACGGCTGGAGAAACCTGGCCAATGTGTTAGCTTAGCAGATTTTCTCCATTGGTCTGTTGCTTGTTCTGCAATTTACTTTCAGCTTTATATGAAGCAGTACATAATAGGTCATGTAATCACTCATGGACAAAAGTAGCTAAGTATCATCTGGTCACATTCACATTTAAATTCCATCAGCAAAAATGTGTTTTCATGTACTGTGTGCTAGAATACCTGCCAAAACACATACACAAGCAGCTCTGAGACCTCTGCCATGCTGTTGTTTTAATACTAGTGGTGATCGGCCTAAGGGCAGTTCCTCTGCTCATTTCTCCATGCCCCATGGCCTTGCTCATTAGTTGCTCATGGATCCTCCTATTTTCAATTTTATGTTGTCCAACAGCATAATTCACTTTCTTCCTCTTGGTCTACATCCCTCCAATCTTCCTTCAATCACCTCATTCAGCAAGCTCTCATTCCTTAGAATTTGGCCAATTCAACATTTTGCCTTTTATTAATGAAGCCCCCCATCCTCGCTCCCTCCCCCACCATTCGGAGAACTTCTTCATTATCCTTGTCTTCTCTCCATCTGACCTGTGTGTGATGCAAATTTTTTAAAAATAAATTTAGAGTACCCAATTCATTTTTTCCAATTAAGGGGCAATTTAGCATGGCCAATCCACCTACCCTGCACATCTTTGGGTTGTGGGGGCGAAACCCACAAGTGCTGCCCACTGCGCCACTGTGCTGCCCTCTGTGTGTGATACTAATAGCTCTGCTTTACATCATCATGAAGTAGTTATGTTGAGAGGATAACTTCCTCAATGCAAATGTCAATGTTTATATACACAAAAGGTATGCATTTCAATTCTATATTTTGATTTATAAATTTAGAGCACCCAATTACTTGTTTTTCCAATTAAGGGGCAATTTAGCTTGGCCAATCAACCTATCCTGCACATCTTTGGGTTGTGGAAGTGAGACCCACGCAAATACGGGGAGTATGTGCAAACTCCACACGGACAGTGACCCGGGGCTGGGATCAAACCCGGGTCCTCTGTGCCGTGAGGCAGCAGTGCTAACCACTGAGTCACCGTGCCGCCCTGACTGAATCCTATACATATGTATATGTGTATTTTGTGTGTATTCCCATATATTTTGCACATTTTAATACATACATTATTATTTTATGGCACTGCTTATGTGGAGTTCGCTGTTATAAAATATTAGGGTCACTGTCAAATTTTGGGAGGAAATGTGTTACAGAAAATGTTTTACAGAAAGTAACTGCAGCACAAAATGCCAAACTTTTAATGTATTATGAGCCAATTGCCTTTGGCACGGTAGATAGCATGGGAAGCAAGGCACCGTTTAGTCTTCAAATGAAGCAATGTTCGAGGGTTGGCCATAATTTGACGAGGACATTCGGAGATCATCTGTTACCCAGATGAACAATCTATCCTAATTTTCATTAATAGTTTGAATTTTTATGATGATTATAATCCGAACCAAAATTGGCAGCATTTGAGAAGCAGGACAGGAACATGGGGCTTTTCTAAAGTGCAAATTGAGGAGTTGCGAGTAACAAAATTGAATGTCTGCAGCATCTCCACTTGTTTGAAGTTGTATCTTACAAATGTACATAGTTACATTTAAAAGTTCCTCTCTAGTTTCTGAGAGAGTAGGAGGTTGTCGTGAAAATGTCAGGGAAATCCAAGAAATTTAACTATTTTCTGCTGGTGATGTTTTGTTATATATTTTAAACAGTGGGAATATATGAGTAAGATACTTAAAGCAGGGACAGAGTGACTGTGTGAATCTAAATGCGCATTTGACATGTTTAGCAATACTGCAAACAGATGTTTACCTAAGACAATTTAGTGACAATGGGTGCAGAACATGTATAGATTTGAAAAGGTTGTTTCGGAATGAAAGGAAGAGATGAAAGGTGTCAGGGAAGTGAATATTTTTCTTTTCAATTCTGAGCTAAAAAAAGGAGATAAAGGTAATTGTGTCTGCAGTTCTATTAGGTCAGATAAGGTAGAGTTCAAGGGGAACAAACATATTTAAGGAGATACTGAAACCTATGCATGAGAGCTGATTTTTAGATCTCAGTCAACAGTACGAATATCTGTTTACCTCTCAGCAAGCAGTGTGTGAAGAAAGCCTGATTTGAAAAGCAAAGTGTTGGTTTACCTCAGAAGCAACCCCAGGAGATGTAAAATCACTGTGTGGTCAAATTTACTGGAATTTTATAGATCTTAAAATCTAAAAGCTGTTGTGGTTCTTTGTGCTGACTTGGTATATGATCTTGACACTGCTCATATTTCTTAATGATGCCTAGAGTGTCATTGTTCATACCCAGCTAGGGGACTGTGTCTCTTGTGAGTCGTCTTGTCCGATCAATCCCGTTTATGAATTGTTGAAGAATATTGCAAAGTTTCTGGTATGATATCCTACCTGCCTTCAAAAATGACTTCCCAGGAGATGCCTAGCTCATTCCGACAAGGCCAAAGTGGTCTAATGTGTTTGTGGACATGCTGCATTAAATTGGCTGTCCTTCGACGATGGTTTGCCACAGTTTCTGTAGTGTGGAATCTTTCACCATTTTTTCTTGTAGCTGCTGGCATTTGCATTGCACAAAATGTATCAGATCAAACTGGAGAACATCTTTAAGTTCAACGTCAAATAAGTCAACTTGTGGATCTAAGGATACATCTGCTGTTTTCCCTGCGTTAGGGAACTGTTAAGTGTGTCCAATATGACCATCATGTTATCTGGCTTGCACTTATCTCACAATCATAACCTTGAATCTTTATCAAGGACAATGACTGTTTTTGCGAATCATCTCCAGTGACTTGTGGCAGACCAGTCGACCATAAACAGATAAGTATGAAAATGCATGATTCCAAAAAATAAAGCTAATGATTCTTGCTTGATATTGGAGCAGTTGGATTGCATCATGGACATACATTTTGAAGCAAATGCAATTGGTTTGCTTGTTTGTAGCATATGTGCTCCCATAACTTGATGTGAGGCATCCATTCCCAGGGTAGTTTTCTAACTAGGATTGTAAAATAGCAATGTCGGTGTTTCTGATAATGACTCTTTCAATGTTTCAAAGGGGTACAGATGGTGTTGTACCACTGGAAAGGCATGTTCTTTCTCAACAATTCCCTTCACGATGGTTTTTGAGCAAAATTAGGAATATACGGAGATAGGCAATTAAAGAGACTTAAGTCATCTCCAAAGTTCCCACCATTGCCACCATGTCCTGTTATTATCAATATATAGTGCCTTAAGATTGATGACTGTACAAGACACAAGACATCAATCACTCATAAGAGATTGGGTAAACACGTTGTGGGTTCATTTATTAAGATTAGGCACATGACAACAGTTATACATTGGTATAAAGCTTGAAGGGATCGGAGCTGTGTGTTCTCTACTCAAAGCAAAAGTGAAACTAAGACTGGATCACATGACAAATTGCCCTTCTTGTGATGTAATGCTGATATCCCTTAAAGACATCCCCCCTTTTAAAAATAAAGATACTAACCCTCCCCCCCCCCTTCCAAAGAAGCACAACAATTTACCATGTGTGTGCTTAGGTGCTATTATTTAAGTGCATAGAACTGATGAAGGTATGGGTCTCTAAAGCATAAAGGTAGTCTGCTGGTACGTCCAGATCATGCAATGGTAACCTTGTCTGGAGGTTCATTTAATTGCTCACAGTGAGATTGTCATTCTTGTTTGTTGCTCTGGGCTGCATTTGCAAACTTGTCATAGATGCAGTAAGACTGTACGATAGATAAGGAACTGGAGTAGATCTGATTTGTCCTTGGTTTTCGTCTCACCATTGCACCTTCATGTGTAGCAATTGAATAAATCCTCATCACGTCGGTTGGTTGCCATTTATGTTCTGTTGGTTTGGGTGAAAAGGAATATGTTTGTTATCACACAATCTATAGCTTTCACTTCATGCCAGAGAACAGGGGGAGGTTGGAGTGTGATTTGAGAAGAGCCATGGCAGCAACAGACCATCATCCTGAATATTCCCAGCAGTTCTGGATGCATCAGCTTCTGACACTGTCAGTCCAATTTTACAGAGCACAGTTTACTCCAAAGAGTCAGATAAGGCTGATACACCTCTCCTGGTTTGACAATTAGGGGCCTCATTGTCCTGCAAGAGAGAGTCAGAGAATGGGTTGCAATGTTTTGAGTGATATGCCTGCTATGGTTGAATAGCTGGAGGTATGTTGAAGCTGTGAGCGATCTTGTATCATTGACGGGTGTGTGGGGATAAGGTGAGGTATCTGGGTTTTAGGCCTGAGTGATGAGCAGCATGAGAGCTTGATGGTGTGGTTGGTAGAAGAGCTAATGTGAAGGTGCCTTTACTGACCTTGATTAGCTGCATGTGGTCATTGATCATCTCCCGCTTCTAATTCCAGGCCCTTGGAGCCAGACTGCAAGAATCAACCTCCCTTGGCTGTTCCCTGTAGCGCACAAAGACTCCGTGAGACGAATAGAGTGAAGTCGATGAGGCTTTATTAAGCGTGTCTGTTCCCCCGCAGCTCGATAGTAAACTGGCCTGCGGGGGAAGACTCCGGCTTCTTATACTCCGCCTTCAGGGCGGAGCTTGAGGTCAACGGCCAACCAGGACCCGGGATCTGTCAGCCAATGACATTAGGGCTTCCAGTCCCACATGACCCCCAATACATACTACCACATTCACCCCTTGTCAAAATGAACCCGGCGTGGTGATGCTTCGTATGGTGGTAAGGGTTTACAGGGCTGGTCCTGGGAGGACAAAACATTCACATGGCAATACAGTATTGGACAATTTTGTCCTGTTGCAACTATTTACAGAGGTTATAGGAAGAAAAGCAAAATGTTCTTGTGAACAGTCCATATTTGTTTTACATTGACGCCACGAGTCGGTCGGGCGGTCTGGTCGTCCGTGTCGATCGCCTCGGCCCCGGCAGTGGTGGTGGTGCTTGTACCAGTGTTGTCGCCTCCAGGAGCCGTACGGTTTCAGCTTGGGCTTGATTCTTGGTCGGAGCTGAGGGGAGGGGAACCGATCCTCCTGGGAAGGGGGCGGCCGCGGGGTGCGGCGGTGGCAGGAAGGGGGGGGGTTGGGTTCCCGCAGGGAGACCGTGTCCTGTCGGCCGTCGGGGTACTCCACGTAGGCGTACTGGGGGTTCGCGTGGAGGAGGTGAACCCTTTCGACCAACGGGTCCGCCTTATGTGCCCGCACATGCTTTCGGAGCAGGATGGGTCCTGGGGCCGCCAGCCAGGTCGGCAGCGACGTTCCAGAGGAGGACCTCCTAGGGAAGACAAGGAGACGCTCATGTGGCGTTTGATTAGTGCTCGTACATAATAACGACCGGATAGAATGGAGAGCGTCCGGGAGGACCTCCTGCCACCGTGAAACTGGGAGGTCCCTGGACCGTAGGGCCAGTAGGACGGCCTTCCAGACCGTGCCGTTCTCCCTTTCTACTTGCCCGTTCCCCCGGGGGTTGTAGCTGGTCGTCCTGCTTGAGGCTATGCCCTTGCTGAGCAGGAACTGGCGCAGCTCGTCACTCATGAAAGAGGACCCCCTGTCGCTGTGGACGTATGCGGGGTAACCGAACAGTGTGAAGATGCTGTTCAGGGCTTTAATGACTGTGGCCGCGGTCATGTCAGAACAGGGAATGGCAAAAGGGAAGCGGGAGTATTCGTCCACTACATTAAGAAAATATGCGTTGCGGTCGGTGGAGGGGAGGGGCCCTTTGAAATCGAGACTGAGGCGTTCAAAGGGGCGGGAAGCCTTAATCAGGTGCGCTCCATCTGGCCTGAAAAAATGCGGCTTGCATTCCGCGCAGATGTGGCAGTCCCTTGTGACTGTACGGACCTCCTCTAAAGAGTATGGGAGATTGCGGGACTTGATGAAGTGGTAAAACCGAGTGACCCCCGGGTGGCAGAGGTCCTCGTGGAGGGTTTGGAGGCGGTTAATTTGTGCGTTGGCACATGTGCCACGGGATAGGGCATCGGACGGCTCGTTCAGCTTTCCGGGACGATACAAGATCTCGTAGTTGAAGGTGGAGAGCTCGATCCTCCACCTTAAGATCTTGTCGTTTTTGATTTTGCCCCGCAGTGCATTATCGAACATGAAGGCTACCGACCGTTGGTCGGTGAGGAGAGTGAATCTCCTGCCGGCCAGGTAATGCCTCCAATGTCGCACAGCTTCCACTATGGCTTGGGCTTCCTTTTCCACTGAGGAGTGGCGGATTTCTGAGGCGTGGAGGGTCCGGGAGAAAAAGGCCACGGGTCTGCCCGTTGGTTAAGGGTGGCCGCTTGAGCTACGTCGGAGGCGTCGCTCTCGACCTGGAAGGGGAGGGACTCGTCGATGGCGCGCATCATGGCCTTTGCGATATCGGCTTTGATGCGGCTGAAGGCCTGGCAAGCCTCTGTCGACAGAGGAAAGGTCGTGGTCTGTATTAGGGGGCTGGCCTTGTCTGCGTACTGGGGGACCCACTGGGCGTAATATGAAAAAAACCCCAAGCAGCGTTTCAGGGCTTTTGGGCAGTGCGGGAGGGGAAATTCCATGAGTGCGCGCATACGTTCGGGGTCGGGGCCTATTATCCCATTGCGCACTACGTAGCCCAGAATGGCTAGCCAGTCGGTGCTAAAAACGCACTTGTCCTCGTTGTACGTGAGGTTCAAGGCTTTGGCGGTCTGGAGGAATTTTTGGAGGTTGGCGTCGTGGTCCTGCTGATCGTGGCCGCAGATGGTTACATTGTCGAGATACGGGAACGTGGCCCGCAACCCATGTTGATCAACCATTCGGTCCATCTCCCGTTGGAAGACCGAGACCCCGTTTGTGACGCCAAAAGGGACCCGTAGGAAATGGTATAATCGCCCGTCTGTCTCGAAGGCTGTGTACTTGCGGTCACTTGGGCGGATGGGGAGCTGATGGTAGGCGGACTTGAGGTCCACGGTGGAGAAGACTTTATATTGGGCAATCCGATTGACCATGTCGGATATGCGGGGGAGAGGGTACGCGTCTAGTAGTGTGTACCTGTTGATGGTCTGGCTATAGTCAATGACCATCCTTTGTTTCTCCCCTGTCTTCACTACTACCACCTGCGCTCTCCAGGGACTATTGCTGGCCTGGATTATGCCCTCCTTTAGTAGCCGCTGGACTTCGGACCGAATGAAGGTCCGGTCCTGGGCGCTGTACCGTCTGCTCCTAGTGGCGACGGGTTTGCAATCCGGGGTGAGGTTCGCAAACAAGGACGGGGGTTGCAACTTGAGGGTTGCGAGGCCGCAGATAGTGAGTGGGGGTATGGGGCCGCCGAATTTGAACGTAAGGCTCTGTAGATTGCATTGGAAATCTAATCCCAGCAAGGTGGGGGCACAGAGTTGGGGAAGGACGTTTAGTTTGTAGTTTTTGTACTCCCTCCCCTGCACCGTTAGGGTAACTATGCAGAATCCCTGGATCTGTACGGAGTGGGATCCTGCAGCTAGGCAAATCTTTTGTGCGCTGGGATAGGTGGTTAAGGAACAGCGTCTTACCGTGTCGGGGTGTATAAAGCTTTCCGTGCTCCCGGAGTCGACTAGGCATGGCGTCTCGTGGCCGTTTATTAGTACCGTTGTCATCGTCGTCTGGAGTGTCCGGGGCCGAGCTTGATCGAGCGTAATCGAAGCGAGCCGTGGTTGTAGTAGTGGAGTGGGGTCAATTGTTGCCGTCCAAGATGGCGTCGGGGATGAACAAAATGGCCGCCCCATACATCGCACGTGGCTGGGGGGTCACAAGATGGCGGCGGGGGTGGACAAAATGGCCGCCCCCACGCGTCGTACAGGTCTGGGGCGGTCCAAGATGGCGGCGCCCCTCCTCCCCTCGTGGTGGCCGGGACCCAAAATGGCGGCGTCTGCGGGTCGCATATCGGCGCCCCTCCTCCCCTCGTGGTGGCCGGGACCCAAAATGGCGGCATCTGCGGGTCGCACATGGTGTGCTGGGGGGGCTGGGAGCGCTAGGACCGCGAGCGCTAGGACCGCGAGCGCTAGGACCGCGCGGAGCTCCCTCACCGCGAGCGCTAGGACCGCGCGGAGCTCCCTCACCGGGGACAGCGGTGGTCGGGGCCCAAGTAGGTGGCGCCGGCGGGTCAGGCGTGGGGCGCGGGGTGGGGGTTAGGGTGGCGTTAGGGACGCGGAAAACTCCCTCCTCTCCGTGGAGAGTGTTGGCCGGGACCCAAAGCGGTAGCGCCGGCGGCGGGTCATACATGGGCTGCGGGGAGGGGGGTTGGGGAGCGTAGGCGGCGTGCAGGGCTCCCAGTTCTCCCGGGACCGCGGTGGTCGGGACCCAGAGCGGCTGCGCCTGCGGGTCGTACATGGCGTGCTGGGGGGGTTGGGGTGCGTAAACTGCTTGCAGGGCTCCCTGTGCTCCCGGGACGGCGGCGACCTCGCGGGACCGGCACACAACCGCATAATGGCCCTTTTTCCCCGCAGCTCTTGCAGATAGCTGCGCGGGCCGGGCAGCGCTGCCGGGGGTGTTTCGCCTGGCCACAGAAATAACAGCGGGCACCCCCGGTGCGACTCGGCGTTTGGACCGCGCAAGGCTGTGGGGGGGGGTAGGGGGTTTGCCGCGACGGGTACGTACGGGGCCCAATGGGTTGCCGCGCGGTCGGGGCCGTAGGCGCGGGTATTACGCGCGGCCACGTCTAGGGAGGCTGCTAGGGCCCGGGCCTCTGAGAGTCCTAGCGACTCTTTTTCTAGAAGTCTTTGGCGGATTTGGGAGGATTGCATACCTGCCACAAAAGCATCGCGCATTAACATGTCCGTGTGTTCGTTTGCGTTCACCGACGGGCAGCTGCAGGCTCGTCCCAAAATCAGCAGCGCGGCGTAGAACTCGTCCATCGATTCTCCGGGAGCTTGCCGTCTCGTCGCGAGCTGGTAGCGAGCGTAGATTTGGTTAACTGGGCGAACGTAGAGACTTTTCAGTGCTGCGAACGCCGTCTGGAAATCGTCCGAGTCTTCGATGAGGGAGAAAATCTCCGTGCTCACCCTCGAGTGCAGGACCTGCAGTTTTTGGTCTTCTGAGACTCGGCCGGTGGTCGTTCTGAGGTAGGCCTCGAAGCAAGTCTGCCAGTGCTTGAAGGCTGCTGCCGCGTTCACTGCGTGGGGGCTGATCCTCAGGCATTCCGGAATGATCCTGAGCTCCATAGTCCTTTTTTTTTAGGCACGCTTAATAAATTGTAGCGCACAAAGACTCCGTGAGACGAATAGAGTGAAGTCGATGAGGCTTTATTAAGCGTGTCTGTTCCCCCGCAGCTCGATAGTAAACTGGCCTGCGGGGGAAGACTCCGGCTTCTTATACTCCGCCTTCAGGGCGGAGCTTGAGGTCAACGGCCAACCAGGACCCGGGATCTGTCAGCCAATGACATTAGGGCTTCCAGTCCCACATGACCCCCAATACATACTACCACATTCCCTTCTCGGGGTGAGCCTTACCCTTCACAAAAAGAGAGCCCCTCTCCTCCTTTTGATCTCTTAATGAAGGCCTTCAGCCTTGCATCTGAGAACTTGATAGCCCTTTCTCTTGCTCCATTTATTATCCTCCTGTAGGCAGTCATCAGTGGCTTCTGTGTCATGAGCATAGTTTGTCTTTTAAAGGGGAAGGCTGTGACTTCCGGTGACGGCGGGCGGGAGGCAGCCGCACACTGGAGGGCTCCCGTTCGGGAACGGCATTTTCCGGGTTTAACGCCCGGTCCCAGGGGCAACGGAGGCGGCATAAGCAGGGGGAAGGCACAGTGAAGGGAAATGTCGAAAATAAGTTAAAAAACGGCCGTGAAAAAAGCGGCTGAAAATCCGTCGGTGAGTGGAAAGGTCACCGCAGGGACGGCAGGAAAAGTGGAGGCTGGGGCACCAGGGGAGGCCGCATTGCCCACGGCTGAACAAATGACTAAGGAGATAGCCGTGGAACTTGAAAAGCAGTTCACAAAACACATGGAGGCGAAGCAGCGGAGGAGTTTGCGAAGGCAGAAGGACTGTGGCTGAACTGAGAAATAGTCATGTACCGATGTAGCCTCTGTGGTAAACCACTGTGTTCCTATATTAAGGGTTATATGGTAGAATCTGCACTACAGGTTCACCTGGGCCCCTGCATGCTAGCTCCACCCAGGAGCCGGGTTATAAATATGCGTGGCCTTCAGCTAGCAGCCATTTCGTCAGCTGCTGTAGGAGGCCACACTTCAGATACTAATAAAGCCTCAGTTTGAATTCAACTTCGTCTCCAGCCAAATTGATCGTGCCTCAGCCTCATGTAACTGTATTTTTTCACTGCATGCTGGTGTATGTGCTAAATGAGCCAACGTTGTATATATTTGGACAAGGGAAGAGATGGGACTTGCTCTTGCAATGATGGTTCTTTGGGTTTGGGTGTGTATGCGTGGTTTGTGTGCTAAAGGGGATTTCTTGGATTTCCTGGGACCGGGCAAGGGGGAAAGGGACCTGGGCAGGGGCCTCCACGCTGGCTGGTTTAAGCCGGCCAGTGAACGGGAGTGAGGTGGGGGGGAGAGGCTGCGGCCATCGGAGCCCGGTAGAGCAGGTTCCGATTAGTCTAGCCGGGGTGGAAAGTTGGGGGGAAGGAACAGAGGTTGGGGGGAGGAGTTTTATAAGAGGAAGTGGAGGGGAGGAGTCGGGGGAGGGGGGGTTTACAATTCATGGGTGTCATTGACGGTACTCTTTCGGGGATTGGATGGCATTGAGTGTTAGTGGGAGGGGGGGGGTGGACTCTATAGGTCAATGGTGACCATAGGTGATTCCTTTTTCTTTTTTTTTTCCTTTGTTTTTCCCACTGTGGGAGGGTTTGTTTTATTTGGTGCTTATATTGTCAGGTGGGGCGTTGTTTGGGGTGGTGGGAGGATGGGATCATGGTTGTTGATAAGGGGATTGACTTTGTATTTGTTACCGTTTACTGCTTGTTGGTGGGGTGTAAATTCTGAAGAAAATGTGAAAATGGAGAATAAAAATATTTTACAAAACAAAGGGGAAAGCTGCCTTTAAACGGTACAGGTAGCTGGGGCATGTGCTGGCCATGCTGAGTATTCAGCTAGTCAGCAGTAGGCCATGCCTCAGTTGAATGCGACAATCATTCAAATGAGGAGGCAGCACAAAGTTTGCAGACTGCCTGACTCAGTGGGCCCCGGTGCAACTTTCATCCCTGGAAACAGGAGAAATCCATTTTTTAGCCCTTTGCTTCAACAATTGACAGGACTGAAGGAGAAAGTAAAGAATTCAGATAACTTGTTACTGGGGATATTTCCATAATCGCATAATTGTACTACATATTCACAATGAATTCAGGTTGCAATTGGGATAAGCAAAATGTCAGGGGAGGCAGTGGCAACTGGACTAGTACTCCAGAGGCCCAGAGTAATGCTCCGGGGACCCGAGTTCGAATCCTGCCAAGGCAGATGGTGAAATTTGAAAGTCTGGAATGAGAGTCTAATGATGACCATAAAACCATTGTCAATAATCGTTTAAAAAAAAAAAACATCTGGTTCACTCATGTACTTGGAAGGAAATTTGCCATCTTTACCTGGTCTGGCCCACAGACCCACAGTTGCCTCTGAAGTAGCCTAGCCATCCAATTCAAAAGCCATGAAGGAATGGGCAACAAATGCAGGCCTGGTCAGTGATGCCCACATCCAATTAATTTTAAAAATTGTAATTAAGATGAGCAGCATGAAATTGTAGATATGAAAGCATACCTTGTGTGTATTCCTGTAACCAATCAGAAAGTATCTTATAGTAAGACTTTAAGATTACATTTTTTAAAAAATATTTAATTTGGTTTTCTTCATAATGATCTGGGAATCTATAATTACAGGAAGCACAGGTTGAAGAATCAAGGCGGCAAAGTTATAGCCTTTTCTCTGTCTCACAATCCTCTGAGCTTCTCCACTGGGAGAGTGGTATCACAGCTATCATTTACTGTTGAATTTAATTATGGGTGACCTGCTTATTTGCAGAATATTAATTTATCTTAATTTTTGCAAAACAATCACTAATAGCTGGCACTCTTCCTACCTCCTGCTGTTAAAGAATCTCATCCACAAACAACTTGCATCAGAAAGTCAGGTGCAACTGTGCACAGTTTTCCAGCCATTTCAGATAATAATTGTATACAAAATGCGCCTGTGTCTTGCTGACACGCCAAGTTCTCTAAGGGAAGTAGTCAGAAAATTACACCGATAAAGTAATCTTTCAGGGGAAAAAATGTGACTCTAATGCTCTCATCAAATGTTTCCACAAGAAAATGTAAATCAAATTTACTAAGGCTACCTTACCGTCCACGTACGTTTAATAGCACCATTTAATGTTACAGTTTTGTCACCGGCTTTGGACCTCCTGGACCTTACGGAGCCAGCTATGACGAGCAGCAGCAAGACAAAGAAATCTGATGTTGCGTCAAGAAATGAAGCCACCAAACCTGCCCCCTTTCGAAAAGAGCAAGATAACACAGACTTAATCAAAGTTGAAATTGAACAAAGTATTCAGAATGTCAAAGCCCCACATAGACCGTCCCTGGATTCTGGTACGAATTGAATAAATCCTGAATTGTTCAAGTTTATTCTGTTGACTTTGACATCGTTTTTGGTTTTCTGGACATTTTCCCATGTATTGAAATTTTACACATTGCATTAGGTGAGCAAGAGGCATAACCCAAGCCATCAACCTACAAGAGCACCAAAGTTTAACTTCAAGCATAGCTGCCCCATAACTTGCCTATTTATTCTCTTTACAGGTGCTGACAGACCTGCTGTGAGGTTCCAACATTTTCTGAATTTGTTTCAGATTTCCATCAGTGGCAGGTTTTTTATTTATGTAGTTTTTTTCACCAAGTGTTTTCTTCACATTAAGATATTCAAATATAAAGAAAATGTCAAATCATATTTGCCTATGAAACAAATAGCACTGAGAATTTTGTATTCATGAGAGAATTCAAAATCAGATTTTAATTTGGGGTTAATAGACCTTTTTAATTTCTGAAATTTAGTTAGCAATACTGAAGGCAATGTTCTGTGTTTCGTGCATTCTTGCTTTGAATAGCCTGACAATATTACAGTTTTCCAATGCAACAGGTTAATTATATTTAACCAGTGGATTCATATGAATGAATAGCGGGAATTAAAGTGAAAAGGCAAAATACTGCTGGAAATTGGAAATAAAACCGAAAAGGTCTTGATTTTCCAGCCCCACCGTGGCAGGACCTGTCGCTCGCGGACGTTTGGCAGCTCAGCTAAACGTCCATTAACTTTCAGCAGGACCAGTGATCCCTGCTGCGGGTGAGGCCAAAAAACCTAGCCCAAGGTCAGGCAGCATCGATGATGTATCGTCAGAACGTCTAAGAGGTCGTTGACCTGAAAATTGCACAATTGTGTTGCGTTCCTATGTATGTTATCATTACTTGTTCTATGAGTAGCAATATATTTATTATTGGAGCCCAATCAAGTTTTCTATTCAAATTTACTGCACAAATTCACAATTTCCTTGCAAAAACTGAATATGGATTTTTTTTTTTTAAAGACTGCTGTTCAGGCATCCTGTGCCTAACTGAGGCACTCCTCGACAGTAATTAATTGTCTTCCATGCTTGTTTCCACCCCCCACCCCCTCCCACCAATGGCTTCCCGATTTCTCCTCCCATCCCCCTCGCTGGAGCCTACCCGTTTGGCCCTGGCCCTGATGAAGCCTCCCAGAATTACTGTGATTTCCAGCCTGAATCACCGTTCCTCCATGGGGCCTGAGGCAGTTCCAACAGTGGTCAGCACTCCCGATGGCGCTGTTGGGATTGGAGAGCTGCCAGCCCTCTGACTAGTCAGCAGCACTGGCAGGTGAGATACCCTCCCCTGTAGGGCAGAAGCCAGGAGGACCTCAGTCCATTAAAAACGTGACTAAAATCTGCTCATGGCTTTCCAGCCAGACACAGGCGGGCTCAGCCAGGGAGCAGGGCCACTGCCTCTGTGGAAAAAGTCCAACCAATATTCTGGTATTCCCAGACTTTCCTAGAAATTCAATTTCCCCATGTTGACATGTTGTTATTTGTTCTTCATGATGAATATTTTGAATGAGTCTCTGCCACCAACACTGTGGTCCCCACACAGAAAATAAACTCCATGTATGCAATAAATAATGTTTTATATTACTTAAAATAACTGTCTGCCATTCTCCTTCATGATGAATCATTTTCAATTTGGCAAGATTGACATGGACTCCCCTATTGTTTACACACTCATAGGAAGTTTGCGCGATGAAGTGGCAGTGATGGAATGTAACCATTGATGTGATTAATTTCACCCACCACAATATCAATATTTCAAGCTATTTTTATTATGGAAAATGAGCAAAACTTCTCCATACTCTCACAATGAAATGAAATATGTGAGCTAACTCCTGTAGACACTGGGCCACCATTAGTCTGAATTAGATGGCAATTCCCGCAACATTTTTAAAAAAGCCAGCGAAATTAACATTAACTCAAATATCAATGGAAAACCCATCTATGCATTATTAGATGTGGAAAACCAAGCTAGACGAGATTTAAGATATGCATGTTCTGATGGAGTATTGAGCAAAAGCAGTTAAATTCAAGGTTTAAATTAAATTGGCTGAGAAAATAGAGAATAGTAAAGACTAGTATTATACATCTATTCCCTGGTGGAGTACCAGTAGCTAAGTTTGCATGAACAGAATTTTTATAGAGAAATAGCTTTGATCCTGATTTGAAGAACATTTTAAGTTCTAGGGTAGATATGCAATGATGCTATGAATAATTAGATTAAGATATCAAATGTATCAGTGGGCTGGATTTTGTGGGGCACTGCTGTCACTGGAGAGTAGGGAATACGTCCACATTCTGGACGGCTGCCCCGTAGCCATTTAATGATGGGAGCCGTGTTCAGCGTTTTAAGGCAAGATTTCTGTCCCTACTTCAGGTAGAATTCCTGCCTTAGAGAGTGTCCCACCAGCACCAGTGTGTGTGCTGAAGACTGTTCGGACTAGAGGCAGTCCCACCACGGCAGGGAGCCCAGTTCCGTTCGGGTCTGTCCATAGTGAAGGGGAGATGGGGACTGAGTTCAACAGGCCGGGAGGGGGGGATTAAAGGGGGAGAATGACCGTTTTGAGAAGATGCCTCTTGTACATGGGGCTGCATTTTCAGCCCCCCACCCCTCCCCCCCCCCCCCCATTGAAAGAAAACGAAAATAGAGTAACCTCAAATGGAGCTTTAGACTGAGTGCCCTGCTGTCGCTCTCCTGGTGGTCCCTTTTTGGCTTGGATCGATGTGAGCAAGATCTTCAGATTAGGCAAGCTCATCAGTACAGAGGGTTCCCAGCTGATTAAAACTGATATCTATGATGTCAAAGAAACTCAACGGCATTTTTGGCTGGTCTGAGTGGAACATGTGCAATGCCAAAATGAAGGGCGTAGGAAATAGAAGCAGGCAGTCATTTGGTCCCTCCAGCCTCCTCTGCCATTGATTGAGATTATGGCTGACCTGATTGTGACCTTAAACTGCACTTTATTACCTATGTGCCACTCTCCCTCTCCCCCCCCCCCCCCCCCCCCTCCCCCCCCTTGAATATATTCCATGTCCCAGCCTCCAGTGCTCTCTGGGACAGGGAATTCTGAATATTAGTGACCGTCTGGAAAAACAAAATCCTCCTCATCTCGATTTTAATTGAGAGCTGACCCTTATTCTGAAACAGTGCCTTAAGCTTTGAGCATTGGATGTCAGTAACATTTATGTGATAGCTGTTAGAACCTGCCATGCCCTGCATGCCTTGTGTATTGCCGATAGGGAACATGGGCTTCTTGCCTCACTGACAATTGGACAATGGTTGGGGGATGGGATGATTGGCCCCACTGTGAATTCAGGAAAGCAGTCGGGAACCGCTGAAGAATTTGGTGTTGGACTGGCTCAGCACATCAAGATCAGATTTTACACAGAGCACCATCGATGTAAGCTCCCTAATTAGCACATATACAACTGTCCAGAATGCCTGGGAAAGCCACTTTACGGCTCTGTGTAGGCATGGGATGTCAAACCTAAAAGCTGATTTTCTTTTGCCTCTGTTTTCTACTTGGAAAACATGTAATTAGAATAATTTTCTACTCCATTGTTAATCACACTGGAGTGTCTTTAGACATTTTAGATGGTCCTTTTATATACCTTTTCATGTAGTTCTTACATTCAACATTGAGCACAGCGACGAACTTACTTTTTCAATATTATCGTTTAAAATTCTTCTGTCAGGATGAAATTGCTGCATTTTATGCCATGTAGATTCCCTTTATTGTCGTTTTCTGTGAAAAATATATGGCACATCTTGGTTTTTATGAAGAATCTGTAATTGAGGGACGTGATTAAACTACATTTTGCAGCATTGCCCATTCTTACTGCGATAGTTATTTTGATTCTTAATTTTTGAGTTCTTCTAAAGAATTTTACTACTTACTGCTAACCTTGGTGCTTCTATCCTGTTTCTTTCAATGATAATTCACAGTGTGTGATGCAATATTGCTACGTGGTTCTTATGTCAAGAAAAATGCATTACAAGCAGCCTTTTTTATTAACTATGTTTATTACAATGTTGTCAATTTTCTATCATAGAAATTTTAAGCAGCTTTCTATCAAGGAGTACATAACTATAATTAAGTTAATTGATTATTCACAAAACTGACTGGTTGTCTCACAAAATGATAGAAAGGAAGTTTCTGGGTTTCTGGACATAACTTTGAAGGAGAAATACAATATCCATAGAATCCCTACAGCGCAGAAGGAGGCTATTCATCCCATTGAGTCTGTACCAACCCTCCGAAAGAGCACTACCCAGGTCTACTCCCCCGCACTATCCCCGTAACCTAACCTGCACATCGTTGGACACTAAAGAACAATTTAGCATGGCCAGTCCATCCTAAGCAGCATATCTCTGGACTGAGAGGGGAAACTGGAGAACCCGGAGAAAACTCACAGGGAGAAAGTGCAAACTTCACACAGTCACCCAAGGCCGGAATTAAACCTGGGTCCTGGTGCTGTGAGGCAGCAGTGCTAAACACTGCGCCACCGTGCCATCGAAATTCTAATTTCAATGTCAGTGGATTTGCTGACTGACACCAACTTTGCTCAGTTTTTAAAAAATAAATTTAGAGTACCCAATAATTTTTGTTTTCCAATTAAGGGGCAATTTAGTGTGTTCAATCCACCTACCTTGCACATCTTTGGGTTGTGGGGGCGAAACCCACGCAAACACGGGGAGAATGTGCAAACTCCACACAGACAGTGACCCAGAGCCGGGATCGAACCTGGGACCTCGACGCCGTGAGGCAGCAGGGCTAACCCACTGCGCCACTGTGCTGCCCTCAGCTTTGCTCAGTTGACCACCAGTAAGTTGTACTGGTAACTAACGTTTCTCCTTAAGTGGGAGGGGAAACTATTTTTATCAAATGAATAAAGTTTCAATTACCTTGCATAAGGTGAAAGAAAGATCCAAGTTGTCTACTGTCTGAAGAATTTATAATTTATTGTCAATCAACAGCAGAATGTAAGCTAAATACTTTTTATTTCCACAGCAATAACAATGTTTCTTCTAATCTTTGTTCAGTCAGTGTGCCCCCACATTTAGAGAAATGGGAAGAAGTGAATCTGCAAAGTGCGAAGAATCCTGAGGATCAATGGGTTCCAGAAAGGAGGCGTTCCAACAGGGCAGCCTCCCAGGAATTCTCATGGTAAATAGCACCTTCTATACTAATCAATTTAGTAGTGGCAACTTGCTCAAGGGCTGGTATGCCGTTCATTTTGCGCCACCTTGTGGATCTGTGCACTACCTCTTCCTTCGCTAGTAAGAACCTTTCATTTACAACTTCAGTGAGGAATGAACAATATTACTCAAGAGATGGTTTCCCATTGTCTGCCTCCTAACTAATCTTACAACACCAGGTTAAAGTCCAACAGATCACTCACCTGATGAAGTGACTGTAAACATACCTTTTGGACTTTAACCTGGTGTTGTAAGACTTCTTACTGTGCCCAACACCGACATCTCCACATCAATCCTAACTAATCAGTCTTGCACTGTAAAAATGTTATGCAAGATGGTGGCCAGGATTTTCTGGTCCCACTTGTGCTGGGAACCGTCGCAGGCGACCAGAAAATCTGGTGGGGTAGCCAAAGATCCATTGACCTATATGCAGCCAGGGTGCATGATGCAATGTGGGCTTCTCCCCATCACTTGTTCTTGCTTCCACGGGGATGTAGCAGTGTCCATAACCAGGCTGAGCCCGCTATGATCTTAAAGCTGCACTGCTGTTCTCTGCCATTAACAAATCATAACACACAACTAATACCTAAACTTCCAGAGTAAAATACATGGGGTACAGACCATTTACTCCAAACACACTTGGGCAGAAAATAACATGTCACGAACTGTGGTATTATCAGGTATTACAACTCTGTAAGGAGGTATCACGGTACCTCCATATCTGATTATACCATGTTAAATGAGATTGTTACCACTGGCCACCACCCCCGCCGGACTCTTTTTTAACAGGGGATGAATGTGGTATTATCAGGTACTACAGTCCGAGAGGCTGAAGACCATTGGTTAAACCGAGGAGTTCACCATTGGCTGTTTGGTACGGAGCCCCGCCCGGACAGGCGGGGTATAAGAACCGGTGCCGTCCCAGCAGCCCTCATTTTCTGTACCGAAGCTGCTGGGGAACAGTTCTAGTCGATTAAAGCCTTCAGTTATGATACAACCTCGTCTTTGATTGTAATTGATCGTGCATCAATTTAATCGACTACACTTAAGCTGAAAGGATGGATCTCCGAATCAAACTGGAGTGTCTACAACTCAGCCCGCACGCAGAGAACTCGGCAGCGATATTTAAGCACTGGCTGGTGTGCTTTAAAGGCAACCTCGAGACGGCCGGAGGCACCCCCTCAGAAGAACAGAAACTACATCTCCTGCACTCAAGGGTAAGCCCTGGAACCTTCACCCTCGTCGAGGAGGCGGAGGATTACGATGCCGCGATCGAACTGTTGAAAGGACATTATATCCGCCCTGTAAATCAGGTCTACGCACGTCACATGCTTGCAACTAGACGGCAAAGCCCCGGGGAATCGTTCGAGGAATTCTACCGTGCGCTACTGGTGCTGGGCAGAAACTGTGGCTGCCCGCAAGTTTCGGGGAGCGAGCACACACAACTTTTAATCCGGAATGCCTTCGTAGCAGGTATGAGCTCCTCAGAGATCCGCCAAAGACTCTTGGAAAAAGACACCCTGGGACTTCGAGAGGCACGGGCCCTGGCAGGGTCCGTGGATGTTGCCTCCAGAAACACGCAATCCTATGCGTCCGACCACGCTGTGGCCCCCTAGGCTGTATGGCATCCCGCAGCGGCAGCCCCACAGACCTTCCCCTGTTCCTGCAGGCCTGCGCCGTAAGACGGCCCGCTAACTCCGTCAGGCCCCACTGTTTCTTCTGCGGGCAGGCGAAGCACCCCGCCCGCGCTGCCTGGCCCGCACCGCCACCTGCAAAGGGTGCGGCAAGAAGGGCCACTTTGTGGGGGTCTGCCAGGCACGAGCCGTGGCCGCGGTCTCCAGCGACTCCGGACTGCCGCGGCAACCCTCCCTTCGGGCCCCAGGCGGCCAGCACTCACTGCCACCCCCCTATCCTTGGGCCACATGCGACCCACGGGCACGGCCATCTTGCCCCCCGGACTCCACGCTGGACGGATGGGTGCCGCCATTTTGTCCGTCCCCGCCGCCATTTTGTCCATCTCCGACCACCATGTGTAACCCATGGGAGGCGCCATCTTGGATGGGGCCCTAAGCCCCCAGCTCGGCCGACAGCACGCTGCCCGATCAAAACCCGCAACTGCTTCACCTGGCCTCGGTGACTCTGGACCAAAATCAACCTTGGACACTCGCAACTGCAACAATGACGGTCTTCATCAACGGCCACGAGACGTCTTGCCTGATCGACTCTGGGAGCACGGAAAGTTTTATACACCCCGACACGGTAAGGCGCTTGTTATCACTTGTTACCCACTCTGTAAACCAGAGAATCTCCCTGGCCTCTGGGTCACACTCGGTGGAGATAAAGGGGTTCTGCCTAGCAAACCTCACGGTCCAAGGCAGGAAGTTCAACAATTTCCACCTTTATGTCCTGCCGCATCTCTGCGTGGCTACACTCCTGGGGTTGGACTTCCAATGTAACTTGAAAAGCCTGACCGTTCGAGGCAAAGACTAT
This sequence comes from Scyliorhinus torazame, assembly GCF_047496885.1. Lineage (NCBI taxonomy): Eukaryota > Metazoa > Chordata > Chondrichthyes > Carcharhiniformes > Scyliorhinidae > Scyliorhinus > Scyliorhinus torazame. The sequence goes on from NC_092720.1 coordinate 73,119,352, forward strand.
AGTGGCGGATAACGGGGGCAGATACGTGATGGTGAGTGGCAAACTACAGGGGGAGACGGTGGTTTTGGTAAACGTATATGCCCCAAACTGGGATGATGCCAATTTTATGAGGCGGATGCTAGGACGCATTCCGGACCTAGAGATAGGAAAGCTGATAATGAGGGGAGATTTTAATACGGTGTTGGAACCAGGGCTGGATAGGTCGAAGTCCAGGACTGGAAGGAGGCCGGCAGCAGCCAAGGTACTTAAAGGTTTTATGGAGCAGATGGGAGGTGTAGACCCGTGGAGATTTAGCAGACCTAGGAGTAAGGAGTTCTCGTTTTTCTCCTATGTCCATAAAGTCTACTCGCGAATAGACTTTTTTGTGCTGGGCGTTGATCCGGAAGGTGAGGGGAACGGAGTATACGGCTATAGCCATTTCGGATCACACTCCACACTGGGTAGACTTGGAGATAGGGGAGGAAACAGGAGGGTGCCCACCCTGGAGAATGGACATGGGACTAATGGCAGATGAGGGTGTGTGTCTAAGGGTGAGGGGTGCATTGAAAAGTACTTGGAACTCAATGACAATGGGGAGGTCCAGGTGGGAGTGGTCTGGGAGGCGCTGAAGGCGGTGGTTAGAGGGGAGCTGATATCAATAAGGGCACATAAAGGGAAGCAGGAGAGTAAGGAACGGGAGCGGTTGCTGCAAGAACTTTTGAGGGTGGACAGACAATATGCGGAAGCACCGGAGGAGGGACTGTACAGGGAAAGGCAAAGGCTACATGTAGAATTTGACTTGCTGACTACGGGCACTGCAGAGGCACAATGGAGGAAGGCACAGGGTGTACAATACGAATATGGGGAGAAGGCGAGCAGGTTGCTGGCACACCAATTGAGGAAAAGGGGAGCAGCGAGGGAAATAGGGGGAGTGAGGGATGAGGAAGGAGAGATGGAGTGGGGAGCGGAGAGAGTGAATGGAGTGTTCAAGACATTTTATAAAAAATTATATGAAGCTCAACCCCCGGATGGGAGGGAGAGAATGATGGGCTTCTTGGATCGGCTGGAATTTCCCAAGGTGGAAGAGCAGGAAAGGGTGGGACTGGGAGCACAGATCGAGGTAGAAGAAGTGGTGAAAGTAATTAGGAGCATGCAGGCGGGAAAGGCCCCGGGACCGGATGGATTCCCAGTCGAATTCTATAGAAAATATGTGGACTTGCTCGCCCCGGTATTGATGACGACCTTTAATGAGGCAAAGGAAAGGGGACAACTGCCCCCGACTATGTCTGAAGCAACGATATCGCTTCTCTTAAAGAAGGAAAAGGACCCGCTACAATGCGGGTCCTATAGACCTATTTCCCTCCTAAATATAGATGCCAAGATCCTGGCAAAGGTAATGGCAATGAGAATAGAGGAATGTGTCCCGGGGGTGGTCCACGAGGACCAAACTGGGTTTGTGAAAGGGAGACAGCTGAACACGAATATACGGAGGCTGTTAGGGGTAATGATGATGGCCCCACCAGAGGGGGAAACGGACATAGTAGTGGCGATGGATGCCGAGAAAGCATTTGATAGAGTGGAGTGGGATTATTTGTGGGAGGTGTTGAGGAGATTTGGTTTTGGAGAGGGGTATGTTAGATGGGTGCAGCTGTTGTATAGGGCCCTGATGGCGAGCGTGGTCACGAATGGACGGGGATCTGCATATTTTCGGCTCCATAGAGGGACAAGGCAGGGATGCCCTCTGTCCCCATTATTGTTGTGGAGATGCCGGCGTTGGACTGGGGTGAGCACAGTACGAAGTCTTACAACACCAGGTTAAAGTCCAACAGGTTTGTTTCGATGTCACTAGCTTTCGGAGCGCTGCTCCTTCCTCAGGTGAATGAAGAGGTCTGTTCCAGAAACACATATATAGACAAATTCAAGGATGCCAAACAATGCTAGGACTGCGAGCATTAGCAGGTGATTAAATCTTTACAGATCCAGAGATGGGGTAACCCCAGGTTAAAGAGGTGTGAATTGTCTCAAGCCAGGACAGTTGGTAGGATTTTGCAGGCCAGATGGTGGGGGATGAATGTAATGTGACATGAATCCCAGGTCCCGGTTGAGGCCGCACTCATGTGTGCGGAACTTGGCTATAAGTTTCTGCTCGGCGATTCTGCGTTGTCGCGGGTCCTGAAGGCCGCCTTGGAGAACGCTTACCCGGAGATCAGAGGCTGAATGCCCTTGACTGCTGAAGTGTTCCCCGACTGGAAGGGAACATTCCTGCCTGGTGATTGTTGCGCGATGTCCGTTCATTCGTTGTCGCAGCGTCTGCATGGTCTCGCCAATGTACCACGCTTCGGGACATCCTTTCCTGCAACGTATGAGGTAGACAACGTTGGCCGAGTCGCACGAGTATGTACCGCGTACCTGGTGGGTGGTGTTCTCACGTGTAATAGTGGTATCCATGTCGATGATCTGGCACGTCTTGCAGAGATTACCATGACAGGGTTGTGTGGTGTCGTGGTCACTGTTCTGAAGACTGGGTAGTTTGCTGCAAACAATGGTTCGTTTGAGGTTGCGCGGTTGTTTGAAGGCAAGTAGTGGGGGTGTGGGGATGACCTTGGCAAGATGTTCATCGTCATCAATGACGCGTTGAAGGCTGTGAAGAAGATGACGTAGTTTCTCCGCTCCGGGGAAGTACTGGACGACGAAGGGTATTCTGTCGGTTGTGTCCCATGTTTGTCTTCTGAGGAAGTCGGTCCGGTTTTTCGCTGTGGCGCGTTGGAACTGTCGATCGATGAGTCGTGTGCCATATCCCGTTCGTACGAGGGCATCTTTCAACGTCTGTAGATGTCTGTTACGCTCCTCCTCGTCTGAGCAGATCCTGTGTATACGGAGAGCTTGTCCATCGGGGATGGCTTCTTTAATGTGTTTAGGGTGGAAGCTGGAGAAGTGGAGCATCATGAGGTTATCCGTGGGTTTGCGGTAAAGCGAAGTGCTGAGGTGACCGTCCTTGATGGAGACGAGTGTGTCCAAGAATGCAACTGATTTTGGAGAGTAGTCCATGGTGAGTCTGATGGTTGGATGGAACTTATTAATGTCATTGTGTAGTCGTTTCAGTGATTCTTCGCCGTGGGTCCAAAGGAAAAAAATGTAATCGATGTATCTGGTGTATAACATCGGTTGAAGGTCCTGTGCGGTGAGTAGGTCCTGTTCAAACTTGTGCATGAAGATGTTGGCGTATTGGGGTGCGAATTTGGTCCCCATGGCTGTTCCGTGCGTCTGAATGAAGAACTTGTTGTCGAAGGTGAAGACGTAGTGATCCAGAATGAAGCGGATGAGTTGCAGAATTGCGTCTGGAGATTGGCAGTTGTCGGTGTTGAGTACTGAGGCTGTTGCAGCAATGCCGTCGTCATGGGGATGCTGAGGACTTCGATTTTGATCCTCTGCTGAGGACTTCGATTTCGTCTGGTTGAAGGGTGTAGTCTGACAAGTTGACAATAGATTTCCCTGTATTGTTTTATCTCCACATCATGGCTACCATCGACACCGCAAACTGCCGGCTCAAAGTGGAGAGGATCTCCAGGAAGATCGCGCATATAGACACTGACATTAAGTTTCTACAAAGATGCAAGAAAGCAGACAAGATCCCGAAAGGGCTACAGATCACAAACCCACTCAAGTCGACCTACAACACAGACTTCGCTGAGAGACTCTGCCGTCGCACCTCTCTCACACTCCTCAACCACCTCGTCCGCCAGCTCTACAGCAGACGACGCAACCTGGAAACCAAGATAGAGGCCATAGTCTCAACTTGCGCTCAGGATGCAGCAGACCAGCTGCGGAACACCGCCAAACAGATGAGACAACAATACTATGCCACCTATATGCATACCAAGAACAGAAAGCTTGAGAAACTTGGCATCCACCACCGGCAGCAACCAAGCCACCCCCGGTGTCACAGTAGAAAACAATACAGGGAAATCTATTGTCAACTTGTCAGACTACACCCTTCAACCAGACGAAATCGAAGTCCTCAGCAGAGGGCTCAATTTCTGCACCACCACCAAAATGGACCCCATCAGTCTCGCGGCAGACACGGAGGAATTCATCAGGCGAATGAGGCTCCGGGAATTCTTCCACAGACCCCAAGAGGCCAACAGCGAACCCAAGCAGACTACCAATGAACCGGAACAGCAGACCGAGAGATCTGCGGTGCGGCAACCGAAGAGGAAAGAGTCGAATTGGACCCCTCCGGAAGGCCGCTGCCTTAGACTCGACATGTATGCTCAAGCCGTCAGGAGTCGCGTCAATGCCAGATTCATCAGTCGCATTCACAAGACAACCCCGAACGTCACCCAAGCACAACGCAATGCCATCCGCGCTCTCAAGACCAACCACAGCATCGTCATCAAACCAGCAGACAAAGGGGGGGCCACTGTCGTACTGAACAGAACGGACTACTGCAAAGAAGTATACCGACAACTGAACAACCAAGAACACTACAGACAGTTACCCGCAGATCCGACCAAGGAACACATCCGCCAACTTAACAGACTGATCAAGACCTTGGATCCAGATCTTCAGAGCACCCTACGTGCTCTCATCCCACGTACTCCCCGCATTGGAGATCTCTACTGCCTCCCAAAAATACATAAGGCCATCACACCAGGCCGCCCTATCGTTTCAGGCAATGGGACCCTGTGTGAGAACCTCTCTGGCTACATCGAGGGCATCTTGAAACCCATCGTACAAGGTACACCCAGCTTCTGTCGCGACACGACGGACTTCCTACAGAAACTCAGCACCCATGGACCAGTTGAACCAGGAACATTCCTCGTCACAATGGACGTCTCGGCACTCTACACCAGCATCCCCCATGACGACGGCATTGCTGCAACAGCCTCAGTACTCAACACCGACAACTGCCAATCTCCAGACGCAATTCTGCAACTCATCCGCTTCATTCTGGATCACTACGTCTTCACCTTCGACAACAAGTTCTTCATTCAGACGCACGGAACAGCCATGGGGACCAAATTCGCACCCCAATACGCCAACATCTTCATGCACAAGTTTGAACAGGACCTACTCACCGCACAGGACCTTCAACCGATGTTATACACCAGATACATCGATGACATTTTTTTCCTTTGGACCCACGGCGAAGAATCACTGAAACGACTACACAATGACATTAATAAGTTCCATCCAACCATCAGACTCACCATGGACTACTCTCCAAAATCAGTTGCATTCTTGGACACACTCGTCTCCATCAAGGACGGTCACCTCAGCACTTCGCTTTACCGCAAACCCACGGATAACCTCATGATGCTCCACTTCTCCAGCTTCCACCCTAAACACATTAAAGAAGCCATCCCCTATGGACAAGCTCTCCGTATACACAGGATCTGCTCAGACGAGGAGGAGCGTAACAGACATCTACAGATGTTGAAAGATGCCCTCGTACGAACGGGATATGGCACTCGACTCATCGATCGACAGTTCCAACGCGCCACAGCGAAAAACCGGACCGACTTCCTCAGAAGACAAACATGGGACACAACCGACAGAATACCCTTCGTCGTCCAGTACTTCCCCGGAGCGGAGAAACTACGTCATCTTCTTCACAGCCTTCAACACGTCATTGATGACGATGAACATCTTGCCAAGGTCATCCCCACACCCCCACTACTTGCCTTCAAACAACCGCGCAACCTCAAACGAACCATTGTTTGCAGCAAACTACCCAGTCTTCAGAACAGTGACCACGACACCACACAACCCTGTCATGGTAATCTCTGCAAGACGTGCCAGATCATCGACATGGATACCACTATTACACGTGAGAACACCACCCACCAGGTACGCGGTACATACTCGTGCGACTCGGCCATCGTTGTCTACCTCATACGCTGCAGGAAAGGATGTCCCGAAGCGTGGTACATTGGCGAGACCATGCAGACGCTGCGACAACGAATGAACGGACATCGCGCAACAATCACCAGGCAGGAATGTTCCCTTCCAGTCGGGGAACACTTCAGCAGTCAAGGGCATTCAGCCTCTGATCTCCGGGTAAGCGTTCTCCAAGGCGGCCTTCAGGACCCGCGACAACGCAGAATCGCCGAGCAGAAACTTATAGCCAAGTTCCGCACACATGAGTGCGGCCTCAACCGGGACCTGGGATTCATGTCACATTACATTCATCCCCCACCATCTGGCCTGCAAAATCCTACCAACTGTCCTGGCTTGAGACAATTCACACCTCTTTAACCTGGGGTTACCCCATCTCTGGATCTGTAAAGATTTAATCACCTGCTAATGCTCGCATTCCTAGCATTGTTTGGCATCCTTGAATTTGTCTATATATGTGTTTCTGGAACAGACCTCTTCATTCACCTGAGGAAGGAGCAGCGCTCCGAAAGCGAGTGACATCGAAACAAACCTGTTGGACTTTAACCTGGTGTTGTAAGACTTCCCATTATTGTTTGCACTGGCGATTGAGCCCCTGGCGATAGCGTTGAGGGGTTCCAAGAAGTGGAGGGGAGTACTTAGGGGAGGAGAAGAGCACCGGGTATCTTTGTATGCGGACGATTTGCTACTATACGTGGCGGACCCGGCGGAGGGGATGCCAGAAATAATGCGGATACTTGGGGAGTTTGGGGATTTTTCAGGGTATAAATTGAACATGGGGAAAAGTGAGTTGTTTGTGGTGCATCCAGGGGAGCAGAGTAGAGAAATAGAGGACCTACCATTGAGCAAGGTAACAAGGGACTTTTGTTACCTGGGGATCCAGATAGCTAAGAATTGGGGCACATTGCATAGGTTAAATTTAACGTGGTTGGTGGAACAAATGCAGGAGGATTTCAAGAGATGGGATATGGTATCCCTGTCACTGGCAGGGAGGGTGCAGGCGGTTAAGATGGTGGTCCTCCCGAGATTCCTCTTTGTGTTTCAGTGCCTCCCAGTGGTGATCACGAAGGCTTTTTAAAAAATGATTGAAAAGAGCATCATGGGTTTTGTGTGGGCCGGGAAGACCCCGAGAGTGAGGAAGGGATTCTTACAGCGTAGCAGGGATAGCGGGGGGCTGGCACTACCGAGCCTAAGTGAGTATTATTGGGCCACTAATATTTCAATGGTAAGTAAGCGGATGGGAGAGGAGGAGGGAGCGGCGTGGAAGAGATTAGAGAGGGCGTCCTGTAGGGGGACTAGCCTACAGGCTATGGTGACAGCCCCATTGCCGTTCTCACCGAGGAACTACACCACAAGCCCGGTGGTGGTGGCTACACTGAAGATTTTGGGACAGTGGAGGCGGCATAGGGGAAAGACTGGAGCCTTGGGGGGGGTCCCCGATAAGAAACAACCATAGGTTTGCCCCGGGGGGAATGGATGGGGGATATGGAATGTGGCAAAGAGCAGGAATAACGCAACTGAAAGATCTGTTTGTGGATGGGAAGTTCGCGAGTCTGGGAGCGCTGACCGAGAAATATGGGTTGCCCCAAGGGAATGCATTCAGGTATATGCAACTGAGGGCTTTTGCGAGGCAACAGGTGAGGGAATTCCCGCAGCTCCCGACACAAGAGGTGCAGGACAGAGTGATCTCAAAGACATGGGTGGGGGATGGTAAGGTGTCAGAAATATATAGGGAAATGAGGGACGAAGGGGAGACTATGGTAGATGAACTAAAAGGGAAATGGGAAGAAGAGCTGGGGGAGGAGATCGAGGAGGGGCTGTGGGCAGATGCCCTAAGCAGGGTAAACCCGTCGTCCTCGTGTGCCAGGCTAAGCCTGATTCAGTTTAAGGTATTACACAGGGCGCATATGACTGGAGCACGGCTCAGTAAATTTTTTGGGGTGGAGGATAGGTGTGCAAGGTGCTCGAGAAGCCCAGCGAATCATACCCATATGTTTTGGTCATGCCCGGCACTACAGGGGTTTTGGATGGGGGTGACAAAGGTGCTTTCAAAAGTAGTGGGGGTCCGGGTCGAACCAAGCTGGGGGTTGGCTATATTTGGGGTTGCACAAGAGCCGGGAGTGCAGGAGGCGAGAGAGGCCGATGTTTTGGCCTTTGCGTCCCTAGTAGCCCGGCGCAGGATATTGTTAATGTGGAAAGAAGCCAAGCCCCCGGGGGTGGATTCCTGGATAAATGACATGGCGGGGTTTATAAAGCTAGAACGGATTAAGTTCGTTCTAAGGGGGTCGGCTCAAGGGTTCACCAGGCGGTGGCAGCCGTTCGTCGAATACCTCGCAGAAAGATAGATGGAATGGAAAAAAGAAAGCAGCAGCAGCAGCCCAGGATCGGGGGGGGGAGGAGTGGGGGGGGGAGGAGGGGGGGGGGAGGAGGAACCAGAAGGACTCTCAGGGTTGTTAATATATACTGTATAATATGTATAGGTCGTTGCAACAGATAATTATATATTGGACTGTTAAATTATATTTTTGGAGAGTGTTACTTGTGATAAGGCAGTTGCCAATTAGGGTTAGTTTTCATTTTTGTTATTTATTATTTATTCATTTTTTGTTTATAAAATAGGTCATTGTTATTTGTGTTGTTATAATATTGTGTAAAGGATGCACAATGTACTGTATTGGTTGACCAAAAATTTTCCATAAAATATTTATTTAAAAAAAAGAAAAGCCTGACCGTGAAATTCGGCGGCCCCATACCCCCCCTTACTGTCTGCGGCCTCGCGACCATTAAGGTCGACCCGCCTTCCCTGTTTGCGAACCTCAACCCGAATTGCAAACCCGTCGCCACCAGGAGCAGACGGTACAGTCCCCAGGACCAGACCTTCATCAGGTCAGAGGTCCAAAGGCTACTGAGGGACGGGGTCGTTGAAGCTAGCAACAGTCCCTGGAGAGCTCAAGTAGTGGTGGTAAAGAACGGGGAGAAACATAGGACGGTCATTGACTACAGTCAGACCATCAACAGGTTTACGCAGCTGGACACGTACCCTCTCCCCCGCATATCCGACCTGGTAAACAGGATTGCGCAATACAAGGTCTTCTCCTCCACGGTGGATCTCAAATCCGCCTACCATCAGCTACCCCTCCGTACTAGTGACCGCAAATACACTGCCTTCGAAGCAGATGGGCGGCTCTATCAATTTTTAAGGGTTCCCTTTGGTGTCACCAATGGGGTCTCGGTCTTCCAGTGAGAGATGGACCAAATGGTTGACCGGTACGGCTTACGCGCAACGTTCCCGTATCTCGATAATATCACCATCTGCTGCCATGACCAGCAGGACCACGACACCAATCTCTGAAAATTTCTCCAGACCGCTAAAATCCTTAATCTAACATACAATAAGGATAAATGCGTGTTTAGCACCGACCGCCTAGCCATCCTCGGCTACGTAGTGCAAAATGGAGTTATAGGCCCCGACCCTGAACGCATGCGCCCCCTTATGGAGCACTGCCCCAAGGCCCTGAAGCGCTTCCTCGGGTTTTTCAGTTATTACGCCCAGTGGGTCCCTAACTATGCAGACAAAGCCTGACCCCTAATCCAGTCCACAACCTTCCCCGTCGACGGAAGCCTGCCATGCCTTCAGCCGCATCAAAGCAGACATTGCAAAGGCCACGATGCGCGCCATCGACGAGTCCCTCCCCTTCCAGGTCGAGAGCGATGCGTCCAACGTAGCTCTGGCGGCCACCCTCAACCAAGCAGGCAGACTCGTGGCCTTCTTCTCCCGTACCCTCCATGCTTCCGAAATTCGCCATTCCTCGGTCAAAAAAGAGGCACAAGCCATAGTAGAAGCTGTGCGGCATTGGAGGCATTACCTGGCCGGCAGTAGATTCACTCGCCTCACTGAACAACGGTCGGTTGCTTTCATGTTCGATAATGCACAACGGGGAAAGATAAAAAACGACAAGATCTTGCGGTGGAGGATAGAACTCTCCACCTACAACTACGAGATCTTGTACCGTCCTGGGAAGCTAAACGAGCGTCCTGATGCCCTGTCCCGCGGCACATGTGTCACCGCACAAGTGGACCACCTCCGAGCCCTCCACGAGGACCTCTGCCACCTGGGGGTCACTCGTTTTTTTCCACTTCATTAAGACCCGCAACCTGCCCTACTCCATCGAGGAGGTCAGGTCCGTCACCAGGGACTGCCAAATCTGCACGGAGTGCAAACCGCACTTCTACCGGCCAGAGAGGGCGCACCTGATAAAGGCTTCCCGTCCCTTTGAACGCCTCAGCATGGACTTCAAAGGCCCCCTCCCCTCCACCGACCGTAACACGTATTTCCGGAACGTGATTGATGAGTACTCCCGGTTTCCATTCGCCATCACCTGCCTAGACATGACCACAACCACCGTCATCAAGGCCCTCCAGATTATCTTTACACTGTTCGGTTTCCCCGCTTACATACACAGTGATAGGGGGTCCTCCTTTATGAGCGACGAACTGTGTCAATTCCTGCTCAACAGGGACATTACCTCAATCAGGACGACCAGTTACAACCCCCGGGGAAATGGTCAGGTAGAGAGGGAGAACGGAACAGTCTGGAAGACCGTTCTACTCGCCCTACGATCCAGGAACCTCCCAGTCTCCCACTGGCAAGAATTCCTCCCGGAGGCCCTCCATGCCATCCGGTCTCTGTCTGTACAACGTCTCCTTGTCTTCCCCAGGAAGTCCTCCTCCAGGACCTCGCTCCCAACCTGACTAGCGACACCCGGACCAATCCTGCTTTGGAAGCACGTGCGGGCGCACAAGTCGGACCCGTTGGTTGAGAGGGTCCACCTGCTGCACGCTAACCCCCAGTACGCCTACGTGGCGTTCCCTGACGGCCGGCAAGATACAGTCTCCCTTCGGAACCTGGCGTCCGCCGGGACCCCACACGCACCCGAACCATTACTCCCCCCCCCCCCCCCCCCCCCTCCACAGCACCTCACAGGAGGGTCAGTCCTCCCGCCGCTCCTGCCTAGTCCCTCCCACCCACCGCCGCCCCCTACAGGCGCCCCTCTCTCGGGTCAACCATTTGCCCCACTAGCGCCGCCTCGGGCTGACGAAACTGCCATGGAGGCCAAAGCCACGCTCCCAGAGTCGCAGGCACCCGGACCCCCACCAGAATCACCACCGAAGCCCAGACGATCCAGGAGGACGACCAGGCCACCCGACCGACTGATTGCTTCGCTAACTTTAACTGTAAACGAACACTACATGTAAATATTCTTGACAACTCTATAAGGAGGTATCATGGTACCTCCATATATGATTATGCCATGTAAAATGAGATTGTTACCACTGGCCACCACCCCCGCCGGACTCTGTTTTTAACAGGGGGTAAATGTGGTATTATCAGGTATTACAGTCCGAGAGGCTGAAGACCATTGGTTAAACCTAAGCGTTTACCATTGGCTGTTTGGTACGTAGCCCCGCCCTGACAGGCGGGGTATAAGAACCAGTGCCGTCCCAGCAGCCCTCATTTTCTGTACCAAAGCTGCTGGGGAACAGTTCTAGTCGATTAAAGCCTTCAGTTATGATACAACCTCGTCTTTGATTGTAATTGATCGTGCGTCACAATCAATTATATACAAGCAAAAACTATTTGGTTAAAATTTTTGCAAGCGAAACAATTCACAGGAACAAAAACTTTTCCTGAATGCTGACTGGCCTGTTTAATCGTTACAACATTTTAGGTTTTTGTTTCCTTTGCAAAATTAATTTATTTTCAAAATGTGAGCGAATAATGCTTTTTGCATGCTTCCAAGCCTCTGACTGATACTTATTTCCGAGGGCAAGTGAAACGAGAAAACAGTAGCTTGCAATATATGCCACTAACAGTAACTTTAATTCAATGTAATCCAATCTATCTCTACAAAGCTTGGCTGCATTTTGTGCAAAAAGGAAAGGACGACATAAACACACATAATGCTGTTCGATACAAGCATACAAACAATGTGGACAATTATAAATTCTTTGATCAATCCATTCTGTCCCATATATAATTTTGATACCTTGTTTATCACAATATGTGCACTCACCAGCCCACACAAAGCCAGATGATTTTCTTGGAGAGGTGAAAAAAATAAAAACCGGGCAGCACGGTGACTTAGTGGTTAGCACTGGGACTACAGCGCTGAGGAGCCGGGTTGAATCCAGGCCCTGGGTCACTGTCCGTGTGGAGTTTGCGCATTTTCCCCGTGTTTGTGTGAGTTTCGGCTCCACAACCCAAAGATGTGCAGGTTAGGTGGATTGGCCACACTAAATTGCCCCTTAATTGGAAAAAATGAATTGGGTACTCTAAATTTATATTAAAAAATAAATAAATAAAAACCTCAACCGATTTAAGGGAGATAATTTCTTTCTCAGTCAGACGGTGGTCAGCTCAGGCGGGGAGGAATACTTAGAGTCAGGCCCGCAGGTTGGAGGTGTGGGGTGTCCCGTGCGGCTGGAGGATGGGAGGGTGAGGAAATCCCATGTGTGGGGGTATGGTGGGGTGGGGGAAGAAATACCATGGGGGTTGATTAATGTTGTCTGCAAATTTGCAGATCATGCTCCCAGCAGGTACATCCAGGTTATTAATAAAAAAGAGATAAAGAGCAACAGTCTCAAGACCAATCTCTGCAGGTGCACACTGATGATCAGTCTCCGAATAAGATCCAAATCCATCTCTAACTCGTTTCTGCCCCAGTCCCTTGTAGCCAGTTCTTAGTATGCTTCAATGGTTCAAAACATACTTTGACATTTCTCTGACTCTTCACATAACTGAAAGAGCTTTTCCCTTACTTCCGCAATGGTGTGTGATATTTTATTTCCCATTTGCCTTTTAGCTGATCTTATAGCATCTGTCTGATGGAAATGTTGAACCTATTTCTGATTGCATTTTCATTCCGCAATATGCGCTACATGTGCTAAATGTTACAATTCTGGGTATAAAAGTAAAATTCTTCTCCCATTCAGGTCAGCAGAAAATAGGATCCCATCCGAACTGGCATCAAGTAAAAATGCTTTGGAACTGCACTCTGCATCAACAGAACTGGAACCAATGCCAACGGCACAGGTAGAATGTATTACTGTGACCTTAGGGAAGTAAATTACTAAACAATGTTACAATGCTGAAATATTTGAACTTGTAAAAACAAAATTATACAATGATGTTTCCAGAGCTTTTCGCCAGAGGAATATGATGCTTCTGACACTCCAATGTTAAGCAAAAAAAGGGACCAGTTTTAACTCGTGTGTGTGTGAGGATCAACCTATGCAGCACGAGTCCTAGGAGATACTAACTTTCTTCTTCGTCTCTTGTGCAAACTCAGGATGGTTGAGCGATAGAAGAAGGTACCTTTGGATGTTCCCGTGTCCCATTTTGAATTTCAAAATTAGAGGGTGGGTACAAATATTATCCCATAGGCTCTTAAGTGGAATGAAGTCAGTGGAACACTCCATGAAATACCCAATCTCAGGTCTAAACATTGCAGCATGGATGCAGTCCAAACTAAGAATGTTACTTCAAAAATCAGAGAATTTAAGAATGAGAGAGCAAAATGGAGGTAAGCCATGGACTTAGGCCAACCAGTGAAAGGCAGCGGCAGGGCTATGAGTAAGGGTGAGCAGTCCCTCCTGATCAGAAACCCTGTGTGCATCGGAGGGCCTCCACAGAATCACAAGCCTGTGGGAAGTCCCCTCCCATGTCCTCCAAACTGAACCCTCCTTCACCAGGGATGGCCTGACTGGTTCCGACGAAGCCGTCTCAATTACCCCTCCTCCAAGACCTCCATGGTTTCTCTGTGACCTAGGTCTTCTGCAGCTCTGGCATCAGCCACCACTCCCACTGGCGCTGTTGCATTTGACGGACCGCCATCTTCTTGATTGACCAGCAGCTCTTGGAGATGACATCCTAGTTGGAATCCAATAGGTTCTATTTAATGAATATTAAATGCCCAGTACTTGAAGGTGACAAGGTGGACAGGTGCTGGATGCTGTTTGTTAATTATCATTAATTATTTATAAGCGAAAGTGAGCCAGCACTGGTGGCCAACGGTGTACTGAAGGGGAATGAGCTGGGAGAGTTTGTCTCTGCGAAGCAGGCTTGAAAGATACACCTGAATAATATAAAGACTTGCAATAGATTTATTCATCTAAAATATGTATTTATCGGAGTTAACAATCATCATCCTGATGCCTCTGGGAATCCTGATGGCAAACTGGTAAGTGCATGATTAGGATTTAATCTAGCCCCACCCCCTCACATCCCTCCTGCCTACCCATGCCACCTCATGCCCACCAAATTTGGCTACTTTATCCACCTTCATGTCCCTTTATAGCCCCTATGTCAACTTCATGCTAACTCATGCTAACCTATGATCCTCACTTGTTCCCATGGCCCTTCATAGCCCCTATGACAACTCATCAATTGTCCACCGTGTTTAGACCTCGGGAGTCATTCTGAGATGAAATAATGTTCTCTACTTATTACAGATTTCTGTGTGTTAAAAGTAACATTCAATGATAAATGCTCATCCAATACATTTAAATCCTTTCAAGTATTTAATCCACTATAAAAACAAACATTTGCATCCATAGCTCCACATCAAAGACAGATCATTTCTTTATAACCACTTGGAACTATAAATCAATCTGTGAATTTACAGACTCTCTGCTGTGAAATTGATGGGTTATAGAAGTGTTAAACAGGAGTAATCCTATAATGATAACCCTCAAGCATATGTCAACAAACAGATAGTGACATTGCAAGCAATATTTTTCAATTGCAGGCTCCTTTATTTCAAAAGTGTAAGGAGAAGGAGATTTAAATTACTTGACAAGTTGACACTTCCATAGATCTTATCCACTTTTTATGCACATTCATGTCTACTCTTAACAAGCTGAAATGGGTACCTGACCTCCACCAAAAGGATACCTTACCTCTTCAAAGAACTCTGGCACATTTAGACCTTTTCCTCTGATGTGCAAAGCCCACAAGTTACATTTCAGAAAGCTGGTTGATGACCATTTCTTCTGAGTCATGGCATCTGGACTATTAAATGTGCAGCTGCCTCTGTGAACTACAGTTAGGCAAAATACGTCCTGCACTCACTTCCCCAGTGAAAATAGGAGGTGCCGGGTTTGGGGTGGGATTTCTAGATCCAAGGCTCTGGTGCCCTTTTGGCTAATAAGCAAAGTCTTTGCTACTCGGCAGAAATTCGCACCTAAATATGTGTCCTCTTGTAACTGATCCTTCTCCCACTGAAAACCATTCAAAGTTTTGAAACCATCCATTGGGGCATCATGGTAGTACAGTGGTTAGCACAGTTGCTTCACAGCGCCAGGGTCCCAGGTTTGATTCCTGGCTTGGGTCACTGTCTGTGCAGAGTCTCCACGTTCTCCCCGTGCTTCGTGGGTTTCCTCCGGGTGCTCCGGTTTCCTCCCACAGGTTAGGTGGATTGGCCATACTAAATTGCCCTTGGTGTCCAAAAGAAAAAAAAGGTTGGGTGGTGTTGCAGTAATAGGGTGGAGGTGTGGGCTTGGAAAGGGTGCTCTTTCCAAGGGCCGGTGCAGTCCCGATGGGTCGAATGACCTCCTTCAGCACTCAGATCTCCCCTTAAAATTTATTGTTCTGATGAGAACAGCCCCAGTTTCTTCAGTCCCTCCATGAACTGAAATATTTCAACCCTGGCACCATTCTAGTAAATGAGCTCTACATCCTTCTTTAAGTGTGGCACCCAAGCTTGATCAGAATACTCCACCTGAAAAGAAATGTTTTCAGAAATGTTTAACATTGTTTCCTTACATTTTTTCTCTCTGCCTCTATTACAAAAAAAAAGGATTCTTAATGCTTTTTGACAGCTTTCTCAACTGGGGTTGTTCTCTTTGGAACAGAGAATATTATGGGGAGTTTGGATTGATGTATTCAAAATCTGGAATGGGTTTGAGTGGCAGAAACGTCAGTCATCAAAAGATGCACATTTAAAATGATTGACGAACATTTCCACAATAAAGTGTTGTGATATGCAATACATGACGAGAAAGGATGGTGGAAGCAGATTCAATAACTTTGAAAAGGGAATTGAATAAATACTTGAAGGTCATACAATATGGGGTTATGTGGTTACACCCCAGGTCTCTCTGTTCTTGCATCCCCTTTCAAAATTGTTCCGGTTAGTTTATATTGCCTCTCCACAATCTTCCTACCACATTGTGCAGCACCACATTTCTCTGTGTTAAATTCCATCTGCCATGTTTCTGCCCATTTCACAAATGGAGATAATAATCTCCATTGTCTTCCTGCATTTCGAAATTTTACATAATTTGCAAACTCTGAAATGATGTCCTGTATACTCAGGTCCTGGTCCTTAATATATATCAAAAAGAGCACTGGACCTGGAACCGACCCCAGGGAGCTCAAGGTAGTTGTTCAGGTAGCCTAAGGGATATCCTAGTCCTTCAAATTTTACACAACTTTCCCAAAGACATTTACAAGGTCCACATAGCACAGGCCTGCCTAGTCCTTCTGCATAAATTCTCAGTGCACTTCCACAAGGTTTTATTTTTGTAATAGATAGCAAAACATTACTCCACGAGTTTCTGTATAATTTTATAATTGATTGAATCGTTTGCTTTGTGCAAATATGAGAACATAAGAAATAGGAGCAGAAAGTAGACCATTTGGCCCCTCAAGTCTGCTCCACCATTCATTAAGATCATGGTTGATCTGTTTGTATTTCCAATTTCACATTCCAATCTACCCCCGTTAACTTTCGACTCCCTTGCCTAACAAGAATCTTTCTACCTCGGTAGAAATTTTAAAACCGTGTTCTATAGTCCTGGACCTCTGCACAAGGGAAAATATTCTTCCTATTTATGAATGGCCTTGTCAAGACCATTCAGGACCTTATATACTTAAATCAAGTCACCCCTCACTCTTCTAAACTCTAGTGGAAACAAGCAAACCCTATCCAGGTATTGCTTTACAATGAATGGATACATTTAATTATGTTTTGTAACTTGGCATTTCAAGTGTCACACCATTTCTCAGGATCACAGTTCATAACTGGGACCATTTGCTGTGTAAAATAAAACCTATTGAACATGCCTAGACTCGAAGAGATTATACTGAGAATTCAGTGAGATATGAGTTTGCTGTAACCTAATACATCCATGACAGTTATTGATTATTTATATTGTATTTATATTTTCATAAATATATTTATATATTAAATAGAATATATATTAAATAGATTATATATATTCTATGTTAAATAGATTATATGTATTGTATATATTGAATATTTCATTATTTGGATATATTCCTTATACTCATGGTCAAAACTGATTGCAGTATTCAAAGTGCAGACCAGCCTTCAGCATAGCCTGATGTTTTATGAGTGTGAGTTTTCCTCTCATCACAGTGTTCCAAAGATGTGCTACCTCTGCTGAGGTAGGAGCTTGCCCAAATCTCCTTTCTGCCACAGGACAATCCCTGGACCTTGAATCAAAACAGGAGTAAAGCTGCAGGCCTAAGAGACTGGCAGTTACCCTCCCACTAAATGGAATCGGGATCTGGGGCGACATTCTCTGACCCCCCGCCGGGTCGGAGAATCGCCGGGGGCTGGCGTGAATCCCGCCCCCCGTCGGTTGCCGAAGTCTCTGGCACCGGAGATTCGGCGGCGGAGGCGGGAATCGCGCCGCGCCGGTTGGTGGGCCCTCCCGCTCAATTCTCCGGCCCGAATGGGCCGAAGTCCCGCCGATAAATTGCCTGTCCCGCCGGTGTAAATTGAACCACCTACCTTACCGGCGGGACAAGGCGGCTCGGGCGGGCTCCGGGGTCCTGGGGGGAGCGCGGGGCGATCTGGCCCCGGGGGGTGCCCCCACGGTGGCCTGGCCCGCGATCGGGGCCCACCGATCCGCGGGCGGGCCTGTGCCGTGGGGGCACTCTTTCCCTTCCGCCTCCACTACGGTCTCCACCATGGCGGAGGCGGAAGATACTCCCTCCACTGCGCATGCGTGGGAAACTGTCAGTGGCCGCTGACGCTCCCGCGCATGCGCCGCCCCGAGATGTCATTTCCGCGCCAGCTGGCGGGGCACCAAAGGCCTTTTCCGCCAGCTGGCGGGGCAGAAATTCCTCTGGCGCCGGCCTAGCCCCTCAATGTTGGGGCTCGGCCCCCAAAGATGCGGAGCATTCCGCACCTTTGGGGCGGCGCGATGCCCATCTGATTGGCGCCGTTTTGGGCACCAGTCGGCGGACATCATGCCGTTTCCAGAGAAATTAGCCCCTTATTCCTGAATTGCAGCAAGTCTCCAAGATTGCACTTGGTGTAAAATAATTTACATGTACTAACCTGTTGCCATTTTGCATTTTCTGGGTCTCTTAGGACCCCATCACAGATGGTCTAGGAATTCTTCCTTCCACCTTCCTTTCACTCTAACTTTGAGCATGTTCCTACTGCAGATGCAGGCTGATCACTGCTCAGTTAGGGAGCCAGCCATAAATCTGGGGCTATATGGCTGGGTTGACATTATACATATTGGACCTGTGCTCCCATTTCCTAGGGGCAGAGGAAAGGAAACTCTATTGTATAATTGACTAATTTGGTAGTTTAGTTGAGCATGCTATTTGCTTTGTTGACTGGTCTGCAATGAATGTGCATGTAATCGGATCTCCATTTCCCAATTCTTCCAAAGAATTTCTAAGCGTTGTCCATTGTCTCCAGCAGGAAATTCCCGCTGGCTGGTTTGAGGCGAATCAATTCGCAATTCAACCACGTTTACGATTTGTTTTGGAGTGGGAACCTAACGATGCCAGCAAGACCGATTCCTCCGAGATCGGGCTCAAATCTAAAGTTGAAGGTTCCCCCCTCCCCACTAACGGACCTCACAACCTTCCAGACATGGGCAACATCCCCAACCCTTGAACCCCCCGCCCCGAATCACTAAAAGCCAGGTCAACCCCCAACCCCCTCCCCAGCACCACACAAGGATGAGAGTGACCTGGCTAAAACCCCCACCCATCTTCACTGGTATCTGAGCAGCCCCCCCCCCCCCCCACCAAGTGAGTGATGCCCTTCTATGGGGTCGACTATGGCCCCACTCCCTTTTCGGACCCCCTTCAGGTCACGCTCCTTGCCAGTGCCACTCTGGCAGGCAGTAGCAGGTTGCTGGTTCAAGGGCACTAACCAGCCATTTCCCCAACCACCCGGGGGCTTCAATGGCCTCCAAGCCCCCCCCGGTGTGGCCATCATGACTGGTTTCTGTTTTTGGAAACCAGTAGTGATTCACGTCAGCCTTGTGTTGTGCCAGTGGGAGCAGTGAATCCTGGAACCCGGGATACTCCTGTTCAACGGGGAATTGCATATTTAAGTTAATTTGGGCGTGAACCAGACTGTGTCTGGTGCTACAGGCTGGGAGCATTGCACTCCATTCGGCACCCGGTGCAATTCCCGATTCGGAGCTCTCCTGATATTCTCCGGGAATAGTGGGAGGGGCCCAAAAGGAACGGAGGAGACTCGGGCCCCAAGTCTCTTCCACAGTGCACAGCATAAAACTTTGTAATTTCATGAATTTCGTCTGACAAAACAACAGGGGCGGGATTCTCTCACCCCGGGCCGGGCGGTAGAATCGCCGGGGGCGTGAGTCGCACCACGACGCTCCGACGCCAGTCCGCCGATTCTCCGGAAAGCGGAGAATCGCACTGTTGGCGCAGCGGCGGTCGAGTGGGCCCAACCCCCCCGGCGATTTTCCACCCGGGATGGGAGAGCGGCCACACAAAAAAAGCCGAGTCCCGCTGGCGCCGTTCTCACCTCTTACCCGGCGGGACCTCGGCATGGATCCATCCGGGGGCGGCCTGGCCGGGGGGGGGCGGAGAGGTGTCTGACCCCAGGGGGGGGCCTTCCGCTGTGGCCTGGCCCACGATCCGGGCCCACCAATCGGCGGGCCGGTCTCTCGGGCTGGGGGCTTCTTTTTTTTCCACGCCGGCCCCTGTAGCCCCACGCCATGTTGCGTGCCGGCGCGGAGAAGGGAGCCACTGTGTATGCGTGCATTGGCGCTGCTCCCACTGGGCATGCACGCATTGGCACCGGTCCCACTGGGCATGCGCAGACCCGCGGCGCCCATCTGACGCCGGGGATCGGCAGCTGGAGCAGCGTGGGTTGCTCCAGTGCAGTGCTGGCCCCCTGGAGGGGTCACAATCTCTGCTCCTGAGGCCATGTTGACGCCGTTGAGAAATGCAACGGTGTTTACGATGGCGCCAACACTTAAGCTCAGGATCAAAGAATCCCGCCCCAGATGTTTAAATAGAGAAATTTGGAAAAAATAAGAATTTTCATGAGTCTTTTTGGTCATTTCCATTGTAATGTAAGTTATGTTTCTCTTAATTTGCAGACTCGGATGACCAAGGAACAGCGCTGGGGAAGTGCTTCCCTGACCCGGAATCATTCAACAGAGGAAGAGTTTGAAAGAGCAAAGGCTGCAGTTGAGGTCTCGGAACCTTTTAACAATTTTTTTCCTGAGATTAAGAGTGCAGAACATGACTGGACAAATCTTTACAGCTTGTACATTAAAGATAACATACCCCTTTCTACAGAATGGATTGCAAAAATGGAAGATCTATACTTTCAGTGTGCAGTAGTCTTTTAAATACTTCTGATCGGATATTATCCTTACTTCTCTTATTTTTAAGCCCCATAAATGCATGCTGCGTATCCTTACTTTCTTCTACGATTAGGGTTTATCGCAGTCTTTTACATTAACTCAACCGTACCTTGAACCTTGCAACTGCTGATGCTCTTACCTCACTTTTTCTTTTCTTCCTCTTTTTTGCTTTGTTAGCAACAGAGTTGATGTTATTTAATCATTTAATGAATAGAATATGCAGCTGTGTCATAATCAGATTGACTTCATCTTTCTTACCCTTTGCAACCTCAATGATGAGCCGCAATACAGGCCTTCAACTTCTCCTTCATCACACAAGCATCAGAATGAATGGATTGAAAAGATTCCAAACAATGTGACATTGCTTCCTTTTTTTGTTAAACTGTAATGAATGGGTACGAATGCTTGATCTTTCTCAATTGAAACCCTGTCAATAATTAACTCAGTTTTTCACACCTTTTAAATTCTGCTTGAAGTGCTGCATACGTTTCACTGGCATTGTCTTGTGTGGGTGACTATATTCAGAAGCCTTTTCCGCTTGTAATTTATGATGACTAAAACTTGTTCTGAACCATAATATCGAAAAACAAAGTGAGACTCTTTAACGATCAATAAAATGAGAATCCAAAAAACAATTCTGTAAATACCCCAATACAGATTCAAATATATTCAATTTCTATGGTAATTACATCTTCCGTATTGTTCCTGAGGAAATTCCAGAGCTAGTCATGAAATACAATGTAAAATATGATCTCTTAAACAGTACTTGCCTTGTCAGGTGAGGCAAACTAAATGTAGATACTTGGGCAAAATATTCACCACCATTACACCCTTCATGCAGTGCCTATAGGCATGCCTATATCTGGCAAATGATGCCAACCATTTGCCAGTACCATAGAGGTCATGTGCAAAGACACTGCTTTTGCACAGAAAAGGGAAGCACGGTAGCACAGTGGTAGCATTGTTGCTTCACAGCGCCAGGGACCCGGGTTCGATTCCCGGTTTGGGTCACTATCTTTGCAAAGTTTGCACGTTCTCCTCGTGGCTGCATGGGTTTCCTGCAGGTGCTCCGGTTTCATAGATTATCATAGAATTTACAGTGCAGAAGGAGGCCATTCGGCCCATCAAGTCTGTACCTGCTCTTGGAAAGAGCACCCTACCCAACACCTCCACCCTATCCCCATAACCCAGTAACCCCAGCCAACACTAAGGGCAATTTTGGACACCAAGGGCAATTTATCATGGCCAATCCACCTAACCTGCACATCTTTGGACTGTGGGAGGAAACCGGAGCACCCGGAGGAAACCCACGCACACACGGGGAGGATGTGCAGACTCCGCACAGACAGTGACCCAAGCCGGAATCGAACCTGGGACCCTGGAGCTGTGAAGCAATTGTGCTATCCACAATGCTACCGTGTTGCCCACCACAAGTCCCGAAAGACTTGCTTGTCAGGTGAATTGGACATTCTGAATTCTCCCCAGTGTACCCGAACAGGCGCTGGAGTGTGGTGACTCTGGGATTTTGACAGTAACTTCATTGCAGTGTTAATGTAAGCCTAATTGTGACACTAATGAAGATTATTATAATAAAATTGTGCCAGCTTTTTTTGGCCAGACTTATCACATTACTTTCCAGCTTTACTCTGCCACTCAATCCTTTCCCTGTTATTCAGTTGGATCATCTCCATGAGCTTCCAATCAGTGATAGCTCCATTAAAATGAATTGGAGATCGGTACTTCAGTACTCCTGAAAGTGGTCTCTGAGCATGTAATTGGCTGAAACTGGTTTTTGATTAAGGAAGTTGCCGAGCATGGAAGCAGGGTGTAAAAGTGCAGTGTAATAGTCTCATTATTTTCCCAACTATTACAATGAAGTGACAAGTGAGGTTTGTTGCAGCACTGTCTTTTGCTTATCGGCTGTACACCATTTACTACAGTCACATCATTAAAATGCCAGCATGTCTGCTATAAATACTGAGGACTATAGTTATAACTTTAAGTAAGAAAACTCCTTACAAGGTAAAATAAAAAGTGCTCTAAGTTTTCAGAGATTAAAAACAATTGGCGTGATCTAACTAAATGGGAACAAAGTCCCATAGCGAGCATATTTAGCCAGGTTTTTCCCGCGCTATAAAACAACACTCGCTTAAGATGGGGGCCTCAGCGGGAAATGCGTGGGCGAGGTCGTACAGAGCCCCGCTTTGTGCACTGAGGAGCTCCACTCGCCGGAACGCCTCAATGTATCGAGAAATCGGGAGGCCATTTAAAAATGGCCCCAAGCCACCCCCCCGCCCCCCCCCCCCCCCCGCCCCCCCCCCCCCCCCCCCCCCCCACCCCAAGCCCCAACACACTGTGGGAGGGTGTTCAGGTGGAACTGCCAGCTAGCAGGGGCACTGCCAAGTTGGCAGTGTCAAGCTGGCATTTTTCCCGTGACAGGGATCGGGCCGGGTGGTGCCCTGCATGGGTGCAAGGGGGCCTGGGGACCCCCTTGTGGGTGAGTTGGAGCTTTGGACGGATTCAAGGGTCACGTCGGGGGGGGGGGGGGCGCTGAGAGATCGGGATGCCATTTAAAAATGGCTCCTGATCTCCTTCTGCCCTGAGGATTTCTGTCGAGCGGAGCTCCTCAGTGCAGAAACTGGGACTAGGTCGGCCTCATCAGGGAGTTCCCCGCTGAGACCCCAGATCTACTCGAATGGGAATAGAGTCCTGTTCAATATCGTAGTGTTTCTTGGCTCTCCGAGCGCCGGGAAACACCCGGCTTAATGCGCCTGTAATGAGACTCTGTTCCCATTTGGATAGATCGTGCCGTCAGAGACAGAAATTTAAGGAGATATTTCATAACTTTCAATAGATACATTCCAGGGAGAAGGAAAGACTCTAGAAGAAGGATGTACCACCTGATGCGACCATCAATTCACACGAGACGATTAGTAGAAGTGAACAGTGGTTTTAATAAGCTAGATCAGTGCCTGTCTGCGACTGCACTGTACTGAGTGCTGCCGACAGGCTGCAGATCTATATACCACCCCTGAGGGGGCGGAGCCTCAGGCGGAGCCCATAAGGGCATCAACATAATACAACACAATACAGTGGTGAATTGTAGCAGCAATACATTCACCGCACCACCCATGGCTGGTTAAAGATGGCATAAAGTTGAAAGAAACTGTGCACAATTTTACAAAGGTTAGTGGTAGGCCAGGAGATTGGACAGTATTTAAAAACCAATGAATAGCTAAAACATAATGAGGAAGAAATTAGCATCTGAGAGAAAACTAGCTAGAAATGTATAAGCAGATAGTCGATTAGCATTGGATCTGCAGGGAATGAGAATGGGGAATTAATAATGGGAAATAAGGAAATGGCGGAAGCATTGAACAGATTTTTGTGTCTATCTACACTGTAGGCGACACAAATAACGACCAGAAATACTTGTAAATCAAGAAGTGGAAGGGAGGGAGGAACTGAAAACATCTGCAATCACCAGGGAAAGGATACCCAGAAAACTTTTAGAACAAAAGGCAGTCCCAGGACTTGATGGCTTGCATCCTTAAAGTAGTGGTTGCGCATTGGTTTAAATTTTGAAAAATTAGTTAGATTCCGGAAAGGTCGCATCAGATTGGAAAACAGTGAATGTAACTCCTCTATTCAAGAAACAAAGGAGATGAAAAGCATTAAAGGAGGCCAGTTTGCCTAACATCTGTCATAAGGAAAGTGCTAGAATCTATTGTGAAAGAGGTTATAACAGGGCACGTTGAAAATCTTAATGCAATCACACAGACTCAAAAGAGTTTTGTGAAGGGGAAATCATGTTTGACAAATTTATTACTGCTTAAGGAAGTAACAAGTAACGTTGATAAAGGGAAATCTTTAGATGTGATAGATTTCCAAAAGGCATTTGTAAGGTGCAACATTAAAGGTTACTACACAAAATAAGAGATCATGGTATAAGGGGTAACATATTAGCGTGGATAGAGGATGGGTTAGCTAACATAAAGCAGAGAGTAGGGATAAGTGGGTCATTTCGCGTTGGCAAGTTATAACAACTGGATTACCACAGGGATGAGGTCTACAGATGATATCATGATTTGGATAAAGGGACTGAATGTACATTTGCTAAATTTGCTGATGGTACACAGATAAGTAGAAGAGTAAGTTGTGAAGAGAACATGAGTCTGCAAAAAGATATATCTAGGTGAAATGAGTGGGTACAAATTTGGCAGATGGAACATGATATGGAAATTTGTGACCATGTCCAATTTAGAAGGAAGCATATAAAAGTAGCATATTATTTAAATGGAGAGAGTTTGCAGAGGCACAGCAGGATCTGCGTATCCTGGTACATGAATCAGAATAAGGACGTTCTCAGGTACAGCAAGTGATTAGGAAGGCAAATGGAATGTTTTGTTTATTGCAAGGGGAATTGAATATAAAAAGAAAGTTTTGCTAAAGTTACACAGGACATTGTTGAAGCCACTTCGGGAGTACTGTACACTTTAGGCCTCCTTACTTAAGAAATGGTAGCAGTTCAGAAAAAGTTCACTACTTCCTGGGGTGAAGGTGTTATTGTATGAGAAAAGGTTGCAAACATTTAGCCTGTTTCCATTAGAGTTTAAAAGAATGACAGATGATCTTATTGAAATCTACAAGATGCTGAGGAGATGCTGAGAGTATGTTTCCCAGTGTGGGAGAACTGGAACTAGGGGCACAGTTTAAAAAATAAGAGGTCTCCCATTTAAGGTGGTGATGAGGACAGTTTTTTTCCTCAGGGTTGTTAGTCTTTGGATTTTCTCTTAGCCAGGGAGCAGTGGAGGCAGGGTCATTGATTATTTTTAAGGCTGAGTTAGATTAATTCTTGATTGACCAGGGAGTCAAAGAATATAGGGGGTAGACAGAAGACTAGAGCTGAGGCCACAACCAGGTCAGTCATGGGAGAGCAGGCTCAAGGGGCTGAATGGCCTCCTGATCCTAATTTGTATGTTCATATGAGATATAGGCAGGTTAAGTGAGTGGGTAACAAGGTGGAGTTTAATGGGGGGGGGGGGGGGGGGGGGGTGGAAGTGAGAACTTATTTACTTTGGTGGTAAGAATCGAAGTGTGGAAGATTTTTTTAAAAGGTGTTAACGTTTTAAATGTTGATGTTCAGAGAAACTTGGGTACATTTGTGCAAGGAACACAAAGTTAGCAGACAGATACAGCAATTAGGAAGGCCAACAGCATATTAGCTGTTATGGTGAGGCAATTGAAGTACAAGAGTAAAGAAGTCTTGCTACAGTTGTATAGGGCGTGCTGAGACCACACCTGGCGTAAGGTGCACAGTTTTGGTGGCCATATCCATATTTGCCTTGGAGGCAGTGCACTGAAGGTTCACCAGATTGGTTCCTGGAATGAATGAATTGGCCTATGATGATAGAATCATAGACTTTACAGTGCAGAAGGAGGCCATTCGGCCCATTGAGTCTGCACCGGCCCTTGGAAACAGCATCACACTTCAGCCCACGCCTCCACCCTATCCCTGTAAACCAGCAACCCCACCTAACCTTTTTGGACACTTAAGGGGCAATTTATCATAGAATCATAGAATTTACAGTGCAGAAGGAGGCCATTCAGCCCATCGAGTCTGCACCGGCTCTTGGAAAGAGCACCCTACCCAAGGTCCACACCTCCACCCTATCCCCATAACCCAGTAACCCAACCCAACACTAAGGGCAATTTTGGACACTATGGGCAATTTAGCATGGCCGATCCACCTAACCCACACATCTTTGGACTGTGGGAGGAAACCGGAGCACCCGGAGGAAACCCACGCACACATGGGGAGGATGTGCAGACTCCGCATAGACAGTGACCCAAGCCGGAATCGAACCTGGGACCCTGGAGCTGTGAAGCAACAGTGCTAACCACTGTGCGAACGTGCCGCCCATAATTGAAATTAAGTAGTGCCAAAGACTTAACCAATTGATGGTATATTACTCCGTAGATATATCCTGCTTCTTAGGATTGTGAAAAGGGCAATTGTAATCACAATTTGATAAAAACAAATTATTAATTTCAGAAAAAAATTTACTTCACCATTAGTATGCATAGTGGAATATGTATAATTATCAAAAGCAACTAGCATTCTTGAGGTTGGATTGTCACTCAAAGGATATCTTTGAAACCTATCCTAAAAGAGGCCTCTAGAGCACCATATATTGTAAAGTCGGCTTACCCTTTCTATTTTCTTCTTCAGCAGTCGCGGTCAAATTCAATCCCATTTAGCAAGTACATCATTCTGGTGTGGCTTATAGAAAGCATCAGTTTAATTGGACATCTGCACTTAACAAATTGCTGCCAAGTATTCTCTATGGTTTTATTGAATTGAAATTATCTTGTGATTGAAGCACTTTAGCTTTTGTATTTTATTGTTCTCTCCCAGTCTGACACAGAATTCTGGGATAAAATGCAAGATGAATGGGAGGAAATGGCACGTAGGAATTGGATTGCAGGAAGTGAGCAGCCTCCAGCAAATACAACCGTCTCCCCACATGAAAAGGTGATTTTTTAAATATGACCTTCACAAAATGTTGCTTTAGAATACATTTTTTGTAACTATTAAATGTTTGGTTGTTTGATTCTCTTGTATATTCAAAATATATCTGAAAATGGTGACAATGAATGCTTGCAGTATAATAATGAGTTAATATACTGTACAGGACAAAAGTGAGGAAAATATAGCTGAAAAAAGTTCAAACCTTTAATGTACTATTACCTCATTCTTTACATAAGATGGATTCTAATTGTCTGCCTCATATGAAACAGAGCCCAAGTAATGAATAGTGGATTGATGTGAGTACGTGTAGTAATGGTGGTGAGTTACAGTTTGCTCATGGTGTCTGAGGTGCTGACAACATGCATTTTGTACATGTATATTGTAGTCTGGAGCTCATGGATAATGATGGCAGAGGCTCCAATATTCTCTCCATCACATAGCTGGCCAGGAATCTCTCCCACTGTTATGGAGTCTTTGGAACTCTCTTTCTAGAGCTAGAAAAATTCTTGAATAGCAAGGGGGTGAAAGGTTATTGGGGGTAGGTGGGAATGTTAAGTCGAGGTTACAATCAGGTCAGCCATAATCTTATTGACTGGCAGATCAAGCTCGAAGAGCTGAGTGGCCTACTCATGCTCCTTGTTCATCTGCACTGCCTGCCATTGGCATGTGTTAGAAGGATTAATTTACAGGTTGATACTTAACCTCTTTGGTCACGTTATGAACGCATTTTCCTTGGCCATCACGTGCTGAGATGGGGCTCAAAACTGGAGCCTCTGGCTCAGAGGCAGCAGGATACTCTGCACTGCTTTGGAAGACCTCCACCCGGTAATTGTAGTGCTAACCAGTTAAAACAGCAAATTAATGAGGGCTGGAAGGAGTCGAACAAATGTTGAATGGATCCTTTTGGAGATAATTAGGAATGAAGCAATTTAATCAATGTAATCATGAATAGCAAGATAATAGTGAATAAATTATATGCAGTATAATGCCTATAAAGCTATCAGTCAGCAGAACAATTTTGTTCTCGAAGTTCGATAAACAATTCTTATGATTTTCATCATGAGATGTTCACTTCAATTGACCTTTGCTTACAGGGTTATTATTTTCACACTGACAATCCCTTCAAAGACTGGCCCAATGCATTTGAGGAAGCAATAAAAAAGCAGAAAGAAGGAGATCTGCCCAATGCAGTCTTACTGTTGGAATCAGCAATTTTGCAGGACCCCTATGATGCAGAGGTAGGCTAATGATGTTCAGCAATCATAAGTATATTAAAAAAGTGAAATATGTTAACAATTGTAGAAGTTTATGTAATGCATAATGTGTAGCACTGTGTTCTTACAAATATGAGATGCATTTTGCTTGTTCTCAAAGAGGTAAGATATATAAGAACATTAGGGGCGGGATTCCCTGGTCCACCAGCCGTATGTTCCTCGGCTACCTGCCTTTCGCTGGTAGCGGGGGTTCTATCCTCCGACCAATTGTAACTACCCTGCGCTGCCGTGAAACCCGCTGGAGGGCCTGCGTTGCCGGCAGGAAAATTGAATCAAAACAATCAGAGTATTCCGGTCTAGATTTCCTATATATGTGGACCCATTATTAACATATAATGTTCAATGCATTCCACTGCAGTTTTCAATTAAATGAATTATCAGTATGCAGTTGGGGTAGCTGGAGAACTGTTTTCTTCAATAAAGTATATATATCACTTTATTGTTACGAGCAGAAATTAAATGGATTATATGCTAATACTCTGATTGTAATTGTAACATTTGAAAGGGGCTTTCACCAGCAAATCAAACTTTGATATACTGTTAATGGGGCTATGCCTAATGATACAAAACAGTTTATAATGCTTTTTCATTGAAAACCATTGGAACCTACCGTGAAGTTTGAAACTGATATACAACAATTTATATCTGCGTGGTGATGTTAACATAGTTAAACATCCCACGGTGTTTGTTTCTAGTAATATAAATACAAAGTCTCTTCACATGGCCCTTCATTAATAGCATTCTAGAGAGCAACTGGGGAATGCTTGAGTATCACCAAGGTATGCCTCTTTCTTGGTTTTGCCCTGCATTAACCCTCTGTACCCAAGGAACATAAATGCTAATTTTAGCATAACGCACTGACAGTCATACTTTTGGAAACATTGTCAGTGTGTCAATGTTCTCTGGTTAAAAAAAAAATTAGCATGGAACTGTCCTATAAATATCCTGTTGCTGACGGGATGGGTTCATACCACGGCATGTGGTAGATAGAGGTTCTCAAAAGGGGTTTTTACCTACAGTTTACAGTGAGGTCACAATTTTCATCATTATCCATTTCTCCAGATTCTTCCTGCTCTAAAAACCACAAAATTTGACATCTTCACTTACATAATCTAGTTCTTTTGAGTTGAAAGTATCTGAGATGACACTTGGGAATGAAAGAGCGAGTAATGAGATGAGACAGCAGAAATTGCATCAGAGGAAAACAGGGAAAGTGAAGGTCCAGGGTGGCCTAGATTGTAACTTCCTCATCTTCATCATGTTTGTCTTGTCACAGTCAATGTGGAAGAAGTGCAGTCTCTCCTTCATTGTCTTCTTCCTGTTATTTTCGTGAATCTGCAAAAAAGGAGGGTACAAGCTAAGTTCTGAAAAAGAGTCATTTAACATGACGCATAGACCGCGGGCTGGATTCTCTGCCGCGGGATGCTCCGTTTTGCCGGCAGCCCGGGGGTTTCCCGACAGCGTGGGGCTGCTCCACAATGAGAAACCCAATTGACCAGCCAGCATAACGGAGCATCCCGCCGGCGGGGTGAAACAGAAATGTGGCGAGGTGGGGCAGAGCATCCTATCCCCTGTTTCTCCCTGTACAGGGGCTTCCAAACCTGTTGTGTAATTCCAACACATTCTTTTTTTATTATAGTACAAACTAAGAGTGGGTGACCATATCTCTGTTGGGATTAAGGAAACAGAGAAGGTTTTTCACAAATGCCATGGCAATTGGGGATGGGCAATAAATGCTGTCTTTTGTCAGCAATGCCCACATCCCATAACTGACATGTAAAAACAATCTTGTACGCCATCACAAACCTATTGCTCGCATTCTGGCTTAAATCTCCCAATACAAGAGCAGAGTTCCTTCTTATCAATTTCATGGCATGCACCTTGTAGGGAGTATCTCCCGTTGTGTGGGATGCCCCCTTTGATGCCCTGAGTCCCACATACATTGTGTGCAAGGGTAGCAATTTTGGATTATTTTACAGATGTATTGGGACAGTTGTTGCAAGTAATTTGGTGGTATTATCATAGATTATCATAGAATTTACAGTGCAGAAGGCGGACCTTTGGCCCATCGAGTCTGCACCGGCTCTTGGAAAGAGCACCCTACCCAAGGTCAACACCTCCACCCTATCCCCATAACCCAGTAACACCAGCCAACACTAAGGGCAATTTTGGACACCAAGGGCAATTTATCATGGCCAATCCACCTAACCTGCACATCTTTGGACTGTGGGAGGAAACCGGAGCACCGGGAGGAAACCCATGCACACACGGGGAGGATGTGCAGACTCCGCATAGACAGTGACCCAAGCCGGAATCGAGCCTGTGACCCTGGAGCTGTGAAGCAGTTGTGCTATCCACAATGCTACCGTGCTGCCCATGGTATCTTGTTGACGTGGAGGAAGAGGTATGAGGACTGTATGTGCAAGTAGGGAGAAGCAGTGGTGTAGTGGTATTGTCACTGGACTAATATTCCAGAGACCCAGGATAATGCTCTGGGGACTTGGGTTCGAATCCGGCCAGGGCAGATGGTGGAATTTGAATTCAATAAAAAATCTGGAATTAAAATGTCAAATGATGACCATGAAACCATTGTCAGTTGTCATAAAAACCTATCTGGTTCACTAATGTCCTTGAGGGAGAAATCTAACGTGCTTACCTGGTCTGGCCTAAACATGACTCCAGAACCACAGCAATGTGGTTGATTCTTAAATGCCCTCAGGGATGGGCAATAAATGCTGGGCCAGCCAGTGATGGCCACATCCCATGAAACAAATAAAGGAAAAAAAATTGTAATTTAGGAAGGTAATTACATACCACTTTAAGACCCCTTGCTTATGCTCTTTTTAGCCAGACAGTCGTGTGAAAATGTAGTTATGGGGCTCTTAAAGGAATGGCCAATGCTCTACCTGACCAGTCCTGTCTTACAGTGGAGGCCGGGTCATTGAGTATGTTCAAAGAATGATAGGATCCCTATATTGCGGAGAGAGGCCATTTGGCTCATCGGGTCTGCACCGGCCCTCTGAAAGAGCACCCTTGCTAGGCCCACTCCCCCACCCTAACCTCATAACCCCATCTAACCTGCACATCTTTGGACATGAGGAAGCAATTTAGCATGGTCAATCCACCTAACCTCATCTTTGGAATGATAAGCTCATTAGACAGATTGTTGATCAGCAAGGGAGTTGAGGAGTAAGTGGGGTGGGGAGGGGGGGGTGGTAGGCAGGGGCCAGACAGCAAGGTGGAGTTGAGGCCACAGTCAGATCTCGAGAGGCCAAATAGCCTACTCCAAATGGCTCCCCATTCCTGTGTTGTACTTAGTGATCCAAATGCCATCCTACTTCTCTGCTGCCGCCCCAGCTGATTGCTGCAAAGAGCTGTTAAACTTGGCTTCTTAAAAGCTCATTTCTTAGCACCCAAAACATTACTTCTCTTTTACATGGGTTTACGCTGGCTGTCATGATATGCAGACATGCAGATAATGATATGCAGACAGGCAGCTAATGAACACCGAGAACAGGACATGACCAATGAGCAGGCAGGACACTCGGGTGTGGTACCTCACTTTCAAAGGCATGAGGCACACACACTCCACCTCTTTTCACTGATGAACATCTACAGAGTGAGTCAGGGTGTATGTACAGTATCACACCTCCAGCACGTGGAAAAGAGCTAGTCTGGTTCAGTCAAACAGAGTAACCACACTTAGGTTAGCAGAGAGTCAAACTCATAGAGAACTGTGTTAACTGTGCTAACTGTTTCAATAAATCAGATTGAACTAACTTCAAGGTCTGGAGTATCTTTTGGTTAAAGTTGCAGCCAGTGTTATCCCAGAGTACATAACACTACATGCTACCAGGAGACTGCTTAATCTAGGTGGTTTACCTCAGTCCGTTCCGTGATGACCAGCGAATGTATCCCGGCACCATGGAGAAGAATCAGGCTCCTCACCAGCTCAGGACCTCCGGCAATCTCCGTGCCAACTGGCGGACATTCAAGCAAAAGTTTCTGCTGTACACCGAAGCTTCTGACCTCGTCTGATGCAAAGAAGATCCCGCTTCTCTCAACAGCGGGTGATCAAGCCACCGAACTCTTCAACTCTTTTCTCTTCACCAAAGGCCAGGACAAGACAAAGTTTCAGACCATCCTGGACAAGTTTGACAGTCACTGTGAAGTGGACACCAATGAAATCTTAGAGCGCTACATATTCAAACAGCATCTACAAGGTAAAGATGAATCTTTCAACTCCTTCTTAACTAACTTCCGCCTGCTAGCGCTGTCCTGCAACTTTGGTGATATTGCTGACTCCATGATCAGAGACCAAATCATTTTTGGAATTCACTCTGATCCTCTGAGAGAGCAGCTACTGAAAATCAAACATACGATCCTGCCAGTCGTGATTGAAACATGCACAGTCCATGAGCACGCCAAAAATCGCTATGCCCAGTACAAATCGGCTGAAAATGAGAAACTTGCCTCCCACGAGGCAGAGAGTGTGCAGGCCATCGCCCGGATGCAGCGCCTCAGCATTGATGAAAGTAGCCATTTTGCACGCTTTTCCCGGGGCCCCACGCATGCGCGATATGAACGGGCTAACGAAGCGGCCGACACCCGCACTGCGTATGTGCGACGATGCGCGGAGCGTCAGGATGCCGACGTCATGACGTGCTCGAACTGCAGCAACGCCCACTTAAAGAAACACTGCCCTGCAAGAGGCAGGCGATGTTTAAACTCCAGGAAGCCTGGACACTATGCAACCTTGTGCAGGGCTGCACCACCAGTCAGGGTCCAGCGCTCCCAATTCCGACGACGGCGTGTTCATAGTGTGCAACACCGATTACAGGATTCTGATCCTGGCAGCACAATGGATCCAGAGGAAGATGCCTGGACTCCGCCTACTGTGTGGGCATCATTACCAAATGCGAATATGCCACATCCAACTCATCACAAAGTCAATCCAACCTCGCTGTGGATTCTGTGGACGAATGGCGTGCGGTGATGCAGGTCAACAACTGCTCCATCCAATTTAAGCTGGATACAGGTGCCAACCTCCTCTCGCAGGCAGATTTCAAATGCATCAGGAAGCCCCCCCAAGGTCCTTCCAGCAGGCTCCTGGACTACAACGGAAATGCCATCACGGCACTGGGATCCTGCCATCTACTTGTCTCCAACCGGAACACCCATGCACGGTTACGTTTTGAAATTGTCAAGCCAGACAGGGCATCCCTACTTGGCGCGCATGCCTGCAAGCAGCTGAACCTCGTGCAGCGGGTTTACACGACATCTTCCAATGTGGGTCGTCAGGCCGGCATTGACGACATCCTCACTCAGTATCCGGATTTGTTCGATGGGATGGGCATGCTGCCATATCGATGCAAGATTCTGCTACGACCTGATGCCAAGCCAGTGATCCACGCACCACGCCGGGTCCCGGCTATGCTGAGGGAGCGCCTGAAGGCACAGCTCAAGGATCTTCAGCAACAGGGCATCATTTCCAAGGTAACCGAACCGACTGACTGAGTCAGCTCGATGCTATGTGTTAGAAAGCCTTCGGGAGACCTGCGCATCTGCATTAATCCCAAGGATCCCAATAAGAATATAATGCGTAAACACTACCCCATCCCGAAGCGGGAGGAACTCACCAGTCAGATGGCACACGCACGTTTTTTCACCAAGTTAGATGCGTCACATGGATTTTGGCAATTCCAGCTGGATGAGTTCAGCAGAAGGCTCTGCACCTTCAACACACCGTTTGGCTAATACTGCTATAATCGCATGCCGTTTGGCATTGTCTCGGCATCAGAGATCTTCCATCGCATCATGGAGCAGATGATGGAGGGCATTGAAGGGGTTCGTGTGTACGTGGAAGACATCATCATATGGTCCACGACCCCTGAAGAGCATGTTTCCCGTCTCCAGCAGGTATTCCGCCATGTCCATGCTAATAGCCTGAAGCTGAACAGGTCCAAATGTTGCTTTGGCATGTCGACACTCAAGTTCCTAGGTGACTAGATCTCTCAGCAGGGCGTGCGCCTGGCCACAGACAAGGTCAAGGCCATTGAAGCCATGAAGATCGCTGAAGACAAGAAGGTGGTGTTGCGCTTCCTGGGCATGGTCAATTTTCTGAGCAAGTTCATCCCAAACCTGGCCTCACACTACAGCCCTACGAAACCTGGTGAAAAAGTCCACTGTCTTCGAGTGGAAGGCAGCACATCAGGCAGAGTGGTTGGAGCTGAAAGCCAAGCTCACCACTGCACCCGTCTTGGCATTTTTCGACCCAGACAGGGAGATGAAGATCCCGACAGATGCGAGCCAGGATGGCATTGGTGCCGTGCTGCTTCAACGCTATGACACTTCATCCTGGGCACTGGTAGCCTACGCATCGAGGGCCATGACGCCCACCGAAACAAGATATGCACAAATCGAGACGGAATGCCTGGGTCTTCTCACTGCCATTCTCAAGTTTCACGGCTATGTCTACGGCCTGCCGACATTCACTGTCGAGATGGATCTTAGGCCTCTGGTCCACATTATCCACAAGGGCCTGAACGATATGACGCCTCGGTTGCAGCGCATCCTCC
The DNA here is from genome assembly GCF_047496885.1 of Scyliorhinus torazame. NCBI lineage: Eukaryota > Metazoa > Chordata > Chondrichthyes > Carcharhiniformes > Scyliorhinidae > Scyliorhinus > Scyliorhinus torazame. The sequence goes on from NC_092720.1 coordinate 73,154,292, forward strand.
TCAGACTCAGAAGGTACGACTTTGACTTAGTGTACACGCCTGGCAAGGAGCTCATCATCGCTGATGCATTGTCCCGCTCCATCACATTGCCTAGTGAACCGCTGGAAATCATCCGGCAGATTGAATCACTGGTGCACTTGTGTGCTAGAATGTGGTTCGTATCCGCGAGGAGACAGCCAAAGACCCCCTCGTGCAGCATGTCATGCATCACCTCGCCAATGGCTGACAGAAAGGGCAGTACCCTCAATTTTACAATGTAAAGGATGACCTGACGGTGATTGATGGTATCCTCCTCAAGCTGGACCGGATTGTCATTCCACTCAGTCTCCAGAGCTTGGTGCTCCGCCAAATCCATGAGGGACACCTGGGCGTCGAGTAGTGCAGACACAGAGCCAGGCAGGCTGTCTACTGGCCCGGTATTAGCCAGGACATCTCGAACATGGTCCTCAACGCTTTCAGCCAGCGCAGAGTAAGGAGACGCTCCAGCAGCATGAAATCGAGACCTCCCCGTGGTCCAAGATTGCCATCGACTTCTTTCATGCAAATGGTCGTGACTATGTGTTGATTATTGACTATTTCCCCAATTACCCAGAAGTCGTGAAGCTCTCAGACCTCACATCTCGGACCGTCATCAAGGCCTGTAAGGAGACGTTCTCCAGGCATGAGTGACAATGGCCCGTGCTTCAACAGCCACGAGTGGTCTATGCTTGCCAAGTCATACCATTTCAAACATGTCAGTTCCAGCCCACACTATCCGCAGTCCAATGGGAAGGTTGTAAAAGGGGTGCACATTGTGAAACAGCTCATCTGCAAGGCCACGGATTCTGCTTCTGACATCTACCTCGTGCTGCTTGCGTACAGGGTGACCCCACTGTCCACTGGCATGTCGTCGGCTCAACTCCTGATGAACAGGGACCTGCGGACGACACTTCCAGCCATACACTTGCCCAACCTGGATCACCTCCCGGTGCTGCAGAAGGTGCAGCAGCTCCGAAACCAGCAAAAGCAGGGCTATGATGCTCATGCCACTGATTTGCCCATGTTATCCCCGGCAGACACTGTCAGGATCAGGATACCAGATGGTGGCTGGTCTGCTCCAGCTGTTGTTATTCGACAGGCTGCGCCCCGCTCATCTGTTGTACGTATGGCTGATGGTTCTGTTGTGCGATGAAACAGATGGGCACTGCGCAAAGTTGCCTGCCCGCAACCGCTTTCTTCTCCGTTTCCGTCCGTTGTTTTGCCACCACCTGATATCTCGAACAATGAGGCCACCAGTCAGGCTTCCATCCCGCCTGTCAAGGCACCGTCGTCCCCACCACCACCTCTCCGGCGGTCAACAAGGATCAGATGCAAGCCCCAGAGACTGGACTTATGAACATTTGTTTTGTTTGCTATGTTCTGTTTTCTCACATTAGACAGCTGTCTTCACATGTAGATACGTTCACATATGCCACCGCTTGTAAATATGTTAATATATGCCACCACATGTAAGTACGTTCCCATGTGCCAACAAAACATACAAAAAAAGGGAAGATGTCATGATATGCAGACATGCAGATAATGATATACAGACAGGCACAGACAGGCAGCTAATGAACACCGAGAACAGGACATGACCAATGAACAGGCAGGACACTCAGGGGTGGTATCTCACTATAAAAGGCACGAGGCACTCACACTCTGCCTCTTTCCACTGATGAACATCTACAGAGTGAGTCACGTGTATGTACAGTATCACACCACCAGCACGTGGCAAGAGCTAGTCTGGTTCAGTCAGATAGAGTAACCACACTTAGGTTAGCAGAGAGTCGAACTCATAGAGAACTGTGCTAACTGTACTACTGGTTCAATAAATCAGATTGAACTAACTTCAAGGTCTGGAGTATCTTTTGGTCAAAGCTGCATCCAGTTGCAGCCTGTGTTATCCCAGAGTACATAATACAACACTGGCGATCTTCCAGTGGCTATGCAAATAAACTGACACAAAAATTCTGGCAAGTGAAGCTTGAGACCAGAAGCGGCTCCCACACTAGATGCATTGGCTCAAATCCAGCAGAACTACCAAGTGGTATTTCAGAAATTCTGTGTATTTTTGGCAAATGGTAAAAGAAATCAGCATTAAATATTGCATTGATATTGTACCTGCTGGTTTACCTTGCTCCTGTGTATATTTTCTTCCATTTCACTTTTGTCAAAAACATTTAATTTATCAATTGGAGAGTTCAGGAGTTTACAGGGGAAATTAAGACAATTTCTAGTGCATTTTAACCACATAAAAAGTACATGCCATTCACTGCATAAAAAAAAACGAGTGTTGCTTCAGCCGCGCAAAACATTATGAAATAAAAGCAGAAGTATTAAATGTTGGAACAAACTCAGCAGGTTAGGCAGCATCTGTGTAGAGCGGGAGAAACAGATGCTGTATAACTTGCTCTGTTTTTTCCAATTTCATTTCCAATCCCCAGCATCCGCAGAATTCTACTTTTCAATTAATACATTATGGAAGCTGTTTGTTCTAGCACATAAGAGTAGCAAGTTGGGAAATATTTGTAACAGGTTAGACCTGCAGGAAGCTTGACTTTGAGAATTTACACTGCATCGAATCATAGTAAAGTTACAGCACGGAAGGAGGCCTTTTGGCCCATCTTGTCCATGCAAGCCCGCGGTGCCCTTTCTAATCGCACCTTCCTGCACCCGGTCCACAGCCCTGTATCGTACAGCACTTAAGCAGGTCCTTGTACTTTTAAAAAGATTTTATGGTCTCTGCCTCCACCACCAACTTGGGCAGCAAATTCCAGACTCCCACTACCCTCTGCGTAAAACAAACTCTTCCTCATGTCCCCTCTACACCATCTGCCACTGATCTTGAATATATGTCCCCTGGTTCTAGAATTCTCCACCAAGGGAAATAATTTTATCCTGTCTACTCTATCTCTACCCCGGATAATTTTGTACACCAGTGTTGAAACACTGGGCGCGATCCAAAGGCCACTCAACCCCCTGAAGTCAGCTTACAGCGGCGCAGCGTGGCCAATAAAACCTGGAGACTCCGCTTCTGGGATCTACGCGGCTCGCAATGCCTCGCAAGATCCAACGCGATCTCGCAAGACGTCATGATGTAAATCCCACCCATTGTGGGCAGGATCACATTTTGGCAAATCTGCAAATTAGAAAGAGAATTAGTCTCACTCTAATGTGCAGATTCTAAAGGGACCTGAGACTTTAGGATTCATCCCCTTCGCCTCTGAGACTTCAGGTGAGTGCTGTCCGCATTGGAAGATCTCTGATAGCCTCGCGCTACTCGGGGATACGATCGCCTACGTGCAGGACAGGAAGGTGGACACCTGCCTCATCAGCCTTGACCAGGAGAAGGCTTTTGACAGAATATCGCACACCTACATGATGGATGTGCTCTCCAAAATGGGGTTTGGGGAGGGAATTCGCAATTGGATCAAACTGCTCTACACAAACATCTATAGCGCAGTCTCAATCAATGGGTGGGAATTAGAAAAGTTCCAGATCAAATCTGGAGTCAGGTAGGCTGTCCCTCTCTCCTCGGCCCTGTTTGTATGCTGCATAGAACCTTTTGCCGAGTCCATCAGGAAGGATCCGGGTATAAGAGGAGTGACGATCCCAGGCAGTGGAGGCGTGCAAGTTAAGGCCTCCCTGTACATGGACGACGTCGCCGTCTTCTGCTCGGATCCCTAGTCTGTACGCAGGCTCTTGAATGCCTGCGACCAGTTTGAACTGGCCTCGGGAGCCAAGGTAAACCGCGGCAAGAGCGAGGCCATGTTCTTTGGGAACTGGGCCGACCGGTCCTTTGTCCCCTTCACTGTCAGGTCAGATTACCTGAAGATGCTGGGGATATGGTTCGGAGCGGCTGGGGCATGCACCAAAAACTGGGAGGAGCGCATCGCCAAGGTAGGATAGAAAGTGGGCGGGTGGAAGCAACGCACCCTCTCCATTGTGGGAAAAAAAAACCCTGGTCATCAGGTGTGAGGCACTCTCTGTGTTCTTGTACGTAGCGCAGGTCTGGCCCATTACCCGACCCTACGGCGCAGCAGTCACCCAGGCCATCTTCAAATTCATCTGGAGATCCAAGATGGACCGTGTCCGAAGGGACACCATGTACAAACCTCTGGATAAGGGAGGGAAAAACGAACCCAACGTCTCCCTCATCCTGATGGCCACCTTTGTGTGCAGCTGCATCAAGTTGTGTGTGGACCCCTGGTATGCAAACACCAAGTGTCACTACATACTGAGGTTCTACCTATCCCCAGTGTTAGAAGGATGGGCCTGGCCTCATTGCCGCGGAACGCTCCAAGTAGTTGGACCGTGCCGTACCACCTGTCCCTCGTGGAAAAGTTTTTGAAGAAAAACACCTATGACCACAAGGCAATGAAGCAGTGGTCAGCGCGTAATGTCCTCGAGGCCCTCAGGGAAAAGCAGACTGTGGAGGACGTTGGACGGTTCCCTGAGCAGACTGTCAGAGTCATCTGGCAGAACGTCTCATCACCAGAACTTACAAACAAGCACCATGACCTAGCTTGGCTGGTGGTGAGAAGGGCCCTCCCCGTCAGATTCTTCATGTACACCCGAAGGCTCTGTGCCGTTGCACGCTGCCCTCGGAGTGGCTGTGGGGGAAATGAGACGGTCACCCACCTCCTTGTGGAATGTGCCTTTGCAAAGAAGGTCTGGAGAGAGGTGCAGTGGTATTTGTCAAGGTTCATCCCGAGCAGCTCTGTGACGCAGGACTCTGTGCTCTACGGACTGTTTCCACGGACACACACCGAGACAAACATCAACTGCTGCTGGAAGGTCATCAACTCGGTGAAAGACGCTCTTTGGTCTGCCCGAAACTTGCTGATCTTCCAGTGCAAAGAGCTGTCCTCGACCGAGTGTTGCAGACTGGCACATTCCAAGGTCCAGGACTACGTGCTGAGGGACGCACTCAAGCTTGGGGCAGCTGCCGCCAAGGCGCAATGGGGAAAGACCACTGTGTAAGGTCTTACCAGCAAATTTACACCGAGGGGCGGGTAACAGTGTAAACCCCCCTCGGTCTGGGTCATTAACACTCCAATGTATAAAAGAAAGATGACAATGTAAATATTTAAGAAGGAATTGTAACGTAACGAGCGATATGTGTGTAAGGTTATCAAAATTGAATGGAAGAAAGTCAAGGGAATGTGTAAATCTGATGGAAATGTTCTGAAATGTTTATGATAGATTTTATGAATCAAGTATATTTTTGGGGGGATAAAAAAACCCAGACGGAATGGCATTCTTGGGGCTCTCCAAGGGGATCAGAGGCCCCCAGCAGCATCCCCTTTGGGCAGGGTGGTGCAAACTGCTGGTGTCAACTGGCATACGTGGTGATCGATGCCAACTGGCATAGGTGGTGATAGGTTGGCACTGTCAAGGTGCTAAGTTGGTATTTTTTGGTGTACACGCGATCGGGCCAAGGGTGCCCTGACTGGTATTGGGAAGGGTGCGGGTGGGGCCGCGGAACCTCCCATTGTGTGTTCGGGCTGGCGGTGTAGTCGGGGATTGCTTCAGGGGCCTCGCAGATCGGGATGCCATTTAAAAATGACATCCCGATCTGTCGCTACACTGGGGAGTTCTGGCAAGCGGAGCTCCCAGTGTACAAAGCGGGACTCTGTGGTTCCGTGACTGCGCTGGACTCAGTTCGCAGCGGCCACTTGAGGTCCCCGAATGGTGTGAGCACACGTGTCCCACGCCGTCGGGAACGTGGCCCATGGGGGGCGGAGTATCGGGGAAGGGCCTCAGGTGATGTCCTGAGGCCATCCATACGGCGGAGTACGCCGGTTTTGAGGGGGCGGAGCATCGCAAACACGGCGCTGCCCCCAATTCCGGCATAAACGGGGATTCTCCAGCTGAAAGCGATGTCGGCGATCGGAGAATCCCGCCCAAGAACTAGGAGCAGGAGGAGGTCATTCAGCCCCTCGAGCCCACTCCGCCATTCAATACTATCATGGCTGATCTCCTCGCGGCCTCAACTCCACTTTCCTGCACATTCTCACAACCCTTCGGCCCATTACTAATTAAAAATCCACCTATCTCCTCCTTAAATTTACTCAAAGTCCGGGCATCCATTGCAATCCGGGGTAGTAAATTCCACAGATTCATGACACTTTGAGAGAAGTAATTTCTCCTTATCTCTGTTTTAAATCTGCTACTCAGCCTAATGCTATGACCTCTTGTTCTAGATTGCCCCAATAATGTTCTTATGGCAAATCATCCTCCATTATCAAGACAATCCCTCCTCTTCCATTCTACTTGTCCTTTTAGCTGGTTGTGTCCCTGGAATATTTATTTCCTAACTGCCTCACTCAAGGTCACATCCATCTAGCCCTGATCACAGGCCAAATCCGAAATATCCAGCCTCAGGGATCTGGCTGTCAAAGTGTCCAGGTAACTTTCTCCTTCCCTGATATATTAGTGTCCAAAACTCAGACACCAGTTTATCAACTCTGCACCAAAGTTCTTTGAGCTGCAGCCACTTACAAACACATAATTGCTGTGGATCATCAGTGTCCATGAGCTCCCACATATGTTACAGCCGCAACATATCCCCTGCCCTGCCATCTTGTGCTTTATTTAAGTTTGAACTTCCATTTCGTCATTTTTCACCAGCCAATTTGAAAATCGTACATCTGTTCTGTATCTAATTAAAGATTAAAAATATATATACAAAAGTCGAGTAATTTGAAACAGGATGAAACTGGTAGTAAAATCTAAAATTAAAGTAAAATACTGTGGATGCTGGACATCTGAATGAAGTCCAAAAAGTGCCAAATAAATTAAGCCAATCTGGCAGCATCTGTGGCGAGAGAAACAGAATTAACATTTCGAGTACGCGTGACTCTTCTAAGAGCCAAAGAGGGAAGAAAATGTGATGGATTATGTAGTTGAAGGGGAACGTGGAGTAGACTAGACGGTCAGTTATAGGTCGGAGTTAAGGAGAGATTGACAAAGTTGTCATGGTCACGAGTGTTAATGGTAGCATTAGGACTAAAGAAGGTGCTGATAGTGAGATAAAGATAAGGTAGCAGAGTGTGTTAACAGGAGAACAAAGGCCAGTGCTCAGTGAAAGCAAAACTAAAGAACACGTGGCCCATTGGGGAGGGGGGAGGTGTTTGGGCTGGGACAAAGAAAGAAAATTTTAAAATGGGTCAAGGTGGAGGAGAAAGTTCACCGTCTAAAGTTATTCAACTCAATGTTGTGTCCAGAAGATGACAGGAAAGTCTGGGTCATGCTTGCAGACTGAGTGAAGGTGTTCTGCAAAACAGTCACTCAGTCTGAGTTTAGTCTCCCCAGTGTAGAGGAGACTGCATTGGAAGGAGCGAATACAGTAGACCAAATTGAAGGAGGTACAAGTGAAACGCTGCTTCACCTGAAAGGAGTGTTGGGGTGTTGGACGTTGAAGAGTGAGGGGGTAAAAGGGCAGGTGTTACACCTTCTGTGATTGCATGGGAAGGTGTCGTGGAAAGGGGATGAAGGGTTGGGGCAATGGAGGAGTGGACCAGGGTATCACGGAGGGGGTGGTCCCTGTGGAATGCTGATGGTGAGAGAAAGATGACTTCCATGGTGGTATCATGCTGGAGTTGTTGAAAATGCCAGAGGATGATCCTTTGAGTGCAGAGGCTGGTGGTGTGAAAAGTGAGGCCAAAAGGAACGCTATCATGGTTCTGGGAGGGAGGGGAAGGGTGAGGGAAGAGTCGCAGGATATGGGTCGGCCACGATTCAGTGCCTTGCCAACCACAGTGTGGGGGAAACTCGGTTGAGAAAAAAAAGCAGACATTTCCGAAGCGCTGTTTTTGAAGGTAGCATTACCAGGACAGATGCGACGGAGGCGGAGAAACTGGGAGAATGGGTTGGAGTCCTTACAGGAAACTATTTTATTTTATCTATTAAAAATTGTATTCTTTTAATGTAAGTATTAAAGTTGTATTGTGTTAATGTGTATGTAATCATTATTATTGCTTCTTTGCATTGTTGGTATGTGCGCAGGCTTGGCAATACTTGGGTACCACACAAGCAGATAATGAAAATGAACAGGCTGCAATTGTCGCTCTCCAGAGGTAAATTTTAACAAAGCGTAAAAAGTCTATATATACTATTTTCTGTATAGAGAGGTGGAATTTATAAATTGTTGCTTCCTCTGCAGGACATAGTTTGGTCCATGGATTAAAGTGCTAATTTGTTTAGTTATACAAAATTTGGATAATGAAGTTGGGTTTAGTGGGTGAGGAATCTGGTATGAGACTTTACAAGAGCAGTGTTATGTGTGACTGCCTTAATGACTCCAGGATCATAGAAATGTGTCTGCACCACCTCTTCAAATGAGCATTCCCTGCCTTTTCCCATACACCTGCACGTTGTTTCTATTCAAACATTCATGTGACGCCCTCTTGAATGCCTCAATTGAACCTGCCTCCAGACAGAGCATTTTCACATATCACATTTTCTTCTTTAGCAAATCACTTTAAATCTGTGCCCTGTTGTTCTTGATCCTTTTACGACTAGGAACAGTTTCTCCCTATCTACTCAATCTCTATTACATCTCCCCTTAGCCGCCTTCTCTCCAAGGAGAACAGTCCCAACCTCTCCAATCTATCCTCATAATTGAAATTTCTCATCCCTGGAAACATTTTTGTAACCCTCTACTGCACTCTCTCCAGAGCGTTCACATCCTTCTTATAATGTGGCACCCTGAACTGTACACAATATCCCAGTTGAGGTCTAACTAGTTTCTTGTATAAGTTCAGTACTCTATGCCCTATTAATAAATGCCAGGACACCATATGCTTTATTAACAGCTCTTTCCACCTGTCCTGCTACCTTCAATGATCTATGCATCTATACACTCAAGTCCCTCTGCTCCTGCACCCCCTTAAGAATTTTATCTCTTATTTTATATTGCCTCTCCCATTTTCCTCCTACCAAAATGCAACACCTCACACGTCTCCACATTGAACTTCATCTGCCACCTATCTGCCCACTCTACCAACTTGTCGATGAATCATAGGGAATAAAACCTGGGCAGAGTTTTCCCAAGCCCCATTGGCATGTTCGATGGTGGGAGGCTCAGAAATCAGTTTCATGCCAGCATGAATTTGCAGCAGGATCTTCTGCTGGTACCTACCATGACGGGTCAGAAAACCCACCAGAGGCTAGCATGAATGTCACTAGCATCTCATTAATAGGGTGCAGATAAAGGCCAGATTCTCCATGAAGCTGGCGGGAAAGTAACACCGGTATGAAACATGTTCGGAATAACGTGGCGTGCTGATGTCATGTCTCATCTGGCCAATGCCTGGGGCTGCCTCTGGAGTTCAGGATGGAGGCCACCCGCAACCCTGGAGCACCACAGCATCTGCAGGTGAACCTTCCAGATCAGGTGTACTGGAGGATCTCCATCTTCCAATCTCTGAAAGGTCCAGCAGATTCATTTTTCATGAGGTCCACCTTTTTTCTTCAATAGTGGGTCTGTGATGTTGGGCACCTTTTCAATATGGCACCAGGACATGACTGTCATCCAGGCCTGCCCTGCCACTGAACATGGCGTGAAACACCCAGTTGCATAATTAATGAGGTCAGGGTGGAGGATCTGGCCTGTTTTCCCACCAGCCATCATCACAGGAAATGCTCCCCATTCCCATCCCCACCACAGCACCTAATCTCGAAATGGGAGAATTCAGCCTGTGGTCAAAGTTGTAACAAATGAGACATCGCCTTCATCAAATTGCTTTAACAAATATATGTCTTCATTTATCATCCTTTTCTTTACATAGCAAGAGCATGTACATGACATTGTTTAGGCCCATGTTATGTTGGAAAAAGAAACCTGGTTAAAGATGAGAAAGCGAAGGTGATTTTGGTTGTTTCATTTACTGTATTTTTCTAATAAGTTGCTGCCTTTAGGTATAATAGCTCCCTCTAGAATCAAACAGTTGTCCTCCAGTGAATCCTTGTTGCAGGATTTAAACTGGACTGCTGCATATAACAAAGGTAGAAATCAGTGGTTTTGGCACATGACTAGCAACACAACGGTGCAAATTTAAATCTAACCAACTTGGAAAATTAATTCAATAAATCTGCTAATTTCATCGACCCATACCCAATGTCCTTCAGGGAGGGGAATCTCCCACTTCTACACACTCAGGCTGACATGTGACTTGAATCCTACCATATGTAACTGATTCTAAATGCCCTAACTCACCACTCAGTTCTAAAAGATTCACCACCGAGCAGCATCATATTAAACCAAGTTATTAGATTTAGATTTAGATTTATTGTCACGTGTACCAAGGTACATTGAAAAGTATTGTTCTGCATACAGTCGAGGCAGATCGATCGCTCCATACTTGAAAACATAAAACATACGGTAAATACACGATGTAAATACATAAACATTGCCATCGGGTGAAGTATATGAAAATAGTGCTACAACTGTAGAGAAGATGAGTAGAAAGATCAGTTCAGTCCATAAGAGGGTCATTCAGGAGCCTTGTAACAGCAGGGTAGAAGCTGTTTTTGAATCTATTGGTGCGTATTCTCACACTTGCGTATCTTCTGCCCAATGGAAGAGAGAATAACCTAGGTAGGGTGGGTCTTTGATTATGCTGCCCGCTTTCCCAAGGCAGCGGAAGATGTAGACAGAGTCAATGGTTGCGAGGCAGACTGGGCTGTGTTCACGACTCGCTGTCATGTCTTATGGTCTTGGGTCGGGCAGTTGCCATACCAAGCTGTGATGCAGCCAGATGGGATGCTTTCTATGGTACATCTATAAAAATTTGTAAAAGTCATTGTGGACATTCTGAATATCCTGAGAAAGAATAGACGCTGTTGTACTTTCTTGGTCCTAGTGTCGACGTGGGTGGACCAGGACAGATTGTTGGTGATGTTTATACCTAGGAATTTGAAGCTGTCAACCATCTCCACCTCGGCACCAAAGATAGACAGGGGTGTGTACAACACTTCACTTCTTGAAATCAATAACAAGATCCTTAGTTTTACGACATTAAGGGAGAGGTTGTTGTCATTGCGCCATGCCATTAGGTTCTCCCTCCTGTATTCCGACTCATCATTGTTTGCGATCCGACCCACCACGGTCATGTCATCAGCAAACCTGTAGATGGAGTTGGAGCCAAATTCTGCCTCCCAACCATGTGTGTATAAGGGTTATAGTAGGGGGTTAAGTTTGCTGCCTTGCGGGACCCTGGTATTGAGGACTATTGTGGAGAAATTTTTGTTGTTTATCCTTACTGATTGCGGTCTGTGGGTCAGGAAATTGAAGATCCAGTTGCAGAGGGAGGAGCCAAGTCTTAGGTTTTGGAATTTGGATATGAGCTTGGCTGTTATTATGGTGTTGAAGGCGGAGCTGCAGTCAATGAACAAGAATCTGATATAGGTGTCCTTGATATCGAGATGCTCCAGGGATGAGTGCAGGGCCAGGGAGATAGCATCTGCTGTGGACCAGTTGTGACGGTAGGCGAATTGCAGTGGATCAAGGTAATCTGGAAGGTTGGAGTTGATCCACAATAATCCTGGGTTTCATTGCATGAAGACAAGGCTTGTACAATCCAAGTCCAGATGATCATGTGGAGATTTTCTCAGTAAGATTCGAGGACTGAAGCCCAAATTCGGAAGGCTGTCCCACTGCCAGATCAAACAACAGCAAAATGTATAGCTCCAAGTCAAACCTATTGTCAATATCCCAGATTTTGACATTGTTGCACCTAGCTATGTCCTGTCTGCCATTCAGAGGTCAGGGCACAGAGTATACAAGGCCCTAAACTTGACGGCAGATCACGGGGCTTAAGATCAAACAAGATTTCTGATCATCAGCTTTACACATCTCAGTATATCTCAAAGTAATACACCACTTTGAAGAAAGACAGAGAAAAACAAGGATACAGAATAAGCTGTGGGCGGGAACTTTAAAACCCCCATGAAGTATAAATCCTGAATCCTGAAAGACATAAATCCAGGCTAGAACCTGAATCAGACGTGAAGAAGCCACACTGCACCCGAAAAGCAGCGCTTCAATGCGGCTGGTAAATGTCGGGAGACCCTGCTCCCGGGATCTACCCGGTTCCCTGTGCCTCGCGAAATCTAATGCAATCTCACGAGACGTCGCAATTGAAGCCTGACGATTGTGGGCGGGATCACTTTTTTGGCAAATCTGCCTGTTAGAGGGAGACTAATCTGCCTGTTAAGAGACCCCGGGCGGGTGCCGTTCAGTGCTGATGTCCACAAATGGGGACCAGACCGAATAGTACTCATGGGGCTCTCCCAGGGGATCGGAGGTACCCATGTGCTTGCTCTCTGGGCAGGGTGGCACCATGGCACTGCCAGTCTGGCACCCTGGCAGTGCTACCTGGGTGACAGCCTGGCACTGCCAAGATACCCAGATGGCAGTGCCAGGGGAGGCAGTGCCAAGGTCCCAAGCTGCTATTTTCAGGCAGGCAGTGATCAGGCCTGGGGGTGCACCTCGCGGGTGTTGGGGGTGAGGGGAGTGCCCAAGGACTGCCTTATAGTGAGTTGGGGCTTTGGGGGGTCCAGGGTCACATTGGGAGCTCGAGAGATTAGGACGCCATTTATCTTTTGCTGCATTGAGTTCTGGCGAGTGCAGAAAACGGGGCTGAGTGCTGCCGCGGACGCACGTTGCCCACTGAGGCCCTGTATCTAACTGGATGGCCGTTAGACCGCGGGGTATTTCTCAGCACACTCGCTCTGGGACTCTGTTCCCATTTGGTTCGGTAGGACCCCACGTTATCACACACTCATGAGGGGCATCACGGGGGTGGAGCTTCGCAGAATTACCTGGGACCACGGGCAGTGTGGGTGTGTTAATGAGAGTTTGTATGTTTAGTTCATAAATCTCCCATTTGTTGAAAGTCCCTTGTGCAGTAGTTAATTTAACGGACCATGCATTAACAACATGAGGTTAGGACTGGAAGTATGGCACAGGGACATTCAAACATTGACCCACTTGTCTTTGCTGAGAAGGTGGCAGACAATTGGGATCGACCGATTCAAGCAGGAATGGATCACCTTCTGTGGTTCCGCATTGTCTGCAAAAAGCAAACGGTCCAAGTGTATACTCTGCTGAACCTAGCAGACCTCACAGCAGTGACGATTCAGAAGAACATAAAGAGGACCCCACAATTACCCTACAGAAATTCAAAGAAATATCCTCCTCGTATATTCTATTCTACTAATCAGAAACCGTTCGAATCAATCCAGTCCTGCATGGACACACTTAAAGGTCTTAGCAGAAAAATGTGCATTTGGAGCATTTACTGGCAAATTCATTAGATTTCGGTTGGGAGGGGGCATAGAAAACTATGTACTCTGAAAACAGCCACTGAAACAGAAAGACCTGACTTTACAGTCTGTTTTAGAAATGTCCATTTTAAACAAGCAATCCGAGAGATCAAACGGAGAATTCAGAGGGGAAGCCCCACTGTTCAGGAGGGAAACATAAGTATGTGCAGTATAGGAGGCCCTCTGCAGCAGCTTGCATGCACAATTGATGAACAGTCAAGCATTTTATAAAGATTTCTTCTGGCAGGACACAAGTATTTTAAGTTCAGGGGTGCCCTGCAGCAACTGCAGCGCCCAGCACCTTTCGCCTTTGGTAAAAAGTGTAATCACGGTAGCAAGTGGAATCACTTCGCCAAATGCTGCAGATCCAAATGACAGCAGTCTCTCTCTCTCCTAAGCCAGCAGTACCCCTGCCAGTCGCTTTCCCAGGAATGGGCGTGAAACTAGCATAAGTTACAGTGTCATCTGAATGAAACGATCAAGGCACCATCAACGCAACCATCCATGCTATATTGCAGAAGTGTGGAATCGGCCACTCAACAAGGAGAAATATTCACTACATTACAGATTAATGCCAAGTCAAAATCAACAAGGGCAAAGAGCAATGTTCTACCCAGAAACAAAGTGCGAGAAATAGACCTGGAGGCAACACTGGATCCCAACCAGCAGTCCGACCACATGGCTTACAGTGGACTGACTATCACCAGGGAAGCCTCAACTTCCACATTGTGGCCCAAAATCTCAAGCCACTACTAGGACTCCGGGACTGCATCTTGTTAGGGGTCATTCAACTTGACCCAGAAGTCCACGCCGTACAACCTCAAGCCCCAGAAATGACCAGATGCAGTGACACCTTTGATTGTCAGACAGTCGGCAGCTACCTGTTATATCCCACATGAGATTAGATGCTTTGGTCACACCAACAATATGTGTGCCAAGAAGGATACCGATTGTGATGAAGCAAAAGGTCATCAGCGACCAAATGTGCGTAATTACCCCACTGGAAGAGTCAACAGTATGGGTTTCGGCAATGGTAGCCATGGTGATAAAGGATGGTGTGGTCAGGATATGTATATGTATTGACCCTGCACTCAGTTCTACTCAGGCCACATCACCCCATGTTGACAGTTGACATCAGTGTGGTGTACAAGTGCAGCAAGGAACTCTACCTAGCTGATGCCTTCTCCAGAGCCTTCGTACCCACCACAGACCATGCTGATCATGTGGCAGCCATCGACCTCATGAAGATAGAGGTACTTTCCTCCCACCACATCCAGGAGTTGAAGCAGGCGCTGCAGCAAGATGTCACATACACCGACTGCATAGTGTCACTATGCAACGCTGTCAGAATCGAGGGAGTTTCCTCCTGACCTCCACGTGTTCTTTGCTTTTAGAGAGGAGTGTGAGAAGCTAACCTTTCAAGAAGACCTAATCATAGAATCCCTACAATGCTGAAGGAGGCTATTCGGGCTATTGAGTCTGCTCCGATTCTTCAAAAGAGTTCTCTACCCATGTCCACTCCCCCCTCCACCTGCCCTATCCCCATAACCTAACCTGCACATTCCTCGACACGAAGGAGCAATTTATCATAGCCAATCCACTAAATCTGCACATCTTCGGACTGCGATGTCAGCAATTTGTCATTCCACCCACTCTCCAGCAGTACTACACCCAAAAAGCCTATCAAGGACATCCAGATTGGATACAACTAAGGCCAGGGTGAAAGAGCCGCTGTATTGGCCCTCTGTGCAAGCTGACATTGAAAGAGAGATCTCCAGTTGCCCCCCCAGCAATGTGCTTAAGTCACACCAAACAAAAGAGCCCCTACACTCACAAGAGGTCTCAGATCTACAATGGGCATTCACGGCAGCAGACATTTTGAATGGTGCAGCAAGCAACACCTGGTATTGGTGGATTTGTGCTCTAGATGGTTCGAACTGGACTATTTGCCAAGTACAACCAGCAGTTCAGTAATTGTGAAACTCAGAGACACCTTGCCACACATGGCATACCGAAAAAGCTATTGACCAGTAATGCCCATTAATTTATCTCTGCTGAATTGCGTACCTTTGCTTCCATTTGGGATTTATCATCACGTAACAAGCAGCTCTTTATATCCACAGTCCAATGAACTCACTGAGAGAAATGTATGCTCTACCGAACAGCTTCTGGGAAAATGTGCATGGGACATCACTGATTTATATGCTACACTTCTCGGCCTGTATAATCTTCCCATCAGGGCCTGCCCTCGTCAGCTCAATGGCTCTTCTCTAGATGCACCAGGACCAAACCCCAAGACCATGTTGCAGCCAGAACTTGTACCCAATGTGCATGAAGCACAGCTGCAATGCAGATTAAAAACTAGGAGCACTATGACAAACACAGGGCCTCTAGCACAGGGCCAAATGGTCCGTATGCAGACCGCATGAGGCTACAGCCTATTTAGTGGTCACTGACAAGGCTCTGCAACCCAACAGCTAAGTGGTTACCTCCAATGGCAGCCAGTACATATGTAATCAGCGTCAACTGCTGTCAGTACCCAAGCCACCACCGGCAGCTGATTGCTCAGATCGGCCTCTTTTTCTGGACCTTAGGCCCCATGTGCCTCCCTCAATCCGGAAGTTGTTGGAGTTCTGCATGGCAAGTCAAAGATCTTCACACCGTACGAACAATGTGCCTTGCATTTCTACCACAATGCACAATGCCAATAGGACAGGCCCACCTGCACTTACTGGTGTCTATGCAATTTCCAGATGCTTGAGCAAGTCCAACACGCGGTTTCCGGACTTGTCACGTCTTAGACTGTCTGGACTGACCAAAGTCATTCAGTCCATTTGACTTTTGCCAAAACTTTCATTTTCATTCCCCCGACTTATCCTGAAAGAAGAGAGAAGAGTGCATACAAAGGACACCCACACAACGGGCCATGCACTAGTGGTAAGAGCCAAATTGGTGTTTGATGGTGTGTACAGACTGTTACACGCTTCTCTAAATTTGTTGTTCTGTTTGTATAAACATTGTTGTATGCATACACTGTTACATCTCACACCGTTGGGGGCCCAAACTAAATTGGAAGAATGTCGATAGGGTCGTCATGTGACTATGTGATGACGCAGTCACATTGGGCATCACAGGGGTGGAGCTTCGCAGGGTTATCCAGTATCTCTGTTACAGACACCTGGTCAGTTCTCAACCGTGGCTAAGAGACTGGGCCAGTTTTAAGATAGTGCAGAAAGATCAATTCGTTCCAGGAGTGATAACATAAAGAAATAGGGCTTGGCTATTTTATAACAACATTATTAAAACAAAAGAAAGGAAAACCATTTCAACCCTGACAACAGCAGATTATATGTAGTATCTTAACCTTAAGACACTAGTTTCCATTAAACAACACTTTAAAACAAACTTGCAGCTCTTGTTACACTTACACAAACAGGCAGGCATTACTTGCATTTAGGAAGACATTTTTCTTCTGTTAGAGACATTCATTCAGAACCCTTTTCAAAAGCCTGCCTTGGTGACAATTTCCATGACCTCTCTCGGTCGATTTCCAAAGCCTTCTCTGTAACTTTCATGACCTCTACTGGCCGATTTCCAAAACCTTCTCTGGTGTAACTTTCATGATCTCTTAGTTGAGTTCCAAAGCCTTCTCACCTGTAACTGTTCAGAACAGCATTCTTTCTCTCTCTCTCTCTAAGCTCTGTCCAGCCCCTCAAACAAAGGTTCTCTGCTGGGGTTTCCAGGCTTGAACCCATCAGTGTTATCTGGACTGTTTGATTGCCCACTTCAGTTTATACAAAAGAACAGAGCCATTCTATTGATATGCAGCTATCCTCCCATTGATGGACAAATAGGTCATCAGACTCTCTAATGGGCTAATGGCTGGCAATACAAGAGTGTCCAAATTGATCTGGGGCATTCTGTGTATTCCCACTACTGACTGGGACAATATAACTCTGCTAGGTGTGGGTGTATCCCTTTCACTCTGTGCCAGCAGGATTTTCCCTCAGTCAGTTGAACCACTAAATTTCCATAAGACCATACATTGTACATCCCGCTACATTGTGGTCTCATTTCTGGATCCAATTTCTTAATATCTCCCTCGCTTGACACTTCTAACAGAGTAGGTTTGTAAATGAGAGTTTGTATGTTTAGTTAAGAAATCTCCCATTTGTTGAAAGTCCTTTGTGCAGTCGTTGATTTAACGGACCACGCAGAACGACAGTGCTTTACTAATCCATTTGTCACAGGTACATCTTTCCTCAATAGCATTGGTAAGAGTCTTAGAATTCCTTACTGTGCCAATACAGTTTTGGTCTGCCTCTTTGACACCCATCCCGTGTAGATGGCGACATTGATCCCAGATCATGTATTGCGCTTGCGTCTCCTTGTCAAACATGCAGAAAATGGTGATAGGTCTTTGTATGTGTAACAGCTGATGTTCCCCAGTAGACCAGGAAGATCTTGTAATGGTCTTCTCTGCCTCCAATCTGATACTGTTACTAAATTTGAATAGGCTTGTACCAATTCCCTGATCTTTGGCATCATTGGAGTTTCTGGTCAAGTCTTCGCGTGGTGCTGCAGCAGCAGCAGATCTGCCAAGAGCCTACAATGGATGAGTTACGAACCGAACCCAAACCTAGGAAACTGGGTCAGGGTTGGAGGAGTGGGGAGCAGTCCAGCTCTGCCAAAACAATATTGTACAGGTTATAAATTAGGGAAACTACCACAAACCAGCTACGTGTATGATAAACACCAGAAGCAATAGCCTATTGTTAGACCCAAACAGTGCCACAATTAATGAATAAAATAAAATAATTATCATCCTACCCACATCCAGTTATGAATGATGGTGGACATCAGGGAATTAACAAAAGCAGAACAACCTCAACTATGACTGAGCTCAGTATGATTTCAAGACAAGGGTGACATGATTCCAGACAGTTTTAGCTAAAAATGATAAATTGACGATCCCACTAGGCATGCAAAGGCACAAAACAGCTGAGTATGCAAAAGATTATGGACTCTGAATTATGGATCAAGAGAAGTAGCATAACTGTTACATTACTGGATGATGCAAAGACCTGGAGATATCTGGTTCAAACCTCATCAATTGGGGAATTTAAATTTAGTTTGTTGGCAAAATGATAGATGAAAAGTAGTGTGTGAATTTTTTTCACATGTCTACCTTACTTCCTTGGCTACAGAAAAATGTTAGCTGTTACATCATAGAATCATAGAATTTACAGTGCAGAAGGAGGCCATTCGGCCCAATGTGTCAGCACCGGCCCTTGGAAAGAGCACCCTGCTTAAGCCCACACCTCCACCCCATCCCTGTAACCTAGTAACTCCACCTAACCTTTTTGGACACTTGAGGGCAATTTAGCATGGCCAATCCACCTAACCTGCACATCTTTGGACTGTGGGAGGAAACCGGAGCACCCGGAGGAAACCCACGCAGACATGGGGAGAGGTTGCAGACTTCGCACAGACTGACCTAAGCCGGGAATCGAACCCAAATCCCTGGTGCTGTGAAGCAACAGTGATAACCACTGCGCTACCGTGCCGCATATACACATAAAGTCTGTTAATATTTCCCAATCTATCAACTGTCTTAATTATAGTTTTCCAGTCATAATCTTGGAAAGACATTTCGAAAGCATTGAAAAGATGTCGAGTGAAAACCGCTGTGCCACACCAGTCTTTGGAAAATCTGCAAATCCATTTTTCCTTCTAGATGTCTGGAACTGCAGTCTTGCAACTTGGTTGCTCTTATGGCATTGGCAGTAAGCCTCACCAACACAGGTCTACAACAAGAGGCAGGTGAAGCCCTAAAAAGCTGGATTAGACATAACCCCAAATACAAGTATCTAATAAGGGGGAAAACTGGGTCTCCAGCTCTTGGAAGAAAGGAATGTAAAGAAACAGATGGCAGGTAAATCCAAATTGGTGTTTTAGTTAATGGTGAAGAATTTGTTTTGCAAACATAATTACGGCAATTGCCAGAAAAAAGTAAATTTGCATACAATCTATTTTAACTACGATTGAGTAATTCATATCTTTAGTTATTTGGCACTCAAGTTAACTTAAATATTTTTAGTCTATTCCTTGCAGAAGTGAAAGATTTGTTTCTGAAAGCAGCCCATCAGAATTCTGATACGATAGACCCAGACCTGCAGACTGGACTAGGTGTACTTTTTAACCTCAGTGGAGAATACAATAAAGCTGTTGAAGCATTCAATGCCGCCCTCACAATTAGACCACAGGTAAAATATCACTGTTTTGAATGATTGCATATTTTTACTATAGTCATTCCAGTATGATTTCACTTTTAACTAGGATTTTTCACCTTCGCAAAAATTGGAAAGAGACTGACAATGAAAATTTGTTTCTTCTGTTGGCTAGAAGTGGGAGTAAGATGTTTAGTATCGTATTTATTTGACATCACTTCCACTTCCCCCTTCATTTCCTCCCTTGAACCCGTTTGGCACTCCCTTCGCCACTACCTCGTTTTCCCTCACCGCTTCCCCCTGCCCCTTCCTACTTCCCCAGCATGACCCTTCACTCCTTCCTGCTCAAGCAGTATGGATGGTGGAGAGTAGAAGGAGGAAATGGAGTGGGGAGGAAGTGATGAGAGTGGTGGGGGGGGGGGGGGGGGGGGGAATAAATGATGGGAGTTGGGGGATGTGGTAAAGCTGGAGGGAACCTGAACAGTGGTGTATTTTTGTTTGTCTTTGTTCTATCTTCATCATCTTTAATACAAGTAGCTTCGCAGGCACTGAAACTGCATCTGCACGTGTACGAGAAGTGCTCACCCTTGTGTGTTGTAGCACAAATTAACATTCTTTTATGTTCGAATTGCTGGAATGCCACAAGACCAACATCTATTAGGATAGAATTCCTGAGCAAAAATTGTCAGTAAGGTTTCCTAATGCACAATTATTACACAGCAGTATTCATATTTGAAGTATTGGGTTAACAATATATTATTTTAAATAGCCAGCAACTGCAGATAAAACACACAGGAATGTGGTATAAAAGCATTAAATAGTCATAAATGAAATTTGCCGTTCTGAATTTCGCTGACGATGCTTTAAAATACACATGCACATATATTTCCAAGGATTACTTACTGTGGAATCGACTTGGAGCCACCTTGGCAAATGGAGATCGGAGTGAAGAGGCTGTTGAGGCTTACCAAAGGGCTTTGGAAATTCAGCCCGGCTTCATCCGATCAAGATACAATCTGGGAATCAGTTGCATAAACCTGGGGGCTTACAGGTAAGAGCTAAATTGAGTTTTCCTTGAAATATTAATTTATTTGACTTTGTGTTTGTTGAAGAGAGGCACTCAGTCCTGGGGATTTGAGCATCCACCTCCCTCCCCCCCCCCAATTTGAACATCTATTGCCAGATTCTGAAACGAGGCAGAACAGTGTTGGTTTTTAAAACAATGGGACGAGATTTCCTCTGTGTTTAGCAAATCTCGATGCAGTAGAAAGATTTCCTCTGATTGCTATTTATAGTGAATAGGGAAATCTGTTCTCTTAGAATGCTTCTATCACTTCATGAGAAGATGTAGCGAACAAAGAAAATGTTCCCAATGTGGGTGCAATGTTGCTAACAGCATGGTAACAGCATGAAATCTGAAAGTATCTTGGTCTGTCTTGGAATATAGCTAATGAAATAGAACAAAGATCAAAGAAAATTACAGCACAGGAACAGGCCCTTCGGCCCTCCCAGCCTGCGCCGATCCAGATCCTTTATCTAAACCTGTCACCTATTTTCCAAGGATCTACTTCCCTCTGTTCCCCGCCCGTTCATATATCTGTCTAGATGCATTTTAAATGATTCTATTGTGGCCGCCTCTACCTCTGCTGGCAAAGCGTTCCAGGCACCCACCACCCTCTGCGTAAAAAACTTTCCACGCTCACCTCCCTTTAAACTTTCCCCCTCTCACCTTGAATTCATGACCCCTTGTAATTGACATCCCCACTCTTGGAAAAAGCTTGTTGCTATCCACCCTGTCCATACCTCTCATAATTTTGTACACCTCAATCAGGTCCCGCCTCAACCTCCGTCTTTCCAACGAAAACAATCCTAATCTACTCAACCTTTCTTCATAGCTAGCACCCTCCATATCAGGCAACATCCTGGTGAACCTCCTCTGCACCCTCTCTAAAGCATCCACATCCTTCTGGTAATGTGGCGACCAGAACTGCACGCAGTATTCCAAATGTGGCCTAACCAAAGTCCTATACAACTGTAACATGACCTGCCGACTCTTGTACTCAATACACCCGATGAAGGCAAGCACTCTATCAACCTGCATTGCCACCTTCAGGGTACAATGGACCTGAACTCCCAGCTCTCTCTGTACACCAATTTTCCCCAGGACTCATCCATTGATCATATAGTCCGCTCTTGAATTAGATCTTCCAAAATGCATCACCTCGCATTTGCCTGGATTGAACGCCATCTGCCATTTCTCCAATCTATTTATATTTTGCTGTATTCTCTGACAGTCCTCCTCACTATCTGCAACTCCACCAATCTTAGTGTCATCTGCAAACTTGCTAATCAGGCCACCTATACCTTCGTCCAGATCATTTATGTATATCACAAACAATAGAATGTGATTCGTGAAATTTGATTTAATTACCTCATTATGTGGTTGAAGAATATTTGCGCCTGTGCAATCTGAGATAAGGATTTGCATTATGCCTTTCTCAACATCCAGATGGTGTATTAGAACTAACTATGTACTTTAAGTGTAGCCATTGTAATGTGGGAAATATAGGGACCAATTTGTGTATAGCATGGACCCACAAATAACAAAGTGCTAATGACCAAACAGTATTTTTCAGATGTTTGTTTACGGATAAATATTGACCAGGTGATCAGGACAAGTGCCCCAGCTGTTCAAAGAGTATCATAAAATATTTTATAAGTGAGATGGTGGGGGAGAAGGCCAAGAGGGGTGGCCGGGGGGAGGGGGGAAAGGGGAAGTGGGGGGGGGGGTTTCTGCGACGCGGCAGGGAGTAAGAGATGACATGGTCAAGGGCAAAGAAAGGGGCCATCTGGGATGGGCTAGGTACAGAGTGGCATTAAAGGGGCAGGAGTTAAGTGGGGAAGATGACAGACGGTAGAGGGGATTGGAGGCGCAAGCCTCCGGTAAGGTTGGTAACGTGGAATGTCCGGGGACTGAATGGCCGGTTAAAAGGTCACGGGTGT
This sequence comes from Scyliorhinus torazame, assembly GCF_047496885.1. NCBI lineage: Eukaryota > Metazoa > Chordata > Chondrichthyes > Carcharhiniformes > Scyliorhinidae > Scyliorhinus > Scyliorhinus torazame. The sequence goes on from NC_092720.1 coordinate 73,176,878, forward strand.
TCGCGCACCTCAGGAGCTTGAAAGCGGGGGTTGTCTTTTTGCAGGAGACACACCTCCGTGTGAAGGACCAGGTTAGGTTAAGGAAGGAGTGGGTCGGACAGGTTTTTCACTTGGGGTTTGATTTGAAATCGATTTTAATGAGCAAAAAAATGGGATTTGTGAATGCGAAGGAGGTGAAGGATCCAGGTGGGAGATATGTGATTGTGAGTGGGGTATTGGAAGGGGCACCGGTAGCGTTGGTAAATGTGTATGCCCCAAATTGGGATGATGTGGGTTTTATGAGGGGGTTGCTGGCAGCAATCCCGGATTTGGCCACATACTAGTTGATCATGGGAGGAGATTTTAACTGTGTCCTGGAGCTGAGGGTGGATAGATCGAGCCCCAGGTCGATGGGTAGGGTACGAATGGCAAGGGAGCTGGGGGGGGGGGGGGTTTATGGAGAGGATGGGTATGGTGGATCCATGGCGCTTTCAGAACCCAGGGGGAAGGGAGTATTCCTTCTTTTCACACGTCTGTAAGGTGTATTCGAGGATTGATTAATTGTAGTGAATCAGGAGATTTTGGTTGGGGAAGAGGGGGCAGAGTATGCGGGGATAGTTATCTCGGACAATGCACCCCACTGGCTGGATATTCGGTTCAGTACGGGACGAGAGCAGAGTCCGGGGTGGAGGTTTGACTCGGGGTTGTTGGCGGATGGAGGTTTTTGTGATAAGGTGCTGTTGGCGATTAGGGATTCTGTGGAGTTCAATCAGAATGGGGAGGTGTCGGCGGGCATTTTTTGTGAAGCACTGAAGGCAGTGGTCCGGGGAGAAATTATCTCATTTACGGTTCGTGCGAATAAGGAAAGGAGGACGGAACATGACCGTCTGGTGAGCAAGATAGTGGAGGTAGACAGGGAATATTCGAGGGTGCCCACCGTGGAGGGATTGGTGAGGAGGAAAAAGTTGCAGGGGCAATTTGACAGGCTGACAACGGGGAGGGCGCTAAGGCAACTGCGTGGGGCAAGAGGGGTGCAATACGAGTATGGGGAGAAGGCGAGCCGCATGCTGGCACACCAGCTGCGGAGGCAGGCTGCGTCCAGGGAAATATTGAAGATCCGGACTGGGGCTGGGGATGTGGTGTCAGAGCCAGGGAAGATAAATGAGGTATTTAGAGAGTATTACCAGGGACTTTATGAGGCAGACCCAGGAGGAGAGGAGGGGGACATGGGGTAGTTTATTGACTAGCTGAAATTTCCCCAGGTGGAGGAAGCAAAGAGGCAGGCGTTGGAGGAGCCCCTGGGACTGAGGGGGGTGCTGGATAGTATCAGGGGTATGAAGTCGGGGAAGGCCAGATGGGTACCTGGCGGAATCTTATGAGGAATTTGCGGCGGACCTGGCACCACATCTGTTGGGGGCGTTTAATGATGCACTGGAGAAGGGGGAGTTCCGTAGACGATGAAGCAGGCAGTAATCGCACTAATCCCAGAAAAAGGGTCGGATCCGGTGGAATGTGGGTCGTATAGACCCATATCACTATTGAACACGGATGTGAAAGTATTGGCTACGTTTTTGGCGGGGAGGATGGAGGATTGTGTCCCGGAGGTGGTTGCAGAAGATCAAACCGGCTTCGTGAAGGGCAGGCAGCTCGCGAGTAATACAAGATGGCTGTTGAATGTGGTGATGAATCCGTCGAGAGCTCTGGTACCGGAGGTGGTGGTGTCCATGGACGCGGAGAAAGCATTTGTTCGGGTGGAGTAGTGGTACTTGTTCGAAGGTTTGGGTTTGGGCCGAAATTTGTGGCATGGGTGCGGTTGCTCATTTACGGTTCTTGTGAATAAGGAAAGGATGACCGTCTCGTGAGCGAGATAGTGGAAGTGGACAGGCAATATTCGAGGGTGCCCACCATGGAGGGATTGGCGAGGAGGAAAAAGTTACAGGGGCAAATTGACAAGCTGACAATGGGGAGGACGGTAGGTCAACTGCGTAGGGCAAGAGGGGTGCAATACGAGTATGGCGCCAAGAACGAGGGAGAGGACGAATGATATGAACTCACGAAGCTTTGACTTACACAGGGGTAGGAGGCAGGGGTGCCCGCTGTCGCCGCTGCTGTTTGCACTGGCCATAGAGCCATTGGCGATGGCTTTCAGGGGGACGGCAGAGTGGCAGGGGACAGAGGGAGCATCGGGTGTCGCTCTGTGCCGATGACCTCTTGCTGTATGTTTTGGATCCGTTGGAGAGTATGGGAAGGATTATGGGCCTTTTGGGGAGGTTTGGAGGGTTCTCGGGATACAAGCTTAATGTACTGAAAAGCGAGGTATTCCCAGTGAATGAGCTGGCACAGCGGGCTAATTTAGGGGGGATGCCATTTACGGTAGCAAGGGATAGGTTTAGGTACTTGGGGATTCAGGTAGCGAGGGAATGGACGGGGCTCCATAAGTGAAACTTAACGAAGCTGGTGAAGGAGGCCAGGGAGGATCTTAAGAGGTGGGATACACTGCACTTAACGTTGGCGGGGAGGGTCCAAGTGGTGAAAATGAATATTCTGCCGAGGTTCTTGTTTATCTTTCAGGCTCTCCCGATCTTTATACCAAAGGCCTTTTTTCGGAAAGTGGACACAATCATTTCTGACTTTGTATGGGCGGGGAAGGTGCCGAGGGTGGGGAGGACCCTGCTACAGAGGCAAAGGCAGCGAGAGGGGAAGGGGGTTGGCGTTGCCAAACTTGTTTCATTATTATTGGGTGGCGAATGTGGACAAGGTGCGGTGGTGGTGGGAAGGAGAAGGGGTAGAGTGAGTTAGGATGGAGGAGGAATCTTGTAAGGGATCTAGTTTGAGGGCTAAGGTGACGGCAGCATTGCCAATGGCTCCAACTAGGTATTCAGGGAGCCCAGTACTGGAGTCCGCGGTGAAGATAAGGAATCAGCTGAGGAGACATTTTAGGGTGGAAGGGATGTAGGTGCTTCCGCCGCTGTGCCGGGGTTTGAGCCGGGAGGGAATGGTTAGTGTTTTTAAAAAAAAAAAAATCTCTACCCCTTCCCATTCCCACCACCGCTGCAGGCATACATGGCCACGTTTTCATGTCTCTTCTGAAAGGTGTCCATTCCCTCTGTGTTGCACGGAAATGCCAGCCTGGATGATGTGTACAAGTCTCCAGGGGCCCCAAAACCTGAATCTAGCACTTAGCCAAGAATGAAACTTAATGGTGAGCTAAATGACTAGAATTACAAATAGTCAAAAAACTCGATTGCAGATTTCCGGTGGCGGCTATGAAGGAGTAAGTCGCACATTTGGTGGCTCCCGCTCTGGTCGGACTTTTGGACCTTTCCCCCGGACTTTTTTCCGGTTTTAAGCTACAAATTTGAAGGCTGAGGGAATTGGGCACCGTTTACACGTATCGGTGTATGGAGAAAAGAACCAGAAGTGCACAAAAAGGCAGAAATAAAAAGACAGGCAAGGGCTGTGCTGAAGCTGCAGCAGGAGACAGCATGGCCGAGGACCGGACCCCTGGTGTGGCGGCCCAGCGATCAACGGAGCAGTTGATGCAGGTCATCCAGGACGGCTTTGCCAAGCAGAGACGGGACTGCCTGGACCCGATTAAAGAGTCGATTGATCGGCTGGAGCACAGATTGGACACCCAGGATCGAGCGATCCAAAAGGTTGAGAAGGCCCTGGCTGAGCAGGAAGAGCATCAAACGGCGGTGGAGCTGAAGGTGGGGATGCTGAGGGACCAGCAAAAGAAGCTTCTGGAGAAAGTGGAGGACCTAGAGAATAGGTCCCGTCGGCAGAACTTAAGAATTGTCGGGCTCCCGGAGGGGTCTGAGGGAGCTGATGCTGGGGCATACTTAGCGGGTATGTTCGAGAAGCTGGAGGGGCCATTCTCCCGACCCTTGGAAGTGGACAGTGCGTACAGAGCGCTTGTGAGGAGGCCGCGAACGGGGGACCCTCCGAGGGCAATGTTGGTGAGGTTCCACAGGTTCCCGGACAAGGAATGTATTCTTCAGTGGGCCAAGCAAACGCGGAGCTGTAAGTGGGACAACAGTATCTTGCGGGTTTACCAGGATCTGAGTGTGGAGGTGGCCAGGAAAAGGGCAGGTTTCAACCAAATTAAGTCAGTCTTCTTCAAGAAACAGGTGAAGTTTGGACTGCTGTATCCGGCTCGTCTCTGGGTCACATGAGGACCAGCATCATTATTTTGAATCGCCCGAAGACGCGCTGGACTTCGCGAAAAGGAAAGCACTGGTGGGGGGCTGAGAATTTTTGAACATTGATGCAACTTGTTGGTTTATATTGGTTATTTATTTTTTTCTCTTCAGTTTTTTGAGTTCTGGGTAAGAAGGGGGCAAAATGTTTTTCGTTTTCAGGTTTTCTTTCTGGTGAATGTTGGCAATGCCTTTTGCCTTGATGTACACTTTTGTGGGATGGAGACGTGCTTGTTTGGATTTTGGTGTTTTTCTTTCAGTTGGGTGATTGTGTGGGGATCATTAGATGAGGGAATTTGTTTGTATGAGCGGGGGGTGGAGGGGAGTGAGGGAACAATAGGTGGGACACTATTTGGCGCCGGGGGTGGGGGCCACCAAGCTAGCTGGGTGAGCTAGCTCACGGAAGGGCAGTGGGGGTGTGTGCATATGTTTAGTTTATTGTATCCGTTATTGTGTTTATTGTGGGCAGCACGGTGGCACAGTGGTTAGCACAATTGCTTCACAGCTCCAGGGTCCCAGGTTCGATTCCCGGCTTGGGTCACTGTCTGTGCGGAGTCTGCACATCCTCCCCGTGTGTGCGTGGGTTTCCTCCGGGTGCTCCGGTTTCCTCCCGCAGTCCAAAGATGTGCAGGTTAGGTGGATTGGCCATGATAAATTGCCCACAGTGTCCAAAATTGCCCTTAGTGTTGGGTGGGGTTACTGGGTAATGGGGAGAGGGTGGAGGTGTTGACCTTGGGTAGGGTGCTCTTTCCAAGAGCCGGTGCAGACTCGATAGGCCGAATGGCCTCCTTCTGCACTGTAAATTCTATGATCTATGTATGGGTTAGGGTTCAGAGTGGTGTTGCTAGGGGGGGGGGGAGGAGGGGTAGTTGTTCTGCTGACAAGGGAGGGACTTTGGTTGAGGGACAGAGAGGAGGTGGGTGGCGGGGGCTGCCGGGGGGGGGGGGGCCGGCCGGAGGAGGCGCGGCGCATGGGCTGGAGGCGGGCCCAAGAAAGGGGCTGGCTGATCGGCGGAGGGAGGCACTTTGCCCCCCAACCAGGCTGATCACCTGGAATGTTCGAGGGCTAAATGGGCTGGTCAAGAGGGCATGTGTGTTCGCGCACCTGAGGGGGTCTGAAGACAGACGTGGTAATGTTGCAGGAGACGCACCTTAGAGTTGTGGACCAGGTTAGATTGAGGAAAGGCTGGGTCAGTCAGGTCTTTCACTCGGGGCTGGACACAAAGACCAGAGGGGTTGCGATCTTGATTCATAAGCGGGTGATACTTGACGTGGGTAGAATAGTTTCGGATGTGGGAGGTCGATATATTATGGTTAGCAGTAAGCTGGAGGGGGTGAAGGTAGTGCTGGTTAATATGTACGCGCCAAATTGGGACGACGTGGAATTCATAAATCGGATGCTGGGGAAGATACCGGACCTGGACTCGCACAGGTTGGTCATGGGAGGGGACTTTAATACAGTTATTGATCCCGGCCTGGATCGGTCATGCTCGAAAATAGGCAGGGTACCAGCAATGGCAAGGGAACTGAAAAGGTTCATGGAGCAGATGGGGTGGGGGGTGGATCCATGGAGATTTAGGCAGCCGAGGGTGATAGAGTGCTCCTTTTACTCCCACGTGCATAAGGTTTACTCTCGGATTGATTTCTTTATCTTGGGTAAGGCCTTGCTGGCAGGGGTGGTGGACACGGGGTACTCGGCGATCACAATCTCGGACCATGCTCCACACTGGGTTGACCTGCAGGTCAGGAAAGATAGCAATCAGCGCCCGTATGGAGGTTAGATGTAGGGCTGTTGGCGGACAAAGCGGTGTGCAACAGGCTGAGGAAGTGCATGCTGAATTACCAGCAGGTAAATGATACGGGGGAGGTCTCAGCAGCGGTCGTCTGGGAAGCGCTGAAAGCAGTGGTGAGAGGAGAGCTGATCTCGATCCGGGCTCACAGGGACAGGACGGACAGGGCAGAGACGGACCGGATGGTAAAAGAGATTCTACAAGTCAACAGGAGGTACGCGGAGACTCCAGAGATAGGGCTTTTAAGAGAACGGCGGAGGCTACAGATGGAGTTCGGCCTGTTAACCACAGGGCAGGGAGGGCAGTGGAACAGCTCAGAAAGGCGAGGGGGACGATCTATGAGCATGGACAGAAGGCCAGCAGGATGCTTGCACAACAGCTCAGAAAGAGGGAGGCAGCTAGTGAAATAGGGAAAGTTATTGACGGGGATGGGAACTTGGTTGGGGATTCGGCAGGGGTGAGTAAGGCGTTTAGGGATTTCTACAGCAGGCTGTACAGGTCGGAACCCCCTACGGGGCCGGGGGGAATGAGGCACTTCCTGGAGGGGCTAACTTTCCCGAAGGTGGATGGGGAGCTGGTAGAAGGACTGGGGGCCCCTTGGAGGAGATAATGGAGGGCTTGAAGGCCATGCAGTCGGGTAAACCCCGGGACCAGACGGGTACCCAGCGGTTCTATAAAAAGTTCTCCGGGATATTGGGACCGGTGCTGATGAAGGTGTTTAATGAGGCAAGGGAAAGGGGGGGTTCTGCCCCGGACGATGTCACAGGCCATGATTTCACTTATCCTGAAACGGGACAAGAAACCGGAGCTATGTGGGTCCTACAGGCTGATATCACTGTTGAATGCAGATGCCAAGCTGTTGGCCAAATGTTTGTCCTCCAGGATTGAGGATTGTGTACCGGACGTTATTATGGAGGATCAGATGGGGTTCGCTAAGGGCAGGCAGCTGGTGGCCAATGTAAGAAGGCTGTTAAACGTGATTATGATGCCCCGGAAGGTAGGCAGGTGGAGGTAGTGGTGCAATGGATGCGGAAAAAGCTTTTGACCGGGTTGAATGGGATTATTTATGGGAGGTTCTGGGGCAGTTCGGATTTGGGTGGGGCTTTATTGACTGGGTCAGGTTGCTGTACAAGGCTCCTGTGGCGAGTGTACGGACGAACAGAACGACTTCGGACTATTTCAGACTGCACCGGGGGTCGAGACAGGGATGCCCCCTCTCCCCACCGCTGTTTGCGCTGGCTATAGAGCCGCTGGCAATTGTTCCGAGAGCCTCAAGGGGCTGGTCCGAGGGGGGGGGGGGGGGGGGGGTGGAGCACAGAGTCTCGCTTTACGCGGATGACCTGCTCCTGTATCGGATGCAATTGATGGGAATTTTAGGGGAATTTGGCCGGTTCTCGGGGTATAAGCTTAATATGGGGGAGAGCGAGATGTTTGCGGTCCAGGCGAGGGGTCAGGAGAGTCGACTGGGGGAACTGCCGTTTAAATTGGTAGGGGACAGTTTCAGGTACCTGGGTATTCAAGTTGCGAGGGATTGCGACCGGCTACATGAATTGAACTTGGCCCGGTTGGTAGATCAGATGAAAGGTGATTTCCGGAGATGGGATGCGCTCCCGTTGTCTCTGGCTGGGAGAGTCCAAACGGTGAAAATTACGGTCCTCCCGAGATTCCTGTTTGTATTTCAATGTCTCCCCATCTTCATTCCGCGGTCCTTTTTTCAGCGGGTCAATAAAGTTATTGTGGGCTTTGTGTGGGGGGGGCAAGTCCCCGCGAGTAAGGAAGGTAATGCTTGAGCGGAGTCTGGGAGAGGGCGGGCTGGTGCTGCCGAACTTTAGCAATTATTACTGGGCGGCTAACATAGCCATGATTAGGAAGTGGCTGGTGGGGGGGGGAGTTGGCATGGGTGTGTATGGAGGCGGCTTCTTGTAAGGGCACCAGTCTGGGGGCATTGGTAACTGCGTCACTGCCGTTCCCGCCAGCGCGGTACTCCACCAGCCCCATGGTGGTGGCGGCCCTGAGAGTCTGGGGGCAGTGGAGGATGTATGTGGGGGCAGTGAGAGTATCAGTCTGGTCCCCAATCTGCGATAATCACCGGTTTGCCCCAGGGTGTATGGATGGGGGGTTCCGAATATGGTGGCGAGCGAGGATTGAGAGGATGGGGGACTTGTTTATAGAGGGAAGCTTTCAGAGTATGAGGGCGCCAAAGGAGAAGTTTGCATTGGCGGGGGGAAACAAATTTAGATATCTGCAGGTGCGGGACTTTCTGCATAGACAGGTATCAACCTTCCCACTCCTGCCGCTAAGGGGGATTCAGGACAGGGTAGTTTCCAGAGGATGGGTAGGAAAGGGGAGCATCTCTGACATTTACAAGGAACTTATGGGGTCAGAGGAGATGCAAACCAAGGAACTGAAGCAAAAGTGGGAGGAGGAGCTGGGGGGAGAGATAGAGGAGGGCCTTTGGGCAGACGCAGTGAGTAGGGTCAACGCGTCCGCAACCTGTGCCAGGCTCAGCCTGGTCCAATTTAAGGTCGTTCACTGGGCTCACATGACAGTGGCCCAGATGAGCAGATTCTTTGGGGTGGAAGACAGGTGTGAAAAATGTGCTGGAGGACCAGCGAACCATGTCTACATGTTTTGGGCATGTCCAAAGCTTAGGGGATTTTGGCAAGGGTTTGCTGAGGTCATGTCCAAGGTATTAAAAACAAGGGTGGCAATGAGTCCAGAGGTGGCGATTTTCGGGGTGTCGGAAGATCTGGGAATCCAGGAGGAGAAAGAGGCAGACGTTCCCGCCTTTGCTTCCCTGGTAGCCCGGAGACTGATACTATTAGCTGGAGAGACTCAAAGCCCCCGAAGTCGGATACCTGGCTATCGGACATGGCTAGCTTTCTCTGTTTGGAGAAAATCAAGTTCGCCTTGAGAGGGTCACTGTTAGGATTCAACCGGAGGTAGCAACCGTTCATCGACTTCTTCGCGGAAATTCATCGTCAGCAGAGGGGGGGTTAGGTTAGTGTAGATTAGGGGGTTACTTAATGGTGGGACCTGTTGTAGAGGGAGATGGTATTTGCACGATGTTTATATTCTCATGTACATTGTTTATATTGCTGCTGTTACAATGCCAAAGAAATACCTCAATAAAATGTTTATTTTTTTTAAAACTCCATTGCAATGCTGGAGCAGAAATTTACCTACCATATTATTTGACCTAATCATCACCTCATCATTCCCTTTGTTGAAATCATTTTAACAATTGGAGAAACACCTACGAAGGAAAATTTCAGGCTATGGAGAAAGGGAAGGTGGATGGTTTGGAATTAACTCTTGCAGTGAGCTGGTATGGACATGACGGAGCAAATGGCTTCCTTCTGTGCTGTAACCATTCCATGAAATTACAAACTTTATGCCAGCATACTGTCAGAAATTGCAGTAACAGCAGATCTTGCATTAAAGAAAGAAGCTTTTGGGCTGGGTCCAAAGCATGGGCGGCACGGTGGTTCGCACTGTTGCCTCACAGCATCAGGGACCCGGGTTCAATTCCAGCCTTGGGTGACTGTCGGTGTGGAGTTTGCACATTCTCCACATATCTGCATGGGTTTCGTCCGGGTGCTCCAGTTTCCTCCCACAGTCCATAAGATATGGACGTTAGGTGGATTGGCCATCAGTTTCTAAAGATGTTTAGGTTAGGTGGGGTTATGGGTATAGGACAGAGATTGAGCCTATGTTGAGTGCACTTTCAGAGGGTAGGTGTAGACTCGATGGGCTGAATGGCCTCATTCTATAGATGGCTCAGACTCGGGGTGGCCAGGGGATGGCAAATGGAAATCCAATATGAGGGGATGATCTGGACACCCTTTTGTCGACCACAGCACTCATCTATTGGGTCCTCTGTGGCCCCACTGACCGATATCTATACCTTAATTTAGTGTTGCCAAAGCACACATCTCCTCAAAACCAGGTGACCACCTTCCTAGATGCTCCAGTGCAGCACCCTCTGCAGTACTGCCACACCCAACAATACCCCTCCAAACCACCAAAAGCATACAGGCTCCACATAGGCTACTAAACACAATTTTCCTGTCCCAAGTCTGCTTGCTACACGTTACCTACCGTTTCTGTGGATTTCCTAGACTTTGCTAAAGGTAAGAGATAAACGTTCAACTGTATAAATAAAGCAAGTTACTAGAATAGTTGAGGCTGCTAATTAATGGATTTCCGATTAATTTGAGTTGTAGAACTCGAATCCCTAAAACGATTATTTTTAAAATTGCAGGAATCCATGTGAATGAAAACAGAATTTTACTTGAATCACTGTAGAATAATTCCCTTGACAATGTGCATTAAGTAGCAATGACAGCTTAGTGAAATGAAACAGCATATCCTATAACTCATCTAGAGGAACACAATGGAAGATCTGTCAGCCACATGACAAAAACAGTATATGTAACACACATCACTTGTCTGTCAGATTTATTCACACCGTGCCAAAGACAAATATAAAGGAACAATTTAAGAATGGGTTGTGAATTCTTGATTGATGTTTCAATGAACGTGAAGTGCTTACTTCACAGGAATTACATTTTGTAGCCTTAAAGGAACGCAAACATTAATTTCTCCGGTTGTTCACTTTTCCTGCCGACAGCGCCATGCCCACGGGGCTCCCATTGACAAGCGGCGGGAGGTTAGAATCTCACTGCCAGCGAAGGGTGTACCGCTGAGACACACGGTGGCTGGGGGACCAGCGAATCCTGTCCATTATCAGCAGAGTGGAGCATTATAATTTATATGATATTGTGTTCTGTTCTAAATATAAAGGTATGCTCTGGAAAAAGTGATGACTATTTTCCTTTGCTGTTTGTTCACAAGGATGTAAATAGAAATTAGGGATTGCCATTTTATGAAGAAACATTGAGAACTTGGGGCTTTTTCACAAAAGCCAAATCAAGGGGTGCCCTGCTGAAGATCTTGAAAGATTGCGAAGGATTATGATTTGGTAAATAGTGATAGATTATTTCCAGCGGCCAGTGAAACAGTCAACGGAACATAAAAGTGGTCTGTAAAAGGGTAAGTCCCATACAGTCCGAAACAGGAGAATTTATAAAAAGAATAAGGAAATGGCAGGTCAATTCAGCAACTACTTTAGTTCTATCTTCACGGAGGAAGAAACAAATAACTTCCCAGAAATGCTCGGGAATCAAGGGTCTAGTTAGATGGAAATTTAGTATTGCTTAAAAAAAAGTACTGGAAAGATTAATGGAACTGAATGCAGACAAATCCCCAGGGCCTGATAATCTACATCCCAGGAGGTGCCCATGAAATAGTAGATGTGTCGTCATCTTCCAAAATTCTGTATGTCCTGGAACAGTCCTGGCAGATTGGAGGGTGGAAAATGTAATCGCTATTTAAAAAAGGAGTGAGGGAGAAAACAGGGAATTGCAGACCGGTTAGTCTAACATCAGTAGTAAAGAAAATGCTCTAGTCTATTATAAAGGATGTGATCACAGGACACTTAGAAATATCAACAGAGTTCGCCAAAGTCAACATGGTATTATGAAAGGGAAATAATGGAGTTTTTTGAGGACGTAACTAGCAGAATGGATAAGGGAGAACCAGTGAATGCGGTGTATTTGGAATTTCAGAAAGCCTTTGATAAAGACCCACATAAGCGATTAGTGTGCAAAATTAAAGCACGTGGGATTGGATGTATGATATTGGCAAGATTTGGTTAGCAGACAGGAAATGGAGAGTAGGAATGAATGGGTCTTTTTTTGGTGTGGCAAGCAGTGCCTCTTCCTGGATTAGATGATAACAACATGCCCCAGTTCCATCCACTGTTACATAAGTGTGTTCGATCCCATGAGAGCTGAATAGATTTCATTCACTTTGGTGAGAGGGGAAAAAGATGAAATGAACACACAGCTTTGCAAAGATTGCAGACTTCTCAATGGTACAAGATGTCATTGAATGCATGGATGTCGCTTTGTAGGTGTCATACGTTGATTCTACACCTCAATTGAAGGGAATTCACTCCCTCATCATTCAGCTGTGAGATCCTGCGAAGACTGGCATCCACAGCTTTGACTTTTCAAAAATTCATTCATGAGATGTAGGCATTACTGGCTCGGCCAGCATTTGTCGTCCATCCCTGATTGTAAGTCATCGGACTTTAAATTCCAGATTTTTAAAATGTCATCATCTGCCATGCTAAGATTCGAACCCGGATCCCCAGAGCATTACCCTGGGTCTCTGGGCTACTAGTCCAGTGAAAATACCACTGTGCCACCGCCTCCTGATTCCAAGTCTGAGATTGCGTGATGGCAGCAAGTTGTACTTGTTTGATTTCAATCGGAGTTTCCACTGCTGATGTTGAGGATTTATGTTATGCTGTGGCAGAATCTGAGATATTGGCCATCAGACATTGCGTTGTGGTTGGGTCCACAAGTGGTAATGGGGTCAGTCACCAGTTTCAGACTGGAAAGGCTGCTTTCCAAGCTCTGCGCAAAGTCCTGTGCCAAGATGGTGTCATCGCTGCCCTTTTCCTTGACATTGACCACAGGTTTTCTGGCAGGCCTGCCAAAGCACCAAGAGAAGTGACAGAAAAATCTGATACATAGAGCAGCATGTGAATCTAGCAGCACAGGTGCATTTGAAAATAATTTGGCCACTTGTGTAAGGCCATCTAGTCTGACTGCCTTCTCAGTTTGCCTGCAGAGCCTCCAGGTGTGGGTGTCATCTCTCTTCCTTTCCATTTACTGCACAGAAGCCTCGGGCGCAGCATAGGAAGATTTTGGAACCTGTTCTCTGCCTTGTTCGGCAGTCTCCCATGGGTTTTGCCTACCCTGCTCAGGCATGCAGCCACTTGGTGGCACAGCTATTTTATTTAGTGAATGCAAAGTGCCTAAACCAAGCAGTTTCTTCCAGTCCTGCTGTGTTGAGTGGGGATAGGCCGCTGAGTCTGTGGATTGGACATTCTTCTATGCTGTGGTGCATAGTTTGCTCTCTCCCACAGGCACATAGGGGGCTGACACTAATGCTGCATCTGTGAAGGCTGGCCATGGCCGGTCCTGAACCAATTAAGTGTGGACCACTCCAACCCCTCCCCACCACCACCACCACCACACTACCCTCTGCCACTTTGGTGCCTGACCCCCCCCCCCCCCCCCCCTCTAGATGAGACTTAGTCTTGCACACCACGAGGACACATTAACCCTCCACAAAGCTTCACTCCATACTCCAGCCCACAAAACCCCACCCAGCTCTTCCTCCCTCTTATGCCTAACCTCCTCCACCAGGGCACTCTCTCTTCATATGTGCCTCTCCACATATATGTCTGAGACCTTGTCCTCACCTAATTCGTCATCGGATGGGACTTTGTCCTGCAGCGCAGGAGAAAAAACAACTTCCTCGTGAAGTCCCTAACTTGAACCCATTCCTCTTCGGCGACTGATATGTCCACTCCAGCTCCTCCAAGTCTGCAAACTTCCCTCCAACAAACAATTCCCTAAAATATTCTATCCCCACCTGCTGCCATCCCCGGAACACCGCATCCAACGCCGCCGGGGCAAACCTATGATTGTCGCAAATTGTGCCCACAGGGCCATGCCTTCCATTCTAAAATGCTGCCAGCACTGGTTCCACACCCTCAACGCTGATACCACCACCGGGCTCATGGAGTATCTGGCCCGCGAGAAAGGAAAGGACGCTAGCAATAGTGCCCTCAAACTGGTCCTTTACATGAGGCCACCTCCATCTGCCCCCCCCACCGACCGCTCCTTCATCCACTTCCTAACCATTGCAATGTTTGCTGCCCACTAATAGTTTTGCACGTTCGGCAATATTTAGCACCCCCTCTCCCCCGGTCCCCGCCGATCCCTACCCAAAACACCCTACTAGCCAGCGGAGCCTTAGCCGCCCACACAAACCTCAAAAAAGGACTTGGGCACAAAGACCGGGAGGTTCTGAAACCCAAACAAAAACTTCGGCAACACTGTCACCTTTACCATCTGGACCTGACCAGCCAATGACAATAGCTGCATAATCCCACCTCTTAAAGTGCACTTTCATTCCTGCGCCAAATTTAACTTATGCAGCTGGGCCCAACTCCTCGCCACTTGTAACCCAAGATAACAAAAACGTGATACCCCTTTATCGGTCCATTTAATCCCCCAACATCCACTTAATCAACTGGGTTGGGGACTCCCCACCACCCCCGATCAGCCATAGCCCCTCTTTAACCAGCTGCCCAGGTCCACGCCTCGCTCAACCTTGGGCCTCCCCAAGATGTCCGCTGCCATCGCCCCTTAACCAATTGCACAACACCAACTCCACCCACGTCAGCAAATCCCCCTATGCCCTCCCAGCAAAGAGAAAGGAAACCAACCCCCCACTCACTCCATGAATCGACCCCCACTTCACTCCTGTTACCTAGCCTACCTGCTACCATGGTGGACCCCACTCGAGGCAACCGCCTACACCGCCTTCCCACCCCTACCACCCCTCACCCACAATTCCCCAATAGCAGTTGAACATATTTGCCCAATCCACACCCAAACACAGTAAATACAATAATCTGCCCGGTATATACACCTACATTTCCCGTACTGGCATCTCCAAAGTTCAATGTCCTCACAAGTCCACCAGTTCATTTTTCCTCATGAATTACTCGCCTCCGCCGCTGTATCAAAATAGAATTCCTGATACATGTGTATGACCCACAGACGAGCAGGAAAGAATACATCAAACTTCATTCCTTTCTTGTACAGGGCCAACTTTGCCCTATTGAACCCAGCTCGGCGCTTGGCCAACTCCTCACCCAAACCCTGGTAGATACGCACCTCATTTCCTTCCTAGGTACATTCTCTCGTCTCCTTTGTCCACCGCAGAATCCTTTCTTTATGCAAAAAACTATGCAATCCCCCACCATCGCCCTCAGCCCCCCCCCCCCCCCCCCCCCCCGGTCCCCCCTTCGTCCTCCTCCTCAACAACTTGTGTACTCGATCCACCTTGGGAGGTCAGTCAAAGACCCCTTCCCCCACCAACCTCTCAAACATATTCGCATTGTGGCCTGCATTCCCTCAATCCCTTCCGGCAGTCCCACAATCTGGATATTCTGGCTCCTGGAGTCTCCAAGTCCTCCACCTTCTCCCTCGGATGGTTCTGGCCTTCCGCCATGAGCACAAATCTCTGCCTCCAATGAGGCCAACTGGTCCTCACAATCCGCCACCGACTCCTCCACCTTCTGGAGCGCCGGACTCTGCACCTCCTATCTCTGCTCTACTCTCTCAGTAGCCGCCCTGATCGACTCCACCACCTTAGCCAGGTCCTCCGAGGTCTCCTGCCTCTGCTGTTGGAACTTGGTGTTCAGAAACTCCACCAATTGTTCTGTAGACCATTGGACAGGCAACGACACCCCAGAGCTCTCCACCATCTTTCCCTCTATCACACTTCGAAAGTCCTCCTTACCAGACTGCTGCCTCTTGATCATTGCACTCCTTGTTCGATAAGCCACAAACAGGCCCTACCGGTGGTGAATTTCTGTCTCTCACTGTTCATGCACTTTGCACCAGCAAACACCCCCTATATCGGGTGAGAAAGGCCAAACAGTTCCACCCCTAGCAGGAGCCACCAAATGTGTGACCACTCACTCCATGGCTGCCACCAGAAGTCTCAATGAAGATTGCTCATAGTGGACTCATGACTGAAGGTCAAAGTTTTAGATTCAGGACAAAAGTAGCAGAAAGGGTAGCAAGTTGGCTAAAAAACAGAGTACGGACTGAGGGTAGACGGTCACACTGACACAAATAGAAAGTTGTGTTCCACAGGGATCAATATTGGGACCATTGTTGTTCACAGTCTATCTTTTAAAAAAAAAATTCCAAGTAAGGGGCAATTTAGCATGGCCAATCCACCTACCCTGCACATCTTTGGGTTGTGGGGGTGAGACCCATGCAGATATGGGGCGAATGTGCAAACCAAAGGATGAAGCAAGTTAATAATTTAAAAAAATACAAAGTCAGAACTGGGATTCAGTTTTGGAGGGATAGAACTAATAAAACAAGAAAGATTGGCCAAACCTGTATAGAATCTGTGGTGATATGTATCACTGTAAATACACAAGGGGTTAATGTAAATACACTAAGACCAAGTAAACACTAGAGGGAGCACCAGACACATCATGACACACAGACATTCAACCAATAGGTCAGTAAGATCGGACACGACCAATGGGCGGTCAAGACACCCAGAGGTGACACTACCACAAGGGGGCAACCCATATAAAAGGACAGGGCACACATGCTCTTTTTTCTTTCCACAGGCGACACCAAGAGAGAAGGACGGGGCAGATCAGAAGCATCACACCCACATGTGGATTAGAGCAGACTGGTTAGTTAGACTGAGTTACTGTCGTAAGATTAGCAGGAGAGTCAAACTCAAGTAGGAGAATTGTTAACTGTTCAATAAATGTGTTAAACCTATCTCCAAGTCTGAACCTTCCTTTGTCAGAGCATACATCAAGGAAGCAGCTTTTGCTACATGAAGAAGCATAACACAACAGAATCTTGTGTAGACCATACTTGTTGGACTAAATTCTGGCATGCACCAAGTGGTTGGTCGGATGGGGTGGGGGATGGGAAGTACGGTGGTGAACATTTTAAAATACTGAACCCGATTCCACTTCAGTATTTTAGGAAGGGGGAGGAAGGGTGGGCGGCCTCTGATATAACCTGCTTTGAACATTTTACACTGGGTGATTGGATTTCCCAGGCTTCGGGAAACCTGGCAGCTATCATCAGAGGACAACTTCAAGGAGAAAGTGCTTTTGAAGCATTGCTTGTCAACCAAGGGAGCCGCAGTGATCTGATCAAGAAAAAGAATCAAACTCAGAACTGGTCATTACTTCTAGAGGGATAGAATTGAAAAGGAACAAAGTTGTGCCCAACTTGTATAGAACCTTGCTTAGACCACATTTGTATGACTTCAAAGCTTAGTATGAAAAGGATTACAGATCTTGTACCTCGCTTTCACAGGAGCAGCCACTACCCTCTGGGGTTGTGGATTGAACGTACCTGGCCTTGAGGTGTCCAGCGTGCCCCTTATCCAACTGGAAGTCTCTGTCAATCCGGCTGATTTCTGGCTGGGAAACCTGTTGGGGCGACAAGGTGCATGCTGTGGAGATATAGCCCCACATCATAAAACTCTAAACCCTTGCTATCCCCAGCCCCCCAGTCTCTTCAACTTGCAGCTTCTGGAATTCTGATTTCACACCATAGTGTCGGGGACTGGCAGTCACCTTGGGTATTGTCACTGATTGACACATAGGTAATTAAAGGTTGCAGCAAAATTATTGCTTCTTCTGAAAAGGGCTGTCAGTTATTGCCAGCTCCTTCTTGTGCCTATCTGTCTAACAATTATAATTAACTGCTTTTCCAAATAAAACGTCCTTTAATTTCCTGCTCTACTAATGATTAACCTTTCCTCAATCATATTCATGCTGATCCTTCCATATACCACTTGCTCATGATGCAACCTAAGCTAAATTAAAATATTTCCATCACGCACAGAAACAGAAATTTACCTTAAAGATAGTTTTTTGGTAAATCAGTCACATGATTGGGATGAAGTGTGTGAAGTTGTCATCACATCAGTGATAATTTCTGCCTTTTTTTTAGAAAAAGCAATTATTGCATTTCCATGTTTCTCAAGTTAAAAAGAAATGCTCGGCCAATTTATTGGCAAGCGTCTCTGTATTATTAATCTCAAGTAAAATACTGCATATGTGGAAATCTAAAATAAAATGCTGGGAATACTCAGCAGGTCTGGCAGCATCTGAGGAGAGAGAAAAAGTGTTAACATTTCAGGACATGACCTTTTCGTCATAACTGAGAAGAGTTAGACAGGTAATAGGTGTCGAGCAGGTGAGAGGGAGCAGGATGGAAGAACTAAAAGGAAGATCTGTGGTAGAGTGGAAGACAGGAAAGGTGAAATAACAAAAGGTTTCATTGATGCAAGGCCAAAAGATGTGGTAACGGAACAAGTAAAGAAACAAAATATGTCTCTAGAGGTGGTGTGAATGGCAGGATAGCTGTGAACCTCCAATGTAAAATGTTAGGTCAATAAGGCATGAAAAAAAATCCAAAACTGCATATATTAAAACTTTTTTACTTTTGCTATTTTTAAAATTAACTTTCTGATGGAATTACATAAATATATGTTTGCCCTCACCTAGATGATAGATGGCATTGAATATTGCTAGAAGAATACATTTTGTCGAAGTATTTCATCTTGCCCTCGATCAGGGCAATCGCAAGAATACCAATTTATGTTTGTCAGTCAGGCTCACGATGTGCTGCATTTGCATGTCCTGGAAGCTACATATATTAATTCAGGGCTCTGTTCTTATCAAACAAAACAGCTATACACATTGCACCTGTTTCAGCTAAACAAAATAAGCGATAGCTATTCGCTGGTTCATTCCACAGGGCAATGCATTGACCATTCTGAGTCTAGTTATCTGGTTTAAATTTCAAACAATGCTTTGCAGTTGATTGCCAATAACCATCAACTAGTGCATTCTCCATGACAATGCTTTACTCACCAACCAATCTGCACCTTCCTCTCGTACAGTATAAAGTTGTTGTTTTGCCTGCATGGTTATTCTTGCTAGTGTGCTCAGTACAAGATGAAAAATGTGTTTTTTCAGCAATACTCAAGTTCTGTACTACCAAACAACCATGGATGCCATTGTTGGGGATTGGAACACTTGCCACTCTCGTGAGCAGTCTCAGTAATGACAACTATTCTGCTGTCCTTTAGTACAACTGTCATTGCCGATTCAGAGGTTGTGCAATGTTGTGGACTTATGCATGTGATTCTCCTAAATATAACATTTTTCAAACTCATATATAAAACAGGAAATTCTAGAAACACTCTAAGTGTGTTAGAGAAACACTCTAAGTGTGTGCTGCTGTGGCAGCATCTGTGGAAAGAGAAACAGCGGAGGGAGAAACGGTGTTAATGTAAGCCTACTTGTGACAAAAAGATTATTTTTTTGAAAAGACTCCACTATGACTTCACAGCAGTCTCGAAATGTTAACTCTGTTCTCTCCACACCGATGCTGTCAGATCTGGGCGTGATCCAATGAGCACGCTGCGTCAGAAAAGCAGCTCGCCGCAGTGCAGCATGATCGATAAAAGCCGGAGATCCCGCTCCCCGGATCTACCCGGCTCGCTACGTGATCTCACGAGACGTTGCAAAGTAAATCTAGCCCATTGTGGGCGGGACCTCGTTTTGCCAAATCTGCATATTTGAGTGAGACAATTAGTCTCACTCTAATGTGCAGATTCCTGAGGTACCGGAGGCTTTGGGATTCATCCCCTTCACCTTGGATACCTCTGGTGAGCGCCATTCAGCATTGGTCCCCTCAAATGGGGACCGGATGGAATTGCACTCATGGGGATCTTCCAGGAGATCGGAGGCTGCCTTTGGGCAGGGTGGTACCCTGGCACTGGGGCCACCTGGGCACCCTGGCAGTGCTAACCTGGCATGGGCAGTGCCAGGTTGGCCCTGCCAAGGTGCCAAGCTGGCATTTTTTGCATGCGTGCGATCAGGCCGGGGTTATGCCCTGTGTGAGTGTTTCCTGTGGGGAGTTCAGGAGGGAAGGGGCTGCGACCCTCCCATAGTACATTCGGGCTGGGGGGAGGTTGGGGATCACTTCATGGGCCTCGGCGATCAGGACGCCGTTAAAGAATAGCATCCCGACCTCTCACTACATTGGGGAGTTCCGGTGAGTGGAGCTCCCCACTTTACAAAATGGGGCTATGTTCCCCGTTGAGATCGCTTATGCAACTCAAGTCACATTGAATAGCCTTGTGTTTCCCAGCACTGCAAGCGCCACGAAACATGCAGCTAAACACGCTCACTGTGGGACTTTGTTCCCATTTGGTTGAATCGAGTTTTCCCAACATTTTCGGCTTTTATTTCAGAGTTCCAGCATCTGTGTATTTTGCTATTATTGTATAAAACCAAATTCACAGTTAATATGACAATGACCTTCTGGCATTAACATAAACAATTTATATCGCTTATTTGCATTTCAAACAGAGAAGCTGTCAGCAACTTCCTTACAGCCTTGAACTTGCAGAGAAAGAGCCGAAGCACACAATTCTGCCATCAGTTCATTTCAGGCAGCATCTGGACAGCTGTCAGGATAGCGCTTTCCCTGATGGACCAGCCTGAACTCTTTCAAGCAGCACATGTTGGAGACCTTGACACCTTATTGAAAGCCTTTAATATGGACTGATCTTCGTTCCATCAAACATTTGAGGTTACACAAGTTATATATTATACGGATTTTCATGTAAATGTTAAGGATGCTGTATGTATCAGGATTTTTACAGTTAAGTTTACAGCAGGATTTTCATGGGGACTACGTGGCCCATTCCTAAATGCTATTCAATGGTTTAGCAGTCATTTTCATACGATGGACAAATTGGAATTCATCAAAATTCAGTTAAAATGTGTCACTCACAGGCAATCATTATTTTAAGATACAGTGTAACTTTTAGGTGGAAGTATTTAAAAGCTGAATAGCAACCATAACAATGTTTTTTGTACATTTGATAAAGTGTGGTAATGTTAAATTCTACTCATAATTAGAATATCAAAGCTGCGTTTGCAGACTTTAACAAATACCATTGTAAACTTTTTTTCCCCTCACTTGGGAAGCTGGGGGTGGATGCACTTTAGTAAAACCTTAAGTTGAATTCAAACTGCTCCTTTCGTAAGTAAAGGATGAAATTTAAGGTCGGATTCAGTTTAGCTCTAATTAGAGAGAACAGACTAAATTTTCTGGCCTTTCCCGCCGGCAGGATTTTCCAGTCCCATCAAAGGTGATTCCCCCCCCCCCCCCCCCCCCACCCCCACCCCCACCCCCTCCTCCGCAGCGGGACACCCCTCCGCTGCAGAACAGTTTGAGGCATTTTCACAGGGCAAAAATAACAATTACAAGGGGGCACAAGTTCAAGGTGAGTGGGGGGAAAGTTACAGTGGAGATGTGCGGGGGAACTTTTTTACATAGAGTGGTGGTGGCCTGGAATGCACTGCCGAGTGAGGTGGTTGAGGCAGATACATTAGCGACCTTTCAGACTTATCTGGATAGACACATGAACGAACGGGGTATAGAAGGGTACAGGCGGTTGGTCTAGATAAGACACGTGGTCGACGCACGTGGAGGGCCGAAGGGCCTGTCCTGTGCTGTATTGTTTTTTGTTCCTGAGTTAGACAAAGGTTTCCTGCTTAAACAAAACAAGGCTCTGCACCATCAATCTGCCCCAAGCTTTGCTGCAAGAAATGGAATACCAGGTGGACAGGAACACTTCAGGAATTTTCATGTCATTCCTGTGCAGAGACCATGTAAATCTTTTTTCATTTTAATTGTAGGAATTTAGACAAGTCATGAAAGGAAACTTGAACGTTAATTAGTTTCGTTTGCTGATTTCAGTAATTAAGGTTGCTTTATATTTCTACACATCTGTGGCTTTTTGCTACATTTCCCCTCTCATCAAACTTACATCTTTGTTGCATCTGTCAGTATGGATTATTGACAAGCTCAATTTTATATCCTATGTTAACTCTGAAGTGGTGAGGCACAAGTCCTTCTGTGGTAATGGAAAAAGATGGTAAATGTTAGAAAAGAGACAACAAATGGAATTAATTATATTCTTGATAAATACTCTTATTTACAAAAGCAATGTTCATAAAAAGAAGATGAAGGAATGCATTTCCGCATCAAAATGGATCCAGAGAAATTCAATAGAAAATTCTGTTATGGAAGAATATTTTTGTTTCTGTAAAACTGGTATTTAAGTATAGATCTTCCTGTTTGGGTTATTTTACCCTAAAGAATGCTGTATGTTAAAAGTCAACTTTTTACAGATTAACCTAGTAACATAAATTTTTTGTTGGATCCAATTTAGAATAAGACAAAATATGAAAGCATTTAAACATTTGGTTTTGTTTTACTAATTTTGTGATTAGTTTATTTGCTAGTCTGCATCCATGAAAGATTGTTATTGTTTCAATTTATTATGGTCTTTATAATGTTGTGGTATTTTGAGCAAAGCCACTGTAAGTTTTACATATTTTTGCACCAGGATTAAAATGCCTAGTATTTAATCTCAATAGAAACTGGAATCAAAAGAATACACTAGAAATATGAAATTAAATGACTTAAGCGGAAGGTAGGAGTCACCGGATCTACAATCAAGGGATTCATCCTGAAGATTTGGATTTTATCATTTTAAAGAAAGCATGTCAAAGGGAAATTAATTTAATATCAGTCTGTTACAAAGCACGTTGTATTCTTAAAAAAAACAAGGTCTAGATCAATAATAACTTCTTGAGGAATACTTTATTCTGGTAGAATTAAAATGCGGCATTGCACTGAATGAATTGGCCCATTATGAGTATGTATATCTGCCTCATCATTCAGAAAATATACTTAACATAAATATAAGGAAAGAAAAACACTTCTGTGGTTTTGGATAACCTAACTACATTCCTAGGACATACAAATCTCACTGCATGAATCTGAAAGACAATTCTCCTTTTGTTTATGTTCCATCTATTTTTATTTTACAGTTTGTTTTTCCTAACTATGATGTAGTTTATAGCATATCTGGTATATTCTGTTACTGCATAAGGTCTGGGATAAGCATCTAAACAATAATTGAGTAGCATGAAATACATCTTGCAATTTGTACTAAAAAAAATTCAATGGCTATTTCACATGGCGAGTTATTATCCACATAAATATTTTAGTAGAGACAGCAGTAATCAAGTGTACATTTTCATTGCTACTAATTGAAAGCTTGGCTAAGCTTGTAAGAAGAGTGGTTCCAGTGAGAACTGCGTTGCTGTCACATTCCTCATAAATGTTTTCAGCAATACAATAGACCTCGAGAACTGCTGGAACATCACACTCAATTAGCTAAACGGAACACAGGTCAAATATTTAAACTTGTTCTTAAAACAATTTCAATAATCCAGCAGAATAGTCAATGGGATGGAATGTGACAGAACATTGTGAACTCTGCACACTTCAGCCTCTGCTGCTTATAACATATTCATAAAACAACAGAAATGTAATTATTGTACTACGATGTCCAGTGTTCAAACTATTATTATTGCTTGAATTGCACATAAAAACCTACTTTTATGCATCGCAGCAATTATATGGTACTTTGAGTTGCCCAGCCAACTTAGGTCAAATCTTTGTTTTGGCAATTACAGCCAAATATAATAATTTACTCTTTAATATTTCAGATAGTTATAAACTACCTATGGCTTCATTTGAAAATAGACATATGCATGAATTTATCAAAAGCACCAAGGATTACCTTGAATCAATTAATTATTAAAAATATAATACAGCATAGTAAATACAAAAGGGTAAGATATTTCCTCTGCACATGGTGTAGCAAAAAGGATGTACCTATTTTTTAGTAAAGCTTTTATGATCTTGCTATACCTAAAGCATAAAGGAAATCTTATCCTATTCTTTAAAGTCAATTGTTTTGCATTAATACATCACACATCTGTTGGTCTATATTTATAATTGCATTTTGGTAGTATACAGAAATTATTTATTTGCACATTTTCTGATTCCTAAAACCAGGACCACAACCACAGATTATTTTTTGCAATACCCTTATATTGTTTAACATGAATTTAGTAGCATGACTGTGCCAGCAGCAATTTGGTAACTTTTTTTCCGAAACAATTTGTTTCCATTTGGGAACTATTTGTAAGAAATGAACTGTCTAGTTCTGAGGGACTTTGGCTCCATTGTACATTGAGTGATGAAATCACCAGGATGTGAAATAATTTGCAGGTAATACAAATGTACAAGCACTTCTCAAGGCTTCAAACTGGCATTTGCACAAAATGAGGACTGCCAGTGTAGCACGTGAGGATTTCTGATATGTACAGAAGGTTATTTAAATAAAGTCAAATATGCACAAGTTATTTCCTGTCCAGATTCTCTCTATTAAAATACTCACTTTGAACAAGGTAACTGCTTTTATCATGGCTCGGTATTCTATCGACATTCAGTTAGACAAACTGCAAAGCAGGATTATTATATGCAAACATGTTCAAATAAATCTTTTTCTCCAACCTACCACTACCACTGTAACCTTCCCCCCCCCCCCCCCCCCCCCCGCCCATACCGCCCTCCAAATACACAACAAAGAAAATAAACTTTGTTGGACTGGTAAGTTATGGTAGGTTCAAGACTGGGCCTGACAGTTTGAATGCCTTGAGTGTCTTAATTACATATTAGCAACACTCATTAGCCCAAGAACAAATATAAAAAATGAAAAAGAAGAGATCCCACATCGTGAGGGAAAAGTTGGAAGGGGTAATCAAATGCTTTAGCCATAAACAATCTTTTAAGAAGATTTCCTAAGTGAAGACGGAAGTAGAGATAGGAAAGTTTAGGACGGAAGGTCCAGTGTGCATGCCAAGTCACTGAAGGTTACACCATTAATGATGGTCAAAGGGAGGATTTATTGCACAAAATTCCAAACTCAGAGCTGTATGTATGCCATCACGGTGGCACAGTGTTAGCACTGCTGCCTCACAGTGCCAGGGACCCGGGTTAAATTCCTGTCTTTGGTGACTGGAGTTTGTTTCTGTTCCCACAGTCCCACAGGTGGATTGACCATGTTAAATTGGCCCTTAGTGTCCAAACATGTGCAGGTTAGGTGAGGTTGCTGGGACAGGCTGGGGAGTGGACCAGGGTAGGGTACTTTTTCAGAGGGTCGGTGCAGACGCTGATGGCCGAATGGCCTCCTTCTGCATCATATGTATGTAAGACCCACTCTACCTTATGGCTGCAACCTCTTCTGGTCTATGGAGGGATTTGAACTTGGGGACAAAGGGCAGAATTATGTGTGTGTCAGGGTATGGAATCCTCTAAAAAGGACATTCGGGTGGGACCCCAACATCTTCCCACCTACTTCTGGGTTTTACCCAGGTGAGTTTGCCGTTAAGCAGGGAAGCCCCTGGAACTGTCAAGTATTACTAATATGCAGGTAAGTAAATAACTCCTGTTTTAACCCAGCATTATGGCTTTGACAACTAGAACATGAATTTCCCAAGCTACCAGCAAATCACTGGCATCACCTAGGTGAGTGCACAGTGGAGAGTGCTTTTTACTGAAATGGACAGGTTGTCTCGGTTAATGAGCCACACCAAAGTCTATTTGTTTAACTAACTGGCTCCTGACTCACTAAAAGTTTTTTTTAAAAAAAAAGATTTTATTAAGGCATTTATGATTTTATAAAAGTAATTACAAATGTAAACATAACTCAGTAAATAACCCCCCCCCCCCAGCCACTCACTAAAAGTCTTAAGGGACGGTGTGAAACAATTCGAAATGCAGCCCCAATCCATCTGGTACAGGCCATAGGGTTTGTATTGTGTGAGCGTCTGCCACCAAGAGGTTCAGAAAGATAAGTACCTTATTTCACTCCTTGTGGGCGTGGGTAATAAGTGTCCTCACGATTTCTCACTTTTCCACAGAGCACCCCCAACATCAACTATGGCCTTGCTTACCCTCTCCCTTGTACCCGGTTGCAGCCCCTTGCGAATGTTTCTCCCTTTAGAATAATAGAACATTACAGTGCAGTACAGGCCATTCGGCCCTCGATGTTGCGCCGACCTGTGAAACCAATCTAAAGCCTATCTACACTATTCCTTTATCATCCATATGTTTATCCAATGACCATTTAAATGCCCTTAATGTTGGCGAGTCCACTACTGTTGCAGGCAGGGAATTCCACGCCCCTACTACTCTCGGAGTAAAGAACCTACCTCTGACATCTGTCCTATATCTATCTCCCCTCAATTTAAAGCTATCCATCTCCCCTCATACTAGCCATCAGCATCCGAGGAAAAAGGCTCTCACTGTTCACCCTATCTAATCCTCTGATCATCTCGTATGCCTCTATTAAGTTACCTCTTAACCTTCTCTCTAACGAAAACAGCCTCAAGTCCCTCAGCCTTTCCTCATAAGATCTTCCCTCCATACCAGGCAACATTCTGGTAAATCTCCTCTGCACCCCTTTCCAATGCTTCCACATCCTTCCTATAATGCGGCGACCAGAACTGCACGCAATACTCCAAATGCAGCCGCACCAGAGTTTTGTACAGCTGCAACATGACCTCATGGCTCCGGAACTCATCCCTCTACCAATAAAAGCTAACACACCGTACACCTTCTTAACAACCCTATCAACCTGGGTGGCAACTTTCAGGGATCTATGTACATGGACACCAAGATCTCTCTGCTCATCCACACTACCAAGAATCTTACCATTAGCCCAATACTCTGTATTCCTGTTACTCCTTCCAAAATGAATCACCTCACACTTTTCTGCATTAAACTCCATTTGTCACTTCTCAGCCCAGCTCTGCAGCTGATCTATGTTCCTCTGTAACCTGCAACATCCTTCCGCACTGTCCACAACTCCACCGACTTTTAGTGTCATCCGCAAATTTACTCATCCTCCTCCAGGTCATTTATAAAAATGACAAACAGCAGTGGCCCCAAAACCGATCCTTGTGGTACACCACTAGTAACTGGACTCCAGGCTGAACATTTCCCATCAACCACCACCCTCTGTCTTCTTCCAGCTAGTCAATTTCCGATCCAAACCGCTAAATCACCCTCAATCCCATGCCTCCGTATTTTCTGCAATAAGCCTACCGTGGGGAACCGTATCAAACGCTTTACTGAAATCCAAATATACATCAACTGCTTTACCCTCGTCCACCTGTTTGGTCACCTTCTCAAAGAACTCAATAAGGTTTGTGAGGCCCAACCTACCTTCACAAAACCGTGTTGACTATCCCTAATCAAACTATTCCTTTCTAGATGATTATAAATCCTATCTCTTATAATCCTTTCCAAGACTTTTCCCACAACAGAAGTAAAGGCTCACTGGTCTATAGTTACCGGGGTTGTCTCTACTCCACTTCTTGAACATGGGGACAACATTTGCTATCCTCCAGTCTTTTGGCACTATTCCTGTAGACAATGACATAAAGATCAAAGCCAAATGCTCTGCAATCTCCTCCCTAGCTTCCCAGAGAATCCTAGGATAAATACCATCCGGCCCAGGGGACGTATCTATTTTCACACTTTCCAGAATTGCTAACAACTCCTCCTTATGAACCTCAATCCCGTCTAGTCTAGTAGCCTGTATCTCAGTATTCTCCTCGACAACATTGTCTTTTTCCATTGTGAATACTGACAAAAAATATTCATTTAGCGCCTCTCCTATCTCCTCGGACTCCACGCACAACTTCCCACTACTGTCTTTGACTGGCCCTACTCTTACCCTTGTCATTCTTTTATTCCTGACATACCTATAGAAAGCTTTAGGGTTTTCCTTGATCCTATCTGCCAAGGAATTTTCATGTCCCCTCTTGGCTCTTCTTAGCTCTCTTTTTAGGTTCTTCATGGCTAACTTATAACTCTCAAGCACTCTAACTGAACCTTCATGTCTCATCTTTACATAAGCCTCTTTCCTCTTGACAAGTGATTCAACTACTTTAGTAAACCACGGTTCCCTCGCTCAACCACTTCCTCCCTGCCTGACAGGTACATACTTATCAAGGACACGCAGTAGCTGTTCCTTGAACAAGCTCCACAGTTCAATTGTGCCTATCCCCTGCAGTTTCCTTCCCCATCCTATGCATCCTAAGTCTTGCCTAATCACATCATAATTGCCTTTCCCCCAGCTATAACTCTTGCCCTGCGGTATATACCTATCCCTTTCCATCAGTAAAGTAAACGTAACTGAATTGTGGTCACTATCACCAAAGTGCTCACCTACCTCCAAATCTAACACCTGGCCTGGTTCATTTCCCAGTACCAAATCCAATGTGACCACGCCTCTTGTTGGCCTATCTACATACTGTGTCAGAAAACCCTCCTGCACACATTGGACAAAAACTGACCCATCTAAAGTACTTGAACTATAGCGTTTCCAGTCAATATTTGGAAAGTTAAAGTCCCCCATAACATCTACCCTGTTACTTTTGCTCCTATCAAGAATCATCTTTGCAATCCTTTCCTCTACATCTCTGGAACTTTTCAGAGGCCTATAGAAAACTCCCAACAGGGTGACCTCTCCTTTCCTGTTTCTAACCTCAGTCCATACTACCTCAGTAGACAAGTCCTCATCAAACGTCCTTTCTGCCACCGTAATACTGTCCTTGACTAACAATGTCACCTCCCCTGAGCTTACTGAAAACATCTAAACCCCGGAACTGTCCCTGCTCTATCCATGTCTCCGAAATGGCCACAACATCGAAGTCCCAGGTACCAACCCATGCCGCAAGTTCACTCACCTTATTCTGGATGCTCCTGGCATTGAAGTAGACACACTTCAAACCACCTTCCTGCCTGCCGGTACACTCCTGCGACCTTGAAACCTTACTCATGACCTCTACTCTCAACCTCCTGTACACTGGAGCTACAATTCAGGTTCCCATCCCCCTGATGAATTAGTTTAAACCCTCCCGAAGAGCATTAGCAAATTTCCCCCCAGGATATTGGTACCCCTCTGGTTCAGGTGTAGACCATCCCATTTGTAGAGGTCCCACCTACCCCAGAATGAGCCCCAATTATCCAGGTATCTGAATCCCTCCCTCCTGCACCATCCCTGTAGCCATGTGTTCAACTGTTCTCTCTCTCTCTATTCTTCGTCTCGCTAGCACGTGGCACGGGTAACAACCCAGAGATAATAACTCTGTTCTAACTCGAAGATTCCACCCTAGCTCCCTGAATACCTGCCTTACATCCCCACCCCTTTTCCTACCTATGTCGTTGGTGCCTATCTGGACCACGACTTGGGGCTGCTCCCCCTCCCCCTTAAGGATCCCGAAAACGCGATCCGAGCCATCACGGACCCTGGCACCTGGGAGGCAACACACCGACCACAAATCTCTCTCGTTCCCACAGAATCTCCTATCTGTCCTCCTAACTATGGAGTCCCCAATGATTAATGCTCTACTCCTCTCCCCCCTTCCCTCCTGAGCAACAGGGTCAGACTCTGTGCCAGAGACCTGCACCCCATGGCGTACCCCTGGTAAGCCCCCCCCCCCCTACCCCCCTCCCCACACCAGTATCCAAAGCGGTATACTTGTTACTAAGGGGAACGACCACAGGGGATCCCAGTACTGACTGCTTCCTCCCAGCCCCTCTCACCGTCACCCATCTATCTTTATTCTTCGGAGTAACTACATCCCTGAAGCTTCTATCTATGACCACCTCTGCCTCCCGAATGATCCGAAGTTCATCCAGCTCCAGTTCCCTGACGCGGTTTTTGAGGAGCTGGAGATGGATGTGTAGCGCACAAAGACTCCTGAGAGACGAATAGAGGTGAAGTCGATGAGGCTTTATTAAGCATGACTCGTTCCCCGCAGTTCAGCAACAGACTGGAGCTGCGGGGAGAATTCCTGGTTCTTATACTCTGCCTTCAGGGCGGAGCTAGAGATCAACAGCCAACCAGGACCCGGGATCTGTCAGCCAATGACATCACGGCTTCACAGTCCCACATGAACCCTAATGCATACTACCACATTCACCCCTTGTTAAAAATGAACCCGGCGGGGTGGTGCTTCGCATGGTGGTAGGGGTTTACAAGGCTGGTACTGGGAGGAAAAAAAACTTTTGCATGTCATTACAGTGCCCTACACTGGGCTATGTACAGGGTTTTTTGTTTTGAACTATTTACAGTATTCGTAAGAGGGAAAAGGAAAAAAAAAACATTCTCGTTAAAGTCCACAACATTCTAGTGTTACACCGATGCCACGAGTCGGGCGGGCGGTCTGGTCGTCCTTGTCGATCGCCTCAGCCCCGGTGGTGGTGGTGCTTGTTCCAGTGTTGTCGCCTCCGGGAGCTTTACGGTTTCCGCTTCAGCTTCACTTCTGGTCGGACCTGGGAGGAGGACCGATCCTCCCGGGAAGGGGGCTGTCGCGGGATGCGCCGGTGGCAGGGAGGGGGTGATTGGTGTCGAGGGGGTGTGTGTGTTGCTGGCGGGCGCCAGATCTCACAGGGAGACCGTGTCCTGTCGGCCGTCGGGGTACTCCACGTAGGCGTACTGCGGGTTCGCGTGGAGGAGGTGAACCCTCTCGACCAACGGGTCCGACTTGTGCGCCCGCACATGTTTCCGGAGCAAGATGGGTCCTGGGGCCGCCAGCCAGGTCGGCAGCGACGTTCCAGAGGAGGACTTCCTGGGGAAGACAAGGAGGCGCTCATGAGGCGTTTGGTTAGTGGTGGTACACAGTAGCGACCGGATGGAGTGGAGGGCGTCCGGGAGGACCTCCTGCCACCGTGAAACTGGGAGATCCCTGGACCGTAGGGCCAGTAGGAAGGTCTTCCAGACCGTGCCGTTCTCCCTCTCTACTTGCCCGTTCCCCCGGGGGTTGTAGCTGGTCGTCCTGCTCGAGGCTATACCCTTGCTGAGCAGGAACTGGCGCAGCTCGTCACTCACGAAGGAGGACCCCCTGCCGCTATGGACGTATGCGGGGCAACCGAACAGTGTGAATATGGTGCTAAGGGCTTTAATGACTGTGGCCGCTGTCATGTCAGGGCAGGGGATGGCGAAGGGGAAACGGGAGTACTCGTCCACTACGTTCAGGAAGTATGTGTTGCGGTCGGTGGAGGGGAGGGGCCCTTTGAAATCCAGACTGAGGCGTTCAAAGGGACGGGAAGCCTTGATCAGGTGCGCACTATCCGGCCTGAAAAAATGCGGTTTGCACTCTGCGCAGATGTGGCAGTTCCTTGTGACTGTACGGACCTCCTCCACGGAGTAGGGGAGGTTGCGGGACTTTATAAAATGGTAGAACCGAGTGACCCCCGGGTGGCAGAGGTCCTCGTGGAGGTTTTGGAGACGGTTAATTTGTGCGTTGGCACATGTGCCGCGGGATAGGGCATCGGACGGCTCATTCAGCTTTCCGGGACGGTACAAGATCTCATAGTTGAAGGTGGAGAGCTCGATCCTCCACCTTAAGATCTTGTCATTTTAAATTTTGCCCCGCTGTGCATTATCGAACATGAAAGCTACTGACCGTTGGTCAGTGAGGAGAGTGAATCTCCTGCCGGCCAGGTAATGCCTCCAATGTCGCACAGCTTCCACTATGGCTTGGGCTTCCTTTTCCACTGAGGAGTGGCGGATTTCTGAGGCGTGGAGGGTTCGGGAGAAAAAGGCCACGGGTCTGCCCGCTTGGTTAAGGGTGGCCGCTAGAGCTACAATGGAGGCGTCGCTCTCGACCTGGAAGGGGAGGGACTCGTCGATGGCGCGCATCGTGGCCTTTGCGATATCCGCTTTGATGTGGCTGAAGGCCTGGCAAGCCTCTGTCGACAGAGGGAAGGTCGTGGTCTGTATTAAGGGGCGGGCCTTGTCTGCGTACTGGGGGACCCACTGGGCATAATATGAAAAGAACCCCAGGCAGCGTTTTAGGGCTTTTGAGCAGTGAGGGAGGGGAAATTCCATGAGGGGGCGCATACGTTCGGGGTCGGGGCCTATTATCCCATTGCGCACTACATATCCCAAGATGGCTAGCCGGTTTGTGCTAAAAACGCACTTGTCCTCGTTGTATGTGAGGTTCAAGGCTTTAGCGGTCTGGAGGAATTTTTGGAGATTGGCGTCATGGTCCTGCTGATCGTGGCCGCAGATGGTTACGTTGTCGAGATACGGGAACGTGGCCTGCAACCCGTGTTGATCAACCATTCGGTCCATCTCCCGTTGGAAGACCGAGACCCCGTTTGTGACGTCAAATGGGACCCTTAGGAAGCCGCTGGACTTCCGACCGAATAAATGTCCGGTCCTGGGCGCTGTACCGTTTGCTCCTAGTGGCGACGGGTTTGCAATCCGGGGTGAGGTTTGCAAACAAGGATGGGGGCTCAACCTTGATTGTTGCGAGGCCGCAGATAGTGAGTGGGGGTATTGGGCCACCGAATTGGAAAGTTAGGCTCTGCAGATTGCACTGGAAGTCTAATCCCAGTAATGTGGGCGCGCAGAGTTGGGGAAGGACGTAGAGCCTGTAGTTTTTAAACTCCCTCCCTTGCACCGTTAGGGTCACTATGCAGAACCCTTTGATCTGTACGGAGTGGGATCCTGCAGCTAGGGAAATCTTTTGCGCACTGGGACGGATGGTCAAAAAACAGCGTCTTACCGTGTCGGGGTGGATGAAGCTTTCTGTGCTCCCGGAGTCGACCAGGCATGGTGTCTCATGTCCGTTGATCAGCACCGTTGTTGTCGTCATCTGGAGCGTCCGGGGCCGTGCTTGGTCCAGCGTCATTGAGGCTAGACGTGGTCGTAGTGCTTCAGCGTTTTCCTCGAACCCCGTGGAGCCGTCGATGCTGGGGTCCATTGTTGCCGTCCAAGATGGCAGCGGGGGCGAACAAAATGGCCGCCCCCATGCATCGCACATGGCTGGGGGGTCACAAGATGGCGGCGGGGGTGGACAAAATGGCCACCCCCATGCGTCGCGCAGGTCTGGGGGGTCCCAGGATGGCGGCGCCCCTCCTCCCCTCGTGGTGGCCGGGACCCAAAATGGCGGCGCCTGCGGGTCGCACATGGGGCGCTGGGGAGGTTGGGGAGCGTTTGGAATGCGCAGGACTCCTTCTTCTCCGGGGACAGCGGCGACCCCCCGGGACCGGCACACAGCCGCGAAATGGCCCTTTTTCCCGCAGCTCTTGCAAATCGCTGCGCGGGCCGGGCAGCGCTGCCGGGGGTGTTTCGCCTGGCCGCAGAAATAGCAGCGAGCTCCCCCGGAATGACTTGGCGTCTGAACCGTGCAAGCCTGTGGGGGGGGGGGGGGGGGTTGTCGCGACGGGGGTCCACGGAGCCCAAGGGGCTGCCGCGCGGTCGGGGCCATAGGCGCGGGCGTTTCGCGCGGCCACATCTAGTGAGGCTGCAAGGGCCCGTGCCTCTGAGAGTCCTAGCGACTCTTTTTCTAAAAGTCTTTGGCGGATTTGGGGAGAGTTCATACCAGCCACAAACGCATCGCGAATTAACATGTCCATGCGTTCAATCGCGTTTACCGGCGGGCAGCTGCAGGCCCGTCCCAAAATTAGCAGCGCGGCGTAGAATTCGTCTAGCGATTCTCCGGGACTTTGCCGTCTCGTTGCCAGTTGGTAGCGTGCGTAGAACTGGTTCACTGGGCGAACATAGATGCTCTTTAGTGCTGCGAACGCCGTCTGGAAATCCTCTGCGCCTTCTATGAGAGGGTAAATTTCCGGGCTTACCCTCGATTGCAGGACCTGTAGTTTCTAGTCTTCTGTGACCCGGCCGGGGGCCGTTCGGAGGTAGGCTTCGAAACAAGTCTGCCAGTGTTTAAAAACTGCTGCTGAGTTCACTGCGTGGGGGCTGATCCTCAGGCATTCCGGGACGATCCTGAGCTCCATAGTCCTTTAAGCACGCTTAATAAATTGATAAATTGTAGCGCACAAAGACTCCTGAGAGACGAATACAGGTGAAGTCGATGAGGCTTTATTAAGCGTGACTCGTTCCCCGCAGTTCAGCAACAGACTGGAGCTGCGGGGAGAATTCCTGGTTCTTATACTCCGCCTTCAGGGCGGAGCTAGAGATCAACAGCCAACCAGGACCCGGGATCTGTCAGCCAATGACATCACGGCTTCACAGTCCCACATGACCCCTAATGCATACTACCACAGGATGCACTTCCCACAGGTGAAATCAGCAGGGACACTGACAGTGTCCCTCACCTCAAACATTCTGCAGGAGGAACATTGCACTGCCTTCCCTGCCATCCCTTCTAGATAACTTGTGGATAAAACAAGAAAAAGAAAGAAAGAGCTTACCTGATATTCACTCAATGCCTTAGGTTAGAGGAGGTGGCTCCTCGCCCGCGCTTTTAAATCTCCGGCTCCTCTCCCGCTTTTAAATCTCTGGCTCCTCTCGAGCTTTTAAATCTCCGGCTCCTCTCCTGCGCTTTTAAATCTCCGGCTCCTCTCCCACGCTTTTAAATCTCCGGCTCCTCTCCCACGTTTTAAAATCTCCGGCTCCTCTCCCGCGCTTTTAAATCTCCGGCTCCTCTCCCGCGCTTTTAAATCTCCGGCTCCTCTCCCACGCTTTTAAATCTCTGGCTCCTCTCCCGCTTTTAAATCTCCGGCTCCGCTCCCGCTTTTAAGTCTCCGGCTCCTCTCCCGCTTTAAATCTCCGGCTCCTTTCCCGCTTTTCAATGTCCCGGCTGTCTCTCCTCGCTGTTTTCAATGTCCCGACTGTCTCTCATCTCGCGCTGTTTTCACTCTCCCGACTGTCTCTCTCTCCTCGCTGTTTTCAGTCTCCCGACTGTCTCTCTCTCCTCGCTGTTTTCACTCTCCCAACTGTCTCTCCTCGCTGTTTTCACTCTCCCAACTGTCTCTCCTCGCTGTTTTCACTCTCCCGACTGTCTCTCTCTCTCCTCGCTGTTTTCACTCTCCGGGCTGTCTCTCTCCTCGCTGTTTTCACTCTCCCGACTGTCTCTCTCTCCTCGCTGTTTTCACTCTCCGGGCTGTCTCTCTCCTCGCTGTTTTCAATGTCCCGACTGTCAATTTTGCCAGGTGACAGGGAGAAAACAGAAGAAAAAATATATTCAAGTCCTGCCCTTAAATTTAGCAGGACAGCTCTGTCTCCTATCATGCCATGGTTTCCTCCCACAGTCCAAAGATGTGCAGGCTAAGTGAATTGGCCATGTTAATATTGCCCAAAAGGTTAGGTGGGGATAGGGGGCAGGGGATTGGCCCTAGGGTAGGATGCTGTATCGGAGCAAGGGCTGGTCCAGACTCGACGGGCTGAGTGGCCTCCTTCTGCACGTCGGGATTCTCGTCGAACTCGCCGGCCAGACTGATTCCTCCGAGATCAGGCTGCCATTTTGAAAGGATGCCCAGATCTCAGTTGAGGGTCCCTCACCCATGCGTAATGTCAGCCCCCACACATATGGCAATTACCCCCCCGCCCCTCCAAATCAGGAGACACCCTGCCCTGGGGTCGCTGAGTGCACCCCCCCCCCAACCACCACGCCCCTTCCCCCCTTCCCCTCACCTCCCTTCCCTCCCACCCCACTCCCACTCTCCACCCCCCAACTCTTCTCCCCACTCCCCCAACTCTCCTCCCCACTCCCCCAACTCTCCTCCCCACTCCCCCCAAACTCTCCTCCCCACTCCCCCAACTCTCCTCTCCACTCCCCCCCCCCCCCCCCCCTACTTTTCAGGCTTTGCGTGCTCTTTCAGCCTTCCCTTTCAGGAACCCCAGACTTCACACCCCCCAACCTTTCGGAGGCCAACCTTTAATCCCCTACCCTTCTTACCCCCACTCATCCTCCCTTTCATGGGCCTGGCCAATCTCAGGCCTTAGCCCTTGGCAGTGCCAACTTACCCAGGCACCATGGCAGTGCCCTTACCAACCTTGCAGTGCTACCTGGGCACCTTGGCAGCCAATTTGGCAGTGTGGAGGTGCTAGACTTACAGTGCTAAGGTTCAAGAGGGAGAGCCAGGGTTGCACCCTGTCCTGTTATTGACCACACGGGCCTCCAATGGTCTGTGAGACTTCCCGAGTGCTGATGCGCCTGGTCCACGTTTCCTAAATGACACCTGTGTCACCTCTCGCTAGGATGCTGGTTAGATCCCGGGAGAGCATCCATCTCGTTAATGCAATGGAGATTGCCCTTAATTAGTGACAATTGCCATCTCGCCACATTCAGGCAGGATCTGGAAACTACCAAAAGGTGGAGGCCAGTTAGATTGCAAACTGGCCGAGGCCAGGCATGGATCTGGATCTCTCGTGATCTAACTGACGTGCGCGGGTGCAACACGGCCATTAAATCGTGCCCTAAAAGATGACGCCGGACTGAATCGTGTGCGGTTCGTTATTTTTGGAGCAATTCGGGACATGCTAATGAGCCAGCAATCTGCTGCCGCGAATTCTGAGCAATTCCCAGCCCAGCGGGCATTCGAGCCCCTGGGGCCGGAGTTAATGGCAAAGAGCCTGGCAGCTGGAGCTGTCTTTAAGCGCGCCACTTTTCACACACTCATTGCAGCCAACTTACCACACACTCACTGCAGCCACCAAGATGGATCAGAGAAGACCTGCCCCCCAAAATCGGGAGATCAAGGTGGAGCTCCATGCCAGTGAGGAGCGGAGGAACACCCTCTTCCCCATCGTGAGTTGCAGACCAAGCCTGCTGTCTTGAACACTGCCTGGGAAGTGGTGGCAGAGGCAGTCAGTGTTGTCAGTCTCACCAGGAGGTGACAGCTGGTGATCCGAAGTGGTGGGAGTGACTGGTGAGTTCTCTGACCTAAGCGGGGCAGAGAACCGGGGAGGGTTCCGAAGGCTGGTGCAGTTATTCTCAGATTGGGGTGAGCTCTGCTGATCCCCTGCCTCTTCTGCAATGGGGTAGCGGTTCGGAGGAGTGCCAACACCTGGTAGGCCCCTGATTGAGTTTGATGATAATGCTGGGTTTCCAGTAGTGCGCTGGATGGGCTATCAGATCACGAGAGGCCTTCTGAATGTTGTGTTGGGCGCACTGGAACCATGGAACACATACAGGTCACCAACACTTGAAATAGTACAACACTATTTTATTGCGTCATTAACTGTTTAACATACTCTCACTGTGGGTTAACACGATACTAGCTTTAACTAAAGACCTCTGCCTTGTCCTAACCAGTCGATGCACTCAGCACATGGTGAATGTTTGTGCTGCAGGCTGTGAGCTCTGTCCTATTAGGAAGCTACAGCTCGAATGAGCGGGAACTCTGATGCCCCCTGACTTTATAGTTTGTGTGCTCTAACTGGTGATTGGCTGCGGTGTTGTGTGTGTTGATTGGTCCCACTGTGTGTCCATCAGTGTGTGTGTCTGCATCATGATATACTGGTGTATATTATGACATCCCCTTTTATAAAAGAATGTACATATGTGGCAATAAATAGTGTATGTCCCGAACTACGTGTGTGCGAAAGACATATTTAAAGGACTATCTACATGAGAACTAAGTTATTTACATGGGAAGGTGCCTGGTGCAGAAAAACAGTATGCAACAAGAATAACGAGATGAACACTATATACAAACCAGGGAAACGATCAAACAAATGAACAGAACAATTCAGAAAGTCTGTAAGTCCACAAATTAAGTCTCTGAGGTGGGCGACGAATTCTGGTTGACCACCTCAAGGGTGGGTCAGGAGCCGCCGGCTGAGGAGCGGGCTGGACTGCGTCAGAGTGAGGAGGATGCAGAGTGACAGGGATCTCTGCATAGTCCATGGCAGGGTCAGCAGGAGGGCGAGGCAACAGTGGAGGATCACGTAGCGAGCGTGGAACGAGACGAAGGGCGCGTCCATTGCGGTGCCGAATGGAGCCATCCGGTAGACGAACCAGGAACGAGCGGGGAGCCACCTGCCGAAGGATAACAGCGGTTGCAGACCAGTCACCATCCGGAAGATGGATGCGGACGTTGTCACCTGGAGCCAGAACAGGGAGATCAGCTGCATGGGTGTCATGAGCCGCCTGGTGCTG
The DNA here is from genome assembly GCF_047496885.1 of Scyliorhinus torazame. Classification (NCBI taxonomy): domain Eukaryota; kingdom Metazoa; phylum Chordata; class Chondrichthyes; order Carcharhiniformes; family Scyliorhinidae; genus Scyliorhinus; species Scyliorhinus torazame. The sequence continues at coordinate 73,214,430 of NC_092720.1, forward strand.
TGCACAAGACAGCTGCATCCGTCGAAGGACCGGAACGTGGTCGAGGTCTGGGACATGAATGGACGGCACCGTCGTCCTCAGGGTGCGACCCATGAGCAGCTGGGCTGGCGACAGGCCAGTGGACAGTGGGACGGAGCGATAGGCCAGCAAGGCGAGGTAGAAATCGGACCCAGCATCGGCAGCCTTGCAGAGGAGCCGTTGACTATATCATAGAATTTACAGTGCAGAAGGAGGCCATTCGGCCCATCGAGTCCGCACCGGCTCTTGGAAAGAGCACCCTACCAAGGTCAACTCCGCCACCCTATCCCCATAACCCAGTAACCCCACCCAACACTAAGGGCAATTTTGGACACGAAGAGCAATTTATCATGGCCAATCCACCTAACCTGCACATTTTTGGACTGTGGGAAGAAACCGGAGCACCCGGAGGAAATCCACGCACACACGGGGAGGATGTGCAGACTCCGCACAGACAGTGACCCAAGCCGGAATCGAACCTGGGACCCTGGAGCTGTGAAGCAATTGTGCTATCCACAAAGCTACCGTGCTGCCCTTAATATATGGACTCCCTTCTCCGCTTTGCCGTTGGATTGGGGGTACAGGGGACTGGATGTCACATGGGCAAAATTGTACCGCCTGGCAAAGTTGGATCATTCCTGGCTTGCGAAGCAGGGGCCATTGTCCGACATAACCGTGAGTGGGATGCCGTGGCGAGCAAAGGTGTCCTTACAGGCACGGATGACTGCAGACGATGTGATAGCGTGCAACCGTATCACCACCGGGTAATTTGAAAAGTAGTCCACGATCAGGACACAGTCTCTACCCAGCGCGTGGAACAGGTCGATGCCCACCTTGGTCCAAGGTGATGTGACCAACTCATGGGGCTGCAGAGTCGCACGTGGTTGGGCCGGCTGGAAGCGCTGACAAGTGGGACAGTTGAGCACTGTGTTGGCTATGTCGTCATTAATGCCAGGCCAGTACACTGCCTCTCGGGCCCGATGGCGGCACTTTTCCACGCCAAGATGGCCCTCGTGTAGCTGTTCCAGGACGAGCTGGCGCATGCTATCCGGGATGACAATGCGGTCCAGTTTCAGAAGAACCCCGTCTACTACTGCCAGATCATCTCTGACATTATAGAACTGAGGGCATTGGCCCTTGAGCCACCCGTCTGTTAGGTGGCGCATGACACGCTGTAGCAAAGGGTCAGCCGCCGTCTTGCGGCGAATTTGGACGGGGCATTCATCCGTGGCAGGTAGATTGGAGGCCACGAAGGCCACATGGGCGTCAACCTGGCAGACGAATCCCGCTGGGTCACATGGAGTGTTGACTGCCCTGGAGAGAGCGTCAGCAATGATGAGGTCTTTGCCTGGGGTGTACACCAGCTGGAAGTCATATCGCTGGAGCTTGAGAAGAATACGCAGGAGGCGAGACGTCATGTCGTTCAAGTCTTTCTGTATTATATTGACCAGCGGGCGATGGTCGATCTCGACGGTGAATTGAGGAACTTAACCACACCGGTCAGAAGGCCCAGGCACTCCTTTTCTATCTGCGCGTAGCGCTGCTCCGTGGGGGTTATGGCGCGTGATGCATATGCAACGGGGGCCCCTGATGAGGCCTCATTGCGTTGTAGGAGCACTGCCCCAATGCCGGATTGGCTGGCATCAGTCAAAATTTTGGTCTCATTTGCTGGATCAAAGAAAGCTAAGACCGGGGCCGTGGTGAGTTTGGTTTTGAGTTCTCTCCATTCGCGCTCGTGGGCAGGGAGCCATTGGAAGTTTGTTGTCTTCCTGACCAGGTTCCTGAGAGCCGTGGTATGAGAGGCGAGGTTAGGGATGAACTTCCCTAAAAAGTTGACCATGCCCAGAAATCGGAGGACCGCCTTCTTGTCCCCTGACATTTTCATGACTGTGATGGCAGCCACCGTGTCCGCATACCCAACTGGGACATGTGGTTCCCGAGAAACTTGAGTTCCCTCTGACCAAAAGAGCATTTGGCCCTGTTGAGGCGGAGGCCATGCTCATGTATACGTTTGAATACGCGCTGGAGGCGACTGACATGCTCCTGCGGGATGGTGGACCAAATGATTATGTCGTCGACATGAACGCGAACACCTTCAATGCCTTTCAACATTTGTTCCATAATCCTATGGAACACTTCTGATGCAGATATGATCCCAAACGGCATCCTGTTGTAATAATATCTGCCAAATGGGGTATTAAATGTACACAGGTTCCTGCTGGATGTGTCGAGCTGGATTTGCCAGAATCCTTTTGAGGCGTCGAGTTTGGTGAAGAGCTTGGCGCGAGCCATCTCGCATGTGATCTCTTCACGCTTGGGAATTGGATAATGCTCCCTCATGATATTGCAATTTAGATCCTTGGGATCAATGCAAATTCTCTATTCGCCGGAAGGCTTTTTTACACATACCATGGAACTGACCCAGTTGGTTGGTTCCGTGACTGCAAGGAGGCTTTCGAGGAGCCCACGATTTCAAAAGGATGGCTTTGTGTGACCTGTGCGTCACTTCAAGTTGGCATGAGCCACTGGCATCAATGGCATTGCCATTGTAATCCAATAGCTGGCAGGCTGATGGAAGGATGGCTGGTTTGACACGAAGGCTTTGGAAGACAGACCGCGCAATGAGATTGGTGGAATCGTAATTGGGACCGGTTGACCGTCGGGGTGGCACACCACTCATCGTCTGGATCCATGCTGTACACCGACAGCGGCTGGTGTCTTTGCTTCGGGGACACCCTGTTTTTTGTCACGATACCGACTGGAAAAGGCGCCTTCGGGTCCTCGGTGTCACTGCTGTGTGGGAGGTCCGCATCGGACTCGGTGACCGTGGGTTGAATTGCCCGGACAGTCCTGCGAGGCTGGCTGAAGCGATATGAATTGGCAGGCTGAGCTGCTCGGCATAAGGCAGCATAGTGGCCACGTCTGCCACATCTTAGGCATTGTCGAGATTTGGCAGGGCATTGCCGTTTTAAATGGGTGAGCCACAGTTGCCGCACGTCGTAGCATCAGCCGTTCGCTGCGCCACCGCGCATGCGCGGTGCGGTCGTGCGTGGTGCGCGCCTGCACATTACGTTCTGCGACATCGCCGTCCCCTCGTTTGGTGCGCAGAAGCGTGGGAGTCCATGAAAAGCGCGCAAAATGGCTGCCCTCATCCAGGCTGAGGCCCTGGAGTTGCTCAATTGCTTGGACCCGTTCCGCCTCATGGGGACCTTGCCGCGCCATTTCAGCCGCTTGAATGTGGGAATACCGACTCGTGGCGTTTTTGTGTAGGACACAGGTCTCAATGGCGGTCGCTAGGGTGAGCTGCTTTACTTTGAGGAGCTGCTGTCGTAGGGGGTCTGACTGAACACCAAAAACAATCTGGTCGGGTATCATGGAGTCGAAGGTGGGCCCATAGCTGCAAGACTGCGCAAGGATGCGGAGGTGAGTGAGAAAGGATTGGAAAGGTTCATCCTTACCGTGCAAACGCTGTTGGAACACGTAGCGCTCAAAACTTTCATTCACCTCTACGCTGCAGTGAGTGTCAAACTTGAGGAGGACCGTCTTGAACTTTGTTTTATCTTCATCATCCGCAAACGTGAGAGAATTGAAAATGTGGATGGCATGGTACCCTGCCGTTGATAGGAGGAGAGCAATCTTTCTGGTATCCGAGGTGTCCTCCCTGTCTGTGGTCTCAAGGAAGAGCTGGAAGCGCTGTTTGAATATCTTCAAGTTGGCCCCGAGGTTGCCGGCAATGCGGATCGGCGGGGGTGGGCAGATGTTGTCCATGTTGCAGGATGATGGAATGCTGGCGGAAGGCAGATCACTTGCAGGTAGGTCTAAGAAGTGCCAATATCCCTCAACTCCTGGTATCATGTTGCGTTGGGCGCTCTGGATCCGTGGAACACATACAGGTCACCAACACTTGAAATAGTGCAACACTATTTTATTGAGTCATTAACTGTTTAACATACTCTCACTGTGGGTTAACGCAATATTAGCTTTAACAAAAGACCTTTGCCTTGTCCTAACCAGTCGATACACTCAGCACATGGTGAATGTTTGTGCTGCAGGCTGTGAGCTCTGTCCTACTAGGAAGCTGCAGCTCGAATGAGCGGGAACTCTGATGCTCCCTGTCTTTATAGTGCGTGTGCTCTAACTGGTGATTGGCTGCGGTGTTGTGTGTGTTGATTGGTCCCACTGTGTGTCCATCAGTGTGTGTGCCTGCACCATGATATACTGGTGTATATTATGACACTGAGCATTTAAAGGACACAGGCAGCACTCTGCAGTGTGAGCAGCCAGGAGCCTGTAAGTCGCACCAAAGGGGTGTGTTTACGAGACAGACTGTAGCAATGGCAGTCTGAGCCAGGCCACCCCGATCCCGAGGGGGACACCCCGAGTCCACGGACTTGGCACCAAGTCACTACCCACTACTGGCCTTGGCCCAGGCACCCATCCTCCAACAGTTTTTGAGGTTTTCCAGTGTTTCTTTAGCCTCCTGCTCCCCCTCTGCAGCCATGGTGCCCAGTCCACATTTGCAAATACTTGGGAGTAATTCAGTTCTGAGAGAGCTCTGCCGGAGAGGAGCGTTGATGTGGAGATGCTGGCGTTGGACTGGGGCGAGCACAGTAAGAAGTCTTACAACACCAAGTTAAAGTCCAACAGGTTTGTTTCGAATCACTGGCTTTCAGAGCGCAGCTCCTGCCTCAGGTGAATGTGGAGCACCTCGGAAGGGCAGAACATACTATGTCAAACCTGCTAATCACATTTAAATCCATGCAAATGCTGGTTTTGCATGCCCTTGCCCGTGCAGAGCGCAAACCTCATTATCTCCACCAGCCTGAATCACGCCAGGCACAGACCTCAATTCTGGCCTGACGCCCGATTCTCCACCTGATCTTGGTTCACGGCGTCATGTGGAGGAGAATTCCGCCCACGCTTTCATCTGGCTGTGTATCCTGTGTTTTAATAAAGTATTGGGTTTACAAATAAAGGAACGGGTGCATCCTTCAACGCAAAGGAATGCCATGAACCATCTGCATTAAAATAGTGATACATCCTTATCCTTATTGAAAGCAAAACAGTTTAGTTTATCATAGCCTGCTGGTCTCAAAACAGTTTACCAATTAGTTTGGAAATGTAAAGATAAAGTCACCATAGTCCCAGATGACCATAAGCTGCTTTCCCCTTTGAGGGGGAGAGATGACTGGTGGTGATTTGACCCGAGGATCGCCACACCTCAGGTGAGGGAAAGGTTGAGAAGGCAGGACCTTCATGAATAACCTCAGCTAGTACGGGAATTGAATTTGCGCTGCTGGCCTTGCTCTGCATCACTTGGATTGGAAGTGTACTGGTATATTGATAGCAGAGGAATAGCACCCCTGTTCTAATATTTCACCACTCTGTTTATTGAGTTGCAGCGATAAAAAACCTATCAACCCTGTAATGTGCATCTAAGTTTCTTTTATACTTTCATGGGATCAGGGCATTGCCGGCAAGGCCAGTATGTGTTGCTCGTCTCCAACTGCCCTTAATAAGGTGGTGAGCTGCCTTCTTGAACTACTGCAGTCCATCTGGTGTAGATACACCCACAGTGCGGTTAGAAGGAGTTCCAGGATTTTGATTCAATGACAGTGAAGGAACGGCAATATAATTCTAAGTCAGGAAGGTGTGTGACTTAGGGGCTAACTTGGTGATGTTCCCATGTCTATGCTGACCTTGTCCTTCAAGGTGGAAGAGGCTCGGGTTCGGAAGGTGCTGGCGGAGCAGCCTTGACCAGTTGCTGCAGTGCATCTTGTATATGGGAAGCAGTGCTGCTACTATGCATCGGTAGTGGTGGGAATGATGATTTTAGAAGAGATAGGATGCTGCTGATTGAGCAAGTTGCCTTGTCCTGTATAGTGTAGAAGAAAACTTGAAGAATAGCAGTTCAGGAACATATTTATGAAGGGTATACTAGCATATTCTTGAAATTATCATTAAATTGTTTTTAATTAACAAATATCAATGTTTCTAGTACCTCAACATATATTCTGCACTTAACTCCTGCATTACCAAAGTGCTACATGCTTAGAGATGAGCACATGTTGCTTCATTGTTAAGCTTTCCTATCACACTTTCTACAATGTGTACAAATGCCTCAGACTTTACTTCTGTAACCCTAGGGAAAATTGACCATTTTATAATTCCCATTAAGTCATCATTAGCGAATACATTTAAAATGAAAACTCTGCTAAACCAGATTTCAACAAAATTTTATTGAATTACTCCAACTTTGTAACTGTGAAGCAATGAAGGTTATGTGCCAGTGTTCTCCAACATTTTCCAGTTACATTAGTGCTAATGACAAAGTATTTTCTGCAACTGCAGCAGTTGAAGATGTGATACAACCGTCCAGAGACACCTTGCCTCAGTTTGGCAAATAAGTTACCTCTAAAAACCTCAATGGTGCTATTGTTAAACAATGGTGGAAAAACACCGGTACCGTGTAAATAACATTTAAAAGTAGATGTGAATATGACAGAAAAAATTAGAACAAGAGAAGACAATGGCTTCAGTGTTCACATCAGTCAAACAGCATAGACCTGTAACCCTCACCAAAGCTGTAAAAAAGACAGCCACAATGGATTAAAGAATATAGGAAGGCAAAGTTCACAACATTCATAGAAAATTTTAAAAAATTAATTCAATTTGAATGCTGGCACTCCCAAATGCGTAAAACCATCTTGCTAATAAGAATTATGAATTCCTGCTACTTTCACCAGTGATCTTTCCTCACCAGGCCAAATTTACCCCGCATTATTGCCTCACCCTTCTTGCTGGCTGACAGCCATCTTTAGAGTCAAACTAATGGAGATGAGGAACAGGTTAGAGTTTGAACGGTTTGGTGAAGGCAATGAAAGGAATGAGGCAAAACAGGAAGGACTGGGAGGATACAGGGAATGAGTAGGAGAGAATGGGTGAAATGGAAAGAGCAGATGGATGAGGATGGTGTGCAATGGGAAGGTGATAAACGCCATTAAGTTTGTTTTAACGCATAGGAAATGTAATTTTCAAATCTTTCCAAATATATTCAAATTCACAAAAATGGGAGCTTCCAAGTGTGCAAAAACATTTCTAAGTTTCTATTGGGGGATTCTTTTTCTGGTACGCCAGTAAGAGTTTCACCTCCAATTGCTAAGAAAATGACACCATGAAAGTTAACTAAATTATCTCAATCTACTGCTTGAGAGATTCATGGCTTATTTTTGAACATAATGGATCATACAGGGATGCCCAGGAAATAATGTCCCTACATGGATTTGAAAATTTTTTTAAAAATGTATTTAAATGTTGATGCAGACACAGAAAGGCTAATAAATGCAGATGAAGCAATGCAGATAAAGTGACTTCTCAGTTTGAGAAGTACCTCATAATATGCTCACAAACTCTTAAAATATATTGTAATATACTATCTCTAAAATCTTAATCTACCCGTGAGCAGGAGCTCATATTAAAAAAGCCAACTGGAAGTCATGCGCTGATAGAATTTGAGGTTTATTTGGTGTTGTAGATTCAGAGGCACAAAACTTGGTTTTGAGATTAAAATTAGTTCAATTGCAAGCAATGTTTAAAGAATTTCCATTGGCTTAATGTATTGATTTAGTTAAAAGTATGAAAACAGTCTCACGTTTCAGAACCAAATAGCATTGCTGATTTTTGATTTAGACTTGACATATCTATCAAAATAAATTTGGCCTCAATTATGTAATATGTGAGCAAAAACGTATGCACCAAAACTGGTCACAGCATTGGAAGCGATCCAGCAACTCATGTACTTCAATGTAATATAGCAGTCTATTTTTAAGGTTCACTTTAGACATACTCAATGTTCCTTTAATTTTAAACTTGACATGCAGAAAAAAAATGTATAGAGGTGCAACAAGTAATTATCGAAAAATGTTTTTACTGATGCTATGGCAAGTGAAAAATAACTTCTCATCGTGTCTGCGTGGGTCTCAACACGCCACCCAAAGATGTGCAGAGTAGGTGGATTGGCCACGCTGAATTGCCCCTGAATTGCAAAAAAATAATTGGGTACCCTAAATTTATATTAACAAAAAAGAAAAAAAAAGTGAAAAAAAATAACATTACAATGGTTTGTAAAGTTACGAATAGCAACATGATTAAACCCTGGAACTTTCATTACTAATTTATTAGTCTCTCCATAATTCATTTTAAGGAAGACCATCCGACACTTCAAAGATCTGTCTACTTTCTTGAGAGCCGCCCACAGTCACGTCATGGTTACCACCATCTTTTTTTCTCCAAATAATGGCAACAATTATGGTAACTCTGCTCCAGTCAACAAATGAGAAGTCTTCAGCGATACCATCAATGTTGTAATGGGTTCATAAGGATAGAGATTGTTTTCTTCAGTGTAATATAATTTAGCATATCTAACCCTATTATAGGTTCTGATACATTTCAAGCCATGATTCGTCCCAATAATCTTAGCTGGTGTCAACCAATCAAGTCTACACACCAGTATGTAATCATCGGTGCAGGAGTGATTTAAAGAAGAGGTGACCCACTATGAAATCTAGAAGGCAGCAAACCAAGGTCTTGGGTTTTGTAATTTTTTCCACGTTTCCCAGCATTGAATTCTTTCACCTTGATGGGCAATCAAAATATTAAAAAACCTCACAAGATAAAAGAACTATTCTCCTCACAAGAAACTATTTTACTTTCACCTGATCCTGCCCTACAAAACATTCCATGCAGTATGCACACTCTTCGGCTTGAATGCATACATATCAACTAAGCTCTTCCTTTCTTTTTCTTGTTTTATCTAGAGGGGATGGCAGGGAAGGCAGTACAATGTTCCTCCTGCAGAATGTTTGAGGTGAGGGACGCCGCCTGTGTTCGTGCTGATTTCATCTGTGGGAAGTGCACCCATCTTCAGCTCCTCAGAAACTGTGTTAGGGAACTGGAGCTGGATGAACTTCGGATCATTCGGGAGGTAGAGGTGGTCATAGATAGAAGCGTCAGGGATGTAGTAACTCTGAAGAATAAAGATAGATGGGTGACGGTGAGAAGTGCTGGGAGGAAGCAGTCACTACAGGGATCCCCTGTGGTTGTTACCCTTAGTAACAAGTAGACCGCTTTGGATACTGTTTTGGGGGGGGGGGGGGGGACTTACCAGGGGTAAGCCATGGGGTACAGGTCTCTGACACAGCGTCTGTCCCTGTTGCTCAGAAGGGAAGGGGGGAAGAGGAGTAGAGCATTAGTCATTGGAGACGCCATAGTTAGGGGGATAGACAGGAGATTCTGTGGGAACGAGAGAGACTCGCGGTTGGTGTGTTGCCTCCCAGGTGCCAGGGTCCGCGATGTCTCGGATCGTGTTTTCAGGATCCTTAAGGGGGAGGGGGAGCAGCCCAAAGTTGTGGTCCACATAGGTATCAACGACATAGGTAGGAAAGGGGATAGGGATGTAAGGCAGGAATTCAGGGAGCTAGGGTGGAAACTTCGATCTAGGACAAACAGAGTTATTATCTCTGGGTTGTTACCCATGCCGCGTGCTAGCGAGACGAGGAATAGGGAGAGAGAGAGCAGTTGAACACGTGGCTACAGGGATGGTGCAGGAGGGAGGGTTTCAGATTCCTGGATAATTGGGGCTCATTTTGGGGTAGGTGGGACATCTACAAACGGGATGGTCTACACCTGGACCAGAGGGGTACCAATATCCTGGGGGGTAAATATGCTAATGCTCTTCGGGAGGGTTTAAATTAGTTCAGCAGGGGATTGGGAACCTGGACTGTAGCTCCAGTATACAGGAGGTTGAGAGTAGTGAGGTCATGAGTAAGGTTTCAAAGTTGCAGGAGTGTACCGGCAGGCAGGAAGGTGGTTTAAAGTGTGTCTACTTCAATGCCAGGAGCATCCGGAATAAGGTGGGTGAACTTGCGGCATGGGTTGGTAACTGGGACTTCGATGTTATGACCATTTCGGAGACATGGATAGAGCAAGGACAGGAATGGTTGTTGCAGGTGCTGGGATTTAGATATTTCAGTAAGCTCAGGGAAGGTGGCAAAAGAGTGGGAGGGGTGGCATTGTTAGTCAAGGACAGTATTACGGTGGCAGAAAGGACGTTTGATGAGGACTCGCCTACTGAGGTAGTATGGGCTGAGGTCATCCTGGGCTGAGGTAGAAAGGAGAGGTCATCCTGTTATGGGTTTTCTATCGGCCTCCGAAACATTCCAGAGATGTAGAGGAAAGGATTGCAAAGATGATTCTGGATAGGAGCGAAAGTAACAGGGTAGTTGTTAGGGGGACTTTAACTTTCCAAATATTGACTGGAAACACTATAGTTCGAGTACTTTAGATGGGTCCGTTTTTGTCCAATGTGTACAGGAGGGTTTCCTGACACAGTATGTAGATAGGCCAACGAGAGGCGAAGCCATATTGGATTTGGTACTGGGTAATGAACCAGGACAGGTGTTAGATTTGGAGGTCGGTGAGCACTTTGGTGATAGTGACCACAATTCGATTACGTTTACTTTAGTGATGGAAAGGGATAGGTATATACCGCAGGGCAAGAGTTATATCTGGGGAAAGGCAATTATGATGCGATGAGACAAGACTTAGGATGCATCGGATGGAGAGTAAAACTGCAGGGGATGGGCACAATGGAAATGTGGAGCTTGTTCAAGGAACAGCTACTGCGTGTCCTTGATAAGTATGTACCTGTCAGGCAGTGAGGAAGTGGTCGAGCGAGGGAACCGTGGTTTACTAAAGCAGTTGAAACTTGTCAAGAGGAAGAAGGAGGCTTATATAAAGGTGAGACGTGAAGGTTCAATTAGGGCGCTCGAGAGTTACAAGTTAGCTAGAAGGACCTAAAGAGAGAGCTAAGAAGAGCCAGGAGGGGACATGAGAAGTCTTTGGCAGGTAGGATCAAGGATAACCCTAAAGCTTTCTATAGATATGTCAGGAATAAAAGAATGACTAGGGTAAGAGTAGGGCCAGTCAAGGACAGTAGTGGAAAGTTGTGCGTGGAGTCCGAGGAGATAGGAGAGGTGCTAATGAATATTTTTCGTCAGTATTCACACAGGAAAAAGACAATGTTGTCGAGGAGAATACTGAGATACAGGCTACTAGACTAGAAAGGCTTAAGGTTCATAAGGAGGAGGTGTTAGCAATTCTGGAAAGTGTGAAAATAGATAAGTCCCCTGAGCCAGATGTGATTTATCCTAGGATTCTCTGGGAAGCTAGGGAGGAGATTGCTGAGCCTTTGGCTTTGATCTTTAAGTCATCTTTGTCCACAGGAATAGTGCCAGAAAACTGGAGGATAGCAAATGTTGTCCCCTTGTTCAAGAAGGGGAGTAGAGACAACCCCGGTAACTATAGGCCAGTGAGCCTTACTTCCGTTGTGGGCAAAGTCTTGGAAAGGTTTGTAAGAGATAGGATGTATAATCATCTGGAAAGGAATAATTTGATTAGAGATAGTCAACACGGTTTTGTGAAGGGTAGGTCGTGCCTCACAAACCTTATTGAGTTCTTTGAGAAGGTGACCAAGCAGGTGGATGAGGGTAAAGCAGTTGATGTGGTGTATATGGATTTCAGTAAAGCGTTTGATAAGGTTCCCCATGGTAGGCTATTGCAGAAAATATGAGGCATGGGACTCAGGGTGATTCAGCAGTTTGGATCAGAAATTAGCTAGCTGGAAGAAGACAAAGGGTGGAGGTTGATGGGAAATGTTCAGACTGGAGTCCAGTTACTAGTGGTGTACCACAAGCATCTGTTTTGGGGCCACTGCTCTTTGTCATTTTTATAAATGACCTGGAGGAGGGCGTAGAAGGATGGGTGAGTAAATTTGTAGATGACACTAAAGTCGGTAGAGTTGTGGACAGTGCAGAAAGATGTTACAAGTGACAGGGGGACATAGATAAGCTGCTGAGCTGGGCTGAGAGGTGGCAAATGGAGTTTAATGCAGAAAAGTGTGAGGTAATTCATTTTGGAAGGAATAACAGGAAGACAGAGTACTGGGCTAATGGTAAGATTCTTGGTAGTGTGAATGAGCAGAGAGATCTCCGTGTCCATGTGCATAGATCCCTGAAAGTTGCCACCCAGGTTGAGAGGGTTGTTAAGAAAGCGTAGGGTGTGTTAGCTTTTATTGGTAGAGGGATTGAGTTTCGGAGCCATGAGGTCATGTTTCAGCTGTACAAAACTCTGGAGCGGCTGCATTTGGAGTATTGCGTGCAATTCTGGTCGCCGCATTATAGGAAGGATGTGGAAGCATTGGAAAGGGTGCAGAGGAGATTTACCAGAATGTTCCCTGGTATGGAGGGAAGATCTTATGAGGGAAGACTGAGGGACTTGAGGCTGTTTTCATTAGAGAGAAGAAGGTTAAGAGGTGACTTAATTGAGGCATACAAGATGATCAGAGGATTAGATAGGGTGGACAGTGAGAGCCTTTTTCCTCGGATGGTGATGTCTAGCATGAGGGGACATAGCTTTAAATTGAGAGATGATAGCTATAGGACAGATGTCAGAAGTAGGTTCTTTACTCAGAGAGGAGTAAGGGTGTGGAATGCCCTGCCTGCAACAATAGTGGACTCGCCAATACTAAGGGCATTCAAATGGTCATTGGATATGTCATGATATTCGATAAACACATCATGGTGCAAATACACATACACACTGATGGACAGATCAACGGACCAATCAACACACATGCAACATCTCAGCCAATCACCAGTGAGAGCACACGCACTATAAAACGGGGAACACCACAGTTCCCGCTCAAAATTAAGAGCCTCACCCTAGCCACCGCCATCGAAGCCTGTGTCCTCCATGAAAACACGACCAGCCGGTACTCCCAATTCCAGGCGGCCGAATCTGCACGGCAGGGGTCCTACGAGGCCGAGCGGGTGCAGTCGATCGAGTTCCTCCCGGCCCGCGTCCCGGACGAGGGCGGCCATTTTGCGCGCTTTCGGCGGCCTCCCGCGCTTGTACGCGCCAAAAGAGATGTCGACGCAGAGGGACATGACGCGCAGGCGCGCTCTACGCAGGACCGAACTGCGCATGCTCGGTGGTGCAACAAACGCCATGACGTCACGACATGCGGCAACTGTGGATCCGCACATTTAAAGCGGCAATGTCCTGCAAAGAATCGACAATGCCTCCGCTGTGGCAAGATGGGACACTCCGCTGCCTGCTGTCGAGCAGCTCAACCTGCCAACGCTCCCCAATTCCGCCAGCCTCACAGGGACGTGCGGGCCATTCAGCCTCCATACACCGTGTCATACCCTGACGATGTACAGACCGGTGATACCGACGACTGGGAAGCCTTCCGCGTTGCGGTCATTGACAGGAATCGGATGTGCCCAAGGAGGACCCACCAGCTGATGCCAGTGAACAGCGTTAATCTGGGTGATGAATGGTGTGCCACCCTAACGGTCAACCGATCACCAATCACATTCCGTCTAGACACTGGTGCCTCCGCCAACCTTATTGCACGGTCAGCCTTCTATGCCTTGAAGGTCAATCCACGGATTCGGCCATCCCGCTGTCAGATGGTCGATTACAATGGGAATGTTATCCCGGCCATGGGATCCTGCCAGCTCGAGGTTACACACAATGCATACACAGCCACACTGTCCTTTGAGATTGTTTGATCATCGAAGGACTCCCTGCTAGGCGCACAGGCGTGCAAGGTTCTCCACCTCGTTCAGCGGGTACACACTCTGTCTCCAGAAGGCACGTCAGACTTCCCGGATGCAGACTTTAGGGCACAGCTCCACTCGCTCCTTGCCCACAACCAGGAGGCTTTCAAGGGCATGGGCACACTGCCCTACACTTACAGAATACGGCTCAAACCGGACGCCACCCCGGTCATTCACCACCTCGTAGAGTCTCAGCACCACTCAAAGACTGCCTCAAGCAGCAGCTGCAGGATCTCTAGGACCATGGAGTGCTTTCCCGGGTCATGGAGCCCACGCCATGGGTCAGCTCCATGGTGTGCGTAAAAAAGCCCTCTGGCGAACTCCGGATCTGCATCGACCCGAAAGACCTGAACAACAACATCATGAGGGAACACTACCCCGTACCCAAACGGGAAGAGATCACGAGCGAAATGGCCTGGGCTAAAATTTTTACAAAGCTTGATGCCTCAAAGGGTTTTTGGCAGATTCAACTGGATCAGTCCAGCAGGAAGCTGTGTACCTTCAACACTCCCTTTGGCAGGTTCTGCTACAATAGAATGCCGTTTGGCATCATCTCGGCATCTGAGGTGTTTCACAGAATCATGGAACAGATGATGGAGGGCATCGAAGGGGTGCGTGTCTATGTTGACGACATCATCATCTGGTCCACCACACCACAGGAGCACATCAGTCGTCTCCAGCGCGTCTTTGCTCGGATACGAGAGCACGACCTGCACCTCAACCGAGCCAAGTATTCTTTTGGCCAAACTGAGCTAAAGTTTCTGGGGGACCACATATCCCGGTCAGGAGTGTGTCCGGATGCAGACAAAGTGACAGTTATTACAGCCATGCCGCAGCCGGCAGGCAAGAAGGCAGTGCTACGCTTTCTCGGGATGGTCAACTTCCTGTGGAAGTTCATTCCCAACCTTGCCTCGCCACCTAGTGAAGAAGACTACGGAGTTCCAGTTGCTGCCCGCACACCAGAAGGAATGGGAAGAGCTCAAGATTAAGCTCACCACAGCCCCGGTCTTGGCGTTCTTCGACACTTCTCAAGATACGAAGATCTCGACTGATGTCAGCCAGCCCGGCATTGGGGCGGTACTCCAGCAACGGGATGACACTGCATCATGGGCCCCGGTCGCCTATGCCCCGTGGGCCATGACCCCCACAGAACAGCGCTATGCGCAGATTGAGAAGGAGTGGCTGGGTTTGTTAACCGGCATAGATAAGTTCCACGACTACGTGTATGGTCTCCCTCCGTTCACCGTGGAAACCGACCATCGCCGCCTGGTCAGCATCATACAAAAGGACCTGAATGAGATGACCCCCTCGACTCCAGCGCATTCTGCTCAAGCTCCGGAGGTACGACTTTCAACTGGTCTACACCCCGGGAAAAGACCTCATCATCGCGGATGCCCTGTCCAGAGCAGTGAGCACACCACCCGAATCGGGGGGGGGGGGTCGTATGTCAGGTCGAAGCGCATGTGGCCTTCACATCGGCCAATCTGCCAGCTAATGATGCAAGTCTGGCCCGTATTCGCCGGGAGACTGCGGCTGACCCCCTTCTACAACGTGTGATGTGCCACATGACGGACGGGTGGCTCAAACAACAGTGCCCACAATTCTACAATGTCCGGGACGTCTTGGCCGTCATTGACGGTGTCCTCCTAAAGTTGGACCGGATTGTGATTCCACACAGCATGCACCGGCTTGTCCTCGAACAATTACACGAAGGCCATCTCGGGGTTGAGAAGTGCAGGTTGTTTTTGAAAACTCACCACTATTCTTAGAAGTCCCCCTATACCAAAAAGGGCCGACATTCTAAATGGTGATCAGGGATTCTCACTCCACGACTCCGATACAGGCTTCAGTGGGTGCTATTCAGGTCAAACTATATTTTCAAGTTATCCCCCGGTATAACCCATACCTTCACCGAAGAGTTCATCTACTTACCACTTAGTAGCATCGATCCTGGGTCCCGCATTGCTAAGTAAGTAAAGTAGATTTTGGAATAACCACTGTTTCAGGTTAAAACTTTTAAGTTATTTTATTATTGTATATATTTTTTTCTCTTTTTAAAAGATGCAATCACTGTCTTTACATAAAGGTAAAAAGATCTTGCTTCTGGAGCCTTCTGGTTGGTTGAAGGGACCTTCAGGCCCAACTTGACAATCAATCTTCTTTAAAGTCTGGTCTTCTTTAGATGTATCAGCTATTTTAGCTCGGCTGCTCTGCCCTGTCCATTTCCCATGACCGAGCTGACTGTGACTCTAGCTGCTTGTCCTCTCTCTCTCTCTGAGTTCTGCTTCTGGTTCTGAATCTTTCCTGCCCTGGTCTCGAGGTTTATATTTACTTTCTAACAATTAAGTTTTTTGATGTCATTGTAAAGTAACTCTTATTTTCTTTGATTGTAAAAAGTACCTTTTGATCTCAACCTTTTAATCCAACTAAGTATACATTTTGACATGACTTCATCTCATAGATCTGATTACATTGTTTCCTTTGTGATGTTCAAAATGCTTTGGTTTCAATTTAATTCCTGTCATTTCTATAGTTTTATTTTCCAATTGTGTCCTCAGCCCAATTTTGACTTTGATTTTGGCTTTGATTTAAGTTTCTCGTAGACTGAGAGCCTCCAGTTTTCTTTAATTTACCTGGTATTAGCAAATTTTCACACTTAGAATTATCACAAAATTCAACTGAAGCTCATCCATTCTTTTCCAGATCCTTACTAAGTTAGTTACTTTCAATGAAGGTGTGAGCCATTGTCTTTGACTTCATTCAAAATCCTGTTTGTCTTGTTTGCTAAGCCTGCTTGACCAAGGATATCTGCATTTTACAATCCTTCCCTGGCAGCTGCTGTTAACCCTTTGTGGGATCTTTCCGTGTATTCTGTCATGTTGCTCTCAGACCAGATATTGCCAGACTTCTATGTTTCAAATGACACATTTTTCCATATTATCAATTACAAGGTGGAGGGCCCGAAAAGCTGTATACTGGCCGGGCATCTGCGACGACATCGCCAACATGGTGCTCAACTGCCCCACCTGCCAAAAGTTTCAGCCGGCGCAACCCCCTGAGACGCTTCAGCCCCTGAGTTGGTAACGTCCCCCTGGGCGATGGTGGGTGTGGACCTTTTTCAAGCGCTCGGCAGGGACTACGTCATCATAATTGATTATTTTTCAAATTATCCAGAGGTCGTACACCTGCACGATTTGACATTGTCAGCGGTCATCAGGGCATGCAAGGAAACCTTCATTCGCCATGGCATTCCGCTTACCGTCATGTCGGACAATGGGCCCTGTTTTGCGAGCCAAGAATGGTCTTCTTTTGCCGCTTCGTATGGCTTCACACACGTGACGTCCAGCCCTCTGCATCCCCAGTCCAATGGCAAGGCGGAAAAGGGCGTCCATATCGTGAAGCGGCTCCTCTGCAAGGCTGCTCATGCCGGATCGGATTTCTGTTTAGCCCTGCTGGCCTATCGCTCGGCCCCACTGTCCACTGGCCTCTCACCAGCCCAGCTGTTGATGGATCGCGCCCTCAGGACCACTGTACCGTCCATTCATGTTCCTAAACCCGGCCATGCTCCAGTACTGCAGAGGATGCGACAGCAGCGTGCACAGCAGAAGGTGGCACATCGCACTCGGGCAACTGATCTTCCTGCCTTGGCGCCTGGAGACAACGTCCGCATCCACCTACCAGAGGGTGGCTGGTCGGCAACTGCCGAAGTTCTCCGCCGCGTAGCTCCCCGCTCATTCCTGGTTCGTATGCCTGATGGCTCCATTCGCCGGCGTAATCGCCGGGCTCTTCGGCTGCTTCCACGCTTGCTACGTGATCATGCACCGGTGCCACGCCCTCCTGTTGTCCCTGATGTCGACTTTGTGGAGCTTCCTGCCACCATGCCTATTCCTCTATCGCCTGTGGCCAGGCCCATTCCTCAGCCGGTGGATCCTAACCCACCCATGAGGCGGTCAACCCGAATTTGTCACCCACCTACTAGGCTGGACTTATGAGCCTCTTTGCACATTGGACTCACTAAAGTGTTATGCCACAATGTTCATGTGTTTCTCTTTTTGTCGTTACAGGAGTTTGTTTTCGATGTTTGATGATTGCACTTGTTTTGTTTATGGTACAACCTCGTTGCTATGTTGCACCGGACACCTTCCTATGTATATAGTTTAACCTCATGTACATGTTGTAGATATTGCACACACATATTCAGCTGCACTCAGTACACACCAATATTTATTACCACATAGGCACATATTCTTGTAAAAAGGGGGGATGTCATGATATTCAGATAAACATATCATGGTGCAAACACACATACACACTGATGGACAGATCAACGGACCAATCAACACACACGCAACATCACAGCCAATCACCAGTGAGAGCACACGCACTATAAAACGGGGAACACCACAGTTCCCGCTCATTCCAGCAGGAGACAGCTCAGGGCACAGAGCTCACAGCGTGCCACTCAGACATGCACCATATGCTGAGTTCCTCTCTAAGGTAGTGTTAGGGCTAGGTCCACAGGTTAACGGGTAAATTACGAACCACAGTCATAAGTTTATAGATGTTGTTATCAAGAGTAATAAAACAGAGTTGTACCATCTACAACCATGTTGGTTTGTCTGTATAGTCATGCGATTCTTTCCTGGTTAACTTCATAACTTTCTCTAGGAGTAAACAATGTTGCATTTATCAGGAGGGGCTGGTTTAGCACAGTGGGATAAATAGTTGGCTTGTAATGCAGAACAATGCCAGCAGCGCGGGTTCAATTCCCGTACCGGCCTCCCCGAACAGGCGCCGGAATGTGGCGACTAGGGGCTTCTCACAGTAACTTCACTGAAGACTACTTGTGACAATAAACGATTATTATTATTGATATGCCAGCTACTCTTTCATCTTCATGTGTCTCCATCCAACCTGGTGCAAGGGTCTCAAGTCAATTAACTGGGGCAGTTGTTCAGTAGCACACAAGGATGGTTGTTTCTGTTCCTCAAGCCTTGGTAATAATCATTAAACTCTCCAGACTCAGACAGCATGTAATTTACTGAAACAAAAAGCCCCTTGAATAATTTCAGGGTTCGGTGGTGTCAGTAGCAGAACCACAAATTATCATGGTAATCTGTGACCCTGTGATATCACAACACTCTTCAAAGGTAATAATGCATTAAAATTGGCACAGATCTCCAAAAGAACCTAATTGTCAGCAGGAGAGTAAATAAGAATTGTTAAAAACGCCTTAACTGCACCTACTTTAACATTACATGTCCTTGCCATGGCCTTGTATATATTTACCCCTACCTAGCGATGATCAGCACCTATTTCACATGGGCATGATTTAGATCTAACACTTTACAGCTACTATTAATAATGAAACGGCCAGGGATGCCCCCCCTCTCCACTGTTGTTCGCACTACCTATAGAGCCTTTGGCAATTGCTCTGAGAGCCTCAAGGGGTTGGTTCGGCGGCGCGGGGGGGGGGGGGGGGGGGGGGGGGGGTCTCACACTATGCAGATGACCTGCTTCTGTATGTATCGGACCCAATGGAAGGGATGGAAGAAATCATCAGGATTCATGGGGAATTTTGCCGGTTTTCGGGGTATAAGCTAAATATGGGGAAATGTGAGATGTTTGCAGTCCAAGCGAGGGGACAGGAGAGGCGATTGGGGCAGCTGCCGTTTCGATTAGTAGGGGAAGCTTTAGGTACCTAGGCATTTAAGTGGCACGGGAATGGGACCGGCTGCATAAATTGAATCTGGCCCGACTAGTAGACCAAATGATGGACGATTTGCGTCGATGGGACGCGCTTCCGTTGTCACTAGCTGGGAGGGTGTAGATGGTGAAGATGACAGTCCTCCTGAGATTCCTGTCTATATTTCAGTGTCTCCCCATCTTTATTCCGCAGTCCTTTTTTAAACGGAACAACAAAGTGATCACTGGCTTTGTTTGGACGGGCAAGACCCCGCGAGTAAGGAAGGTAATGCTTGAGCGGAGTCGGGGAGAGCGCGGGCTGGCGCTGCCAAATTTTAGTAACTATTACTGGGTGGCGAATATAGTCATGATCGGGAAGTGGGTGGTGGGGGAGGGGTCGGCATGGGAGCGTATGGAGGCGGCTTCATGCAAGGGCACCAGTCTGGGGGCGTTGGTAACTGCGCCTCTGCCGTTCCCGCCGGCACGATACTCCACCAGCCCCGTAGTGGTGGCGGCCCTGAGAGTCGGGGGGCAAAGGAGGAGACATGTGGGAGCAGAGGGAGCATCTGTCTGGTCCCCAATCTGTAATAATCACCGGTTTTCCCCAGGAAGTATGGATGGGGGGTTCCAGATATGGCGGAGAGCAGGGATTGAGAGGATGGGGGATATGTTTATAGAGGGGAGCTTTCCGAGTATGAGGGCGCTGGAGGAGAAGTTTGGGTTGGCGAGGGGAAACAAATTCAGGTATCTGCAGGTGTGGGACTTCCTACGTAAACAGGTGTCAACCTACCAGCTCCTACCGCTAAGGGGGATTCAGGACAGGGTAGTTTCCAGAGGGTGGGTAGGATAAGGGAGCGTCTGACATTTACAAGGAACTTATGGGGTCAGAGGAGAAGCAGACCGAGGAGCTGAAGCGCAAGTGGGAGGAGGAGCTGGGAGGAGAGATAGAGGATGGTCTATGGGTGGACGCATTGAGTAGAGTCAACGCGTCGCAACATGTGCCAGGCTCAGCCTGATACAATTCAAGGTCGTTCATCGGGCTCACATGACAGTGGCCTGGATGAGCAGATTCTTTGGGGTGGAGGACAGATGTGCAAAATGTGCAGGAGGACCAGCGAACCATGTCCACATGTTCCGGACATGTCCGAAGTTCAGGGGATTTTGGCAGGGATTTGTAGATGTCATGTCCACGGTGTTAAAAACAAGGGTGGCACGGAGTCGAGAGGTGGCAATTTTCGGGGTGTTGGAAGACCCGGGAATCCAGGAGGAGAAAGAGGCAGACGTTCTAGCCTTTGCTTCCCTGGTAGCCCGGAGATGGATACTATTAGCTTGGAGGGACACAAAGCCCCCGAAGTCGGAGACCTGGCAGAGGAAACTGGCTAGCTTTCTCGGTTTGGAGAAAATCAAATTCGCCTTGAGAGGGTCACTGTTAGGGTTCGCCCGGAGGTGGCAACCGTTCGTCGACTTCTTCACAGAAAATTAATCGTCAGCAGAAGGGTGGGGGGGGGGGGGGGTAGTTTAGCTTAAAGTAGGGGGTTACTAAAGGTGGGACCTGTAAGGAAGGGAGACGGCTTTTGCACTATGTTTATAGTTTCATGTAAATTGTTTATTTTGTTGTTAATACAATACCAAAAATACCGCAATAAAATATTTATTTTTAAAAAATAATGAAACGGCACCCCTATTGTTATGTGCATTGCAAACAAATCCATTTTGAAACTATTTGGGGGCACAAATTGGGTGGATCTTCAACAAGACAAAACTGCAGCCCAGTTTTCACTACCAGTTGTTCAATTCATTCTTCAGCAGCAGAAAATTCATTTCGAGAAATCTTACCTTAAATCAATAGACTTATCTGACAAATTTGCCTTTTGTTCCAGTAATGAGGTGGGGGGGGGGGGGGGGGGGGGGGGGTGGGGGTTCACAAGGTTTGAATCAAAAATTCTTGTGACAGAACTTCCGGTGGCGGCTATCAATGAGTAAGTCGCATATTTGGTGGCTCCCGCTCGTGTCGGACTTTTAGACCTTTTCCCCTGATTTTCTACCAGACTTGAACTGTAAAACTGAAGACAGAGGCAATTGTGTACTGAATTCCCGCATTGCTGCATAGAGAGAAGGACTAGAAGTGCTCATAAAGACAGAAACAGAAAGACAGCGAAGGCTTGCGCTGAAGCCGCAGCAGGAGACAGCATGGCGGAGGACCGGACCTCTGGTTTGTCGACCCAGCAGTCAACGGAGCAGCTGATGCAAGTTATTCAGGAAAACTTTGCTAAGCAGAAACGGGATGGCTTGGTCCCGATAAAAGAGTCGATTGAGCAGCTGGCGCTTAGATTGGACGGCCAGGATCGGGCGATCCAGAAGGTAGGGAAGGCGTTGGCTGAGCAGGAGTGTCATGTGAGATTATCTTAAAGAAATGGGTGTTTCTAAACGGGTGTGTATCTAAATATCTGGAGTAAGAGTACCTTTAAGAAATGGGTGTTTATTACTGCAGTGATGTCAGAGAGGGGGTAGAGCTGGGCTGTCAGCTTTTTACTTTCGTTTTAGGCTGTTTGCTGCAGGGTGTGTTTTAGTTTCGTTTTCAGAGCTGGATAGCTGCAATCACAGCCAGAAGGTGCATTAGAGTCTCTCTCTGTAATCCAAAGACTGTAAATTGATCCTGGTGATTTAAAACTAATAACAGTAGTGACTTTAACCTGATGTGCTTCTGGTAAAAGGTGTTTTAAGTCTTATGGATGTTAAAAGGAAAGCGTAAAGGATTACTTAGTGTTGTATTCTTTGGGGGTTGTATTTGAATTAATGGTTGCTAAGATGTTCACTGTATGTTTTAAAAAGGTTAACTTGAGTTCATAGATTAAACATTGTTTTGCTTTAAAAAATACGTTTCCATTTCTGCTGTACGACACCTGTAGAGTGGGCCGTGTGCTCCCCATACCACAATCTAGAAAAAGTTGTGGATCAGGTGAACTCCATGATACACTTTGGGGTTCTCTGAACCCTCGCCCATAACAGGAGGTACATCAAACTTCAGTGGAGTTGGAGGCGGGGATGCTGAGAGACCAGCAGAAGAAGCTCCTGGAGAAGATGGAGGACCTAGAGAATAGGTCCCGCAGGCAGAACTTGAGAACCGTTGGGCTCCCGGAGAGGTCCGAACAAGCGGACACTGGGGCATACATCGCAGATATGTTTGAGAAGCTGCTAAGGGGTGGGGCATTCTCCTGACCCTTGGAGGTGGACAGGGCTCACAGAGCACTCGCGAGGAAGCCGCAAACGCGAGACCCCCCCCCCCCTCCTGAGGGCAATGGTGGTGCGATTCCACAGGTACTTGGATAAGGAGCGCATTCTACAGTGGGCCAAACAGACACGGAGCTGTAAGTGGGACAATAGTATCCTGCGGGTTTACCAAGACCTGAGTGTGGAGGTGGCCAGGAGAAGAGCAGGCTTCAACCAGATTAGGTCGATCCTTTTTAAGAAAAAGGTGAAGTTCGGACTGTTATATCCGGCCCGTCTCTGGGTCACGTAGGAGTAACAGCATTTTAATTTTGAGTCGCCTGAGGACGCGCTCGACTTCGTGAAAAGCAAAGGACTGGTGGTGGACTGAGAACTTTTGAACTTTGCTGCAACATTCATGCTTTTTTTTTTGTTCCTCTTTTCTTTAAAAAAAAGTTTCTCATTTTTTGTTTTGTGGAAGCTGTTTGTAATGCCTTCGGTATTGATTTGGGACCAGTGGCAGAGCTGAGTTAGTTAAGGTTTTTATTTGCACTGTTGGGGGATGGAGGTTTGCTTGTTTAGATTTTGGTGTTTTTCTGTCGGGCAATTGTGTCGGGATTATTTGATGTTGGAGTATGTTTGTATGAGCTGGGGGAGGGTGGGGAGGGAACAATAGGTGGGAGACTATCCGGCGCCAGGGATGGGGGCCACCAAGCTAACTGGGCTGGCTAGCTCACGGAAGCGCAGTGGGGTGTGTGCATATGTTCGGTTTAATAAAGGGGTTGGCTTACAGAGTGTTGTTACTGGGGTGGGGGGGGAAATGTTCTGCTGATGAGGGAGGGTCTTGGGCCAAGGGACAGAGAGGAGGTCGGGGGCGGAGGTTGCCTGGGGGCGGGCCGGTGGAGGCGCGGAGCATGGGCTGGAGGCGGTCCTAAAAAAGGGAATGGCTGATCTGCGAAGGGGGGGGGGGCAATGAGCCCCCTCCAACTAGGCTGATCACCTGGACTGTTCGAGGGTTAAATGGGCCAGTCAAGAGGGCACGTGTGTTCGCGCATCTTAGGGGACTGAAGGCGGACGTGGTAATGTTGCAAGAGACGCACCTTAGAGTAACTGACCAGATTAGATTGAGGAAAGGCTGGATCAGTCAGGTCTTTCACTCGGGACTGGATTCAAAGACTCGAGGGGTCGCGATCCTGATCAATAAACCGGTGGTGTTTGAGGCGGGTGGAATAGTCTCGGACGTGGGAGGTCGGTACATTATGGTCAGTGGGAAACTGGAGGAGGTGCAGGTGGTATTAGTAAATGTGTATGCGCCAAATTGGGATGAAGTGGAGTTTATAAAGAGGATGCTGGGGAAGATACCGGACTTGGACTCGCACAAGTTACAAGTTACAGAGGGACATTGATAAGCTGCAGCGCTGGGCTGAGAAGTGGCAAATGGAGTTTAATGCAGAAAAGTGTGAGGTGATTCATTTTGGAAGGAATAACAGGAAGACTGAGTACTGGGCTAATGGTAAGATTCTTGGCAGTGTGGATGAGCAGAGAGATCTCGGTGTCCATGTACATAGATCCCTGAAAGTTGCCAGCCAGGTTGAGAGAGTTGTTAAGAAGGCGTATGGTGTGTTAGCTTTTATTGGTAGAGGGATTGAGTTTAGGAGCCATGAGGTCATGTTGCAGCTTTACAACACTCTGGTGCGGCTGCATTTGGAGTATTGCGTGCAATTCTGGTCGCCGCATTATAGGAAGGATGTGGAAGCATTGGAAAGGGTGCAGAGGAGATTTACCAGAATGTTGCCTGGTATGGAGGGAAGATCTTATGAGGAAAGGCTGAGGGACTTGAGGCTGTTTTCGTTAGAGAGAAGAAGGTTAAGAGGTGACTTAATTGAGGCATACAAGATGATCAGAGGATTGGATAGGGTGGACAGTGAGAGCCTTTTTCCTCGGATGGTAATGTCTAGCACGAGGGGACATACCTTTAAATTGAGGGGAGATAGATATAAGACAGATGTCTAGAGGTAGGTTCTTTACTCAGAGAGTAGTAAGGGCATGGAATGCCCTGCCTGCAACAGTAGTGCACTCGCCAACACTAAGGACATTCTAATGGTCATTGGATAGACATATGGACAATAAGGGAATAGTGTAGATGGGCTTTAGAGTGGTTTCACAGGTCGGCGCAACATCGAGGGCCGAAGGGCCTATACTGCGCTGTAGTGTTCTATGTTCCATGTTCTATTCTGGCCTTTGCTTCCCTGGCAGCCCGAAGACGGATACTATTAGCTTGGAGGGACTCAAAGCCCCTGACGTCGGAGACCTGGCTATCGGACATGGCTAGCTTTCTCTGTTTGGAGAAAATCAAGTTCGCCTTGAGAGGGTCACTGTTAGGGTTCACCCGGAGGTGGCAACCGTTCGTTGACTTCTTCGCAGAAAATTAATCGTCAGCAGAAGGGGGGGGGGGGGGTTAGTTTAAATTAGAGATTAGAGTAGGGGGGTTAATAAAGGTGGGACCTGTAAGGGAGGGAGATGGCTTTTGCACTATGTTTGTAATTTCATGTACATTGCTTATTGTGTTGTTGTTATAATACCAAAAAATACCTCAATAAAATGTTTATTGAAAAAAAAATTCTTGTGACAGGCTTTCTTTGGTTTATCAGTTAAATAGCTTAGTTTATCCTGCGACAAATCGAGGTTACTTTTATTTAAAGAATGTGGGCTAGTTAGCCAAAGAAAGAAAGGATGCAAGTTTGTAATGAGCCATTACTCTACTTAAATGGAAGCAATGATGTAAATCATATCTCTACAACTTTTAAAACTAAAATTGGATCTCCAAAGTAATGACACAATTTTTCTGATTGTTATTATAGTTATTGGATAGAATCTTGTCCCCTTTAAGAATACATTTAAGATGGTGCACAGGGCCCAGGTGACACGGGTGTCAATGAGTGGGTTCTTTGCAGGGGTAGAGGATAGGTGTGAGAGGTGTAGAGGGGCACCAGCTAACCATGTTCACATGTGCTTGTCATGTCTGCAATTAGTGGGGTTCTGGGGCTCAGTATTTGAGACACTAGCAAAAATTGTAGGGCTGAAGATGTTACAGGGTCCATTTGAGGTGATTTTTGGGTTGAGGAAGTTCCGGGGCTGATGGAGGGGAAGGGGACTGATGTGGCGGCCTTCGCCACGTTGATCGCCCAGAGGTGAATCTTATTGGAATGGAGGTCGGAGGAACCGCCGAAGATGTCGGTATGGTTGGGAGGTGTTGCCGAATTCCTTAAACTGGAGACGATTCAGTTTGTCCTTCAGGGCTCGGATGGGGAATATGGATGAGATGGAGGCTGTTCTTGTCTCTGTTTACGGATTTGTTTGTTACCAGCGAGTAGGGGGGTAGGGTTTAGGGGAGAAAAAGGGGAAAAGTGTCAAATTAGGGAGATTGTATTTTGTTAGTGAATGATTGTTTGTATATTGTTATGTATGCCCTGATTTGAATAAAACTAATTTTAATAAAAGAATACTTGCAGGACGGGGTCCAATTCCAGGTCCATACATGCCAGCATACATCCGCCAGCACCATTTTCTTGGAGATGGCCTCCTATTCGGCTGCGCTGCAGAAATATTAAGGATTTCTGAGGCTGCAGGCCTAACCAGAGGGATTACAGCTCTGGATGGATGGCAGCGGTGGAAGGAAGACATGGGCGCTTCCACTGAGCGAGGATGACTGCCAGGGGACCTCCATCTTGTGGTATCCTTTGAAGATGTTTATAGTTTTAAATCCCTCGACACGATTGTCTGCGACCACAGCAAGGGCTCATTGATCCATTCAGCTTCAGTGGCAGGATTGAGGGGGCCTGAAAGAGGGCTTGCGGGCTCACTAGTAAACTTTTTCCAGGCACCTGCCAGGCTTTGGCCTCAGCAGGGAGACCCCAGCAGCGTCCCCAAACCTTCCCACAATTGAACAATTAATTATGCAAAGTGACTAGCAGCTGGGCAGGTAGCCATTGCTGCCTCTACTCCACCTCTGACGGAATCGGCCAGAGGCGGGAATATATTGACAAAACACCTTTCTGTCAGACCTTCTTCCCGATCTCGTTTTCGAAGTCGCCCCGGCAGGCCAGGAAGAGTCCACCCATTGTTTGCTAACACTAAGCGCTATCCTTAAATAGAATAACAGCCTGCTTCGATGTGCAACAAGAAATAACATCTAGCTTAATGGATGGCAGAGTGGGATTCTAGAAATGTTGTTTCTGTATGGACTTTTTATTTGGTTTGGGTAAGAATGGTCATATGGAAGGTCATATATGCCTGTATTAAAACCAAGTAAATATTTTAAGGTTCTAGATTTTGTAGTCTAATACATCATGTGTGCGACTTTTAAAATGTAGGTTTCAATACGAATCAATGGATTTGTTTGAACTTTTAAACAAATCAGTAACTGTGACACACATCTATATATTTAAATATCCGAGTGGTGCTAAATACAATAGCTCCCCCTTATAGAAACAGCTATCTCGAGAGGAAACCCTAAAACTAGTGTTTGTCTGTGGAGGTGAATGCATTCCATGAGATCGTCATGTTTTTATGGAGTGCCCATTCAAAAAAAAAACATACAAATAGAACAATTATTCTGACAGATGAACTAGAATAAGAGGGAAAGAGGGCAATGGAAGAAATAATGAAGATGTTCTGATACATTTAAAAAAAGACTTGCTGAAGTCAGGTAAAAGTAAACTGATTGCACACACCTCTGATATGTTTCGTCAGCTTCTCCAGATGCAGTTTTAAAATAGAAACAAAAAAACCTGTCAATATATTAAACAATAAACATTTTCAATCTTATATCAAACATATTATTGCTTTATAATTGTGTTTTCTATAAATAAAGTAGTTACACAATAATGACAGAATCCACAGTTTGCCCCAAACCTTTGACGGTTTATAATTTTTTGGATCTTTGGAAAGAAGGTTATGGTTTTCCATACAGAGGTCTCAAGCTTAGTAGCACATCCGCTGATAAAAGTAAATGTATCCCAGGTCTTTAGGGGGTTTCGCTGAGGCACAGACTTTATGGTCATTGTAGATCACCCACCTGAATAGAAGAAATGGAGATGCAATTAACTAATGCAAAAAAAAAAACCATTTTATATTTATAAAGTGCCTTTAACGTAATAAAATATCCCAAAGTTCTTCACAGGAGCAGTATAGAAAAAAGCATGACAGTGAGTCATATAGGGTGTGGTATTACAGGTATTACGGTACCCGATAGGCTAAAGCACCATTGGTGGAAACTGTATGCCTGCTATTGGTTAGAGTGTATGATAGCTCCGCCCTGATAGGCGGGGTATAAGAATCTGTGCCGCCCCAGCAGCCCTCATTCTGTACCTGAGCTGCTGGGGGAAACATCTAGCTTATTAAAGCCTTCAGTTGGACGACAACCTCACTTTAGTGGTCATTGATCGTGCATCATAGGGGTATTAGGTCAGATTACCAAGAAGTAGGTTTAAGGAGTGTCTTTAAGGAGGAAAGTGAGGTAGCGAGTTGGAGGGATGTGGGAAGGATATTCCAGAGCTTGGGGGAGACTGCAGGCACAGCCAAAAATGATTCAGCAATAAAATCAGGTTTGGAAGTCAGAATTCGAGAAGTGCAGATATCTCAGAGGGGTGTGAGGTTGGAGGAGATAACAGAGATAGGGCGGTTGCAGGGATTTGCGGGGTGGGGGCGGAATCAAGATGTTGCTTGACTGGGAACTAATGTAGGTCAGCGAGCACAGGGATGAACAGGAATCGGTGCAAATTAAGACACAGGCGGCAGAGTTTTGGATGAATTTGGGATACCAGCCAAGTGTGCATTGGAATATGAAGTCTAGCGGTAATAAGGGCAAGAAAAAATATATTCTTGAATCACAGCAATGACCTCAAATATTTTGGTGGACTCATAGAATGTACATACCATATTATTTTGTTACACCTTTCAATTTTTTTTTCTTCAACAAAACATTGTTCCATAGTTTTCCAACCAACTAATAAGCAAAACACATTGCCCCACTAACCCGAGTATTCCTATTACAGATCCAGCAACAGAAACAAATTGGATCTACACTAATTCGCTGTTCAAAATTGGATTGATGCTAATATAAAGTTATAATAGCTCACATAAGTTTAGCAGTTTGAATATCCTTTCCAAAGAAACTAGTGCTTACCTTCCCTCCTTTTTGATATGGCAGACATAATGACCAGACATTGTGGATGGTCCCATATGGCTAATAAAAGCAAACAGCTCATATCCTGCAGATTAAAGCAAACCATGGACAATTAAGCTACATTTTATCTAAAATACAGTAGCAGTATAAAATACAGAAAATACCTATCAGAAGTATTTTCCCAGTCTGACTTAGAATCTGTAGGACTTAAAAAGGATGTTGGCTGGATTCTCCATTCCCCAAGCCGTGTGTTTCCCGGTGGCGTGCCGTTCTCTGGCGGCGCGATTCCTCTTCCCGGCACATGTCAATAGGATTTCCCATTGAAGCCAACCCACACTGGCGGGAAAAGAAAGTGTTCCGACCTTCATTATCTTTATTACCTTCTTATCTGCAGAGTGATGGGGAGAAGGCGGTATAATGGCACTTAAGTGAACTGCTCAGTCGGAGAGCTGGTACAGACACGATGAGGCCTCCTTCTGCACTATAAAAATTCTGTGATTCTGGGATGCATAAAATAACTAAATTACACGTTACAGAGATCGAAAACTCATTCTGGAAAATAAAGCAATTTAGTCAGTTGTGACAAAGACTCATCGGACTCGAAACATTAGCTCTTTTCTCTCCCTACAGATGCTGCCAGACCTGCTGAGATTTTCCAGCATTTTCTCTTTAGTCAGTTGTGCATCAGTTGCTGAATTCTCCCATGCCCCAGCAGACGGGTTCAATGGAGAATTCGTCACAAAACCTAAAAATTGACCAGCATGAATTTCCCTTAGGATTTTCCACTGCTGCCGATCATAGCGAATTGGGAAACCCGCTGATGGCCCATCTGAAATTGATTTGCATCCCGCTAATGGAATGCAGATTAAGGCCCAACCGGAATCTCCTCCCCCCACACCTGATTCTACAACGACAGCAGGAAAACAGACCAGTCCAGAACACTTCTGCAACACCATGCAGGAGTCAGCACTGATCTGAAGAATGCCTGGTACTGCCTCCCGATCTCGGGATGGAGGCTGCCAGTGAGCCTGGACCCTGGAACTCCACAGCTGTGAGTTGGAGGAGCATCGAAGAGGTGGATCATCCAGCTTCCATGTTAGTAAGCAGGTCCATCCTCCAGCCTCAACGTGTTCCTGGAGATCCATTTTCTTTTTTCAATGGCAGATCAGTGATGTTGGATGCCTTTTCAATATGGCACCCAGATATGACGGCAAGACATGCGCAATCAAGCTCGCTCTGTGGAATACGGCACTAAACAACGGTGCATATTTCATGAGGTTGGGGCAAGAAGAGATGGCGTGGTTTCCCGTCATACTCTACAGCGGGAAACACTCCCTGTCCCCATCTCCACCACGGGATTTAACCCTAGGTGGGAGAATTCCACCCTTTACATTATGAAATTACTGAACAATTTCTAAGTAATTCAGCAGCAATATGATTTATGCTTCTAACATAGTTTGTAATGGTCAGAATTGCTTGCATCATAAGAACATATTTAAAAACACTTAACAGAGACATCCAAGTGCTGGGGTTAGTGCATGAATTTACAATGTCAAAGGTCAGAGCTGTGAGGAAGGACTGAATTTAACGGAAACATTTCTAAGTGTCATTTTGGGTGATTGGTGGAGCGTTTCTCGATGGCCGCTGGGCGAGATTGCGGCTCATTTTTAAAACCACTTAGTGCCGGAAATGAGCCCCCACGAGCTTCTCGCCATTACTGTCTCGCTGTCTGATTCACCAGACTCGCCTCTCAATCCCAGTCAACAGACAAGCATGGCAGCGCACAGACCTGCTCCTCGCTTTGGCAATGCTGACCCACCCAGACTTCTGGACACTGTGCAGGCTAAGACAGGACATCCTATTCCCCCAAGGGGGTCAGAGGACCAGCAGCAGGACCACCAATACTGTCTGGGACGGAATGGCAGCGGCAGTCAGTGTTAGCAGCATGACCAGGAGGACAACCGTACAAGGTTATCCTAGCGCTGATGCAGATGCTAGGACACGGCAGTGAAATTCGGGCTGGGATGTCAGCGACATTCTAGCAAGTGCATAGCCAATTGGAGGAGTCCAATAGGCTGGGACGCAGGCGATGATGCCAACAATGCGTGGCACTGAGGCCAACACTGCTAGGGTAGCAACCGCACTGGAAAACCTGTAGCACAAGGTCGGCATCTTGAATGATGGTGTCCAAGGCGTGGCTCAGTCTTTGACAACCATGGCTGAGAGTCGCGACATCATGTCCCAGTCGATGAGTGACATGACCCAGATGCAGGTGGACATTGGATAAAAACAAATTACTGCAGATGCTGGAATCTGAAACCAAAGAGAAAATGCTGGAAAATCTCAGCAGGTCTGGCAGCATCTGCTTTGACAAAGGGTTATATGGACTCGAAACGTTAGGTCTTTTCTCTCCCTACAGATGTTGCCAGACCTTCTGAGCTTGTCCAGCATTTTCTCTTTGGTTGCAGGTGGAGGCACTGTAGAGCATGTCCCAGTCACTGAGGAGCACCGCTGAGCGCGTTGACGCCATGGTGACGACAATCGAGAGACGCCAGGTGAGGCACAGCTGGATGCCACAAAGGCCTCTGGAACTCCAGCTGCCCCTCCCTCCCATGGAGTCCAGCAGAGCCCCACGGGATTTGTCAGGGAGGAGGAAGCACTGGGCCAGCCACCAAGGAGATGATAGTGATCACCGGTTCTTCCAAATCTCCCCCTCCTGACACGGTGCATCTCAAGGGCAACGGGCATAACAGGGTGGCACGGCGATGCCAGTGACACTGGTAAGTCGACCGGGGTCTCCGGCTCCAGGTCCTCCAGAGGACGTCCGCCAAAGGCATCAAAGACCGCAGGGCCCGAAAAGCGGCAAGCTGCCTCTACCACCAATGTGCATCCTGGGGACAAACCTGGATGTAGCAGTAGACCATGTAATGTCAAGAAGATTGTTGATCATTGAGTGGTGGGAGGGGTCACAAACTGTAGCTAGAGGGACTGGAAATGTCAACTGTTCTCTTTTAAAAAATGTTACACTGATACATGTGAAGCCCCTGTCACATTGATATTCACAACGGGTCTGCTTCCACCCTCAACCTTCTATTGCCCTCCGCTCCCCCACCCCCACATACAGGAGTCCAAGATTAAAGCCCCTGGTGCAGACCCTGTTCAAAGGATGGGTGTGAGCTCGCTGTCAGCAGGAGGACAGGAGTCAAAATTTGCATAAACTGAGGAGCACAGTAATCAGGGGGGAGGAGGGAATTGGGGGGGGGGGAAATGGGGGGAAAGGAGGGGAATGAGGGGGGTTGAGCTGATGGACAAAGCCTTGTCCTGTGAGAGGTGGGTGAGGATGAGGGTCTCCCTGTTACTCCAGGCATGCCGGACCCTTGTCTTCAATCCTCCTCCTGCAGATGCTAACCGGGCTCGTCCACCATCCCCTCCTGGTCCATCTTCTCCTCCTCCTCAGACAAGGCCACATGTCCTTCCTGAGCTCCTCCCGCATGTCGCCTCGCTGCTGTGCCAGGTTGTGATGCAGGTTGTAGAAATCACAGCAACCACCACAAAGCGGGAGACCACCTGGGGGGGTGTACTGCAATGCACCACCAGGGCAGTCTTGCATAGAGTCCCTACAGTGCAGAAGGAGGCCATTCAGCTCATCGTGTCTGTACCAACCCTATAAATGAGCTACCCATTTACGCTCCCCCTTCCACCCCAACCTATTCCTGTAACTCCATAATCGAACCTGCACATCCCTGGACACTAAGGAGCAATTTAGCATGGCAAATCCACCTAACTTGCACACCTTTGAACTGTGGGAGGAAACCAGAGCACCCGGAGGAAACCCACGCAGACATGGGGTGAATGTGCAAATTCGACACAGACAATGAGCAAGGCTAGAATTGAACCCAGGCCCCTGGCACTGTGAGACAGCAATGGAAACCACTGTGTCACCGTGCCACCCCCATAGGAACCGTATTTTGAACAATCAGATATACTGTTCAATGACAGCACGGGTGGCAACATGGGCCTCGTTATATTGGGTCTCTGCCTCAGTCGCTGGCCTACGCACTACCAACATCAGCCATTATCTCAGCTGGTATCCCTTATTCCCCCAAGAGCCAACCCGTCATCCTGGGGTGGTCCTCGAAGACGCCAGGCATCTCAGGATATGCCAGGATGTAGCTGTCATGCACACTCCCTGGGAGGTGTGCACACACATGCATGATCCGGAGGTGGTGGTTGAACATTCAGGGAGTGGAACCCCTTCCTGTTAATGAAGGGCACTGCCTGATGCCCTGGTGGGTGCAAGCCGACTGTGTGCTATCAATTACCATCTAGAGCTGGGGCATCCCGACGCTGGCAATGAATTCTGCGGCATCAGGGTGGTCTTCGTTCAGCTCAAAGCTGATATAGAATGGATAATAGCACAGAAAGCAAGAAGGTCTATGTCAGGTTTTGTCTCAACGGCTCTGCAGGAGCTCCTACACCACAGCAAATTCTACAAAGCAGCTCACCACCACCTACTCAAGAGAAACTGAGGCTGCGTGATAAATGCTGGCCTTGCCAACAGTTTACATGTCAATCAGATAATCCCAGGACCAATAGGATTAGGAGGTGTGTATAAAATACAGAATGAAGAAAATTGCTCATTTTAAATGAGTTAGTTCCCGTGTAAAAGTAGAAGAAAAAGAAATTTCAAATAAAGGCATTAAGTCTTCGCATGATAATTTGAAAGTCCCAGTTTCAATGAAACTGACTAGGTGTTATTTTTATCACATTCTACTCAATCAAGAATTCTATAAACTGCAGGAAAAATTAAACTGTGATTAGTTGATCATCACTTTTCAATGCAATCAAATGTTTTGCATTACAATAGGAAATCAAAGAACAAAAGATTCTCCAATCCCGCGGCAGAGTGTCCACGCCGTCGAGTTTTACGACGGTGTGAACGGGCCGCGCCCACGTCTAATTCTGACCCCTACAGGGGGCCAGCACGGCGCTGGAGTGGTTCACGCCACTCCAGCTGCAGATCACGGCGCGAACTGGGCGCCGCGGAATCCGCACATGTGCAGTTGCGCCAACGCCAACGAGGACATGCGCAGTGTCGCCGGCACAAACGCGCGCATGCACAGTGGCCTCTTTCAACGCAACATGGCACAGGACTACAGGAGCCGGAGCGTAGGAAAGGATGCCCCCAGCCACAGAGGCCGGCCCACTGATCGGTGGGTCCTGATCGTGGGCCGGGCCACATCGGAGGCCCCCCCCCGGGATCGGACTCCCCCTCCCCCCTCCCACAGGCCGCCACCCGACCCTTACACGCCGAGGTCCTGCCGGCGCCATTCTAACTTGCTCTGGGCCGGCGGGACCTCGGCTTGTAAGGGTCTTTTCCTACGGCTGCTCGGCCCATCCGGGCCAGAGAATCGGCGGGCCAGCCACGTAGAACGTCCCGCGTAGAACTGGTGCCACGCCAACCACGCTGGTGCCGATTCTTCGCACTGCGGAGAATCGCATGCCGGCATGGGCCGATTTGCACGGCCTGCCGGCGATTCTCCGACCCGGCGCGGGGTCGGAGAATCCCACCCTTTGTGTTCGGTGGGAATCTCACCACACAACAAAAATGTAACCTTTCATATTAGACACATGTTACAGTGAGAGTAAGTTTCAACAATCAGACAGATAATTAATGCAAGAAATCAGCATTATGTTTTTCCATTAAATTTTACACAATATTACTCATGCCTAATCTGTGGCATAATTCATTTTATAAATTACTTCTGTTTAATTTTGGAAACCTAGGTCTGTTACCCGGCAGCATGTGTTAACGCAATCCAGTGAATTTACTGTTGTGTATTCATGTATGTTCCTAGTTGGAACTAGGTCATTTTAAGATTTTGATCATGTGACGTACCGATTATGTCATCGGCAGTTTGGGCGTGCTAACAGTCAGGCTATTCTAGCAATCTGTGAGAATATACCTGCCCATTAAAGCTCTTGTTTATTTTGTACCTTTGTGGTCTGCAAGCCTGTACTTGCCAATACCACAAAGAAACTGGCCCAGCAAAGTCAGGTTTGGCAATGTGAGAACAGGGCTAAACGCTGTGTTTTTCAGAAAGGTCAGGAAGTATTGGCAATGAACTATACCACCAGTGATGTCCATTCTTCTTGGCACAGACAGGACCGGTCTCCTAGACTGTTCAAACTCGGGACAATGAAGTGTGGAGAAGACACACTGATTACATTTTGTCAGCTAGAACAAGTTTGCCAGAGACAGAGTCAGCCGAGAGTCCGGACAAACTGTGCCAAGTGAAGACCTGTCCATACCTGAGAACCTTAAAATAGCGGAAACAACTGTGGAAGACAGTGAGGACATTTCAAGACCGAGTCAAACCCTGGGCTGGATTCTCCCAAAATGGGACTATGTCCCCACGCTGACGTAAAAACGCCAGAGATTCCTGGAAAAAAGATCAGCTAATTCAATGCCCTGCAGGGAGCTAGCAGGGACCCGGAGTAATTCTCGCAGCTATAGCTGGGGGTACGGGCCCCCGCACTTCCGGTTTGGAGTCCGCGCATGCGCACAGCGGCGACGCCGAGCTCCATGGCGGACTCGGACCGTGGAAGCAGGCAGAAAAATTGGACGCCCCCCCCCCCCGATTGGCCGCGCACCCGATCATCTAACCATGCGGATCTAACCCTCGGCCAACTATAAGGCCTCCCCCGGTGTCCGATCCCCCCCGCCCCCTCCACCAGGGCAGCCACGGACTGAGTCCGCAGTCTCCACGCGAGCATCCTGACCGGCAGTAGCAGATTAGTTCCACGCCGTCGGGAACCCGGCCGGTCGGGAGTGGAGGATCGCTGGGCTGTCCTCGGTCAATGGGCCCCCAGCTGTGTGGCATAATCCGCGGTCACGCCGATTCTTGGGTCCCAGAGAATGGCCGGCACAGGGCTGCGGCGAATCCAGCCCCATATATCCACTTGGGTTCAGGCAACAATGGACGATATCCAAAATCAATCAAAAACACCAGAAATTACAGTCAACACGAAAAAGCAGACGCCCGAGGTCTGTCGACAACCACACAGAAATCAATGTCCTCCAAAACGTCTAAGTTATTGACTGTTGTGTTAATTGTTCATTTTGTAAATTTGTGCTTGAAAGCCCTAGTTGGAACAAGGTCACTTTAAGAGTTTGATCAGGTGTCGTACTGATGGCGTCATCAGCAGCTTGGGTGGGCTACCAGTCAGTCTATTCTAGCAGCCTGTGAGAAAATACCTTTCCAATAAAGCTCTTGTTTGTTTTGTACCTTTCTGGTCTGCTAGCATGTACTTTAAAAATAGTACACTTACTTCCAGGTCCATCCTTGATTCTGGGCCCTGCTGGTTCTGCTTCTGCATTTGTAATAATGTGTGATTGTGTATCAACATCCGATGCTGTTTCGTTCTCATCCTCATTGTCTGCATGTGTGAAGATCCAGTCCAATGCTCTCTCCAGGTTGTTATTCTACAGAAATAGCCGTGCAATGGTGGAATTTACTCTTTCATAATAAAATCTACTGAGTCCTAATGAAAAGCATCTCTGTTACATCATCAGGTTGAAAAGGTACCAGAGTATCAATAATGAAGATACAGGAAGGGATTTTCCAGCCCTTCCTGGTGGCCGGGTCTTCCAGTCCCACCAAAGACGACCCTCCCTCCCCCCCGTGGCTGGTTCTGCAGTGAGCAATTCAAATGGCCTTTGACTTCGGTGGGACCAGAAGATCCTTCCAGCAGCCCATGTTGAGCTGCCTTGCGCAGCCAATGGTGAGCTGCCTTGCGGAGGCTTGGGGGAATCCCAGCCTCCACCAATGTGCTTTGCTTGAATAGCCACCTGTATTGAACAAATGGCATGATCAAACCTCTACTGCTACATGGAGCCCAGGACTTAGTCAGAGTTCAGAAGGGTGGCATGGTGGCACATTGGTTAGCACTGCTGCCTCACAGCATCAGGGCCCCAGGTTCAATTCCAGCCTTGGGTCACATTCTCCCTGCGTCTACATGTATCTCCTCAGGGTGCTCCATTTTCGACCCACAGTCCAAAGATGTGCAGGTTAGATGGATTGGCCATGGTCAATTGCCCCTTAAAAAGATTAGGTGGGGTTACTGGGTTACGGGGATAGGGTAGGGGCATGGGCTTAGGGGGGGTGCTCTTTCAGAGGGTTGGTGCAGACTCAATGGGCCGAATGGCTTCCATCTGCACTGTAGTGATATCTAAGGGTAGCCAGGAGTAGAACCAGCAGTAGGGAGCCACTTAAGAACAGATCCCGAGGGCTAAGGTAAGAACAGATGCCAGGAGATGAAGATGGGAGATGGCAAGGCGAAGAGGCAAGAGGGAGGAGAGGGGCAGTCGGCAAGGCCAGGAGAAGCAAAGCCAAGAGAAGGAGGTAGAGAGATTGAGGGCGAGGGTGTAAGCCTTGGGCAAAACTTATGTCAGCAGACAAGCTACAGAAGAGGACGTCAATGGTAAATTATCTTAAAGTGAAACCAGCAATGTTAAATGGATATACTAACACTACATTACTGATGACGTTAAAGTGAAAGAATGTTAAATTAATTGACAATAGCGAAGACTTGCTGGATTTCAATTGCATTAGTTACTTAATGTGATAGTACCTTTTTGTTAGTTTGATGTACTGGTTGCCTGTTACATAATCTTTTATCTGGGTTAATTTTAGTTTATTTGTTACGGTAAAAGTCTCAAAAACTTGGAATACTGTTCTTCGGTTCTTTACGTCTGTCACTGGGAATTCCATCTCTTTTTAATCTTTACAGGAATCCTAACAATTTGCAAGACTAAACAGCTGGTCATCTGGTTATTTAATTGTGGAAAAATGCACGTAATAGTCAAACCCAAACGTCTCTTCTCAAATATACATGTAAAGCCATTTCCATGCTGTGGCTACAAGAGCAGATCAGAGGCTGGGGATTCTGCAGAGAGGAACTCACCAATGTTTGTCCATAGTCTCCAATGCAGAAGTTAGGGATGTAAAGGAATACTCTCCACTTCTCTCAATGAGTGCTGCTCCAATGACACTGAAGCGCAATACCTTTCAGGACAAAGCAGCCAACTTGATCGGCACCCCACCCACCACCTGAAACATTTACTCCCTCTACCATCAGCATAGTGTCAGCAGTGTGTTCCATCTACAAGATGCACTGCAGCAACTCACCAAGCCTCCTTTTAAAATAATAATCTTTATTATTGTCACAAGTAGGTTTACATTAACACTACAATGAAGTTACTGGGAAAATCCCCTAGTCGCTACATTCCGGCGCCTGTTCGGGTACACAGAGGGAGAATTCAGAATGTCCAATTCACGTAATAAGGACGTCTTTCGGGACTTGTGGGAGGAAATCGGAGCACCCGGAGGAAACACATGCAGACAAGGGTAGAACGTGCAGACTCCACACGGATAATGACCCAAGCGGTTTTACAGCACGTCCATACCCGTTACCTCTACACCTAGAAGGGGACAAGGCAGCAAACACATGGGAACATCCCACCTTATAAGTTCCCCACCAAGCCACCCTTCCTGACTTGGAACTATGTTCTGGTTCTTCACTGTCACTGGGTTAAAATCCTGGAACTCCCTCCAGACAATACTATGGGTGTGCCTACTCCAGGTGGACTGCAGTGGTTGAAGGCAGCGGCGCAACACCACCTTCCCAAGGGAAACTAGGAATTGACCACAAATGCTAACCATGACTGCAATGTTCACACCCCATGAACAAATAAAAATAAATTCCCAACAGACACACTGGATATAATACAATAGAAGAAATGGGGGGCTGATTTCCCATCAAACTCAAGGACATGAAGGTCACTGAAAAATCCATCTGATGCTCAGTGCTGAGTTACCTAATTAAACACAGGTCACTTATGGAAACAGAGTTCTTCATGGTCTACATGGCTATATATCACACCAACTCCCATTTACTGACCAACTTAAAACACAGATGTTTACACTTGAATAGGAACTATTCCTTTAACGTAATTGCCAATTTACATGAAAGGCTTTGTTTTATAAGGTTACTGAATATTTAACAGTTTAGGCACATCAGCAATCTCAGGTTTCAGAATGATACAAGGAGTTAAGCCATTTGTGTTCAATTATTTGCTGTGAAAATATGATGGGAACTCAGACTTACAGTTGCTTTCAATGCACGAATGGCTTGGTTCCTGGGAAATCCCATGGATGTAATGATGGCAACAATCTCTTCTGGTGGCTGGTTTTCCATTGAAGACGCCCCTCCTGCTAGACCAACCTCATTATAGCTAACCTCATTATATCCTGATATTGATAGTGGTTCAGCAAAATCTAATGGGGACAAGGAGGTTTCATTGAAAAATTTAAATATAAAGAAAAAAATTAATGATTAAAGAATCCATCCTCTCTTCAGATCTGCAATTTTAATAGTACAGAGTACATCTTCCAAGCCAATGCATTTGTTTTGCACCATGTAAAAACCACTGAGCCACCCTCTGTAACTGCATATGGTGGCATTTTGACCTCACGTGACACCTTAATACTGTTTTTATTCAAAATCCTTACAGAAAACATGCAACTTTAATTTAAAATATGGAATGATCCCAAAGGTTACAAATTTCTGGAGGAGTTGTGATCAACTACACACATAACTGTGGCAGCTGCTGTTCCCTACAGCCAGCAAAACAGGCAATGTCTCATTCAGAGAAGATGTTGAGATATTTCACACCAGCCCGTTTTAGTTTTATTCTTGGATAAGCTGGTCCATCAGCATTACTAAGCATCTCACTGAAAAGTTTAAACTGAATTTACCACTGCACGTTTCGTCAGGAAACCCGCAATAATTTGTACTCGCGAATTGGTTATCTGGCTTCTAAGCTTACCAGGTTCCTCCATGTGTGCTATGACCCAGTTAAACGCCAACTCAGCCCCCAGGTTTCCTGTGTAGTACACTGCTTTCCGACATGCTTCTAGTGGAAAACCCATCTCAGCCAGCTGCATCACTGCTGCTTCATCAATTTCAGGAGCTGTAAAAAAAGGAACAAAAACGGACATTGGCCATAATGGCAAACCCGGTGCTTTCAGGGAGTTCCATCAACGTAGCAAATCACAGGAGAGCCAAATGACTGCACAATGCAAGTATGGACTGCTTCAAATAATATCAATGCTTGACGCTCATTGATTGAAAAATTTGTGTTGACCATTTGTAGAGTGTGAGCACTAACAAACCATGCAATGTCCATAATGAAAATAAAATAAAATACAAATTATACCTGGATTAGAATAACATTCACGGGAAATATGGTTAGTTTTTACACATTCCTCTATTACTGTAAGGAAATAATTAATCAAATTGGCAGTAGAGCTTTGCAAAATTACTTGAAGAGATAGTATGCTTTAAGGCATAAAACGTACCACAAGTCTATAGAAATTATTTTTTAAATAGAAATGTGAGGGGAGTTTTTGTGAAAATTGAAATGTAGGCATTAAAGCAGAGAATGGTCCATTGATTGGCTAAAATAAAATCACATTTTCTAAAACAGGAGAGTGAAACTGATACATATACCCCATGAAATGGTTCAGCAGACTGCCTGGGAGTTAAAAACAAATCATTATTTTACTTCCATTTACCAGGAGCTTCAATCTCCACCCTTTCAATTCCCTCAAAAACATGGACTGATTTTGCAGTCCAGAGGAACATGGTACTCCACAGCATCTCATACAAGTCGCATCAAGATTCAACCTAACCCTGTCCTAACATAGCGTTGCTACAAGCAGAACTTGTTCACTAACATCAGGGGCAACAACCACTGCCGAATTTGCCTTATCACCAATCCATTGGTACATTGATCCCAATTGTTGACTGACTGAAGTCAGATAACTCTGCAAACTCCAGAGATTGAATTTTGGATCTTCCATATACCACGTGACAATTACTCACTGAGTCAACAGCAATCTCTTGAAAACATGAAGAAAATACGCAACTTTGCATTCATTAATCCTTTTGATAGAGAAAATGTACAAAAGGTGCTACAAAAAGGAAAAACAGATGTTGAACCGTAGAATAGTTTGGAATGATAGCCAAAAACATGGGTCGGGATTCTCTGTTGCTCCGCCCCCTCAGAAATGGTGTAATCGCATTGCGCGCCATTGCAACGGCATTGGCACGTCATCGGCCGGCCCTCCTGCGATGCTCCACCGCCGATGGGCCGACTTCCCGATGGCACAGGACACGTGTGGCCTCAGCCATGCAGGAACTCGGTATGGCGGCAGCGGACGGTGTCCAGTGCCGCCACACTCAGCCGTGCTCCGTGCCACTAGCCGGTGGGGCTTCTGTGAGGGCTGGGGGGGCTGGTGGGGGTGGCCACGGAGTGGGCTGTGGGGTCGCAGATGGAGGGTCAAGTCCACGGACGGCCAGCGCCTTGTTGCACGGCACGACCGCTACAGGTCGTCAGCTGTGCGCATGCGCGGCCCGGGACCCGGCCATTCTCTGGCCGTTTTCGGGCGGGAGGTGGGAGTTTCACCCGCCACCAGTGCTCGCCCCTCACCGGTTAATCACCACTGTTTAAATTTGAAAAGTTGATTTTCAAATGAGGAAGTGAAATGGAAAGTGGTGGGGTTTAGGCGAGAGTTCCAGGGATTACAGCCTACATGGCAGCAGGCCTCACTTTCAATGATGGCAGAAGGATGCACATTAGGCCCGAGTACAACTGATGGCTCAAACATTACGTTAATGGCGGTTCGAAAAATAAGATCGTACAAA
Source organism: Scyliorhinus torazame (assembly GCF_047496885.1). NCBI lineage: Eukaryota > Metazoa > Chordata > Chondrichthyes > Carcharhiniformes > Scyliorhinidae > Scyliorhinus > Scyliorhinus torazame. Next base: position 73,255,980 of record NC_092720.1, read on the forward strand.
GCCCGGGATGAATTTCTCAATGAGAATGAAGATTTTAAATATGCACAGAGAAAGAGTGCCTTTGGGATCGGTAAGAGCTGAGGTGTAAGGGAGTGGGGCCTATTGCCAGCCAAGACTCAGGTAGGGGGATAACAAATAAGTTGGAGCATAAGTAAATTGAAGGCACGTGGAGAACATTGTAGAAGTCATGGTTTGAGGAAACAATAAAAACTTGCATTTGCATTGTGCCTTTCACACACAAAACATGCCTCACGGAGACAGTTCATGAGACAATATTGCCTACTCCCCAACCCAATAGTTATTTGGTTCCCAGTGTGCTTTTGAACTTTTGTCCCAGGAGAAAGAGCAGTACCCTACCTGTGCCTATTTTCAATGCCACTGTCACTGCTACTGTTAACCTCTGTAACTTGAGCCTGCTCTGGGACCACTGACCTCTGACACCACCTCCCCCCACCTTTCCCCATCCCCCAAGGCACACCTCACCACAACTGCTCCACCAAAGAAAGTTTCTTCTGGACGCAGCTGCATGGGCCTGTGCCAGTTGTGTAACCTACGGCCCAGCTGAGACATTCATGGCTACTGGCAGTGCTCCCTACACTAACAGAGAGTGATAGACTGAGATAAGGAGAAGCAAGAGAGATTACACAGAAAAAAATTTGATTTCAGCTTGGTAAAATGTTGTAATTACTGAGAGAGCCACGGTAACAGGCATTTTGCAGAAAAGCAGTGTTTGTTGAGTTTTAGATGGAGTTGTGAGCAGAAGTCAAGCACCTCAGTTCAGTTAAAAGATATGTCTGTAGGTAGATTAGCAGTTTCTTTCCAAGCAGTTAAGAAGAGTGTGGTTAGAAGGTGATCTGAAACCAGCTGAAACAGCCTCTGAAGAAATACAGTCAGAATTTCTGCATAGTTCTGACAGAATTCAGATCTTTTCTTTAAAGCAGTGGCATAAGATCACTCTTTCTCAAAGAACATGTCTGTAAAGCAGGTATTCCCGAGGGCTAACTGTTTTTAACAGTGGATTGAGAGGTGAGGTTTTTTTGTTGTTTGAGTGGGAATAAAGTCAGCTGTTACCGTGTTCACTGTATAGATTAGCATTATTTAACGGGTAATTGTAAGCTATTTTCTCGTGTGATTTTAAAGCTATTGTAACACTGGGCTAGTAATAACGTTTGTTTTAATATACCATATCCCTATTTCTTCATGAAATCACTCCTGGAGTGAAGTATCCCCTCCTCAGTCTTACAAAATTAAAATTAAATATTTGGGTTTCTGTCCAGTATTCTAGTAACTGTTGGGGTCTGGTCCGGCAACAGTTAATTCCAACCTATGGGTCTATGTGGAGCACATTCCCCTCAAAAATGGCCTTCTCCAGTACCTTAGCTCATTCTATTCCTTCCCCAGTATCTCATCTCATTCTATTGTTCCCTCCTCGTATCTAACTTTCTCTTAAATGGATCCATGGTATTTTCCTCAACCACTCCATGAGGTGGTGTGTTTCACATTCTCACCACGACGAGTAAAGGTTGAACAGAAATTGACTGGGGCTTAGAAACAGATTGTTGGGATGTAAAAATAAATTAGGGGACTGAAAGTCAAAGTGAAGGGGAAAATGGGACAAGAAAAGAGAAACTGAAGAGAATGTTTGGCACAAAGAGAGACTACTGGGTGGCCTCTAGCCAGAGGTGCTGAGTGGGTGCCACATCTCGGCCTCCTCCAGAGGTCCCCAGCACCTCAGATGTTAGTCTTCAGCCAATTCGATTCACTCCATGTATTATAAAGAAGCGTCAAGGGCGGCATGTGGCACAGTGGATAGCACTGGGACTGCGGCGCTGAGGACCCGGGTTCAAAACCTGGTCCTGGGTCACGTCTGTGTGGAGTTTGCACATTCTCCCCATGTCTGCGTGGGTTTCATCCCCACAACCCAAAGATGTGCAGGTTAGGTGGATTGGCCACGCTAAATTGCTCCTTAATTGGAAAAAAAGAAGTAATTGGGTACTCTAAATTTTTTTAAATAAAGAAACAGCTGAAGGCACTGGATACTACAAAGGCTATGGGTCCTGACAATATTCCAGCAATGGTACCGAAGGCTTGTGCACCAGGCTAGTGCTCCAGACCCAGCCGTGTCTTTAGCCAAGCAGTTACAACACAGTTATAAAACCGGCACCTACCTGGCAATGTGGAAAATTTCCCAGGTATGTCCTGTACACAAACAGCAGGGTAAATCCAGCCCAGTAAATTACCGCCCATCAGTCTCCTCTCAATCATCAGCAAAATGATGGAAGGTGTTGTCAATAGTGCTATCAAATGGCACTCACTCAGCAAGATCCTACTCACTGACGCTCAGTTTGGGTTCCGCCAGGGCCATTTAACTCCTGACCTCATTACAGCCTTGGTTCAATCGGAAAGCCATCCGCCAAGGGGCTTTGCCAGATTGCACCATCCCAATAAATATTAAAATTTTGTCAGAGCCTAATGGGGATTCCAACTCCGTGCTCCTATCCATCTCAACCATTGGAATGGGTAAACCATCCGGAAAGCCGAACATGACCAGTCCATCTATAAAGATCACAGTAAAAAGATTCAAAAGCTGCATTACCCGGAGGAGGATCGGAAACAAGGTTGCCGCTCGACTGGAGTATCCGTGTGAACTCCCGAAAGGCAGCCTGCTATTTGAGCTGGTGAGCCAAAAGGCGATTGGCCTTCTCCCCGCATTCATAAAAAGAGCCCCTGAAGCGTTGTAACTGACTTACCGCCCTGCCAGTCAACAAAAGATTGAACTGGGTCTGTAGTTTTTTTCCTACTTGCCAGTAGCTCCGGAGTAGGATTAAGCGAGTACTGGTGATCCACCACTAAAATGGGATCCACCAGCCTCTGCTGCTCCAACCTCGTAGTCCTCACCAAAAGAGAGATAATTCCCCCAAGACTGCCTTAAGAACCTCCTAAAACTTGGATTTGTTAGGTTTTATATCGTCCTCTTTGGGAGTGGACATACGCTCAGAAATCCTTTTTATCCACTAACAATGTTATATCTAATCTCCAGCATGGATGTTTTGTGGGCCCAGACTCTAGCAACCAATCAATAAAGTGCAGGCATGGTCCAAAATAACAATTGCTGAGTATTCAGCCACCACCACTGAAAGGGGGAGAGCACTGTCCAAAACTAAAACAAAAAAATCGATACGTGAATATGCTTGGTGGACATGTGAAAAAAAAGTCTCTGGTTTGCGATGCAAAAAGCGCCAAAACTCTAGCCAAAACCAGAGTGAAATGCCTACCCAATCACCCCTTGTGCAACCTAGTCTGATCTCTAACCCGCATGTGGGTCTCTTGCAAAACCACTACATCGGAGCTCAAACTCTTGAGATGAGCAAATGCCCTCGACCTTTTCACTGGGCCATTCAAACCCCTAATGTTCCAAACAAATTGGAGGTCTCCCACCCCTCCTCAATCCAGAATCAGCCATTCCCACCAAGAGAGATTAACCTAAAGATACGTAAAAGGTAAAGCAAAAAGATCCACCCAAGATGGCCATCAAACCATGTCAAATGACAGGACAAAGAAAAAACAACAGACGCCATCAGGAAACTACCCCATCTCCTCCCAACAACCATCGCCACTGAATGTGATCATATCCAAATACAAATAGAAGCGAGGCAAACAAAAACTTACGCTAAAACTACAACTTATGTTTAACAAACTCTAACGAAACAAGAACTGCAGCGAACCCTCCATAAGACATAGAAGCAGAATTAGGCCATTCGGTCCATCAAATCTGCTCCGCCATTCAATCATGGCTGATATTTTTCTCATCCCCATTTTCCTGCCTTCTCCCCATAACCCCTGATCCCCTTATGAATCAAAAACATATCGATATCTGTCTTAAAGACACTCAGTGATTTGGCCTCTGCAGCCTTCTGCGGCAAAGAGTTCCACAGATTCACCACTCTCTGGCTGAAGAAATTCCAAAACCCTCCCATCAACTAACTCCCTAGTTAGCAGGGAGACACCCAACTGAACAAATAGATACAAATAACAAAATACAAAGAATGGAGCCCCACATAGTATAAGTCTAATCAAGGAGTATAAGAACGCAATCCCAACAAAGAGAAAAAACATGAAACACCAACAATACAACATGCCATTGACAGAGCCAAAAGAAAATTACAACGCGCCTAATTTGTGCTTTTTAACAAAACAGTCCACATCTGCTAGCACATCAAAGAAATAGTCCTTTCCCTCAAAAGTTGCTCGGGGACGAGCTGGGGAGACCAACCTGAACCGGACTCCACTCTTATATAGGGTGGCCTTGTCTCCATTGAACATGGTTCTTTTAATTGAAAGCTCTGCACCCATGTCCTGATAAGACCTGATGGAGTGGCACAAATTGTGGTGTCCCCTTGTGCATCGAAAAACCTTCTCCTTTTCCTTAAAGCTGTCGAATCTCACAATCACCGCATGAGGTGGGTCTTCAGGGTGAGGCTTATGCCGAAGTGTGTGTTGGGCTCGGTCCAGTTCAAGTGGGGATGTGAATCCACTCTCACCCACCGTTTTGTAGAATATGCCCCAGAAGTATTCCATGGGTGGTAGAGCCCTCAATCCCCTCCGGTAACCCCACAATCCAGATATTGTGCCTCCTGGACCTGTTTTCTAGGTCATCTTGGCTCTCAGTAATTTATTCATTTCGGCCACCCACGTCAGTTCAGATTCCAGCACAGAAATCCGATTGCTGTGTTCAGATAAGACAATCTCCATACTCTTGATCGTGGCTCCCTGGACCTCGACAATTGCATTACTTTTCCCCAGTGTTGCTCGAATGGAGGGCAAGGCCTCCTCAATTGATCTTTTGAGATCTTCCGACACAATTTGCCGATGCTTCTCAAATTCTTTCACCAAGGTACCAGAGAGAGCCTCGGCCATTAGTGGAGTGGACGGAGATACAGAAGCCGACTCCACCACCTACTTTCCAGTGAGCTCCAAGAGGCTTCAGACTCCGTTGGTGTGTTTCTGCTCCCAGCTTTCTGCTCCCTGCTTTTTGGGGGCATTTCAGCAATAAAAGATCTCTATTCGGATAGCCAACGTGAGTTTCCGAGGAGAAAACAACCCGTGGCACCAAGGATAGGGGCAAAATTACAGTTCTCCAGCAGGAGCCACCTCATGCGCCCCTACATTATGCCACTGGAATCCTCCACAAGTATGCTGATGACACCCAACTCCACCTCACAACCACACAACCACCTCTCCTGAACCCTCCACTGTCTCTGATTTGTCATGTTGCTTATTTGACATCCAGTATTGGATGAGCAGCACGGTAGCATTGTGGATAGCACAATTGCTTCACAGCACCAGAGTCCCAGGTTCGATTCCGGCTTGGGTCACTGTCTGTGCGGAGTCTGCACATTCTCCCCGTGTCTGCGTGGGTTTACTCCGGGTGCTCCGGTTTCCTCCCACAGTCCAAAGATGTGCAGGTTAGGTGGTTTGGCCATGATAAATTGCACTTAGTGTCCAAAATTGCCCTTACTGTTGGGTGGGGTTACTGGGATATGGGGATAGGGTGGAGGTGTTGACCTTGGTTAGGGTGCTCTTTCCAAGAGCCGGTGCAGACTCAATGGGCTGAATGGCCTCCTTCGGCACTGTACATTCTATGATAATGAGCAGACATTTCGCCAACAAGTATTGAGAAGACAGAAGCCACTGCCTTTTGCTACCAATTCCATTCCCTAACCATTGATTACACCCCTCTTCCTGGCAACTGGCTTTGCATCCTTGGTGTCATCCTTAGTCCCAAGAAGCTTTCAACTGCATTTCAAAGTCATCACTAAGACAACCCATTTCCAATTCCATAAGATTACCTATTTCTGCCCCTGCTTCTGCTCATTTGCTGCTGACAACCTCATCCAGGTTTATTGGCTATTCTAACACCCTTTTGGCCAGCCTCACATGCTCTATTCCAAGTAATCTCGAGGTCATCCAAATCTTGCCTGTGTCCTACTCAACATCAAGTGCCAGTCACCAATCACCACTGTGTTCACTGACCTACATTGTCTCTCGGTTAAGAAATACCTTGATTTTAAAACTCTCATCCTTGTTTTTAAACCCTTCAGCAGTCTTGCACTTTCTATCTCTATACTCTTCTGCGGTCCAACAACCTCCAGACATCCGTGCTCCAGTAACTCTGGCCTCTAGACCATCCCTGAATTAAGTGTTTTGCCATTGGTGGCTATGCCTTCAGCTGTCATGGCTCTAAGATTGGAAATTCCTCCCCAGCCCGCTCCTTCTCTCCCTCCTGCTTTCAGGCAATCCTTAAAATCTAGCTCTCTAACCAAGCTTTTGGTCATCTGACCTAATATCTACTGTGGTTCAGTGTCATGTTTTGGCTAAAAATGCTCATGTGAAATGCCTTGGGACATTATTTTACATTAAATGCGCTCAGTAAATATAACTCGCTATCTATAGGACTATTGCTGTGTTGTCCAACTGCCTGTCTACATATGAAATCATAGATGAGTCAGAAATTTATGAGCCAGCAACATCAAAGTTACTGTGATTCGGCTTCTCCAGAAGTTCTGTACCTCAGATCCTGGTATCACTCCGCTTCCTGATCACTTGCTCAAGCTTAACTCACAGTGCGGAACATCAGTGTGCAGGTCAAATTTAGCTGAGCTGCAAACCTCATACTCAATCCTTACCAAAACTATTTACTTTTATTTTCAAAATATCGCTCTTCTCCAACTTTACTGCCACTGAAACCCTCATTTGTACCTTTGTTAACACTTCACTCAACTTGTCTACCATTCTCCTTGACAGCCTTTATTAACTCCAGTTCACCTAAAACTCTGATACCTCTCACCCCCACAACACAAAAAGATGCACAGGCTAAGTGAATTAGCCATGCTAAATTGTCCCTTAATTGGAAAAAAAAAAAGAATTGGATACTCTAAATTTAAAAAGAAAAAAAACCCAAGAGGACCTCACAAGTAATTTAAAATTGGGTTATCCAAATGGAATGATATTTCAAAATGCTTACTCAAGTACACAAGCAAACAGCGCAGGAATAGGGCACAAGGTCCTTGAGCTGCTTCATCATTCAATAAGATTATGGTGGATCTTTCATTTTGAACTCCACTTTCCCGCTCCATCTTAGAACATAGAACATTACAGCGCAGTACAGGCCCTTCAGCCCTCGATGTTGCACCGACCTGTGAAACCACTCTAAAGCCCATTTACACGATTCCCTTATCGTCCATATGTCTATCCAATGACCATTTGAATACCCTTAGTGTTGGCGAGTCCACTACTGTTGCAGGCAGGGCATTCCACACCCGTACTCCTCTCTGAGTAAAGAACCTACCTCTGACGTCTGTCTTATATCTATCTCCCCTCAATTTAAAGCTATGTCCCCTCGAAAGAACAAAGAACAAAGAAATGTACAGCACAGGAACATGCCCTTCGGCCCTCCAAGCCCGTGCCGACCATGCTGCCCGACTAAACTACAATCTTCTACACTTCCTGGGTCCGTATCCCTCTATTCCCATCCTATTCATGTATTTGTCAAGATGCCCCTTAAATGTCACTATCGTCCCTGCTTCCACCACCTCCTCCGGTAGCGAGTTCCAGGCACCCACTACCCTCTGCGTAAAAAACTTGCCTCGTACATCTACTCTAAACCTTGTCCCTCTCACCTTAAACCTCTGCCCCCTAGTAATTGACCCCTCTACCCTGGGGAAAAGCCTCTGACTATCCACTCTGTCTATGCCCCTCATCATTTTGTATACCTCTATCAGGTCTCCCCTCAACCTCCTTCGTTCCAGTGAGAACAAACCAAGTTTATTCAACCGCTCCTCATAGCTAATGCCCTCCATACCAGGCAACATTCTGGTAAATCTCTTCTGCACCCTCTCTAAAGCCTCCACATCCTTCTGGTAGTGTGGCGACCAGAATTGAACACTATACTCCAAGTGTGGCCTAACTAAGGTTCTATACAGCTGCAACATGACTTGCCAATTCTTATACTCAATGCCCCGGCCAATGAAGGCAAGCATGCCGTATGCCTTCTTGACTACCTTCTCCACCTGTGTTGCCCCTTTCAATGACCTGTGGACCTGTACTCCTAGATCTCTTTGACTTTCAATACGCTTGAGGGTTCTACCATTCACCGTATATTCCCGACCTGCATTAAACCTTCCAAAATGCATTACCTCACATTTGTAGCACCCTCGTGCTAGACATTACCATCCGAGGAAAAAGGCTCTCACTGTCCACCCAATCCAATCCTCTGATCATCTTGTATGCCTCAATTAAGTCACCTCTTAACCTTCTTCTCTCAAACGAAAACAGCCTCAGGTCCCTTAGCCTTTCCTCATAAGATCTTCCCTCCATACCAGGCAACATTCTGGTAAACCTCCTCTGCACCCTTTCCTTTGATTCCCTTAGTAACCAGATAGCTATCGATCCCTGTATTGAATATATTCAACTGAGCACCTACAGTCCTTTAACCTACAGAGAATTCAAAAGATTCACAACCCTCTGAATGAGGACATTTCTCCTCACCTCAGTGTTAAATGGCTGACCCCTTACCATGAGATCATAACCCACAGTTCTAGACTCTCCAGCCAAGGATACAGCCTCTCAGCATCTACTCTGTCAAGCTCTCCAAGATGTCCAATGAGATTACCTCTCAGTCTTCTAAAATCAATATACTTTGTGGTAGTAAACCCATTTTCAGTAGTAGACGTCAAACTGCACCAAGCTGCCACTCTTAAATACATCAAGATACATTTTTTAAAGCAAATCATTTTTCACAATTATGTTTTTAGATACTGGTTCATGGGAGATTTTGCATTTGCAATATAAAAATAAAATGGGCCGGAACCTCGAGACAGAAAATATTTTTCACACTAGGCACACTTTTGGCTGTAACGTATGTTCAGGTTGTTGTTAGGAACAAAAGGGGGAACTCTATCCTCAACTGTTGCACAAACTCTGTTCTCCAGAAATTGCGTATTTTTCAGTCAGACAGCCTGGACTTTTGCAGGTAAGGTAAGGCCATAACACAAGATTCAAGCAGCAAACAACTGAAAAGTTTTCATTAGAAGATGATTTAAATACAAAACCGCGAGCAGTACTCTTCCTCAAATAATCAGTGGCCACTGAAACCAAATTTTATTGTATTTCAAAAATGTATGTCACCTCCTGATGTGCAGGTTAGGTGGGGATACAGGGATAGGACGGGCAAACAGGCCTAGGTAGGTGCAGGTTAGGTGATCCAAATGGCCTCCTTCAACACTGTAGGTATTCTATTGGATCATGTTTGTCTCTTGGCTCTAAGCAAAGTGTTGCTACTACAAAAACTTTGGAAAAAATAAAAGTGTCAATAGAAGAGTTTTGATACTGATGTCACTGATTTTATGGGCTTTCGAAATGTGTTTGTGTTTTGTGCGTGTGATTTTTTAAAAACCCTCAGAATGATTGTCCCAATTTGAATAATTCCAACAGTAAGTTTAAAAGTGAATTTAAAATTCGGAAGGTTATTTATTACCACACACTCAGCCTGGAGGTTTAAAAAAACACAATGGGCGGGTTTCTCCGGCCTTCTCTGTGGCAGGACCCGTAGCTTTGACCATCCAGCCAAAACTCTATTCACTTTTCAGTGGCACTGGAAGATACCAGCCGCGAATGAGGACAATGTCTCACTCACTTGACTCACCTACACCATCGCCGACACAAAGATTAGATACTGATGAGGGAATAAAACAAGACAATTACAATTTATGAACGTCTCTTTTGTCTTAGGCCTGTAGTTTTGTCGATGAGTAGCTGCTTTGATTGAAGTGAAAGTCTTCTAAAGCAGTGAACTTTCAGTAAGCTGTGAAGCCAGACTTTCCAGGAGGTTGTTTCTAAGGTGGACTTGAAATTGGAGGGAAAGGTCCCTCTCCCGCTTTCATGGTAGATAGTTGTTTATTGTCTTGGCTGCTTTGTTGACATGCAATTAGTTTAACGGCTGTCCCCAGAACAGCTTTTGCTGATTTAAAAGCAGGCATTAAACATGGCTGCCTCACCATGCGACTTGTTACAAGCCCAAAGTCTTTTTCCAAATAAGATGTGTGGAGAGGTCAATTATGTATCCAATGTGATGTGTTACAACCTTGACAGCTTGATTTTCGATGGATTTTCGGGATTTTCCATGCCTTCCACCAGATGTTTTGCGGCAACAGAGGTGGTCCATCATTGGCCAGCGGTGCAGGTCCCACCACTGACAACGGTGTTGCCCATTTTATGCACCCCTCACTGCCAAGAAACCCATGGCGGGGATTCGCCATCAGCGGGATCGGACAACACGTCAGCGGGAACGGCCGGAAAACTCCAGCCTGTGGGCAGAACTTTCGGGTGGAAATAATAATAATAATCTTTATTAATGTCACAAGTAGGCTTTCATTAAAATTGGAATGAAGTTACTGTGAATGGCCAAGTATCAGGCTTCTGTCCAGAAACAAAGGCAGGTTTCTATCCACATCTTCTGACACTTTGCCACAGGAAAAAATCATTGATATGTGGCAGAGCTGGGGAGGGCTTCACACAGCTGGCAAGCCCAGCTACACAGAGATCGGGGCACCATCTTTAAAGGGTTCCTCAATCTGCGCTAAAAATATACTCCCCGAACCCCCCACGGCCATGGAAGAACCACCCCGCCCCCCCCTCCAAGCTTCTGGGAGACCCCTCCACCACAAACGTATCTGGGAGCAACTCTCTTCTCTCTCTCGCCCCTGGGTGCATTTTCTGGCATGCACCCCATTCCCCCACCCCCCAACGCACATAAGATGAAGCCCCCTCTTCCAATGAAGAAGGGTTTGTCTCTGGCCTTGTCACCTCTTGGGTGCAATGCGACACTGCCCAGCCTAGACCCTCAACCTCAATGTATTCATCGTGTTTTTAATGTTTCCTCACAAGCAACCTTTTAGCTGAACAGGGGCACTTTAAGAGATCAGCTGTTTGCACGGGCAAACAGGCAGTCTAACATCACACCCTGTAGTGTTAACATCTCCTAAGTAAAGCTCCATGTTTTGGCTGAACCTCTCAGGCCTGAAGACTCCATTTTGAATCCACCACATAAGAACGGACAACGAGGTAGACAAACAGCGTGTTTAGGTAACCGAAGAAATCTTGAATAATTGAAATCATCGCGACATGAAAGCTGGTGACAGGAGAGCCAAACAATGGTTGCAGCAAAAGAGGCGTGGGAAAAAAAAAAAATCACAGAAAAATCTGAAGGAAATAATCTTATCGAGAAGTCTGCCACATGTTCCGCCTCAAATGAATTTGGTAGACGCGAGTAGCAAGTACCCTGCAACAACAAATTTAGATCTAGGGCTGTTACAAAACACAAAGGGGAACAAGCTGAGCTCAGGTTGTGCCTTGTTTTGGGGAGAAAGGAAGCAAGGGAGTGCTGAAAATTCATGGCACTTTAAGCACACAAAGGTCCTTCCATAAAGAAAAATGACGGGAGTCCTGGCGCTGTGGCACCGTTTGATGAGAATACAGAAAATAGGGGCTTGTTTACAGAGAGATTCGAGAATTTTGTTCAAGCTAACAAGATAGCAGCAGATATAAAAGTCCCAACGTCCCTGAGCACAATGGGGGGGAATATTGAACCTCTTTCGGAGTCTGGTACAGCCTTAAAATCCAGGCACAAAAACAAACAAAGAAATAGTGGAAATTTTGCAGAGCCACTATTCACCAAAACCTTCAGTCATCACAGAAAGATTTAGGTTTTATAAGCGCAACCAAGAAGGTGGTGAATCAATTATACAGTTTGCAGCTACTCTGAAAAGACTAGCTGAGCACTGTGAATTTGGGGATTTGCTAAACTATACCTTCAGAGATAGATTAATCTGGGGTTTAAGGAGTGAAGCTATTCCAAAGGGGTGGTTAACTGAAAGCAACCTGACTTTAAAGCTTTGGATGTTGCTGTATCCATGGAATTATCCGCTAGAGGAGCTCAACAGTTGAGTTCAAGCACAAGGATTCAGAAGATGTTGGCTGAAACTCTAACACAGACACAGACTCGCACTTGCCATCGGTGTGCAAAAGCCGGGCACTCGGCAGCGAATTGTTGGTGCTGTAGCCATCTGGGATGGCCACTTACAATAAGAAACATGGACGTTCGCAAAGCATAAAGAGAAGTGTGGACAATGTAAGATTCAGGCAGGCTCAGAGCCTGAATGTATATTTGTGAGCAAAGAATTCAGACAGCATCGAAACCCCCAACCGATTAGAATTTTGATGGCCCATCTCCGTAAGACAAAAGACTGATACTTGAGTAACCAATACAATCCCGGACATTTTGGTGCCACTCCCTGTACTCAGGAAGCATCAACAACAGAGTTAGCGACCGCTTGGGACACGCCCAGCCATCAAGGTACCCGCCCCTTTATTGGCCCAAATCGAATACAGTGATCAAGAACTATCCAATTAATGAGGTCCAAACCGAAGGACTGCCCAAAAGAGCACGAACCTCCCTAAGGATAAAGAGAGAGAAACCGCCATAGAATCATAGAATCATAAAATTTACAGTGCAGAAGGAGGCCATTCGGCCCATCGAGTCTGCACCGGCTCTTTGAAAGAGCACCCTACCCAAGCCCACACCTCCACACTATCCCCATAACCCAGTAACCCCACCCAACATGAAGGGCAATTTTGGACACGAAGGACAATTTAGCATGGCGAATCCACCTAACCCGCACATCTTTGGACTGTGGGAGGACACCGGAGCACCCGGAGGAAACCCATGCACACATGGGGAGAACGTGCAGACTCCGCACAGACAGCAACCCAAGACGGGAATCGAACCTGGGACACTGGAGCTGTGAAGCAATTGTGCTAACCACCATGCTACCGTGCTGCCCATGTGCTCAACCTCTCCTGGATCTGGCGCTCCGGCAACGTCCACCTCCAAGTGCACCACCAGAAGCAAGTTCAAGTGCAACGCTCGCTACCAGATGGATGAGCCCAGCTGAACAGCAGTTACTTCTCCAGACCCAGTAGATCCAGATTCGAACAAAGGCCACTGTTCCTCTGACCTAAGCCGGGTGCCTGAAGTTAAGTAGAGGTTGTCATAGTTGATAGGTGTAGTTTAACTAGTAGTGTTTATGTTGCATGATTAATCTTGTGTGTAAATAAAGTACCATTGATCTTGAACTAACTAACTGGTGTTTGGCTCGTTGATTGATATCCAGTTGAACCTTGTGGTGGTATAATTTGATACCTGGCGATTCTGAGCAATGTAATACCAATATCTAAAGAAAGAAGGGCAACCTCATTGATTGCCATATTTATAGCAGGTAAAAAAAAGGCAACAGTGCAAAGACATTAAGTGCAGAAATTGTGGCAGAAAGGGTCACATTGAACGTGCTTGTTGGAAAAAGAAACAAGCGTCAGGCAAAAGTTGCAAAACTTAGGAGCCAAATAAAACAAATGAAAAGCTGAAATTGAGGAAAAGGTTCCACATGGCACAAAACGTACACAAGAAGGAACGCAATTCACAGTCTAAACGAACGGTCATTAAGTGTATTGGCTACTGCTGATGCAGCAAACCAATACTGGGTCACTCCATTGCTGGACGGTCAGCCAATGAAGATGGAGGTGGACACTGGTGCAGCCATCATGCTGATGCCAGAGACTATTTATCAAGAAAAGCTCCAAAATATTGTCTTGCAACCTTCGAAGATTACGTTAAAAATCTACACTGGAGAAGTGGTTCCGTTGAGGGGCTGTAATGATGTAACAGTACAATTAAATGGACAGACGGCCGATTTGTCCTTGCACATCGTCAAAGAAAATCATCCGGCACTAAAAGGAAGAACTTGGGTGGAAACGATCAGGGGTGGGATTCTCTGCCCTCCCAGCAGCGTGTTTTGTGGCAGCGGGAGGCAACATGCCAACTGGTGGCAGGATTCTCTGCTCCCGCCACTGACAACGGGAATTCCCATTGAATGGAAACCCGTGGGTATGGGTGCACTGCTGGCAGGACCCCCCCGGCAGCGAACAGCCAGAGAATTCCAGCCTAGATTAATTTGGGCCGAAGTAAATCTCATGACAGAGCCTGAATCAGGCTTACCCAGAATCTTGAAGAAACATACCATTGTCTTTAACAGTGAGCTGGGAGGATGAAGGATACCTCAGTAAAGCTAAAGATCAAGAAAGAAAGTCTGGCAAGATGCTTAAAGGCTAGGTAAGTGCTGTAAGCAATCAGACTGACGGTAGAGACAGAATTTGAACGGCTGGTCAGAACGGAAATATTTGAACCCGTTAATGTGAGTGATTTGGCTACGCCAATCATACCCATGATGAAAAAGGACAGACCTGTATGGATTTATGGTGATTTGAAAGTCTCTATTAATCTTGTACTGTGTGCAGAGCAGTACCCAGCCCTGATTGATGACCAATTCGCTGGGTTGGCTGGAGGCTAACAATTCAGTAAAATCAACCTCAATCAAGCATATCTTCAAAAGAATGTGGATCAGGATTCACAATCGTTTTAAAGATTGTGATTCACAAAGGGTTATTTCAATACAAAAGATTGCCAATTCGCATCACTTCAATGCCAGTGTTGTTCCAACGAGCTATGGACCAAATCTTAAAGCGGATTAGAAGGAGTCCAGTGTTGTGTGGATGAAGTCTTGGTGACTGGGAAGAATGACGAAGAACAACTCTGCAACATAGACGCCACACTCCAGGGATTAGAAGATTATGCGTTAAGAGTCCGAAAAGACAAATGTCAATTTTTTCAATCTTCAAGTGAATATCTGGGTCATGTCATCGACAACAAGGGACTGCATAAGTCGAATTGGAAAATCAAAGCCATTACCGAGGCACCCACACCTCAAAATGTCAACAAACTTCGATCTTTCTTCGGCTTACTAAATTATTACGGAAGATTTGTCCCTGGTGATTATTCTAAAACCCTTGCACAATCTATTGTGTCAAAGTGAAAATGGAGGGATCAATGTGAGAGAGAGAGAGCGCATTCATGCAAACCAAAGAGACACTTTAATTTCAGTGTCAGCTTTCTTAGCCTTAAATGATCAAGATCATTATACTTTTTGTTGATACTTCTGGCATAGTTCCACATCTGGTTGTGAATCGTCTGTAGCCTTTTCTGTATTCGTTAGTAGACTCTACTTAAAAACAGAACTCGTACCCATGGGTACAGTTTCATGGTACATTTAGTATTCATCCATTTTCTACCATACAGCTTCAAATATAGTTTTATCTCATGAAACCCATAAGGCTGTAAAAATTGCCCTTGGGATGAAGAATTTGTTGCAGTTTCAAACGTCGACTGCCAAGTCTCTTCTACATTACAAGAGTTAAAAAAAGCATTACATAATGTTGTAACAGTCAGTACTACACTTTGTTCTAGGTGGTATTAAACCTTGCTGTAAAAATGCATATTAATCTCTTTCACAAAAATGTGAACAAATTATTAAAAATGAGAAAAAGTTTACAATTAGAAGAAATAAAGACGTTATTATAGAATGGATTACCTTTGTGTTGATTAGGCATAACGATGGGAGGGGAAATATCAGGAAGTTCTTCCTCTCCAGGCTGTAAACCAGTTGCTCTTAAGTGGGAGACATCTAGCAGATCTGGCATATCTATGGAGACATCTGAAGCACAATGCAGAGAGCTACTGTAGAGGCGTGGTATATATTATGGGATAAATGATTTGAAAGAATCAATCATGCTTTTCAAGTTCAAGAGAACTGAACAGCAACAACTAAGAATAGTTGGTGATTAAAACTAGAATATTCACTTTTTTCCCTTAACGAATTCCTAGTAGCAACAAGGGAAAGGCAGCACAGTTATGAGTGGCTATCGCTGTTGTTAAATAATATTCTAAATAGATGTAAAAAGGACTATTTTCCTGATTCCTTACTATGCATTTTATGTACAGGTGCCAGAGTCACCGAACACATCTATGTAAATGTGATCACAGGTGAATACAATCTTAACTTACCATGCTTTAAATTAGTATCAATAATGACAACCATAAAATTACCAGCTTACCCCTTTCGAAAGGAAAATTGCTGTCCTTACCTGATCTGGCCCATGTGTGACTCCAGACCCATAGCATTGTGATTGACTCTGAAATGGCTCTGCAAGCCACTCTCCGCCATGGCAGGGAGATAGTGAAAGCAATTGTAATTTTATTTTCTTATAACAGAAATCACCGAACTTAGTACAAGCCAAGACTAAAACTAGGATCTTGCAGTATCACAACATGCATTCATCCACTTAGCTATCAGGGCAGTTCCACAGTGGTATTATTTACAGAACAAAATGAATATCTTCATAAAAATGGAACTGAGCTTACCTAGTTTCTTTGGTACCCAGTCTACACCAAAGGTAAATTTCTTTACTTGAATAACCAAATATTCAGGAAATGAAGCAAAGTGGATTGTTCTGTAAATTAAAAAATAAAGATTTAAATTTCCCAGCTGATGCCCCCACCGGCATTTTTGACTGGTTCAGGAGACACGGTGGGTCAGGACCTCACATTAAAAGTGACTTCACGTTCATTATTTTAAATGCCTGTCTCAGTTTTAAATTTCCTGGCATCTGAGATCTTCAGCAAAGTGGGGATTCCCCTGAAGCCTGTGTGAAATACGCCAGGTTGGTCAGTTTGTGAAACTTGGGGGAAGGCAATTGTGTAGTTGGGAACCTTTTCTTTTTTTTAATATAAATATTTTTATTAAGGTATTTGAAAATTTTTATAGAACAAAGAACAAAGAAAAGTACAGCACAGGAACAGGCCCTTCAGCCCTCCAAGCCTGCGCCAACCATGCTGCCCGTCCAAACCACAATCTTCTGCACTTCCGGGGTCCATATCCCTCTATTCCCATCCTATTCATGTATATGTCAAGATGCCCCTTAAACATCACTATCGTCCCTGCTTCCACCACCTCCTCCGGAGCAACTTCCAGGCACCCACTACCCTCTGTGTAAAAAAACCTGCCTCGTACATCTCCTCTAAACTTTGCCCCTCGCACCTTAAACCTATGCCCCCTAGTAATTGACCCCTCTACCCTGGGAAAAAGTCTCTGACTATCCACTCTGTCTATGCCCCTCATAATTTTGTAGACCTCTATCAGGTCACCCCTCAACCTCCTTCGTTCCAGTGAGAACAAACCAAGTTTATTCAACCTCTCCTCATAGCTAATGCCCTCCATACCAGGCAACATTCTGGCAAATCTCTTCTGCACCCTCTCTAAAGCCTCCGCATCCTTCTGGTAGTGTGGCGACCAGAATTGAACACTATACTCCATGTGTGGCCCAACTAAGGTTCTATACAGCTGCAACATGACTTGCCAATTTTTATACTCAATGCCCCGGCCAATGAAGGCAAGCATGCCGTATGCCTTCTTGACCACCTTCTCCACCTGTGTTGCCCCTTTCAGTGACCTGTGGACCTGTACACCAAGATCTCTCTGACTGTCAATACTCTTGAGGGTTCTACAATTCACTGTATATTCCCTACCTGTATTAGACCTTCCAAAATGCATTACCTCACATTTGTCCGGATTAAACTCCATCTGCCATCTCGCCGCCCAAGTCTCCAAATGATCTAAATCCTTCTGTATCCTCTGACAGTCTTCATCGTATCCGCAATTCCACCAACCTTTGTGTCGTCCGCAAACGTTCTAATC
Organism: Scyliorhinus torazame; assembly: GCF_047496885.1. Lineage (NCBI taxonomy): Eukaryota > Metazoa > Chordata > Chondrichthyes > Carcharhiniformes > Scyliorhinidae > Scyliorhinus > Scyliorhinus torazame. The sequence goes on from NC_092720.1 coordinate 73,273,682, forward strand.
AGACCAGTTACATTTTCCTCCAAATCATTTATATATACTACGAACAGCAAAGATCCCAGCACTGATCCCACAGGGAACACCACTAGTCACAGCCCTCCAATCAGAAAAGCACCCTTCCACTGCCTTCTATGACCTAGCCAGTTCTGTATCCATCTTGCCAGCTCACCCCTGATCCCGTGTGACTTCACCTTTTGTACAAATCTGCCATGAGGAACCTTGTCAAAGGCCTTACTGAAGGCCATATAGACAACATCTACTGCCCTACCTGCATCAATCATCTTTGTGACCTCCTCGAAAAACTCTATCAAAAGTTAGTGAGACACGACCTCCCCTTCACAAAACCATGCTGCCTCTCGCTAATACGACCCCTTGCTTCCAAATGGGAGTAGATCCTGTCTCGAAGAATTCTCTCCAGTTATTTCGCTACCACTGACGTAAGGCTCACCGACCTGTAGTTCCCTGGATTATCCTTGCTAGCCTTTTTAGACAAAGGAACAACATTGGCTATTCTCCAGTCCTCCTGGACATCACCTGAAGACAGTGAAGATCCAGAGATTTCTGTCAAGGCCTCAGAAATTTCCTCTTTTGCCTCCTTCAGTATTCTCTGGTAGATCCCATCAGGCCCTGGGGACTTAGCCACCTTATTTTTCAAGACGCTCAACACCTCGTCTTTTTGGATCTCAATGTGACCCAGGCTATCTACACACCCTTCTCCAGGCTCAACATCCACCAATTCCTTCTCTTTGGTGAATACTGATGCAAAGTATTCATTTAGTACCTCGCCCATTTCTTCTGGCTCCACATAGATTCCCTCCCCTGTCCTTCAGTGGGCCAACCCTTTCCCTGGCTACCCTCTTGCTTTTTATGTACATGTAAAAAGCCTTGGGATTTTCCTTAACCCTATTTGCCAATGACTTTTCGTGACCCCTTTTAGCCCTCCTGACCTCTTGCTTAAGTTCCTTCCTACTTTTAACGTAAAACATAGAACATAGAAAATACAGCACAGAACAGGCCCTTCGGCCCACGATGTTGTGCCGAACCTTTGTCCTAGATTAATCATAAATTATCATTGAATTTACAGTGCAGAAGGAGGCCATTCGGCCCATTGAGTCTGCACCGGCTCTTGGAAAGAGCACCCTACCCAAAGTCAACACCTCCACCCAACACTAAGGGCAATTTTGGACACTAAGGGCAATTTATCATGGCCAATCCACCTAACCTGCACATCTTTGGACTGTGGGAGGAAACCGGAGCACCCGGAGGAAACCCACGCAGACACGGGGAGGATGTGCGGACTCCGCACAGACAGTGACCCAAGCCGGAATCGAACCTGGGACCCTGGAGCTGTGAAGCAATTATGTTATCCACAATGCTACCGTGCTGCCCTTAAGAACAAATAAATCTACACTATATCATTTTACCGTAATCCATGTACCTATCCAATAGCTGCTTGAAGGTCCTTAATGTTTCCGACTCAACTACTTCCACAGGCAGTGCATTCCATGCCCCCACTACTCTCTGGGTAAAGAACCTACCTCTGACATCCCCCCTATATCTTCCACCATTCACCTTAAAATTATGTCCCCTTGTAATGGTTTGTTCCACCCGGGGAAAAAGTCTCTGACTGTCTACTCTATCTATTCCCCTGATCACCTTATAAACCTCTATCAAGTCGCCCCTCATCATTCTCCGTTCTAATGAGAAAAGGCCTAGCACCCTCAACCTTTCCTCGTAAGACCTACTCTCCATTCCAGGCAACATCCTAGTAAATCTCCTTCGCACCTTTTCCAAAGCTTCCACGTCCTTCCTAAAATGAGGCGACCAGAACTGTACACAGTACTCCAAACGCGGCCTTACCAAAGTTTTGTACAGCTGCATCATCACCTCATGGCTCTTAAATTCAATCCCTCTGTTAATGAACGCTAGCACACCATAGGCCTTCTTCACAGCTCTATCCACTTAAGTGGCAACTTTCAAAGATGTATGAACATAGACCCCAAGATCTCTCTGCTCCTCCACATTGCCAAGAACGCTACCGTTAACCCTGTATTCCGCATTCATATTTGTCCTTCCAAAATGGACAACCTCACACTTTTCATGGTTAAACTCCATCTTCCACTTCTGAGCCCAGCTCTGCATCCTATCTATGTCTCTTTGCAGCCGACAACAGCCCTCCTCACTATCCACAACTCCACCAATCTTTGTATCGTCTGCAAATTTACTGACCCACCCTTCAACTCCCTCATCCAAGTCATTAATGAAAATCACAAACAGCAGAGGACCCAGAACTGATCCCTGCGGTACGCCACTGGTAACTGGGATCCAGGCTGAATATTTGCCATCCACCACCACTCTCTGACTTCTATCGGTTAGCCAGTTCGTTATCCAACTGGCCAAATTTCCCACTATCCCATGCCTCCTTACTTTCTGCAGAAGCCTACCATGGGGAACCTAATCAAATGCCTTACTAAAATCCATGTACACTACAGCCACTACTTTACCTTCATCCACATGCTTGGTCACCTCCTCAAAGAATTCAATAAGACTTGTAAGGCAAGACCTACCCCTCACAAATCCGTGCTGACTATCCCTAATCAAGCAGTGTCTTTCCAGATGCTCAGAAATCCTATCCTTCAATACTCTTTCCATGACTTTGCCTACCACCGAAGTAAGACTAACTGGCCTGTAATTCCCAGGGTTATCCCTAGTCCCTTCTTTGAACAGGGGCACGACATTCACCACTCTCCAATCCCCTGATACCACCCCTGTTGACAGTGAGGACGAAAAGATCATTGCCAACGGCTCTGCAATTTCATCTCTTGCTTCCCATAGAATCCTTGGAAATATCCCGTCAGGCCCGGGGGACTTGTCTATCCTCAAGTTTTTCAAAATGCCAAACACATCTTACTTCCTAACAAGGATTTCCTCGAGCTTACCAGTCTGTTTCACACTGTCCTCTCCAACAATATGGCCCCTCCCAGTTGTAAATACAGAAGAAAAGTACTCGTTCAAGACCTCTCCTTTCTCTTCAGACTCAATACACAATCTCCCGCTACTGTCCTTGATCGGACCTACCCTCGCTCTAATCATTCTCATATTTCTCACATATGTGTAAAAGGCCTTGGGGTTTTCCTTGATCCTACCCGCCAAAGATTGTTCATGCCATCTCTTCGCTCTCCTAATCCCTTTCTTCAGTTCCCTCCTGGCTATCTTGTATCCCTCCAACGCCCTGTCTGAACCTTGTTTCCTCAGCCTTACATAAGTCTCCTTTTTCCTCTTAACAAGACATTCAACCTCTCTTGTCAACTATGGTTCCCTCACTCGACCATCTCTTCCCTACCTGACAGGGACATATATATCAAGGACACGTAGTACCTGTTCCTTGAACAATTTCCACATTTCACTTGTGATCTTCCCTGACAACCTATGTTCCCAACGTATGCACTTCAATTCTTGTCTGACAACATTGTATTTACCCTTCCCCCAATTGTAAACCTTGCCCTGTTGCACACACCTATCCCTCTCCATTACTAAAGTGAAAGTCACAGAATTGTGGTCACTATCTCCAAAATGCTCCCCCACTAACAAATCTATAATTTGCCCTGGTCCATTACCAAGTACCAAATCCAATATTGCCCCTCCTCTGGTCGGACAATCTACATACTGTGTTAGAAAGGCTTCCTGGACACACTGCACAAACACCACCCCATCCAAACTATTTGATCTAAAGAGTTTCCACTCAATGTTTGGGAAGTTAAAGTTACCCATGACTACTACCCTGTGACTTCTGCACCTTTCCAAAATCTGTTTCCCAATCTGTTCCTCCACATCTCTGCTAGTATTGGGGGGCCTATAGAAAACTCCTAACAAGGTGACTGCTCCTTTCCTATTTCTGACTTCAACCCATACTACCTCAGTAGGCTGATACTCCTCAAACTGCCTTTCTGCAGCTGTTATACTATCCCTAATTAACAATGTCACCCCCCCCCCCCCCACCTCTTTTACCACCCTCCCTAATCTTATTGAAACATCTATAACCAGGGACCTCCAACAACCATTTCTGCCCCTCTTTTATCCAAGTTTCCGTGATGGCCACCACATCGTAGTCCCAAGTACCGATCCATGCCTTAAGTTCACCCACCTTATTCCTGATGCTTCTTGCGTTGAAGTATACACACTTCAACCCATCTCCGTGCCTGCAAGTACTCTCCTTTGTCAGTGTTCCCTGCCCCACTGCCTCATTGCACGCTTTGGCGTCCTGAATATCGGCTACCTTAGATGCTGGACTACAAATCCGGTTCTACAAATCCTTATATTCTTATATTCCACACAGGCTTTGTCTGTCCCCAGCCTTCTAGCCCTGACAAATGCCTCCTTTTACTTTTTGAAGAGGCCTACAATATCCCTCATTATCCAAGGATCATGAAATGTGCTGATGTGTTAAGTGAGTTGGTTCAACGTTGACTGCAACTGGATGCAGTGAAACTAGAAACAGGCTTCCGACACAGGAGATGGTCCAACTGTTTTATTGAACTTGCTGATTGCTGTACATAATCTGCTGTGGGTTGACACTCTATTAGTCTAACTGATAACCTCCTACTGGCTTGACCAGACTAGCTCTCTACCACATGGAGATGGTGCTCACTGGCTTGTGCACTCTTAACTATCTCAGTAGCTGTGTCCTGTGAGAGAGAGAGAGAGAGTCTTAGTGCCCTGTGTGCTTTATAGTGGTGGTGTCCTGTCTGGTGATTGGTTGTCTGTGTCATGTGTGTTCATTGGTTATCCTGTGTGTTAATCACTGCCCATCTGCATCTCATTATATACATGAGTGGATATTATGACATTTGCCATATTTATCCTTCTTCCTCACAGGAACATGCCGGTCCTGAATTCCTTTCAACTGACATTTGAAAGCCTCAGGCATGTCAGATGTTGATTTACCCTCAAACATCCGCCCCCAATCTATGTTCTTCAGTTCCCACCTAATATTGTTATAATTAGCCTTCCCCCAATCTAGCACATTCATAGAACATAGAACAGTACAGCACAGAACAGGCCCTTCGGCCCTCGATGTTGTGCCTAGCTTTGTCCGAAACCAAGATCAAGCTATCCCACTCCCTGTCATTGTGCTGTGCTCCATGTGCCTATCCAATAACCGCTTGAAAGTTTCAAAAGTGTCCGACTCCACTATCACAGCAGGCAGTCCATTCCACACCCTAACCATTCTCTGAGTAAAGTATTAGCTCGTGTGGAGGAAAGACAAAAAAAAAAATTGAATGAAACAAGATCCCCACTTCTGATCACTGTCCAATAATCCCTGACTGAAATGTACCCACAGGATACCTTAGAATCCTTCCTTTTAATTTCCATTTGTTCCTATTTCTTTGGTTTTATTTCATTATTTTTAGTCCGTGGACACATTCAGAATGTGCCTGTAAGCAGTGGACTTAAGCTGAGGCAGCCTGCTAGTCAGGACAGTGTGTTCCAGGATTTGTTTTTGGAAAGGAGAAAACAGAATCATCAGTGCCGGACCACTCTTATCCTTGTCCACCAGCACTTTAAAACTTACTGAATTGTGGTCACTGTTCCCGAAATGCTCCCCTACTGAATCCTCTACCACCTGTCCGGGCTCATCCCCAATACCAGGTCCAGTACAGCCCCTTCCCTAGTTGGACTATCTACATATTGTTTCAAGAAGCCCTCCTGGATGCTCCTTCCACACTCTGCCCCGTCCAAGCCCCTAGAACCAAGTGATAATAACAAAAACAATGACATAAACATGGTATAATAAACATTACCATCCCAACCCAATTTTCACACACCCCAACCATAAAACAACAATCCGGCCCTCTCCCCCCTCCCCACCCCTTGGAATACTGCTTCTGCTGTCATTTTAATTTTCCGCAAGAAAGTCGACGAATGGTTGCCCCCTCCGGGTGAACCCGACCATTGACTCTCTTAAGGCGAACTTTATCTTCTCGAGACTGAGAAACCCAGCCATGTTACTAACCCAGGTCTCCACACTCGGGGGCTTCGAGTCCCTCCACATTAGCAAGATCCGTCTCCGGGCTACCAGGAAGGCAAAGGCCAAAACGTCAGCCTATTCGGCCCCTGAACTCCCGGCTCTTCCGACACTCCAAAGGTCGCTACCTCCGGACTCAGCACCACCCGTGTTTTTAGTACCGTGGACATTGCCTTAGCAACACCCTGCCAAAACCCTCAAGCTTCGGGCATGCCCAAAACATGTGGACAAGATTTGTTGGGCTTCACGCGCACCTCGCACATCTATCCTGTACCCCGAACAACTTGCTCATCCTAGTCACTGTCATGTGTGCCCGGTGGACTACCTTAAATTGTACCAGGCTAAGCCTGGCGCATGATGAGGAGGTATTAACCCTGCTTAGGGCACCTGCCAATAGACCCGCCTCTATCTCTCCTCCTAGCTCGTCCTCCCACTTGCCCTTAAGCTCCTCCACCGGCGTTTCCTGCGCCTCCGAAAGCTCCTGGTAATTATCTGAAACCTTCCCCTCTCCCACCCAGGTACTGGAGATTACTCTATCCCGTATCCCCCGTGGCAGCAGCAGCAGAAAGACCGGAACCTGTTTTCTCAGCAAGTCTCACACCTGCAAATACCTAAACTCGTTCCCTGCTGGCAATTCAAATTTATCCTCCAAGGCTTTCAAGCTGGGAAGCTCCCATCTATAAATAGATCCTCCATCCTTCTGATTCCTGCCCTTGGCCATCGCCGTAACCCACCATCTAGCCTACCCGGTACAAACCGATGATTATTATAAATCGGGGTCCAAACCGATGCTCCCTCCACTCTCTTCTATCTCCTCCATTGCCCCCAGATTCTCAGAGCCGCCACCACCACCGGACGTGTAGAGTATCGGGCCGGCGAGAACGGAAGAGGTGTCGTTATCAGTGCTCCCAAACTGATGTCTTTGCATGACGCCGCCTCCATCCACTCCTACGCCAACTCCTCCCCCACTACCCACTTCCTGATCATGGCTATATTAGCCGCCCAGTAGTAATTGCAGAGGTTCGGCAGCGCCAACCTGCGCTCCAGCAACACTTTCTTCACTCGCGGGGTTTTACCCGCCCACACAAAGCCCAAAATAATCTTATTCACCCGCTTGAAAAAGGCCTTCGGTATGAAGATGGGGAGGCACTGAAAGACAAACAGAAATCTGGGGAGGACCGTCATTTTCACGGTCTGTACTCTCCCTGCCAGTGATAACGGGAGCATGTCCCATCTCTTAAAGTCCCCTTCCATTTGCTCTACCAGCCGGGATAGGTTTAACTTGTGCAGTACCTCCCATTCCCAGGCCACCTGGATTCCCAGATACCGAAAGCTCTTTCCTACCATTCTAAGCGGCAGCTCTCCCAGTCTCTTCTTCTGTCCTCTTGCCTGGATCGCAAACATCTCGCTTTTCCCCATGTTCAACTTATACCCTGAAAAATTGCCAAGGATTCGCATTACTTACCCCAACCCCTCCAACGGGTCTGAAATATACAATAGCAGGATCCCCCCCACCCCCACTGATCCAGCCCTTTCCAGTTCCTAGAGGCTCTTAATGCCATGGCCAATGGCTCTATGGCCAGAGCAAACAGTAATGGGACAGGGGGCACCCTTGCCTCGTCCCTCGGTGTAGTTTAAAATACGCCAACCTCAGCCGGTTCGTACGCACACTCGCTACTGGTGCCCGATAGAGCAACCGCACCCAGTCAATAAAGCCTTCATCAAACCCAAACCTTCCTAGCGCCTCCCACAGGTAATTCCATGCCACCCGATCAAAAGCCTTCTCCGCATCCATCGCTACCACCACCTCCACCTCCTCTCCTTCTGAGGGCATCATAATAACATTCAAAAGCCTTCGAACATTGGCCTTGAGTTGCCTGCCCTTTACAAACCTGTCTGGTCGTCCCCTATCACCCCCGGGACACAGTCCTCTATCCTTGTGGCCAGTATCTTAGCCAGCAGTTTGGCGTCCACATTCAGTAGAGAAATTGGCCTGAATGACCTGCATTGCTCCGGATCCTTCTCCCGTTTCAGGATCAATGAAATCAAGGCTTGCAACATTGTTGGGGGGGGGGGGGGGGGGGGGGGGGGGGGGAGGACTCCCTTCTCTCTTGATTCATTAAATGTCCTCACCAGCAGTGGGCACAATATCTCTGAAAACTTCTTATAGAATTCTACCGGATAGCCGTCAGGCTCCGGGGCCTTGCCCGACTGCATGCCCTCCAACCCCTCGATTATTTCCTCAATCTCAATTGGGGCTCCCAGCCCTTCCACCAGATACTCATTTACCCTTGGAAACCTCAACTGATCCAAAAACAGCCTCATCCCCTCCACCCCAGCTGGGGGTTCCGACTCATTTAGTTTACTATAAAAGTCCTTAAACCACCTCGTTCACCCCCGCTGGGTCCAGGACAGTATTCCCGTCTCTACTCTTTACTTTACCTATCTCCCTGGTCGCCTCCCTTTTCCTGAGCTGGTGCTTGCCTTTTCCCCATACTCATAAATCGCCGCCCTTGCCTTCCTCAACTGTTCCACTGCATTCCCTGTGGACAACAGCCCAAACTCCGCCTGAAACCACCGCCGCTCCCTCAGCGTCCGGGGCCTCCGAGTATCTCCTGTCCACCTGGAGTATCTCCTCAACTAACCTATCCCTCTCAGCCCATTACGCCTTTTCTCTGTGGGCCCGTATCAAGATTAATTCCCCTCTGACCACTGCCTTCAGAGCTTCCCAAACCGTCGCTGCAGAGACCTCCCCCGTATCATTTGTTTCCAGGTAGTTCTGGATGGACTTGTTAACCCACCCACAGATCGCTTTGTCCGCTAGCAACCCCACATCCAGTCTCCACAGCGGGCGTTGCCCTCTCTCTACACTAACTCGTAGATCCACCCAGTGTGGGGCATGATCCGAAACTGCGATTGCCGAGTACTCAGTATTCACCACCCCCGGTATTAGAGCCCTGCTCAGAACAAAGAAGGTGATGCGAGAGTATACCTTGTGGACATGTGAGAAAAAAGAAAACTCGTTCAGCCTTGGCCGTGCAATCCTCCATGGGTCTACTCCCCCCATCTGTTCCATAAACCCCTTCAATTCCTTTGCCGCGGCCGGCCTCCTCCCTGTCCTGGATTTTGACCGGTCCAATTCCGGATCAATGACTGTGTTACCTTTAGCCATCCAAACAGCCCCTTATTACACATAGCACTACTTGTACGTATACAGCATAGCACAACAATTCGCCACCACAGTACTCTCCAAGGCTACAGTGTCTTTTAGCTCGCCTCCAGCCTCTTTTCTTTAATAAAAGTCCATACTTCGTCTGGTGTTTCGAAGTAGAAATCCTGTTCCTCATGTGTGACCCACAGACGGGCTGGGTACAACATCCCCTTCTTAAAGAGGGCCGTTTTTGCCCGATTAAACCCAGCTGGCCTCTTGGCCAAATCTGCACCCAGGTCTTGACAAATGCGCAGCTCACAATTCTCCCATTTGCTGCTCTGTTCCTTCTTGGCCCACCGAAGAACGTGTTCCTTGTCCAGGAATCGGTGCAAATGTACCACCATCGCCCTCGGCGGCTCGTTCGCTTGGGGCTTCTTCGCGAGGGCTCTGTGCCCTTCCAGGGGCCAAGGGAGCACCTCAGCCCCCATCAACTTCTCCAGCACGTCCGTCACATAAGCCCTCGCATCCGATCCCTCACTGCCTTCAGGGAGGCCGACAATTCGAAGATTCTGCCTCCTGGACCTGTTCTCCAGGTCCTCCAGCTTCTCCTGCATTCTTCTCTGGCGGTCGTTCATCAACTCCACCTTGGTCTCCAGCACGGTTATGTATTCCTCGTGCTCGGACACCTTTTTCTCCACCTCTTGGATCGTTCTTCCGTGGGTGTATTGATTCTGCACAACTTGATCAATCGAAGCCTTAATGGGGTCCAGCGTGTCCTTCTTCAGCTTGGCGAACCAATCTTCAAAAAACTTCACCAGGTGCTCCATCGACCCCTGTGCCGTCTCGCCATGGCCCTTGCTCTCCACCAAGCTTCCCCGCGTTACTGTCTCTGCTCGCGTCTTTCTTATAGGACTCGGTCTTCTCACACGGCCACTTCTGGTCCAATTCGCCATACACCGGAGGGGGATTTCTTCTCACTGTCTCACTCTTCACCGATTTATCCCATAAAATCCGGAAAGAAATGGGGGAAAAAGGTCCAAAAGTCCGTCACAGGCGGGAGCTATCAAATGTGCGACCTACTCCCCCACGGCTGCCACCGGATGTCCGTCGGGAACCTTTTCATAGGTAAGTTTAAAAGGAGTTGCCAGCTTCACATGTCATAATTATTGCTGCATGATAAATATGTTTTGTACGAAGTCTTACAACACCAGGTTAAAGTCCAACAGGTTTGTTTCGATGTCACTAGCTTTCGAAGCGCTGCTCCTTCCTCAAAATATGTTTTGAATGCAGTAACTGATCACAGGGTTCTGTCCTTAAAATGTAAGCAACAATTAAATTAACGGGACTTCTGGTGACGGTGGGCGGGAGGCAGCCGCGCGTTGGAGGGCTCCCGTTCGGGAACGGCATTGTCGGGGAGTAACGCCCGGTCCTAGGGCCAGCGACGGCAGTAAAAGTCGGGAGACAGCGCACAGAGAAGAAGGATGTCAAAAATCAGCAAAAAAACGACCGTGAAAAAAGCGGCTGAAAGTCCGTTGGGGAGTGGAAAGGTCACTGCGGGGTCAGCAAAGAAAATGGAGGCTGGAGCACCAGGGGAGGCCGCAGTGCTTACGGCTGAAGAAATAATTAAGGTGATGGCTGCGGAATTCGAAAAGCAATTGGCGCAGATTGCGAAATGCATGGAGACGGTGAGGAAGGAGATGAGGGAGGTGTTGAGTGCGCTGGTGGAGGAGGCGGTTTCCCCGGTGATGACGGCGGTGGCGAGCGCAGTGGCGGAGGTGCGAGAGCAAAGGGAGGCGCTGAAGGAGGTGGAGGAGACGTTATTGCAGCACGGTGATCAACTTGCCTCGATGGGGAAGGAGATGCGGAAGGTGATGGACACTAACAAGGATCTGCGAGGAAAAATGGAAGACCTGGAAAACAGATCCAGGCGACAGAATTTGAGGATTGTGGGGCTGCCCGAAGGAGTTGAAGGACCGAAGCCGACTGAGTATTTTGCCGCGATGCTGGCAAAACTATTGGGGGAGGGGGAGGATCCCTCCCGAAATGAACTGGATCGGGCTCATCGGTCGTGGAGGCCTGTACCAATGGCGAGTGAGCCGCCAAGGGCAGTGACTCTGTGCTTCCGCAGGTACAGTGTGAAGGAGAAGGTCCTGAGCTGGGCCAAGCAGAAGCGGGTGGTGCAGTGGGCTGGAGCTGGTATACGTGTATACTAGGACTTTACGGTGGAGCTGGCAAGGAGGCGGGCTGCCTTCAACCGGGTGCAGAGGGCACTGTACATTAGCAAGGTGCAGTGCAGCATTGTATATCCAGCGAAGCTGAGGGTGACTTATAAGCTCAGGGACTTTTATTTTGGAACGGCGGAAGCAGCGGAGGAGTTTGCGAAGGCAGAAGGACTGTGGCAGAACTGACAAATTGAGGAATGGCCATGTGCCGATGTAACCTCATGACTGTATTTTCTTCTTTTTTGTATCACTGCGCGCGGGTGTAGAGGCTAAAGGAGCCAATATAGTATATATTTGGACAAGGGAAGGGACGGGACTTTCACTCGAAATGAGGGCTCTTTGGGGTGTAGGTGGATATGCGGGGTTTGTGTGCTAAAAGGGGATCTTTGGGCTTTCCTAGGGCCGGGCATGGGGGAAAGGGACCCGGGCGGGGGCGTACACGCTGGCCGGTTTAAGCTGGCCAGTGAACGTGAGTGAGGTGGGGGGAGGGGCTGCGGCCATCGGAGCCTGGCAGAACAGGGTCCGAGTGGTCTAGCCGGGGTGGAAAGTTGGGGGGAAGGAACCGATGTTGGGAGGAGAGTTTTACAGGAGGCAGTGGACGGGAGGAGCTGGAGACTTTGGGGGGGGGGGGGGGGGGGGGGGTACAACTCTGGGGTATCATGTATGGTACTCTCGGAGAGGCTGGACGCCGTTGGTTGGGGGGGTGGGGAGCTGTGTAGATTAAGGGTGACTACGGGTAATCCCTGATTCCTTTTTGCCATTTGTTTATGTAAACATGCGGGTTGAGGTTTGGGGGTTGGTGGGCGGATGGGATCGTTGTTATTATGGGGATTGACATATCTTGCTGATTATTGTTTATTGTTGATGGGTGTAAATGCGGGAGAAAATGTGAAAAAGGAGAATTTTTAAAAAAATGTTTTTCAACAAACAATTAAATTAACCAGCATTGTGTAGGTGTTCAGATGCATTAGACTGCTTTCACCATTGGATAAAGGGCTTTTATGCATTCAACCATATTGAGAATGTGATAATAATGTGTCATCTAGAACCTGTGCTTTCAAAGTCCAGACATCTATTGAGCCTTTGAAAAATCTGAACAGTTGGCTAGACGTCTATTTAGTCAACTTCAAAGGCTCTATTGTGTTCAGCCCTGGATGGTTTGTTTATACAGCAGTTCAATTACTATTTATTATGAATTCTTGGGCTGAGTTTCACAGAATCATAGGAACTGTGCAGAAGAAAGCTATTCAGCTTATTGAGTCTGCACTGGCTTACTGAAAGAGCATTCTACCAATCCCACTCCCCTGCCTTACCTTCGTACTTTGCACATTTTATTTTCAGGCAGAAATCCAATTCCCTTTTGAATACCTCGATTGAGCCTGCCCCCAAGACCCTTTCATGAAGTGCTTCCAGACTCCACCTACCCCCTGTGTGAACAAAGATTTTCTTCTACTCCTTCTGCTCATTATTTAGCTTCCCTGTTACCACCTCAAAACACTCCAGCAAGTTAGTTGAACATGATGTTCCCTGAATGAATCCATGCTGGCTTTCCTTAATTATCCTGCACCTGTCTAAGTGACTATTCATTTTGTCCCATTTTGTCCCGAACTATAGTTTCAGAACAAGAAAAGAAAATGTTGGACAATCTCAGCAGGTCTGACAGCATCTGTGGAGAGAGAACAGAGCTAATTATTTGAGTCTGGATGACTCTTCTTCAGTTTCCAGAAGTTTCCCTACCACTGAAGACAAACTGTTTGATCTGTAATTGCCATCATTACCCTTGCACTCCGGTTTGAACAAGGGTGTAACATTAGAAATTCTCCAGTCCATCGGCACCACACCTGTGTATAAGGAAGACTGGAAGATTATCGCAAGTGCCGCTGAAATTTCTACTCTCGCTTCCCTTAGTGTCCTTTGGTGCATTTCATCCGGTCCTGGTGCCTTATCAGTTTTAATAAAGATAGCCTTTCTAACACCTCCCCCTTCTCAATTGTAAATTCCTTGAGTGCACCAGTTACCGCTGTTAGGATACCAGACCAAATCCCAACGTTTGTTAGGATACCAGACAAAAACCCCAACTGCTCAATCTTTGTATTCTTATGCTGACTAGCGCATGGCACTGGGAGTATTCCTCAGATTACTGCACTGGAAGTTCTGTTTTTCAATTTCCTTCCCAACTCCCTAAAATCTGCTTTCAGGAACTTATGCCTATATCATTGGTCTCAATGTGGACCATGATCTCTCAAAGCTTCCCTGCCCCAAAAGAATGTCCTGTGACATTCTTAATCCTGGGACAAGGGAGGCAACATACCATCCAGGATGATCTACGACCACAGAAACGTTTGTCCATGCCTTTAACTATGGAACCTCCTACCACAATAGCACTTCTTTTTTTAATGAATTTAGAGGACCCAATTATTTTTTTCCAATTAAGGAGCAATTTAGCATGGCAATCTACCTAGCCTGCACATCTTTGGGTTGTGGGGGTGAAACCCACGCAGACATGGGGAAAATGTGCAAACGCTACAAGGAGTGACGCAGAGCCTGTATCGAACCTGGGTCCTCGGCACCGTGAGGCAGCAGTGCTAACCACTGCGCCACCGTGCTGCCCCTCAATAACACTTCTACTATTTCTCTTCTCCTCCTGTGCAGTTGAACTATCTGTGGCACCACGACTTTGGCACTTGCTACAGTCCACTGAGGAATCATCTTGCCCACCAGTATCCAAAATGGAAAAGTGATTAGAGAGCGAGATAGCGCCGGGGGATTCTGGCACTAGCTGCCTGTTTGTCTTAGATATTCTGGAAATCACCCATTCTCTCCCTGTGCATGTCTCAGCTACAATGGTACTACCTCTATAAACGTGCTAATCCTCAGCCTTTTGGATGCACCACTTTGACTCCAGCAGCCACTCATGTTCCACAACACAGAGTTCAAGTTTCTGCAGCTGATGACATTTCCTGCTGATGTCTTCATTAAGGGCACTTTGTGCCTGTACGGTGCCCCACATCCCGCAGAATGCACATTCTACACGGCAGAGCTACTTAACTTTTTATAAAGTATTTACTCATCTGGTCACTCAACAATCATCTCCTCCTCTCCCGCTCACACCTCTTTATGAAGTCTCGCTGCTCTCTCCCTCTTGCACTCTTATCGTCCTGGCTCCTCCACCTGGTTCCCTTTGATGTCATTCTTGAGTTCCTCCAAATCTGATTGGTCCATTTAGTCCCACCACCAGAAGCAGTCGCAAGCTCTATTTAAACTCTCAGCTTCTCTCATGTTCTTTTTGAACTCCCAGCTCCTGTTGCACTCTTTTTAATCCCGGCTCCTTGCACTCTTTTACTGTGTGTTAATTAATCAGTTTTTCTTAATGTATTTATAATTAACAAATCCTACTGCTCAGGATAAGCTTATTACTATTTATAAACCTTTCTGATGCTAATAAAACTTTGCAATTAAAAATAAATAACCAATTTAAAAGACAAACAAGCAGAGACAGTGGATCTTCACCAACCAATCACCTAACTGCTCCCCTGTAATGTCACACATGGAATACAGAACATAGACTGGTTAGAGGTTACCCCGATATTCCCTCCGCTCTCAGAGTGCTTTCTCCGCGCTTTTATGCCCCACTGTTATCGTTGACTCTCTGGGGTTTCAAACCCCAGTAATAAATTCACCAGATGTTGTTTTCAAAGCTGTTTAGAGGACTGTGAGCTTTGCTTGCTTGACAGTTTTGTAGCCATTTAAAAGGATCATGTTTGTTTGAAGTCATTTTTAATTGGCTGTTTATTTATTTTGACAGATTTGTGAGCATTTTAAGAGGATTAAGTGTTTAAAGTGGAGTTTTTATAGCTCTGTGTTTGATTGACCATTTTATGAGTTCAAAGAGAACAATCATTTTCAAGTGGAGTTTGAATGGATGATTATTTATTTTGGTGGTTTCATAAGCACTTCCCAATATTATATGGTTCATGAGTCCTCTATAGTGGATACTGGTCAGTGGGTATTGTAAAGTAAAATGGGAAAGATGTCATTTGAAACATGAAGGTCTGATGATAAAACCCGAAGGAACATGAGAAAAAGCAAAGTAATAGGTAAAGATCCTATAAACGTAAATGTAATGAAATGCTTAAAAATGATAAAGCAGAAGTCCCTCAAAGGGTTAACAGCAGCCAAACGTTTAGACTGCACACACACAGGCTTTGAGATAACACCTAGAAACAGCTCATGCTGTAACCCGATACCTTTCGTTCGAATCAAAGAAATTCTGGCAGAATAAAGTTTTTACATAAAGAAAACAAGTTTTTCATCCTTTGATAAAAGTTAATTATTTTAGCAAACAATTGATTGGAATTGCCAGAATCTTAAATTTGAATTACTTGAAATTATGTTTACTTGTGAATAATAGAAACAAAATAACACCAGTTAAAAGTGGAGATCTGGAGATAACTGTTGTGTTTTATATGGTAAATCACTGCAGCTGACTGCTTCTCTTGAAGAAGCAGCCAGCTAAATTCGTAGAGTACACCAAAGCCTCCTCTGTAGTCAGTGAAACGGTTTGGAGGGCAATAAATACTCTAAATCGCTCATGGCCAGGCAGTCAGCTCTCACAGCTGCCTCGGCCTCGGTACATGGGACGGACTGAACACGAAAGCCGAAAAGAATAGCCAATCACCCAGGAAAAAAACCAACAGATAGAGAAGAAAGATTGTCAAGGAGACCAGGAAGGTCTGATCAACCGGCTCGGCGAATCCAGAAGCAAGATCTTTTTACTGATTGTAAGAACAGCGATGTTATCTTGTTGAAGAAAAATAAAGTGAGTTAAAATTAAAAGTAACCTGATATAGTGGTTATTACAAAGTCTACTATACTTTCTTAGCAAGGCGTGACCCAGGACCGAAGCTACTAAGCGGTAAGTAGATAAAACCTTCTGTGTAGATATAGTTTAAACCGGGGATAACTTGAAACCGTGGTTTGACCCGAATAGCACCTAGGAGTCTGCATAGGAGTCTTATTGACCCTTTTTGGTGTAGGGGGAGTTCTAAGAATAGTGGTGTTTTAACTTCAGTATGGGGCATGTATCTATCAGGGTATGAAGGGGGGGGATGAAGGATGCATGGAGGGGGGATGGCAGCAAGCGGGCATGGGTGATATGAGGGGGCATGGTCTAGGGGACCAAACAGTCAAGAATAGAACTGGGCTGATATCCCAATGAACCTGATGGCATTGGCATTCCCCCACCTCCAATTTCTTCAAGAAGTGGTGACTCCAAGTCCAGCTCAATCCTGACACCACGGGAAGCAAATTGCATGTGTCTGTACGTTTATACAGAAGGCGGGAATGGGACATCAGAAATGGCTTGACTCGCATTTTCTGACTCAAAAGGGAAAATCTGGCTTCGAATCTTAGGGCACTCGGTCTCAATTAAATATTTAAATGAGGGGTCCACCGCATGAGAGCAGGTGGTTTGCCAACCCCTGTCCTGTCTCTATTAAAACTGGAACTGGGGATGCTCAGGTTTGACATTTTGTAAAGTGGAGTCCACCCAACCCAACCTCAACTGTTTTCGGGAATCAGAATTACCCCAAAATCTTAGTCCTCCTAGTTTTCTGGAAGGCACGTTTCTTCTGGACAAACAATGCTAGGGTTCATTTTTCATTTGCTGGTAATTACACAGATAAGAGGAATGGTACCTATAATCTTCCTGTGTTACAGTCACACCAGACTGTGAGAGCTGCTTACTAAAGTAATCGTCTATTGGGCAAGGGCCAGAGTTTTCCAGCCAAGAACTGCAAAATATATTTACATTGTTCACGTACAAGTATGATCAGTAAATGTTTCAGTGCTCTGCCTTTGGCACAGCGAGATATGCTACTTTATAACCGGGTACCCACAATAAAACAACCAACAGCTTACTTACTTTATTGCTGCCGACTTCGCTTGGAGTGCACTGCTCCAGAAGTCAGCGACATTTTCTGGTTCTTGAAAAGCTTGAAGACAGGCACTGAAGGGAACTTTGGCACGGACAATCTCCCGTAAAGGCCTCTTTGCTAGCTCAGCCTCTCTCCTCCTCATTTCATATGCTAAAAGTTCCTCTGGAGAAAAGCATTATGATTCTTTTGTTTTAAATTGTACTGAAAAATTACATTCTATAAAACATTCAAAAATAGTGTCACTTAATGCTTTTGTAATAATTAGAGGTATTCCCCCAAGAACGTAGTCTGAAGTACTTCTAATAGCATCCAATTGCATAAGCACAAATGAGTCCCAAGGCAAGCTCTCTGAAAGTAAAGTTATGTATCTTTAATTATTATGATAAAACTATTGCGCTTTTCTTCATACATGCACATAAGAAATACTGCAATTGGATGAAACCAAAAAGAAACCAAAGCTTTGACAAAGGGTCATCTGGACTTGAAACGTTAGCTCTTTTCTCTCCCTATAGATGCTGCCAGACCTGCTGAGATTTTCCAGCGTTTTCTTTTTGGTTTCAGATTCCAACATCCGTAGTAATTTGCTTTTATTTTCTGCAATTGTGTGAATTATCCCACCATAAATGTACTTTTGTAATATAAAGTTATGACCAGCGGTGGCCCGATTTGATAGGGTGTTTTAAATTTGTAAGGCCCCTTCCTGTTGATTCCCATATTTCGTATTTCTTTTACTTTGCCGATATTGTTTTGGTCCATGGATCTTTAATGGTTATCTTTTAAGTCGAGTAGGGGAAGTGCATAACTCAAAAGGTGCAAAATATTACACTGTGCTGTGAAGATTTAGATTTTGAACTTAATAACTCAGACTTGGATGGATTTGGGTCGATTGGTTGGCTGGTGGCCAATGCATTGGCCAAGGACAGTATCCTGCCCGGCAACAGACAGCAATTGGCTCCTGTAAGGGCAGGGTTTTCAGAGAGCCCAGCAGAACGCTGAGAGGAGAATCTCAATCTCTCTCTCTCATGTTTCCTGTCTGCTGTTTTCTGAGTCTGCAGAAAAGTGTCGAGACCCTGATGAGTCTACAGCGAAAAACATTACACACTGAAAGCAACGGTATCATCCAACTGCAGGCCTAGACTGACGAAAGATCTAACTGGAAGATGTCCATCTGAATCACAGATTCGTAACTTTTTACTTTTAGTATTTTTTTACATCCCTCTTTCCGCTCTGTGTCTGTCTGTTTTGTGCGTGTGTGTATAGAGGGTGAGGCGAGTTAAAAATGTTGTAACAAATTACAGAAGAGTACGACAATTGTTATGTCCTTGTTCCCCCACACTGAGTTCCAGATGTCAATTGGGGAGTCAGAGAAGGAACCCAAGCCACAGGGCAACAGGAAAAATGTACTGTCATAAATGACACTCATTTGTGTTGTTTTTGCGTTTCTTTCAGTGGACAGTTATGGAATAATGTGAATTCAGCTTATGGAGAAACTGAACATCATTTAATCGCACCAGCAACCCCTCATCACCATCAGCACACAAGATAATTCATTACACACAGTACTTTGCAGTTTTGCTGAGGCTGAGAGATGTTATTGTGGAATAAATAAAGCAATTCTTCAAATACAGAATCAGATTAGCCCCATATTAAATAACTCAGTCTGAAGTATTATTTCAAATTTATCCCAGTTTTAAATCATTCAGTGTCTTTCTTTTTTTAAAATAAATTTAGTGTACCCAATTCATTTTTTTCCAATTAAGGGGCAATTTAGCATGTTCAATCCACCTACCTTGGAAATCTTTGGGTTGTGGGGGCGAAACCCACGCAAACACGGGGAGAATGTGCAAACTCCACACAGACAGTGACCCAGAGCCGGGATCGGACCTGAGACCTCGGCACCTTGAGGAAGCAGGGCTAACCCACTGTGCCACCGTACTGCCCTAAGTGTCTTTCTAAATAAATAACCAAAATAATTTTGTTCCAAATCTTTTCAAAAACAATATGCAACAGTCAGTAAATTATTTGGCATCTTATGCGTTTAAGGAGTAGGGAATCTTTTGGTCATTTACAGTCCCTCTAGTTTACCTTTGTGTTCCCCTAGGCTTGTTATAAGCATCCAATTTATACATACCTTTGTTACTAGCAGCCTCTAGGACAACAGGAAGTTGCATGATATAGTCAACTCTCTGTTTGTACTTGACTTTCCTGGACTGGCAACACTGGACCCGGTCTTCTACCATAAAACGAAAGATTTCACTGGGATCATCAGAGCCATTGTTGTTTCTCTGGGATGCACAGGAGTTCATAAGAGCATTGAATTAAAAAGGTTATTTTCACAAGAGTCAGCAACACATCTAAGTGGAGGGAGATTCTTAATCCAAGCATTACAATTGTTTTTAAAGTAGAATCATTGAACCTTACAGCACAGGCGGCCATTTTGTCCAACATACTGTACCAGCAGCTTTGAAAGGGCTGTCCATTTAGTCCTACATCTCAGCTTTCTCCCCATGAACATGCAAATGAATCCTTTTCAAGTGCACATTAAATTCCTATTTGAACTTTCCTACAGAATCTGTTTCCTCCACCACTCCAGATCTTAACAATCCAACCCGGAAAATATTATCCTAATTTCCCCCCTAATTCATTTGCCAGTTACTTTAAATATATGACTGCTGGTTACTAATCCACTTGCCAAAGAAAACAATTTCTCCCTATTTGCTCTATGAAAACACTCATCATTTTGAATATCTGGCCTCCACAAAATCTGCTCTGCTACAAGGAGAAAAATCCCAGCTTCTCCAATCTCTCCTCCCTGGTATCCTGGTAAATCTTTTCTGCAGCCTCTGCAAAGCTTTGACATCCTTCATAAAGTGATGCCTCGAACTGCCCACATTGGTCAAACCGAGTTCTAACACTTGATTTGTGAAGGTCATGATTTCCTTTGTTTTACAAAGTAAAGTATCTCATATGCTTTCTTAACCACATTGTCGACTTATCACTTCAAAACATTTATGAATATGCATCCCCTCATCCCCAAATCCCTCTGTTGTTCCTCCTCATTTTACACTTATCCACATCACATCTACCATGTCTCTTCCCACTTCACCAGTCTGTCTACATTCTCCTGAAGTTTTCTACTGTGTTGCAACATTTTGCAAATTTGAAATTTTATTCCTCAAGTCACAGAATCACAGAAAAATACAGAGCAGTAAAGGTCCTTCGGTTAATCGAGTCTTCACCGCCACATGAAAGGCACCTGATTTGCCGTGAGGCAACCCGCCTCTACCATCCTCCCAGGCAGTGTGTTCCAAACCGTCACCACCCTCTGGGTAAAAAGGTTTTTCCTCAAATTCCCCCTGAACCTCCCGCCCCTCACCTTGATCTTGTGTTCCATCGTAACCGACCTTTCAACTAAAGGGAACAGCTGTTCCCTATCCATGCCCCTCATATTCTTGTACACCTCAATCAGTCGCCCCTCAGTCTTCCCTGCTCCAGAGAAAACAACCCAAGCCTATCCAAACTCTCTTCATAACTTAAATATTCCATCCCAGGCAACATCCTGGCAAAATGCCTTTGCAACCGCTCCAGTGCAATCACATGTGGCGACCAGAGCTGCACACAGTACTCCAGCTGTGGCCTCACCAATGTCCTATATAACTCCAACATGACTTCCTTGCTTTTGTGATCTATGCCACAATTGATAAAGGCAAGTGTCCATATGTCTTTTTCACCAGCCTATTAACCTGCCCTTCTGCCTTCAGAGATCTATTCACAAACACGCCACGGTCTCTTTATTACTCAGGACTTCCCAGTGTTTTGCCATTCATTGAATATTTCCTTGTCTAATTGCTCCTTCCAAAGTGTAACACCTCACACTTTTCAGGATTAAATTCCATCTCCAGTCATTCACTCTGCTCCATGACACTGCTCCGCTCCATAACCCCACTCCAAGTCCTGCCTCAGTCGCACCCCTCGCCCATACCTAGTCTTGATGTAGCGTGTGCTACAGGCAACCAATATGTGAAAGGAACGTGAACTCAGAGAGGTCTACCTTGCCAGGTGCATGCCACGTATGTACAGTCATGAAAGTAAACATTCTAAATTCTCCTTGGCGAGCATCTAATTTGGAGGGGGAGCAAAATTCTGGTGTGTTGGCCTTTAAATGAGCATTCATGTGATGCCAACATAGCTCCGCAGGACACTCGAACAGCTTTTAAAATGTCATAAGAATCGGGAGAACAAGATTCCAAACTAGCTTCCCACCGTGCGGCAACTGATTTTTGGCCTCCCGCCAAATCTTGCTCCCTCACCCATGATTCCCAAAACAGGTAGGAGTGGAAAATTCTGTCCTTTGTCTCCTGTCCCTTCGACAAGTTACCATAATTCCTTTAATGTGCTTCTTTTCTACAAATAATAATTGCTTATTGTCACATGTAGGCTTCAATGAAGTTACTGTGAAAAGCCGCTAGTCACCACATTCCGGCGACTGTGCTGTTATGTGGTACTGTATCATCCCTTTCGAAAGTCCATCTCTGCAACAGCTATGACACTTTCTTTCATGAACTTTATCAAAGAAATCAGTCAGGTTTTTCAGACATGATATGCCTTTAACAATTCTCTATTGGTTGCCCTATTAACCCATGCTTATCCAACTAAATTTATTGGTAATGAATTGGATTAATTTCTTTAAAAAACTGTGTAGATGAATATTTTGGAGGGCAACATTTAATCTGCCAAATAGAAATCCGAATGGTGACTTCCGGTGGTGTTTGCGAGCGGGTCGGCCGCATCAAGAAGAGCTCCCGCCGATGGCCACTATTTGCGGTGCTTTTGGGGGTTTCCCCGAATCTTCGCTCCCCCCCCCCCGATTATTGGCCCCCTTTGGGGCCACCCCGGGTAGCAAGCGGGTCCTGTTTGAAAACCGGCGAGGAACCCTGCGCGGGTGTCGGGCAGCTGGTGCTGAGGCGTCGGGCCCAGCGCGTGCGGAGGTCGGAGCAGCGGGGGCGGAGCTAAATGGAGGCGGAGGCGGCAGGCCCGAAGCCAGGACGCGATGTAGGTGAGATGTCCCACATCGGGTGGCTCCCACCTAGAATGTGGTAAGAAGATTGAAATCCGGTCCCAGGGAAATTCTGGAGGAATACACAAAAGAAGAGAAAGAAGTTTTAAAGAAACATGGTGAAAGTTTTTTTCCCCCCTTTTTTTTTGAAGGAAGGGAAAACATTTTTTTTTTTTCTCTTAAAAAAAGAAAAAAAGATTGAAGAAGGGAAGAAGGGTGGAAAAAAAAAGGAAAAATAATAAGCCATTAAAGGATGCGAAGAGCAGCGTCGAAGAAGGGAGGAAACGCGGGCTCGCCGTTGAATGAGAGGATGAGCAAAAGCGCTGACAAGATGGCGGATGCCAGACCGCATGGTGGGGCCGCACTACTTACGATGGAGAAGATGACCGAGGTGATGGCGGTTGGGCTGGAAAAGCAGCTTTTGAGGCACATGGAGGCTTTGAGGAAGGAGATGGTGGTCGCATTGAAGTCATTGGTGGAGGAGGCAATTGCCCCGGTGAGGGTAGCTGTGGCAAAGAAATCGGCCGAGGTGAGAGAGCAGGGCGAGAAGATGAAGGAAGTGGAGGAGGCCGTGTCGCAGCACAGCGACCAGTTCACCTCGATGGGGGACGAGCTGTGGAGGGTGGTGGAGGTCAATAGAGGACTCCAAGCAAAGTTCGAGGACTTGGAGAACCGCTCGAGGCGGCACAATCTGAGAATTGTGGGCTTGCCCAAAGGGGCAGAGGGTCCAAGGCCAACAGAGTACTTCACAAAGAAGTTGGCGGAGCTGATGGGTGAGAGTGAGAACCCCTCCCGGTACGAACTGGGCCGAGCTCATCGGTCATTAACGCCGAAGCCCAAAGTGAATGAGCCGCCAAAAGCAGTAATTATCTGCTTTCATAAGTACTGCATGAAGGAGAAGGTGTTAAGCTGGGCAAAGCAGAAGCGCGAAGTGCAGTGAGATGGTGCTGGAGTTCAGATCCAGCAGGACATGACGGTGTACTTGGCAAAAAGACGGGCGGCGTTTGGGCGAGTGAAGGCGGCACTGTACAAAAAGGTTTGGTATGGTATACCCGGCGAAGCTGAGGGTGACTTATGATGCCAAAGACTTTTATTTTGAGGCAGCGGAGGCAGCTGAGGCGTTCGTGAGGGCAGAAGGCTTGGAACAGACGTGAGGAACGGAGCTGGAAGAGAGACTGTGGACTGTGATTGGGGAGCTGGAAAATGTATAAATGCTTTCTTTTTACTGACGTGTAATGTAATTTACTTCTCTTCACATTATTGCAGAGTTAAAGTTATTGGTTGGGTTGATTGGCATTCTGTGTTGCGACGATTAGATCTTATTTTAGTGAATTGTATGGGTTGGATTGTTGTTTTTGTTTTTTCTTTCTCTGGGACTGGGTGGGAGGGGACGGTATATCTTGGCGGGGGGGGAGCCACCCGCGATAGCTAACAAAAGTCGGCTAGTGAACGGAGGTGAGGTGAGAGGAGGACTGCAGACATTGGAGCCTGGTTAGCAGGTTTCAATGGGCCTACGAGGTGAGCGAGGGGGGGGGGGGGGAAGGGGTTCAATGTTAATAATGGATAGGGGCGGGTCAGGCTCATGGGGCAGGGCCCGGTGGTATGGTGATGGTGGATAAGAAGGGTGGGGGGGTGAAGACCCCCAGTTAGGATAGTCACGTAGAACGTGAGGGGATTAGGAGGTCCGGTCAAGAGGTCAAGGGTGCTTGCGCATCTTAAAAGTTTGAAAGCCGATGTAGCAATTCTGCAGGAGACTCACTTGAGGGTGAAGGACCAGGTGAGACTTAAAAAGGGTTGGGGTAGTCAGGTGTTTCACTCTGGAGTTGACAGAAAGGCTTGAGGGGTAGCAGTAATGGTCAGCAAAAGAGTACGCTTCCAGATGGAGAAGGTGGTGGAAGATCAGGGGGGTAGATATGTGATTGTGACAGGGGTGCTGGAGGGGAGGTTAGTGGCGCTGTTAAGTGTATACGGTCCTAATTGGGACGATGTGGGATTCGCAAAGGTGTTTGGGGCCATCCCCGACTTGGACACACACGGACGGATAGTGGGGGGGGACTGGAACTTGTTGCAGGAGCCGCGCTGTAGCCCTGAGCGCGGCCGCGCTCGCTGGTCCCATCAGGAGGGGCGAAGGCGTTGGCTGGGCTAATGGTGGAAATGGGAGGGGTGGACCCTTGGATGTTTCTGCACCCGAGGGAACGGGAGTACTCGTTTTTCTCAGCAGTCCATGAGGTATATTCGCGGATCGACTTTTTTGTGGTGGGGAAGGCTTTGCTGGCTGGGGTTCAGGGGTCAGAATACTCGGCAATTGCAGGGTCAGATCATGCTCCGCATTGGGTGGATATGGTACTGGAGAAGGGGGTAGCGCAGAGGCTGGGATGGAAATTAGATATGGGACTTTTGGGGGACCAAGTGTTCTGTGACAAAATTGAAAAGGTAATTAAGGAATATGTAGGTTTCAACTGTACAGGTAAGGTGTCAAAGGCAGTTGTCTGGGAGGCTCTAAAGGCGGTGGTGAGGGGTGAGGTGATTTTGTTTAAGGCCAGGGTGGACAAAGAGGAGAGGTTGGAGCGGCAGAGAGTAATAGATGAGATGTTGGAGGTAGATAGGAGTTATGCAGATAATGGGGACCCAGCGAAGCTGGAAAAGAGGAAGGAACGACAGGCGAGCTTCGACTGACTGTCCACCAGGAAAGCGGTGCGCCAACTGAGGCGAGCAAGGGGTGCAGTTTATGAACATGGAGATGAACATGTTAGCAGGTCAGCTTCAGAGGAAAGCAGCGGCAAGGGAAATTGTTCAGGTGAGGGATAGGGCAGGGAAGTTGGTGGTGGCTCCGGATCTGATTAACAAGGTTTTTGAGGAATTTAATGAGAGGTTGTACAGGTCAGAGCCACCTGGGGGAGACCGGGAGATGCAGGAATTTCTAGATGGGTTGGAGTACCCGAGGTTAGGGGAGGGAGACAGGGCTACATTAGAAGGAGCGATAGTGGAGCAGGAGATAAAGGATATGATTGGGAGGATGCAGTTGGGGAAGGTGGCAGTGCCGGATGGGTTTCCAGTGGAATATTATAAAAAATTCCAAGGATAAGCTGGCACCCCTGATGGTGGGGATGTTTGAAGAGGCGATAGGGAAGGTTATGTGTTACCACGAACTTTGGGGCAGGCATCGATTTCCCTGTTGCTAAAAAAAGTTACGGATCCGACGGAGTGTGGGTCGTATAGGCCCATATCGTTTCTGAATGTGGACGCAAAAGTATTGGCGAAGGTACTGGCGGGGAGGCTGGAGGAGTGCCTCCCGAAGTCAATAGGTGAAGATCAGACGGGGTTCGTGAGAGGGAGGCAGCTCTTTTCAAACTTTAGGAGGGTATTCAACGCCGTTATGGCACCGGCAGAGGGGAAGGAAACAGAGGTGATTGTGGCACTGGACGCTGAGAAGGCGTTTGACCGGGTAGAATGGGGGTATTTGATGGCAGTTCTGGAGCGGTTTGGGATTGGACCAAGATTTGTGAACTGGGTAAAGCTACTATATAAGGAGCCGAGGGCGAGTGTCCGCACAAACAACATCAGCTCGAGATACTTTTCTCTCCACCGTGGGACTAGGCAGGGATGTCCTATGTCCCCCCTGCTGTTTGGACGCGCCATTGAGCCGTAGGCCATCGCATTAAGAAGTTCGGGGGTATGGAAAGGAATAGTGGGGGGGTGGGGTAATAGAGCATAGGGTGTCCTTATATGCCGATGATTTGCTGTTATACGTGTCGGAACCGAGTGTGTCGATAGGGGGAATATTGGAGCTGCTTCGAGTGTTCGGGTCTTTCACGGGGTACAAGCTGAATCTAGACAAGAGTGAGTATTTTGTGGTGTCTTGACCGGGGGTGGGGGCAGGGGTGGGGGGGGGGGGGGGCTGCCATTCCGTAGGGCAGGGACTCACTTTAGGTATCTGTGGGTGCAGGTTGCCCGTGGGTGGGGGGGGGCTTCGCAGGTACAACATTTCTAGTTTGGTGGGGAGAGTGAAAGCTGATCTGGCAAGGTGGGATGGTCTCCCTCTATCACTGGCGGGTCGGGTACAGGCGGTTAAAATGAACGTGCTGCCGCGATTTCTGTTTATTTTTCAATGTCTACCGATTTTCCTGCCAAAGGCTTTTTTCAGAAAGATTGAAGGAAAGATTACTTTGTTCGTACGGGGAGGGAAGGTGCCAGAGTTAGAAAGGTGCTGCTACAGAGGGGAAGGCAGGCAGGGGGTTTGGGTCTTCTGAACCTGATGTATTATTACTAGGCGGCGAATGTGGAGAAGGTGCGGAGCTGGGTCAGAGGGGTTGATTCCAAGTGGGTCGAATGGAGGAGAGTTTGTGCAGGGGGTCGGGATTGAAAGCACTAGCAACAGCTCCGCTCCCGATAGCCCCGGAGATGTACACAGGGAGTCCGGTAATAATAGCTTCATTGAGAATTTGGAGGCAGTTTCGCCAACACTTCGGGTTGGGGGCAGGGTCAAGGGACATGCCAATTCGGGGGAACCACAGATTTGAGCCAGGGAGGTGGGATGGAAATTTTCGGAAATGGGAGGAGAAGGGGATTAAGACACTAAAAGATTTGGTTCTTAGGGGTCGGTTTGCAGGTCTGAAAGAGCTGGAAGCGAAGTATGGGCTGGAGCAGGGGGAAATGTTTATATACATACAGGTTCGAGATTTTGCCAGAAAGGAGATCCAGAGCTTCCCGGTGGAGCCGGCCTCCACATTGCTGGAGGAGGTGCTGACGACAGGAGGACTGGAGAAGGGGGTAGTGTCAGCAGTTTACAGAGCTATTTTGGAAGAGGAGAAGGCACCACTGGAAGGGATCAAAGCAAAGTGTGAGGAAGAGTTGGGAGAGGGTATGGAGGAGGGGTTCTGGTGTGAGGTGCTCCCGAGAGTGAATGCCTCCACCTCGTGCGCGAGGTTGGGGCTGATACAGCTGAAGGTGGTATACAGAGCACACCTCCAAGTAGTTTGTCCCATTTCAATTCAATTCAATTCAATTCAATTACATGTTGTGTCCAAAATCAAGGGCATACTTTGAAGGTTAATTTCAAATCAAAATGTTTTTCTTCTGAATGTTTTTCCAAGAAAGGTTGGAAAATTACAATATCCCAATTTGAAAAATGTGGATCTGATAAACCATACTTTATATGAGATTGGAAGTTTGTTCTTGGCAAGCTTTAGTTTCTGGGAGATTTAACGGAATAACCATTCAAGATTGAATCACTGCGAGGAAACTGAACTGAAAGCAGCAGTACGTTACAGATAAAGTTGACATCATTTGTTCTGAACAAGTCATGTGAACTTGTTCAAGTCATGTTAACATGAACAAGTCATGTTAACTCTGTTTTTCTCTCCACAGATGCTGTCAGACCTGCTAGGTTTTTCCAGCATTATCTGTTTTTATTCCAGATTTCCAGCATCCGCAATATTTTGCTTTTGTATCATTGACATTATAAGTTGCCCAGCAATGCATTCTATTATTTCTATGTGTAATGGAGCTATCCACCAGGAAGAGAGCTATGAGCAGCCACACCAAACCTCCTAGATCAATGTTTGAAACTGAGGAAAGGACAAGTTATTGTTGCCAGTTCGTGACTTACGGTTACAAGGTTGATAAAGTGCAAGAAGAATTCTAGTGCATCCTGCTGTCGATTTGATGAAAATTCTGGATGTCCTTTTCCAACTAAAGCTTTAAACATTCTGGGCATCATCCCTTGTGGGTAAGGCTGCAATGAACAAAACAGAGTCAAAAGCTTGCTATTTTGTCAAATCTCAGCAGTATGAAATAAAGGAAGGTAAATGAAGTGGAGATACAGATCAGCCATAATCTAACCGAATGAGGGAACAGGCTCAAATGGTTGAAAGAATTACACCCGTCCCTTTGTCCCTGTAATACTTCAGTGCAGCAGACGGAGACTCAAACACGTGAACTGTCTTGCTCGCTGGTCAGCCTTTTTCTAGCTAAACCTTAGTCATTTGAAAGTTACCCCTACATAAGGAATGCAGAAAAAACATACACAAACATTATTTTTGACTTTTTTCTTCGATGCAAAGGTTTCGGCATTTTCAAATACCACTATTGCAGCTGGTAGAAGTTGAATTAAATTAATAAATCTGGAATATAAAGCTGTTCTCAGTCAAGGTGACCACAAAACTATTGTTACTTGTCGTAAAAAACCATCTGGTTCACTGGTGTCCTAAAGGGGAGGAAATCTGCCATCCTTACCTGGTCTAGCCTACATGAGACTCCAGACACACAATGGCTGAGTAAGCCATTCAGTTAAAGGGATTGGATTGGATTTGATTTATTGTCAAGTGTACCGAGGTACAGTGAAAAGTATTATTCTACGTACAATCTTGACAGATCATTCCATACATGAAAAAACATAGGACATACATAAATACATAATACATAGACACAGGCATCAGGTTTAGTACTACTCGGGAGAAAAGGTGTGTGAAAAGATCAGTTCAGTCCATAAGAGAGTCATTCAGGAGTCTGGTAACAGCGGGGAAGAAGCTGTTTTTGAATCTGTTAGTGCGTGTTCTCACACTTTTGTTTCTCCTGCCCGGTGGAAGAGGTTGGAAGAGAGAGAGTAGCCCGGGTGGGAAAATTCTTTGATTATCCCGCCCGCTTTCCCAAGGCAGTGGGAGGTGTAGACAGAGTCAATGGGTGGGAGGTGGATTTGTGTGATGGACTGGGCTGTGTTCACGACTCTCTTGGGCTGTCTTGGGCTGAGCAGTTGCCATGCCAGGCGGTGATGCAGCTAGATAGGATGCTTTCTGTGGTGCGTACGTAAAAATTGGTAAGAGTCAATATGGACATGCCAAATTTCCTTAGTTCCCTGAGGAAGTATAGGCGCTGTTGTGCTTTCTTGATCATAGCGTCGATTAGGCAATTAGGGATGGGCAAAAGTGATGTCCACATCCCAAGAATGAATAAATGAAAAAATATATACCTCATTCCAAGTGGACCAGCAATCTACCTGCTTAATTCCAGGCCTCTGCCATTGTCAATTCAAACTCAACAATCAAAAGATATGAGGAGATGTGAGGCCTCATTCATTTCTTGGTGCATTTCCTTCCCTGCATTCAGCACTTCCCCCTGATTGGAACCTCATATCTTATTGAACCATGGTCATAAATCTGCAGCTTTTCACTCCAAAGAAATGGCACAACATGTTCAGGTTCTACATGTTCTGACGGAAATACAAATTTAAATCAGTAATGCAGCATCAGTGAGAGCAACAGCCTCTATTATTGGCGTATCACAAAACCTGGCACGGTCCTGACCAAAGACTCTATGGCTGAAGATAGGCATTGGAGTTGACACACGGTAGAGCCAAAAGATAGAAAGGAATTTTAAAAAAGTAAACGCACAATTAAGCATTAACGAGTAAAATCAGGAAAACAAAAGACAAGAGAGCAAGAGAAAAATAGGAACATAGCGAATGGGGTGATTTTCACAAGGGCAGACATTGGGTGGGCAGTGACAGGGCCTACACTACAATTGTAGGCTCTACACTGCTTTGTCAGGGTCTACATTACATCATGAGGCCCAGATCATTTTCATGGTCAGCGATTACTTAAATATGTTGGGCAAACTGCCAATAACTCGCTGGGTGGTAGAAGAGGTTAAAGAATTTAATGACTTGTTCGTGGTGCAGTTATTGATTAGCTGGCACTGGTCTGAAGGTTTTTTTGTGGAGTTAGAAGGAGCACTTGATCCCACAAAACCCATTCTAAAAATAATGCTCCATTTGCTGAAGCAGCCTCAAGCTTGCCCTTTAAAAGCTGCTGGTTATGCCGTTTGACATTTTGTACCAATAGATAAAGTTTGGACAGAACATATCTCACCATAGGTACACACAACACAGGGCGCTACAACTGGCGTAGGACCCCAAACTAATATTTTAAAGAACATTGATGCACTATCAATTACAACGAGACGAGAGTAGAATGTAATCGAGGATTTATTACACAGAGATGTGTCGCCTCTTACAGCAGCTGACGAAATGGCTGCTGGTCGGAGAGCATACACATTTATACTCCGCCTCCTGGGCGGAGCCAGCAGGCAGGGATCTACCCCCGTACCTGTAGTACAGGGGCCTTACCATAATACCCATATATACAATATAATACAACAGTGGTGACTACCACATTCACCCCCTGTTAAAAATGAGTCCAGCGGGGGTGGTGGAAAACTATATACATACAGATTGGTTTTAAAATTACAGAGAAGGTTGCAAATTTAGACAATTGGGCACCTTGATCTGTCGTTGAGAGAGCCGCAGCGCTGGTGGCGACTCAGGCGTCGGCTTGGTCTTCGGTGACTCCGGGAGCATGTCAAAATCCTCTTCATCCCCGGGTGGGAGCAAGGGGAGGACGGGTTGTCCTGGAGTGGGGGCTGCGGTGGGGTGCGCTGGGGGGAGGGAGGGTGGTACCGGGGCAGTGTGTGGGGACCCAGTTGGTGCCAGGTCCCTGAGGGAGACTGTGTCTTGGCCGCCGTCGGGGTACGCTACGTAGGTGTACTGCGGGTCTGCACGGAGTAGCTGTACCATCTCAACCAACGGGTCCGCCTTGTGGAGCCGCACGTGCTTGCGCAGGAGAACAGCCATGTTGGGAGCAAAACCCCGGAGGTGGACTTCCTGGGGAAGGCAAAGAGACGTTCATGGGGGTTTCATTAATCGCGGTGCACAGGAGTGACCGAATGGAATGAAGTGCGTCGGGGAGGACCTCCTGCCAGCGGGAGGCAGGGAGAGTTCTGGACCGTAGGGCCAGCTTGAAGGCTCTCCAGACCGTCCCATTCTCCCGCTCCACCTGCCCGTTTCCCTTGGGGTTGTAGCTGCTCGTCCTGCTCGAGGCAATGCCCCTGTTGAGCAGGTACTGGCGCAGTTCATCGCTCAGAAATGAGGATCTCCGGTCGCTGTGGACGTAGGCCGGGGAACCGAACAGAGCGAAGATGGTGTTGAGGGCTTTGATGACGGTGGCAGGCTTCATATCGGGGCATGGGACAGCGAAAGGGAATCGGGAATACTCGTCGACCATATTAAGAAAGTAGGTGTTGCGGTCGGTGGAGGGGAGGGGCCCTATGAAGTCTACGCTGTGGCGTTCAAAGGGCGGGAGGCCTTCACCAGGCGCGCACAGTCTTGCCGGTAGAAGTGCGGCTTACACTCCGCGCAGACCTGGTAGTCTCTGGTGATAGCCCTGACTTCCTTGATGGAGTAGGGCAGATTGCAGGCCTTAATGAAGTGGTACAAGTGGGTGACTCCTGGGTGACAGAGATCATCGTTCAGGGTCCGGCATGTAACTCAGGACAGGTCATCGGGGTCTCGTTGAGCTTACCGGGGCGATACAAAATCTCAGAATTGTAGGTGGAGAGCTCAATCCGCCACCTCAAGATTTTATCAGTTTTGATCTTACCCCGCTGTGTGTTGTTAAATATGAAGGCAACCGACCGTTGGTCAGTGAGGAGAGTGAATCTCCTGCCGGCCAGGTAATGCCCCCAATGTCGCACAGCTTCAACGATCGCTTGGGCCTCCTTTTCGACGGAGGAGTGACGAATTTCGGAGGTATGGAGTGTGCGGGAAAAGAATGTCACGGGCCTGCCTGCCTGGTTGAGGGTGGCGGCCAGAGCGACGTCTGATGCATCGCTCTCGACTTGGAAGGGGAGCGTCTCGTCGACCGCGTGCATCTCGGCCTTGGCGATGTCGGCCTTGATACGGTTAAAGGCCTGGTGAGCCTCGGCCGTCAGTGGGAAAGCAGTGGATTGAATGAGTGGGCGGGCCTTGGCCGCATAGTTTGGGACCCACTGGGCGTAGTACAAAAAGAACCCCAGGCATCGTTTGAGGACCTTGGGGCAGTGGGGGAGGGGGAGTTCCATGAGGGGGAGCATGCGGTCGGGGTCGGGCCCTAGAACTCTGTTCTGAACCACATAGCCGAGGATGGCTAATTGGTTCGTGCTGAACACACACTTCTCCTTGTTGTACGTTAGGTTGAGGAGTGTGGCGGTGTGGAGAAATTTGGAAAGGTTAGCGTCGTGATCCTGCTGGTCGTGCCGCAGGTGGTGATGTAATCCAGGCACGGGAAAGTGGCCCGCAGCCCATACCGGTCAACCATTCGGTTCATCTCCCGTTGGAAGACCGAGACCCCGTTGGTGACGCCGAAGGGAACCCTAAGGAAATGGTAAAGGCGGCCGTCTGCTTCAAACGCAGTGTATGGACGGTCCGCCTTACGGATGGGGAGCTGGTGGTAGGCATATTTCAGGTCCACTGTCGAGGAGACCCGGTACTGTGCAATCTGATTGACCATATCAGATATGCGTGGGAGGGGGTACGCATCGAGCTGCGTGTACCGATTGATGGTCTGACTGTAGTCAGCGACCATCCTGTTTTTCTCCCCGGTTTTCACCACTACCACTTGGGCTCTCCAGGGGCTGTTGCTGGCCCCGATGATACCTTCCCGCAGCAGCCGCTGGTGCATCCGCTGGACCTCAGACCTGATGAAGGTCCTGTCCTGGGCGCTGTACCGTCTGTTCCTGGTGGCGATGGGTTTGCAATCCAGGGTGAGGTTTTAAAAAAGGAAGGTGGGTCGACCTTAAGGGTCGCGATGCCGCAAACAGTAAGGGGTGGTAGGGGCCCGCCAAATTTCAGGGTTAGGCTCTGGAGGTTGCACTGGAAGTCCAGGCCGAGTAGCAAGGCAGCGCAGAGGTTGGGGAGGACGTAGAGCCGGAAGCCGCTGAACTCTACGTCCTGGACGGTGAGGGTGGCGATGCAGTACCCCCGGATCGCCACGGAGTGGGATCCGGAGGCCAGGGAGATTCTTTGATTAGCGGGGTGTACCGCGAGGGAGCAGCACCTTACCGTATTGGGTTGGATGAAGCTCTCAGTGCTCCCGAAGTCCAGAAGGTAGGATATCTCGTGCCCGTTGACCTTCACCCTTGTCGAAGCGGTCGCGAGGTTGTGCAGTCGAGACTGGTCAATCGTGACCGAGGCTGGCTGTCGGCGGTTGCAGGCAATGAGCGACCCGATGAGCTGACCTGAGGAAGGAGCAGTGCTCCGAAAGCTAGTGTTTGAAACAAACCTGTTGGACTTTAACCTGGTGTTGTAAGACTTCTTACTGAGCTTAAGTAAAATAGAGGAAACAAAAGCAGAAACTAAACTGCCAGAAGAAATTATAAAGTAATTAACTATCTGGTGTTTGAATAGACACATGGGGCTGAATTCTCCGACTCTGCGGCTGTGTCCGCGGGATTCATCTGGTCTTACGACCAGAACGTCGTTGCCGCCCCCGCACCAATCCTCTGCCCGGTGGGGGGCTAGCAGCCGCGCCGCGTAAAGCCTCCGGCTTCACCTGCAGATACGGCCGCAGAATGGGCAGGTCCGTGGCTGCGCATGTGCACGGCGGTGGCCCGCCAAAAACTGCCCCCCTGTAACCCCTCTCACCACTCCCAGACAACCCCCCACCAGTCCCCGCCGAATCCCCCCCTGCCAGTGGAATGGGTCCGTCCCCCCCCCCCTCGATTGTGGCGGCGCCGCCACGTGAGATCCCCGAACGTTGTGAGGACACACGCCGCACGCCGTCGGGGACTCGGCCCATCTGGGCAGAACATCGGGGGAGGGCCTCGGGTGATGCCCTGAGGCCATCAATAAGGTGTGGAGTACCCCGATTTTTGAGGGAGTGGAGCATCGGAAAAACGGCACCATCCCCGATTCCAGCGTAAACGTAGATTCTCTGGTCGGTCGCCGAACACGATTTCGCCAATCGGAGAATCCCTCCATGGAGTATTAAAATTTACAATTTATTTGCAAGACAAATTCATTCATATTGGTACCTTCTGGCCATCTTAACTGTTACTGCTTACTTATTTGAAATGCCGCATGTGCATAAATAAACCAGACTTTATTTGAGCCTATGTTGTATTGGGAAAATAACCTCAGCATTTATTGCACATTTTTGGTGTTCAATTTAGAACCACAAAACAGGATGTAATCCAGGAGAATGAACAATTTGATGCAGATATTCTGAAACGTTACTGCACTAATCCAAAAATTATCCAATCACTACACTGAATTTAAACTCCCAAAAACAGGTGACTTGGGGAGGTTAAAATGCAAAAAAGCTGTAACTGAAACTCAATCCATTTAAATCTCTCTTGATTTTAACAGAGATAGCACAAGGGATATGCGAGCCACCTGCTCATGGGTTTGATCATTTAAATATTATAATGAGGCTGCCTTCATTTTAACAGTCATTCTATTTTTAACCACAGGGTTGCCCTGGCCTCAGGGAACTCAGCAGCTAAAAGGAGATAAAGAAAGGCAGGATCCATGAGCTGGGGGATTTTCCATGGCTGCTTTTGGGTCAGAAGGAGCAACAGTGTTTCCTTCAGGCCTAACAAACTAGTTAGTGAACCAACCATTGCAATCTGTCTGTCTCTCCAAGCCACCAGATACCTGATATGTACCATCAATGACCACGAGACGAAATGGTGAAACTATTGAGGCTTTACTGCACTAGATGTTGAGCCTCCTGCAGCTGGAACCAGAATGGAAGCAACGCAGGAGAGCGTACACTTTTATACAGCGCCAGTTGGAAGGAGCCAGCAGGCTGGGATTTACTGTGTTAACTGTAGTACAGTGGCAGTACCGTAATACACGTAGTGTGTGACCAGTGGTGTTTACCACATTCACCCCCTGTTTAAAAAAAGTCCAGCGGGGGTGAAAAACCACGTTACAGATTGAGTCTGTCGGGGGCTGTGACCCTCCTCCACGATCGCCTCAGTCCTGGTTGTGGTGTGGGCGCCGATGTGGGTACCTGCGACTCCGGGAGCCTACTTCACCCAGTAGTGGATCCGGTGAGGGGACGGATGCTGCTGGGGTGGGGGCTGCGGTGAGGGTCGCTGGTGGGAGGGTGAACGGCGCAGGGGCGGGGAAGGCAACCAGAGGGGGAGGGGACGGTACCGGGTCGGAGGTGCTGGTGGTTGTGGGTGGGGACCCAGCGGGTGCCAGGTCCGGAGGGAGACTGTGCCCTGTCGCCCGTCATGGTGTGCCATGTAGGCGTATTGTGGATTTGCATGGAGGAGGAAGACTTTTTCTACAAAGGAATCCGATTTATGACTCCTCGCATGCTTCCGGAGGAGGACGGGCTCAGGAACTGTCAGCCAGGTTGGGGGAGAGACCCCGGAGGTGGACTTCCTAGGGAAGGCAAACACATGTTCGTGAGGGGTCTTATTAGTAGCAGTGCACAGGAGCAACCGGATGGAGTTAAGCGCATCGGGGAGGACCTCCTGCCAGCGGGAGACCGGGAGATTCCTAGACCAAAGGGCCAGCAGGACGGCCTTCCAGACCGTTGCGTTCTCCCTCTCCACCTGCCCGTTTCCCTGGGGGTTGTAGCTGGTCGTCCTGCTCGAGGCGATGCCCTTGCTGAGCAGGGACTGACGCAGCTCATCACTCATGAAGGAGGATCCCCGATCGCTATGGATGTAGGTGGGGAAACTGAACAAGGAGAAGATGGTGTGTGGGGCCTTGATGACCTTGGTAGACGTCATGCCGGGGCATGGGATGGCGAATGGGAAACGGGAGTACTCATCAATGATATTGAGAAAGTACATGTTACGGTCAGTGGAGGGGAGGGGCCCTTTGAAGTCAATGCTGAGGCGCTCAAAGGGATGGGAGGCCTTCACCAGATGCGCACTGTCTGGCCGGTAGAAGTGCGGCTTGCACTCCGCGCAGACTTGGCAGTCCCTGGCCACGGTCCTGACCTCCTCGATGGAGTAGGGCAGGTTGCGGGCCTGATAAAATGGAAGAACCGTGTGGCAGCGATCATTGCGGAGAGCCTGGAGTCGGTCCACTTGTGCGCTGGCACATGTACTGCGGGATAGGGCATCTGGGGGTTCATTGAGCTTCCCCGGGCGATAGAAGATCTCGTAGTTATAGGTGGAGAGCTCGATCCTCCACCTCAAGATCTTGTCGTTCTTGATCTTGCCCCGCTGTGTATTGCTAAACATGAAGGCAACCGACCGTTGGTCAGTGAGGAGAGTGAATCTCCTGCCGTCAGGTATTGCCGCCAATGTCGCGCAGCTTCTATAATGGCTTGGGCCTCCTTTTCGACAGAGGGGTGCCGAATTTCAGAGGCATGAAGGATGCGGGAGAAGAAAGCCACGGGTCTGCCCGCCTGGTTGAGGGTGGCGGCCGGAGCCACGTCCGATGCATCGCTCTCCACCTGAAAGGGGAGGGTCCTGTCGACCGCGTGCATCGTGGCTTTGCCGATGTCCGCCTTGATGTGGTTGAAGGCCCGGCAGGCCTCAGCCGTCAGGGGAAAAACTGTGGACTTGATGAGTGGGCGGGCCTTGTCCGCATAATTAGGGACCCACTGGGCGTAATATGAGAAGAACCTCTGACATTGTTTCAGGGCCTTAGGGCAGTGGGGGAGGGGGAGTTCCAGGAGGGGGCGCATGAGGTCGGGACTCCATTTTCCACAACGTAGCCAAGAATAGCTCAGCAGGTGGAGCGGACAACGCATTTCTCCTTATTGTAGGTGAGGTTAAGGAATTTGGCGGTATGGAGGAATTTCTGGAGATTCGCGTCGTGGTCCTGCTGGTCGTGGCTGCAGATGGTGACATTGTCTAGGTACGGGAACGTGGCCCGCAGCCCGTACTGGTCAACCATTCGGTGCGGTCCATCTCTCGATGGAAGACCGAGACCGCATTGGTGACGCCGAAGGGAACCCTGAGGAACTGAAAGAGGCGGCCATCTGCTTCGAATGCAGAGGCGGTCCTCCAGGCGGACGGGGAGCTGGTGATAGGCGGACTTCAAGTCAACTGTGGAGAAGACTAGATACTGTGCAATCTGATTGACCATGTTGGATATGCGTGGGAGGGGGTTTTAATTCAAATTTTTACATATTTTCAACAAACCCCCCCCCTTACAGAAATAAGAAAAAAGAAAGAACACATAAATAAACATCTTATAACTATGTCACGTATTCCCCCAATATACAAGCCCCCCATTAAACGATAATAAGCACAGTAGTAAACACAAAGTATCCCCCCCCTCCTCCCCTGGGTTGCTGCTGCTGCTGACCACCTCCTAACGCTCCGCTAGAAAGTCTAGGAACGGTTGCGACCGCCTGAAGACCCCTTGCACAGATCCTCTTAAGGCAAATTTTACCCTCCAATTTAATGAACCCTGCCATGTCGCTGATCCAGGCTTCCACGCTTGGGGGCCTCGCATCTTTCCACTGTAGCAGAATCCTCCGCCGGGCTACCAGGGACGCAAAGGCCAGAATACCGGCCTCTTTCGCCTCCTGCACTCCCGGCTCGTCCGATACCCCAAATAGTGCGAGCCCCCAACTCGGCTTAACCCGGGTGTTTACCACCTTAGACACCGTCCTCGCAACGCCCCTCCAGAACCCATCCAGCGCTGGGCATGCCCAGAACATGTGGGCATGATTTGCTGGGCTCCCCGAACACCTCACACACCTGTCCTCCACTCCAAAAAAATGACTCAGCCTTGCCCCAGTAATTTGCGCCCTGTGCAGAACCTTAAATTGTATCAGGCTGTGGTGGTATGTATTAGGGGTAGTACGGTACCCGTGAACGCACGCCACCGACTCGCGACGAGACGGCAAATCCCCAGAGAATCGCTAAACGAGTTCTACATATCTTTCATCTCTTCTCGACTTGAGTAATTGTTGCGCTACACAGGCTAAGCCTGGCGCAAGAGGAGGAAGAATTTACCCTACCCAGGGGGTCCGCCCACGTACCCTCGTCTATCTCCTCCCCCAGCTCCTCCTCCCATTTACCTTTCAGCTCCTCCACCGAGGCCTCCTCCTCCTCCTGCATCTCCTGGTAGATCGCCAAGACCTTGCCTTCTCCAACCCACACCCCCGAGAGCACCCTATCCTGGATACTACGTGCTGGCAGCAGCGGAAATTCCCTCACCTGCCGTCTTACAAACGCCCTTACCTGCATGTACCTGAAGGCATTTCCAGGGGGGAGCCCAAATGTTTCCTCCAATGCCCCAAGGTTCGCAAACGTCCCATCTATAAACAGGTCCCCCATCCTTCTAATACCTGCCCTGTGCCAACTCAGGAACCCCCCCATCCATTCTCCCCGGGACAAACCGATGGTTCTCTCGGATCGGGGACCACACCGAAGCCTCTACCTCCCCCCATGGCGTCTCCACTGCCCCAAAATTTTGGCCTATATGAACAACACTGTAAAGGGTCCTTGTCCCGCTTCAAGATCAGCGAGATCAGCGCCCTGGACATCGTCGGGGGTAGGACACCCCCTCCCTCGCCTCATTAAAAGTCCTCACTAGTAGTGGGCCCAACAGGTCCATATACTTCCTGTAAAATTCCACTGGGAACCCATCTGGCCCCGGTGTCTTCCCCGCCTGCATACTCCCAGCCCGTAGTCAGCTCCTCCAGCCACCTACCGGTGCCCCAAGCCCCGCCACCTGCCCCTCCTCTACCCTCGGGAACCTCAGCCGGTCCAGAAAATGACGCATCCCCCCCTCCTCCATCGGGGCTCAGACCTATGCAGCCCCTCATAGAAGTCTCTAGATACCCCATTTATTCCCACCGCACTCTACACCGTGTTCCCCCCCCTAGCTCCTCCAATCTTCCTCGCCGCCTCCTGCTTCCGAAGCTGGTGTGCCAGCATCTGGCTAGCCTTCTCCCCGTATTCATACACCGCCCTTTGCGCCTTCCTCCACTGCACCTCCGCCTTCTTGGTAGTCAACAGGTTAAACTCGGCCTGGAGGCATCGTCGCTCCTCGAATAGTCCTCCTCGGGACCTCTGCATATCCCCTAGCTACCCTTAAAATCTCCCCCACCAATCTCTCCCTCTCTCTTCTCTCCTTCCCCTCCTTGTAGGCCCTAGAGGAGATTAGCTCTCCCCTAATCACCGCCTTCAGGGCCTCCCAGACCACCCCTACCTGCACCTCCCCATTATCGTTCACCTCTCGGTACCTTTCAATGCACCC
The DNA here is from genome assembly GCF_047496885.1 of Scyliorhinus torazame. Taxonomy (NCBI): domain Eukaryota; kingdom Metazoa; phylum Chordata; class Chondrichthyes; order Carcharhiniformes; family Scyliorhinidae; genus Scyliorhinus; species Scyliorhinus torazame. The sequence goes on from NC_092720.1 coordinate 73,313,065, forward strand.
CCGGATCCGCCCGCTCACCTCCTCATCCGACAGCAAACCCACCTCTAGGCGCCACAGCGGGCGCTGGTCCCTCACCTCCCCTAGCTCGAGCTCCACCCAGTGCGGGGCATGGTCTGAGATGGCTATGGCCGAATACTCCGTGTCCTCCACCCTCGGGATCAGCGCCCTGCTCAAAACGAAGAAGTCAATCCGGGAGTAGGCTTTATGGACGTGGGAAAAAAAGAGAGTTCCCTGGCCCTCGGCCTAACAAACCTCCATGGGCCCACTCCTCCCATCTGGTCCATAAACCCCCTCAACACCTTGGCCGCCGCCAGCCTCTTACCCATCCTGGATCTAGAGCGGTCCAATGCTGGATCCAGTACCATATTAAAGTCCCCCACCCCACTCCCACCCCATTATCAAGCTCCCTGCCTCCAGGAATCTGGCCCAACATGCGCCGCATAAATCCGGCATCGTCCCAATTCGGGGCATACACATTCACCAAGACCACCCGCACCCCCTGCAGCTTACCGCTCACCATCACATACCTACCTCCATTGTCTGCCACGACGCTCAGCGCCTCAAACGACACCTGCTTCCCCACCAAAATCGCCACCCCTCGATTCTTTGCGTCCAACCCAGAGTGGAAAACGTGCCCTACCCACCCCTTTCTCAGCCTAACCTGGTCTGCCACCCTCAAATGCGTCTCCTGGAGCATAACCACGTCTGCCTTCAGTCCCTTCAGATGCGCGAACACAGGGGCCCTCTTGACCGGCCCGTTCAGGCCTCTCACATTCCAAGTTATCAGCCGGAAAAGGGGGCTTCCTGCCCCCCCCCCCCCCCCCTCCCCTGCCGATTAGCCATCTCCCTTTCAAAGCCAGCCGCGTGCCCGCGCCTCCCACACTCTCCGTTTACCCCCAGCGGCAGACCCCCCACCCAGACTCTCTCTTCAGGCTCCAGCTCCCCTTTGGCCAATGCAGCAGCAACCCAGCAACCCCCCCACCCCATCCCCCGTCAGCTAGGACCCCCCACTAGCTGCGTTGCTCCTCCCATAGAACTCCCATAAGTCAGCTGACCCCGGCCGCTCCCGCCACCCCATCGACCCCCCCAGTGTGAGAATCTCCCCTCCCCCCCCCTCCTCCTGTCCATCAGCGGGTGGAACTCCAGCACCACCCCTCCCCCTGACCCTGCTCCCTTCCTTCCCTAGCGCGGGAAGAAAAAACCCGCGCTTTCCACCAAGCCGGCCCCACCTCCTCAGGCGCAGCTCCCTTTCGCGGCCTGATCCCAGCTCCCCCACCTCGGGTCTCCCCTCTCCTCTCCCCCCCAATGGGGCCCCCTCTTTCAACCACTGATGCGCACACTCTCACCAAACCCCCACTACGAAGCATTTCACCCTACCCCACCCAGCACCCAAAAACAAAAACAGTACCAAACAGAACAGAACATCCCCCCAAAACACAACAATCACATCAATCCCTTCTCGACATCCCCTCGCAACCGACCCTCAATCTGAGTCCAACTTTTCGGCCTGGATAAAGGTCCACGCCTCCTCCGGCGTCTCGAAGTAGTGGTGGCGGTCCTTGGAAGTGACCCACAGTCCCACCGGCTGCAACATTCCAAATTTCACCCCCTCCCGACGCAGAGCCGCCTTAGCCTGATTGTACCCGGCCCTCTTCTTCGCCACCTCTGCGCTCCAGTCCTGGTATATCCGGACCTCTGTATTCTCCCACTTGCTGCTCCTCTCCTGCTTTGCCCACCTTAGGACACACTCCCTGTCCACAAAGCGGTGGAACCGCACCAGCACCGCCCGCGGCGGCTCATTGGGCTTGGGCCACCTTGCCAGGACTCGGTGGGCCCCCTCCAGCTCCAAGGGCGCCGGGAAGGCCCCCGCGCCCGTCAACGTGTTCAGCATCGTGACCATGTATGCTCCAGCATCCGACCCCTCCACTCCCTCCGGGAGACCCAGAATCCGCAGGTTCTTCCTCCTCGACCGGTTCTCCATGTCCTCGAACTTCTCCTGCCATTTCTTATGCATCGCCTCGTGCGCCTCTACCTTCACCGCCAGGCCCAAGATCTCGTCCTCGTTCTCCGAGGCCTTTTCCCGGACCTCCCGGATTGCTGCCCCTTGGGCCTTCTGGGTCTCGAACAGCTTGTCAATCGAAGCCTTCATCGGCCCCAACAGCTCTGCCTTCAATTCCATGATGCAGCGCTGGAGAAACTCCTGCTGTTCCTGCGACCACTGCGCCCACGCTACCTGGCCTCCACCCGCCGCCATCTTGATTTTCCTCCCTCGCACTTTTCGCCACTCCAAAACTACTTTTTTCACCGCTCCACTCCTGGTCCAATCCATACAATGCCGGGGAAATGTTACTATCACCTTCCCACACTGAGAACCATCGAACAAATGCCGCTGGGGGCCCTAAAAAGAGCCCAAACGTCCGTTTCTGGCGGGAGCTGCCAAACGTGCAACTTAGCTCCGCATAGCCACAACCGGAAGTCCGTTTCTCCCCAGTCTTAACTACCACCACTTGAGCTCTCCAGGGGCTGTTACTGGCTTCAATTACCCCCTCCCGTAGAAACATAGAACATTACAGCGCAGTACAGGCCCTTCGACCCTCGATGTTGCGCCGACCTGTGAAACCACTCTAAAGCCCATCTACACCATTCCCTTATCGTCCATGTGACTATCCAATGACCATTTGAATGTCCTTAGTGTTGGCGAGTCCACCACTGTTGCAGGCAGGGCATTCTACACCCTTACTACTCTCGGAGTAAAGAACCTACCTCTGACATCTGTCCTATATCTAGCTCCCCTCAATTTAAAGCTAAGGGCAGCACAGTAGCACAGTGGTTAGTACAATTGCTTCACAGCTCCAGGGTCCTAGGTTCAATTCCCGGCTTGGGTCACTGTCTGTGTGGAGTCTGCACGTTCTCCCCGTGTGTGCGTGGGTTTCCACCGGGTGCTCCGGTTTCCTCCCACAGTGCAAAGATGTGCAAGTTAGGTGGATTGGCCATGCTAAATTGCCCTTATTGTCCAAAATTGCCATTAGTGTTGGGTGGGGTTACTGGGTTATGGGGATAGGGTGGGGGTGTGGGCTTGGGAAGGGTGCTCTTTCCAAGAGCTGGTGCAGACTCGATGGGCCGAATCGCCTCCTTCATCACTGTAAATTCTATGATTCCCCTCGTCCTAGACATCACCATCCGAGGAAAAAGGCTCTCACTGTCCACCCTATCCAATCCTCCGATCATCTTGTATGCCTAAATTAAGTCACCTCTTAACCTTCTTCGCTCTAACAAAAACAGCCTCAAGTCCCTCAGCCTTTCCTCATAAGATCTTCCCTCCATACCAGGGATCATTCTGGTAAATCTCCTCTGCACCCTTTCCAATACTTCCACATCCTTCCTATAATGCAGCGACCAGAATTGCACGCAATACTCCAAATGCGGCCACACCAGAGTTTTCTACAGCTGCAACATGACCTCATGGCTCCGAAACTCAATCCCTCTACCAATAAAAGCTAACACACCATACGCCTTCTTAACAACCCTCTCAACCTGGGTGGCAACTTTCAGGGAACTATGTACATGGACACGGAGATCTCTCCGCTCATTCACACTGCCAAGAATCTTACCATTAGCCCAGTACTCTATCTTCCTGTTATTCCTTCCAAAATGAATCACCTCACACTTTTCTGCATTAAACTCCATTTGCCACCTCGCAGCCCTACGCTGCAGCTTATCTATGTCCCTCTGTAACTTGTAACACCCTTCCGCACTGTCCACAGCTCCACCGACTTTAGTGTCATCTGCAAATTTACTCACCCATCCGTCTACGCCCTCCTCCAGGTCATTTATAAAAATGACAAACAGCAGTGGTCCCAAAACAGATCCTTGTGGTACACCACTAGTAACTGGACTCCAGTCTGAACATTTCCCATCAACCACCACCCTTTGTCTTCTTACAGCTAGCCAATTTCTGATCCAAACTGCTAAATCACCCTGAATCCCATGCCTCCGTATGTTCTGCAGTAGCCTACCGTGGGGAACCTTATCAAACGCTTTACTGAAATCCATATACACCACATCAACTGCTTTACCCTCATCCACCTGTTTGGTCACCTTCTCAAAGAACTCAATAAGGTATGTGAGGCACGACCTACCCTTCACAAAACCGTGTTGACTCTCTCAAATCAAATTCTTCCTTTCCAGATGATTATACATCCTGTCTCTTAGGGGCCTCTCTTAGAAGCCTCTCTTGGGGCCGACGGATTCCATCCTATTTTTCCCACCCACTTTGCTATTCGGCCAATAATGAGATAATTCTTCAGAAAAATGGTTGACCAGGCCAAAAGCTGTTGAAAGGTCAAAAAGGCTGAGTTGTGATCACAGTCTATCTACATCCTATCTCTTACAAACCTTTCCAAGACTTTGCCCACAATGGAAGTAAGGCTCACTGGTCTATAGTTACCGGGGTTATCTCTACTCCCCTTCTTGAACACGGGGACAACATTTGTTATCCTCCAGTCTTCTGGCACTATTCCTGTAGACAAAGATGACTTAAAGATCAAAGCCAAATGCTCAGCAATCTCCTCCCTAGCTTCCCAGAGAATCCTAGGATAAATCCCATCCGGCCCGGGGGACCTATCTATTTTCACACTTTCCAGAATTGCTAACACCTCCTCCTTATGAACCTCAAGCCCTTCTAGTCTAGTAGCCTGAATCTCAGTTTTCTCCTCGACAACATTGTCTTTTTCATGTGTGAATACTGGCGAAAAATATTCATTTAGCACCTCTCCTATCTCCTCGGACTCCAAGCACATCTTCCCACTACTGTCCTTGACTGGCCCTACTCTTACCTTAGTCATTCGTTTATTCCTGACATATCTATAGAAAGCGTTAGGGTTATCTTTGATTCTACCTGCCAAAGACTTCTCATGTCCCCTCCTGGCTCTTCTTAGCTCTCTCTTTAGGTCCTTCCTAGCTAACTTGTAACTCTCGAGCGCCCTAACTGAACCTTCATGTCTCATCTGTACATAAGCCTCCTTCTTCCTCTTGACAAGTTTCAACTGCTTTAGTAAACCACGGTTCCCTCGCTCGACCACTTCCTCCCTGCCTGACAGGTACATACTTATCAAGGACACGCAGTAGCTGTTCCTTGAACAAGCTCCACATTTCCATTGTGCCCATCCCCTGCAGTTTTACTCGCTATCCGATGCATCCTAAGTCTTGTCTCATCGCATTATAATTGCCTTTCCCCCAGCTATAACTCTTGCCCTGCGGTATATACCTATCCCTTTCCATCACTAAAGTAAACTTAATCGAATTGTGGTCACTATCACCAAAGTGCTCACCTACCACCAAATCTAACACCTGTCCTGGTTCATTACCCAGTACCAAATCCAATATGGCCTCGCAGCTCATTGGCCTATCTACATACTGTGTCAGGAAACCCTCCTGCACACATTGGACAAAAACAGACCCATCTAAAGCACTCGAACTATAGCGTTTCCAGTCAATATTTGGAAAGTTAAAGTCCCCCATAACAACTACCCTGTTACTTTCACTCCTATCCAGAATCATCTTTGCAATCCTTTCCTCTACATCTCTGCAACTTTTCGGAGGCCTATAGAAAACCCCTAACAGGGTGACCTCTCCTTTCCTGTTTCTAACCTCAGCCCATACTACCTCAGTAGAAGAGTCCTCATCAAACGCCCTTTCTGCCACCGTAATACTGTCCTCGACTAATAATGCCACCCCTCTCCCTCTTTTACCACCTTCCCTGAGCTTACTGAAATATCTAAACCCCGGCACCTGCAACACCCATTCCTGTCCCTGCGCTATCCATGTCTCCGAAATGGCCACATCGAAGTCCCAGTTACCAACCCATGCCGCAAGTTCACCCACCTTATTCCGGATGCTCCTGGCATTGAAGAAGACACACTTTAAACCACCTTCCTGCCTGCCGGTACACTCCTGCAACTTTGAAACCTTATTCATGACCTCACTACTCTCAACCTCCTGTATACTGGAGCTACAATTCGGGTTCCCAAGCCCCTGCTGAACAAGTTCAAACCCTCCCGAAGAGCATTAGCAAATTTCCCCCCCAGCATATTGGTACCCCTCTGGTCCAGGTGCAGACTGTCCCGTTTGTAGAGGTCTCACCGACCCCAGAATGAGCCCCAATTATCCAGAAATCTGAAACCCTCCCTCCTGCACCATCCCTGTAGCCACGTGTTCAACTCCTCCCTCTCCCTATTCCTCGTCTCGCTATCACGCGGCACGGGTAACAACCCAGAGATAATAACTCTGTTTGTCCTAGATCTAAGTTTCCACCCTAGCTCCCTGAATTCCTGCCTTACATCCCTATCCATTTTCCTACCAATGTCGTTGGTACCTATGTGGACCATGACTTGGGGCTGCTCCCCCTCCCCCTGAAGGATCCCGAAAACACGATCCGAGACATCACGCATCCTGGCACCTGGGAGGCAACACACCAACCGCGAGTCTCTCTCGTTCCCACAGAATCTCCTATCTATCCCCCTAACTTTGGAGTCTCCAATGACGAATGCTCTATTCCTCTCCCCCTTCCCTTCTGAGCAACAGGGACAGACTCTGTGCCAGAGACCTGTACCCCATGGCTTACCCCTGGTAAGTCGTCGTCCCCAACAGTATCCAAAGCGGTATACTTGTTACTAAGGGGAACGACCACAGGGGATCCCTGTACTGACTGCTTCCTCCTAGTCCCTCTCACCGTCACCCATCTATCTTTATTCTTCAGAGTAACTACACCCCTGAAGCTTCTATCTATGACCAACTCTGCCTCCCGAATGATCCGAAGTTCATCCAGCTCCAGTTCCCTAACGCGGTTTCTGAGGAGCTGGAGATGGGTGCACTTCCCACAGATGAAATCAGCAGGGACACTGACGGCGTCCCTCACCTCAAACATTCTGCAGGAGGAACATTGTACTGCCTTCCCTGCCATCCCCTCTAGATAAAAATAGAAGAAAGAAAGAAAGAGCTTACCTGTTGTTCACTCCCCTTCTCAGCAAGCACTCACTCAGCAACCTCTGCGCCCCGCACGATAACACCCGAGGGAAAATAAAATAAAAACTACTTACCAGTCACCAGCCAGTCCCTTACCTGCAGGCTGTGATGTCACGGTTCAACCTCTTTCGACTTCTACCTGCCCTCAAGCCTTCCTCTTGTTCTTGACAGCAGTTGGGGGTTTTTTGGTTAGAGGAGGGGGTAGGGAGGGAAACACTGAAGAAGTGTTTCGGGTTTAAGTGTCACTTGACAACAGCTCCTCCACAAACCACCTTCAAGTTAGGGACTTCCATTGGACTTCCGACCTGATAAAGGTCCTGTCCTGTGCACTGTACCGTCTGCTCCTCGTGGCGACGGGCTGACAGTCCGGCGTGAGGTTTGCGAAAAGTGAGGGCAGATCGACCTTCAGGGTCCTGAGGCCACAGACGGTGAGGGGGGGCAGGGGTCCGCCGAACTTCAGAGTAAGGCTTTGGAGGTGGCACTGAAAATTGAGAACTAGTAACAGAGCAGCGCAGAGGTGGGGGAGGACGTAGAGTCTGAAGTTGCTATACTCTACCCCCTGTACGGAGAGGGTCGTGACGCAGTACCCCCCGGATTCGTACAGAATGGGATCTAGAGGCCAGGGAGATTTTCTGGGTGACGGGGAGGACCGGGAGGGAGCAGCGCCTTACAGTAGCAGGGTGGATGAAACTCTCTGTGCTCCCGGAGTCGAAGAGGCAGGTCGTCTCATGCCATATGATCCTTACAGTCGTCGTAGCGGTCGCAAGGTTGCGGGGCCGAGACTGATCGAGGGTGATGGAGGCGAGCTGCAGAAGATGGTGGGAGATGTTGGGCTGATCGGCGGTGGCGAAGGTATCGGCGGGCCGCGAACGGTCAGGCGAGCAGGGATCCTGAGGCGCGGTCCACGATGTCGTCGAAGGTGGCGGCACACAACGTCCAAGATGGCAGCGCCCACGGGCCGCACGTGGCGGGCGGCGGCGAAGATTTGGCGCCCCTGGATCGCACATGGGGGGTGTAGTGATGCTGGGCCTGGAAACGGCAGCGACCGATCGGGACTGGCAAATGGAGACGAAGTGGCCCGTCTTGCCACACACGTTGCAGGTCGCGCTCCGCGCTGGGCAGCGTTGTCTGGGGTGCTTCTTCTGGCCACAAAAATAGCATTTGGGGCCTCCGGAGTTGGCTGGCTGCCGCACGCCGTAGGCTTGCGGCGTACCTGAGTCGGAAGATGGGGGGGCCCATGATGCCCACGAGGATGCCGCGCGGTCGGAGGTGTAGGACTCTAGATTGCGGGAGGCCACTTCTAGGGAGTTAGCGAGCTGCACGGTCTCTGTAAGGTCGAGCGTACCCCCTTCCAATAACCGTTGGCGAACGTAATTGGAGTTAATGCCCGTGACATAAGCGTCTCTGATCAGCAGTTCTGTGTGTTGGACTGCCGACACTGCCTGGCAATTACAGTTCCAACCAAGTATCCGGAGAGCACGCAAGAAATCGTCCTGAGACTGCCCCGAGAGTTGCCGTCTCATGGCCAGGAGGTGCCTGGCGAACACCTGATTCACAGTCCTGATGTACTGTCCTTTTAGTAGCATCATCGCTTCCGTGTAGGTGGGTGCGTCCCGAATGAGGGGGAAAACTTGTGGGCTCACCCGTGAGTAGAGGATCTGGAGCTTCTGCGGGTCTGAGAGGACTTCTGTGGATGCTCAGAGGTATCCTTCAAAGCAGGCTAGCCAGTGCTTGAAGGTGGCTGTGGCTGCGTGAGGGTTCAGCTCCAGGCGATCAGGCTTGATTAAGACGTTCATCTCTAAAATTCTAGTACAATAAATTGAGGCTTTATTGCACTAGATGTTGAGCCTCCTGCATCTGGAACCAGAATGGAAGCAGCGCAGGAGAGCATACACTTGTATACAGCGCCTGCTGGGAGGAGCCAGCTGGCAGGAATTTACTGTGTTAACTGTAGTACAGTGGCAGTACCATAATACACGTAGTGTGTGACCAGTGGTATTTACCATAATACCCCTCTGACCTCTAACTGCTCCTGACCACATTCAATCCCCACCCTGCCCCAACCACTATCTGCTTCTCACAAACCACCATTAATCCCTTTCCAACCCCCAATCTAGGCCTTCCCAATATCTGGATCCACTTTCCCAATAATCCTCCTACCGCCCCACAATCCCCCTCCCTCCTCCACTTATGCCTGCTCTATCATAGAATCCCTACAATGCAGAAGGAAGCCATTCGGACCATCGGGTCTATGCCAACTCCCTGAAAGAGCGCCCTACCTAGCCCCAGGGCCCCCCCCTCTCTCTTCCTCCCCTCCCCCCCCCCCCATATGCCTGCAACCCCATGTAACCTTTAAGGGCAACTTAGCATGGCCAATCCACCTAACCTGCACATCTTTGGACTGTGGGAGGAAACCGGAGCACCCGGAGGAAACCCACATAGACACAGGGAGAACATGCAAACTCCACACAGACAGTGACCCAAGGTCAGAATCGAACCAGGTTCCCTGGCGCTGTGAGGCAGCAGTCCTAAACCCTGTAAAGCAGGCTTCCCAACCAAAAGCCCACCTATCTGGTAATCAGGCTTCCTGTGGGTGGGAATCAGACTCAAAGGTATCTTGCAGTCAAATTCTGAAAGACAGTCAGGAAATCTATTGTTGTACGTTTCCCAAACTCACAACAGCCCCACTGCACAGGAGGAACCTCTAAATTAAAACCCAGGCTATTTTGTCAGAGAAATGGGAACCAAGATAAAACACCATTGCAGAGGGATAATCACATGTGCTGAGTAGAGTTCCTCATGTTCATAAAGCCGTTAATGTCAAACGATTAAATTCAGTGTGCAATCACAATCCACAAATTTAGTATCAATGTGAAGCATAAATCATCTATCATTTATGATAAACTATGAATGTAAATCAAAGTGGCAAGGCCTGAATAAATTCCAACGTGAAGCAGAGCGGAACTACTTCCTCAGGACTCCACCATAAAAGTGATTAAATTACAATTTAATTCAATTCAAGCATAGCAACAACCACAACCTTATGTTTCTCGTTAAATGTATAGTTATCAGACTTCCGGCGGTGGCCATGAGCTGAGCAGTCCCACGAAAAGTGGCTCTCGTCTAAGAACACCGACTAAGACTTTTTGACCCCAACAAATGGGCACCAGAGTTTCAGGAAGTCCCCCCAAAATCAACGCCCCACCGATCGCACTGCCAGGCAGGATGGGAAAAAAAATCAGCCGCCCAGCCGAAAAGCCTGTAGAGACCAGGGGAAGTAAATCTCAGCCTCGGAACAGGGAAACACACATGGAGGCACAGAACCAGTGAGGAGTGACCCCGCAGAGTTCCCAGTGCAGACCCAGGCGTTGATGGACAGAATGATGGGCTTCAATAGCTCCGAGTTCCAGAAACATAGAGAGAAGATGATAAAATACCACATGGTGGATGTTGTGGCGGTAGTGGGGCCGCTTCGGACACCATGAGAGAGGCAATGGGCAATATAGAGCGAAGGCGGTAGTCCCAGAAGGCGACGACATGGGACCGCGAAAAAGTCGCCACGGACCAAGGGGACCAGGGCCGGGATCCTTCTTTCCGGTGACTATGTCCCCATGCCTGCGGGAAAACCGGTGCCACGACTCCGGCGTCAATGGGCCCCCAAGGTGAGGAATTCTCACCTGTCTCAGGGGCTAGGTGGACGCCGGAGGGGTTGGCGCTGCTCCAGACGGCACCAAAGGGACTGCGTGAGGTCGCGCATGCGCAGAACGGCCATCGTGATCTCATGTATGCGCGGAACCGCCGGCGTGATTCCGCACATGCGCAGACCGGCCGTGGTATTTTGGCGCATGCATGGTGGGTTCTCTTCTCCGCGCCGGCCATGGCAGAGCCCTACAGGGGCCGGCGCGGAAGGAAGAAGTGCCACCATGGAATAGGCCCGCCCGCAGATCGGTGGGCCCCAATCGCGGACCAGGCCACCGTGGGGGCACACCCAGGGTCGGATCGGCCCCCCCCCCCCCCCCCCCCCCCCCCCCCCCCCCCAGGACTGCCCATGCTGACTTACCTGCCATGTCCCGCGGTGTGGGACCATGCGTAACCCACGCCGGCGGGACATGGCCAAAAACGGAGGGCTACTCGGCCCAGCGGGGCCCGGAGAATCGCCGGGAGAGCCGCTGCCAATGGCCCCCGACCAGCGTGGCATGAGTCCCGCCCGCCGCCCGAAAAACGTCGCCGGAGAATACGACAGCCGGCGTTGGGGCGGGATTCGTGCCACCCCCAGGGATTCTCCCACCCTGTGGGGGGATCGGAGAATCCGGCCCCAGATTGCTGCACTCGTGGCCGAGGTGGCAAGGCTGGTCATAACCCAGAAGGGGTTGATGGACAAGGTTAACGACCAAGAAAACCGTTCACATCGGCCAAACCTGAGGATTGTGGGGTTGACGGAGGGTACGGAGGGAAGAAATCCCTTGGGATACAATGCACAGATGCTCGGGAGTTTGGTCAGCAAGGAGGGCTTCACCAAGCCCCTGGAGGTAGACCCCGCACACAGGTCATTTCGGCAGCGGCACTCAATGTTTCTTTAACATTTTTATAATCCTTCATTAGTTCAGTTCAGAATAGGTTAAGGTAACCAGAATTCAACAAATACAGAACCATAAAACTAGTGGGTACAGTAACCAATTAAATGATACTTCTCTGCACAAGGAAGAAAGTGTCATTTCAATCAATCAAAAACTTCCCCCAAATAATGGCCTGGTTCATTGCAACCATCTCAGCATGTTCAATTTGGAAATACATATAGAACAATAAAAACTCAAATGGCTCTGACTTGAAGCTAACCAATTAAAATATTTATGGAAGTGATCAGTTTTCAATTAAAAGTAGAAGCAGTAGAGTGTGAGAATATTGCCAGAAATAAAACTGTTTTTAAGTCTCCATAATGCTAAGAGCTCTTAAAAGTCTGTTGGAAAGTGACCCCAGCAATTACACCTGGATCCCTCTCAGATAGCCTCTGTCACTTATTCCAGTGGGCTTTTCTGAGTCAGCAGAAGGGTCCTTATTTCACATTGTAATGATATATGCCTACACATCCTGGTATGCATCTCAGCTATGTGCCTGCCCACAGAGCTACAATATAAAATGTCCTTTTAAGGGTAGTAGTCAGCACCCCTATTCCTCAATCCTCCTGAAGAGCTCCCCAGCAGCCTCCTTTACTAGGGAACCATTTTCACAGCTGCATTAACTTAAAAGAAAATTAGGATTAAATTCCTGAATCCAAGCAGTGATCCTGGCCTGAACCTTCAGGCGAAGCCCATGTGCACCCTTCACGATAAAGTATTCCTATTCTCTCTGGGCATACCAGCTGCCAATGCTGTTTTGGTTGGTTCTTGAATGGGAGTCCTAACCCTTGTCCCTTTCCCCTCCTGACGTAGCCCCTTCTCCTTAGAAAACCTGGCAGAATCCCCAATGTTCGTATGAGACTCATGCGCCTGAGCACTGGCCTATTTTCCAACCTTCTACTGGAGCTCCAGCAAATGTGCAGCGGAAGGATGGAGCATTTTTGGCTGCAAAGTTGCCCATAAGTTACTTACAATAATATTTGAAATGAATTCCAGAGACTTTGTTACCTCTTTGGCATTGAGTGCCCCCACTATTTGGAGTACTGAAAGTAGAATTGCTTGCATCACATTCAGCATGCCACAACATGCCCAAAGCTGTGTCAATGCCACACAACACTTCTCTTTAAGATTTGCAGCATGCAATACCATATGGTGTGAAACCAGTTATTTTACTTGGCACACCGTCTTTGACATACTAGGTATCAGGTTAGCACACAGATAATCAAATACCTTGTATTCTTCTTTCATCACCTGTTCAATAACCTCAGATTTCATTGGAGGTTTAGAGTACTGGCCTGAGAGGAGTCCACGTCCTAACTTGGCCCTGCGCAAGATCAGAATGTTCAGTTCAATCATCTACAAGACATTGTTTTCATATCTTCACAGAATGGCAGAATTGTTATGGGGCAAAAGGAGGCCATTTGGCCCATCTGGTCTGCACCAGCTCTCCAAATGAGCATGATGACTTAGTGCCATACCCCTGCCTTTCCCCCATACCCCTGTACATTGTTACTATTCAAGTAACCATCTAAGGCACTTTTGAATGCCTCAATTGAACCTGCCTCCACCACACTTCCAGGCAGAGCATTCCAGATCCGAACCACGCGTGTGAAAGTTTTTTGTCTCCCATCACATTTGCTTCTTTTGCAAATTATTTTAAACCGGTGCTCTCTCTTCCTTGTTCCTTTAATTAGGGGGTTGTGTTGTGTTATGTATAATGCCATTTTCAAATACTGCTTCCAATGCAAAATTATTTTCCACAATTTTTATTCCGGGTAAACGCATTCTGTTCTAAATTCCTGAGGCAACCACTACCTCAGCGTATCACTAGGCTGCAGGCCATATTTTGGATCCTAAAGAGCAAAACAAATTTTGTGGAGATGTCAGGGTGGTAGAAAACAAGGGGGAAAAATTCTGGAGTGGTATTGGTGCAGGGAAGGTGCAGGGAAGGAGTAGGTCAGGTGCTCATGAAACAACTAGGTCACGACACATCAGGGTAACAAGAGATTAAAACTGTGGAAAAATGACATTAATAATGACCCTCCGTGAGCCGGTGTGCAGGCCTCCTCCTGTACCGTAACAATTCTGTGAAGGATATACCATTAAATCATGCAAACTAGTCTACATCTGCTCTGGGAGGTGCTTTATCCAGTGGCGCTATTGTGAATAAGAAAAATGAAACAAGCAAATATGAGTACATTTTACAATCATGTAGGTCTAAGAGCATAGGCTGGGATTGTCCCGCAACCGTGTTTGCTGGCAGAGGACGTTCACCAGCGGGATCTTCCTGTTCCAATGAGGTGTACAGAGTTTTATACGTCTGGCCCGCCCGCTGCCAGAGAACACTCCGCGAGAGGTCGCCTTCGACAGGACCGGGAGACCCAGCCAGCGGGAAGGGCAGGTTTCCCGACCATAACGTGCGATTCTTCCATTGGGAAAAAACACATCACTTTGATCACTACCAAACTCCGCATAAACTTGCATTCCCAAAAAATTCTTGGGATTTAAATTTGGTGTTTTCATCAAAAGTGAAAAGAAAAGAAACTTTTCAACACTGATAAATCGGTAGGATCTTTCAAAAAGGAATTGAATAATTAGAGAAAATTTGCACGGCCACAGGGAAAAGGCAGGGTTCTGAGACTAGTGGACTTGCTCTTGCAGACAGCCAACATGAACATGATGGGCTGAATGACCTTCTTCTACTTCGTAACTTCTATTTTAAGTGCATTTTGCGAAATTGTCAATTGACCACAGCTGCACGGCTGCCTGTTTTATCATGAGAAAGGCAAATGGTGACATTTTCCTGAATCGTGATCAAAATAATTATGTCCACGTTGCAAAGTCGTCAGGAGTTACCTTGAACAATCACCATTTATTTAGCTTTTTTATTGTGCAAAATTTGCTCAATTACCTTTTGCACAAGGCACTCATGATAAGTTGGCACCTGAATGAATGCAACCTTTTTATAATTCTTAATCACATTTTTTAAAAAAGCTAATTAATAGGTTGTTCTGCTCTTTAGAAATACATCATTAAATTCTAACTTTAGTCGCTTGGCAGAACAGAACTTGAATATTGCTGAAAAGAGAGACATGTTGCTGAAGCTTTACATCTGGCACTCATCAGGACAAAGGCAATCACAATAATTTGCACCATAAGAGAAAAGGTGCCAAACTGCTGTGATCGTTTGAAATTTGTCATTTTTGTATTTGTCATGATCAGTACAAGACTTTGGCAACATGTCTCTCTTTTCAGCAATATAACTCGTGGTAAACCAGATGGTGAAAAGGCATTCCTCAAGGTGTTCTTCTGTAACTCCTGCTGAGACACGAGCTCAACAACTCAGAAATCTGGAGTTTCTAAACGTTTCCTGCTTGCCTTGCATGGGAGAGAACCATCATCTTCCCTTAACAGGTAAGAAGGGGACAGAGGCAGGGGATTAACTAAGCCAGGAGTTACCACTCCTCAGGTTCAGTTGGGCCTGACATATCAGTGGACGCTGATACACAAAATGAGATGAGGCGCATTGACCTCCATAAAGGAAGAGATGGAGCCTTGTTTAGTGGAGACCCCAGCAAAACGCCCTGAGCCTCTGAAGAATAATTTGTTTTAGTCGAGGGTCAGAAGTGTGCTACCTGAACAATCCCACACTATCCCCAAGCAGGCTTGCACTGGAAATGCGCCCAAAGCAGTGCCGGTCTTTCCTATATTAACGAGAAGCCTTCCTACCGACGACACAAATTCTAGCACTGGGAGGACACTGACAGGTATGATCTTAATGTAACCATTGGGTTTAACACCATTGAATTTCATCCCCAAATGACAATTTTTTCACTCTCTTTTTTAAAAATATATATTTTATTCAAAATTTTTGGCCAACCATAACAGTATTGTGTATCTTTTACACAGTAATATAACAATATAAATAACAATGGCCAGTTTTTTGAACAAGAAATAAATAATATATAAACAACATCAAAATTAAAAAACAAAACTAAATGTCAACTGCCTTGTCCCAAATAAATACCCTCCAAAAATACAATTCAGCAGTCCAGTATACAATTACCTATAACAACAACCTATACATATTATACTTATACACTAACATCCCTGAGAGTCCTTCTGGTTCCTCCCCCCTCCCCCGCCCCCCCGGGTTGCTGCTGCTGTCTTCTTCTTTTCCATTCCCTCTATCTTTCTGTGAGGTATTCGACGAACGGTTGCCACCGCCTGGTGAACCCTTGAGCCGATCCCCTTAGGACGAACTTAATCCGTTCCAGCTTTATAAACCCTGCCATGTCATTTATCCAGGTCTCCACACCCGGGGGCTTGGCTTCCTTCCACATCAACAGTATCCTGCGCCGGGCTACTAGGGACGCAAAGGCCAAAACATCAGCCTCTTTTGCCTCCTGCACTCCCGGCTCTTCTGCAACCCCGAATATAGCCAACCCCCAGCTTGGTTCGATCTGGACCCCCACCACCTTCGAAAGCACCTTTGTCACCCCCACCCAAAACCCCTGTAGTGCCGGACATGACCAGAACATGTGGGTGTGAAATTTTTTTCACTCTCTCACCTACTGTTCAATTCTATTACTGTGACTTAACGCTCTTAGTAAGTCAATGAACTATTGTCTAGGCCATTCTCTTTCAAAACACAATAAATTACCACTTCACCTCATGCATAGTCAATATTCTAACTTCAATATTATAACTGCCCTCCTAGAACTAGGGTTCCCATGTCCTCACTTTCCACCCCACCAACCTCCATTTACATAGGATGATGCTCCACTATTTCCAACACCAACAACAGGATGCCATCACCAACCGCATCTTCCCCTCACCATCAGCATTCCTCCAATGACAGCTTGGTCCCCTCCTCAATCAATCACCCCTAACAATCGACCCCATGGCACCTTCCCTTGCAATCGCAGGAGGTGTAACACCTGCATTTTTACCTCCGTTCTCCTCACCAGCCAAGGGCTCAAACACTTCTGCCAGGTGAAGAAGTGATTTACTTGTACTTCTTTCAAATTAGTGGTATTCACCACAATGCAGTGCCGTCTACACTGGGGAGACTAAGCACAGATTAGGTGATTGTTTTTCAGAACACGTCCGCTCAGTCTGCAAGCATGACCTTGAGCTGTTGGTGGTTGTTTGCCATTTTAATTTACCACCTTCCTCTCATATGCTCACATTTCTGTCCTTGGCATGCTACAACATTCCAATAAAGCATAACGCAATCTTGAGGAACAGCACTTCATCTTCTGACGAGACAAATTACATCCTTTCTCAGGTCAACATTGAGTTCAACAATTTTGCACCATGAATTCTGTCCCCATTTTGATTCTGTTTATTTGCCCTCTGCTGGTTTGAATCTTGTTCTCTTGTTTTTACTTTTGAACAGAGCTGTTCATTACTCTGGCATGCACACTTTCTCTGTACAAATGCATTGTTTCTTTACTACAACTATTACCACCCCCTTTGCCTTTTGTTCCATAACATCTTTATCACTTAATTTCTCCTGTCCTCTACCTTATCCCAGAACTTCCATTTATTTTGGCCCCTCCTCCCTTTCAACAGCATAAAACCATCACATTTCTTCCTTCCTTCAGATCTGACGAATCATCTTCATCGCCACGGATGCTGCCAAACCAGGGTATTTCCAACACTTTGTTTGTATTTCACATCTCTAGCATTTTCAGGATTGTGCTTCTATTACAACTTCACAGTTTTCATTCAGTAATATTTCTAGCCAAAGTGCTTTAAACTGTGATATTCAAATAGAGCAATTTGAGTCACCCATAATCTCAAAAGCGATGTCCTGGAAAGAACATTAATGTGGCCACAGTTGCATTTAAAGAAAAAAAATAAAACCTCTGAAGTTCAGAGTGCAAACTGAACTGGCTATCGATCAGCAAAATCTTGGTAAAATTTGGAAATCGTACACAGAATAGTAAAAGTTGGAAATCGTACACAGAATAATTTCAAAACATTTCTACTGAGTTATGTGCTTAAAAGTTGTTGTTTTTTTGCCTATTTTATGTGAGCAATGTTGCTCCTAGAAAACACAATTACAAAGATGCAAAGCCCGGTCTTAAATAAATTACTATTTTTTTAAATTTAGAGTACACAGTTCTTTTTTTCCCAATTAAGGGGCAATTTAGTGTGGCCAATCCCCCCCCACTCCACACATCTTTTTTTGGGTTGTGGGGGTGAGATCCATGCACACACGGGGAGAATGTGCAAACTCCACTCGGACCCAGGGCCGGGATCGAACCCAGGTCCCTGGCGCCGTGAGGCAGCAGTGCTAACCATTGTGCCACCATGCCGCCCCCCTTTAAATAAATTATTGATAATTGACAAATATACTTAGACACAGCTGGACAAGTACAGTGTTATTACAAAATCTAATACTTACATCTGTGTATCAAAATCTTGAGTTGGATCTAGAGGGGAATAATCAAATATTCTTTGGAGGTTTCCAACATACCTGCAAAACAAGTGCAGAGTATTTACGTCATGATAGTTTGGAATTTGCTTAGATAATATCAGGGAGACTAACAACATTCACCATTATAATAGAGGCAATCTGACAACCACAAACATGGAAATCCAGAGTTTGCTGTCAGAAATATACTACCTCCTCATAGGCTGTGCTGTAACAGTCCTGATCAATAGAAATCATTGGGGTACTTATCCAGTAAATCCCAGTAAAGGCACCAGGAAAAGTTACGATTGGTGCATTCAGGGGTAAGTGAAGTTTTAACTGGATGATAAATGACTGTTACTCCCAAACAACCTCTCTGGTCCTGAAAACCTATTATTAAGATGGAATTCCATTCCTTCAGAAGTTCATTGTGTCGTAAATTAAAAATGTAAAATGAATGTAATTCTTTTTATCTCTTTTTTGTAATTTTTTTCCTTTGTCTTCATCCTATTATTTTTCCCCTCAAACTTTATTTTGCATTCTGTACATGATTTAAATATGATTTACACTCTCTGCTTTAAACTGTATGGTGCGATTCAATGGCAAAATTTCAAAGTCCAGTTTGGGCGCATTTGATGGGGTGTTTCATGACAGCCGCGTTGGCAAGATTGCGGCCTGTATTCAATGACACATAAAAGCTCAAATTGAGCCCCCACAGATTCTCAACATTACTGGCTCCCTTGCTCTCTGATTTGACCAACTTGTGCCTTAGCAGCTCACCGCTAACAAGGGGGAGCTGCTTTTAAACTCTCCCTCACCACTCACTCCCAGTCAATACATAAGCATTGCAGTGCGCAGATCTGCTCCTCGTTTTGGAGATGCCGACCTCGTCAGGCGTCTTGACATGGTGGATGAGAAGTGGGGCACCCTGTTCCCTCAAGGGGGTTGAGGACCAGCAGAATAATAATAATCTTTATTGTCACAAGTAGGCTTACATTAACACTGCAATTAGGTTACTGTGAAAAACCCCTAGTTGCCACGTTCCGGCACCTGTTCGGGACACAGAGGAAGAATTCAGAATGTTCAAATTACCTAACAGCACGTCTTTCGGGCCTTGTGGGAGGAAACCGGAGCACAGGTCAACAATGCTGCCTGGGGGTCAGTGGCAGCGACTGTCAGTGCAGGCAGAATGACAAGGAGGACCACCATCCAATGTAGGAAGAAGACAAATGACCTCCAATAGGCTGAAGGGTAAGCTACCACCTTTCTCCTGGTATCTGTTCTGCCTACCACCCCATAACTTCCCAAACCCCACTCCACCCCCACCCCCTTCACCCCCCACCTCCACCCACCCCCCCCACCTCCACCCCCCCCCCCCCCACCCCCGCCCGCCCGCCCCCCCACCACTCACTGGCTGATAGCTCGCACCCTCCCCACATTCGATCTGCGGGCCTGGTACTCAGAACCCCTGGCACCCATACATGCCACCTGATATAGACCTCCCCCCACGACCCATCAATCATGCGGCTCACAATGTCCTCTGTTTGCCCCCGCAGGATAAGATGGGCCATAACAATCGAGAAAGGGCCAAGATGGGGGGGGCTGAATCCTGGAGAATTGAGTCCTCACCCCCTATGAGGAACTAGCCCTGGAAACCGCGGGGTTGCCTGAGGAGAGAACAGTCACTTACCACGAGGTATGACCCAGATGATCTGTCTCAAGTGAATTGTTCGTGTCAGGCAAAATGATCCATCCCTCTCACGGAGCTGTTCATTCTCTCGCAGGAACTCTATCTGATAGGACAGTGCCACCTGGAGTCGACTTCTCTGTCACCCAAGAGATCACCTCGCAGGAGAGCTCCGGTGAGACCACCATTGAGGTATCACAGCTATTGCCCACACCTTCCACCAGTGCAGAGACACCTCAGTGGGCGGCATTAATTGACAGGTTTCTGGGGCACAATCTGGTGAGCACCACACAGTTACTGATGCATCAGGTGGAGGCAGGAACATCCAAGGGAGACAGCAGTCAGAGGTCAGCTGGATCCCAGGACTCAGCTGGGTCCCAGCCAGATGCCGAGCCTCTGGACAAGGTTCTCCCAGAGATGGTGCAGATGATAGGGCACAGCCATGAGATTCAGGTGGTGGCGTCAGTGATATTCCAGCTACTGCATACATGTACATTGCCGAGGTACTGCAGAGCTTGGCCCAGTCACTGAGGAGCTACGGTGAGGGCGTCAACACCATGGTGCAGACAATGGGGAGCCTCCAGGACTGGCAGTGCCAGATGATTCAGAGGCCTCGAGCTCACTCCAGCTGCCCCTCCATCCTATGGAGTCCCACAGGGCAACATCAGGGAGGCAATGCAGGAGGTCAACCCAGGGTGTGCCACCAAGGATACTATGGCACTGGAAGGTTACTATCTGTAGCTAGGGGGAATGGAAATCTGTCAGAGAAATGTTCACTATTAAAATATGTCACATTCATACATGTGAAGTCTCTGTCACATGAATCTACATAGCGGGCCTGCCTGCACCCCCATCCCCTGTTGCCCTTCACTCCCCCCACCCCCTACCCACCCCTCCGGGCACAGTGGTCCAAGGTCAAAAGGCTCCGATACAGACCCCGTTCAGAGGATGGGTGTGAGCGCGCTGTCAGCAGAAAGTCAGGAGTCCACTGAGGTGTCTCTGCACTGGTGGAAGGTGTGGGCAATAGCTGTGATACCTCAATGGTGGTCTCACCGGAGCTCTCCTGCGAGGTGATCTCTTGGGTGACAGAGAAGTCGACTCCAGGTGGCACTGTCCTATCAGATAGAGTTCCTGCGAGAGTTTAACAGAAACTGAGGAGCGCCAGAGCTTTCCTCACAGTGAGTTATCATCAGTGCCAACACAGACACATCACCCTGGAGTGATGTTACACAAACCCTTTGTGGTAGTCTGTGTAGAGGTATTACGGTAATGCTGGAACACCATTGGTAGATATTGTATGTTTCCTATTGGTCAAGCTGTATGGTAGCTCCGCCGTGCTAGGCGGGGTATAAGAGCCCATGTCGCCCCAGCAGCCTTCATTCTTTACCGAAGCTGCTGGGGGAAACATCTAGCTTATTAAAGCCTTCAGTTGGACTACAACCTCGCTTTAGTGGTCATTGATCGTGCATCAATTTAATAAGCTAGACTTAAAAGGAAGGAGCTCTGAATCAAGACGGAGTGTCCGCAACTCAGCCCCCACGCGGCGAACTCAGCGGCAATCTTCAAGCACTGGCTGGCGTGTTTTAAAGGATATCTCGGAACGGCCGAAAACACACCCACGGGTGAACAGAAAATGCAGGTCCTGCACTCGAGGGTGAGCCCAGAGATTTACACCCTCATCAAGGAAGCGGAAGACTTCGATGCAGCAATAGAGCTGCTAAAAGGACATTATATTCACCCGGGAAACCAGGTCTGCGCCCGACATCTGCTAGCAACGAGGCGACAAATCCCTGGGGAAATCGCTGGAAGAATTCTACCGTGCACTCCTCGTGTTGGGGAGAAACTGCAGCCACCTGCAGGTTTTGGCGAGCGACCACACAGAACTCTTGGTGCGGGACGCTTTCGTGGCAGGTATGGTGTCCTCCCAAATCCGCCAGCGATTGCAGGAAAAAGACACTCTAGGTCTCAAGGTGGCAGAGGCCCTTGCAGGCTCCCTGGATGTGGTCTCCAGAAACGCCCGCGCTTATGTTCGCAACCGCGCAGCAGCCCCCTGGGCAGCGTGGAACCCCTCCGCAGCCGAGCCCGAGACATTGTCCATTCCCCCAAAAGCTTGTGCTGCAAGGCGGCCTGGCAACCCTGGGGGGCCCCGCTGCTACTTTTGCGGGCAGGCCAAGCACCCTCGCCAGCGCTGCCCAGCCCGCGCATCCACCTGCAAGGGATGGTAAAAAGGGCCATATCGTGGTGGTATGCCAGGCCCATGCGGTTGCCGAAGTCTCTGGTGGCGAATGCGGACCGCCACCACAAGCCTCTCCACGGTCCACGTGCGGCCAGCGGGCACCGCCATTTTTCTACTCCAGGGCCACGTGCGGACCCCGGGCGCCGCCATCTTGTCCCGCAGACGCCATGTTAGATAGATGGGTGCCACCATTTTGTGCACCCCCAGCCATGTGCGACCAATGGGAACCGCCATCTTGGATGGACCCCCAGCTCAGCTGACCACACACCGCCTGAAGAGAACACTCAACTGCTGCAATTAGCCTCGGTGACTCTGGATCAGTCCCGGCCTTGAACACTCTCAACTGCTACAACGACTGTTCTTATCACCGGGCACAAGACGTCCTGCTGAATCGACTCTGGGAGCACAGAGAGCTTCATACACCCAGACACGGTAAGGTGCTGTGCTCGCCCCGTCCACCCCGTTAATCAAAAAATCTCCCTGGCCTCCGGGTCCCACTCAGTAGAGATAAAGGGGTTTTGTGTAGCAAACCTCACTGCCCAGGGAAGGGAGTTTAAAAATTACCGGCTCTACGTCCTTCCCCACCTCTGCGCGGCCACACTACTAGGTTTAGACTTTCAGTGTAAGCTCCAAAGTCTAACTTTCAAATTCGGCGGCCTATACCCCCCTCACTGTCTGCAGCCTCGTGACCCTTAAGGTCGATCCGCCTTCCCTGTTTGCGAACCTCACCCCGGATTGCTAACCCGTTGCCACCAGGAGCAGACGGTACAGTGCCCAGGATCGGATCTTTATTAGGTCAGAGGTCCAAAGGCTACTGAGGGAAGGAGTCAGTGAAGCCAGTAACAGGCCCTGGAGAGCTCAAGTAGTGGTGGTAAAGACCGAGGAGAAGCATAGGATGGTCATCGACTACAGTCAGACCATCAACAGGTTTATTCAGCTGGACGCGTACCCTCTCGCCCGCATATCCGACCTGGTAAACAGGATCGCGCATTCAAGGTCTTCTCCACGATGGATCTTAAGTCCGCCTACCACCAGCTCCCCATTGCACTAGTGACCGCAAACACACTGCTTTCGAGGCAGATGGGTGGCTCTATCACTTCTTAAGGGTTCCCTTCGGTGTCACCAAACGGGGTCTCCGTCTTCCAGCGCGAGATGGACCGAATGGTTGACCGGTACGGTTTACGGGCAACATTCCCGTATCTTAATAATGTCACCATCTGCGGCCACAACCAGCAGGACCACGACACCAACCTCCAAAAATTCCTCCAGACCGCAAAGATCCTTAACCTTACATACAACAAGGATAAATGAGTGTTCAGCACCGGCCGCCTAGCCATCCTCGGCTACGTAGTGCGAAATGGAGTTATAGGCTCCGACCCTGAGCATATGTGCCCCCTTTTGGAATTCCCCCCCCCCTCACTGCTCCAAGGCCCTGAAGCGCTGCCTAGGGCTTTTCAGTTACTACGCCCAGTGGGTCCCCAACTATGCGGACAAGGCCCGTCCCCTGATCCAATCCACAGCTTTTCCCCTGTCGATAGAGGCCCGCCAGGCCTTCAGCCGCATCAAAACGGACATTGCAAAGGCCACGATGCACGCCATTGATGAGTCCCTCCCATTCCAGGTCGAGAGCGACGCATCTGACGTAGTTCTGGCGGCCACCCTCAACCAAGCGGGCAGACCCGTGGCCTTGTTCTCACGTACCCTCCATGCTTCCGAAATCTGCCACTCCTCAGTCAAAAAGGAGGCCCAGGCCATAGTAGAAGCTGTGCGACACTGGAGGCATTACCTGGGCGGCAGGAGATTCACTCTCCTCACTGACCAACGGTCGGTTGCTTTCATGTTCGATAATGCACAGCGGGGCAAGATAAAGAACGATAAGATCTTGCGGTGGAGGTTCGAACTCTCCACCTACAACTACGAGATCTTGTATCGTCCCAGGAAGCTAAACGAGCCTCCTGATGCCCTGTCCCGCGGCACATGTGCCACCGCACAAGTGGACCACCTCCGAGCCCTCCACGAGGACCTCTGCCACCCGGGGGTCACTCGCTTTTTCCACTTTATCAAGACCCGCAACCTGCCCTACTCCATCGAGGAGGTCAGGACAGCCACCAGGGACTGCCAAATCTGTGCGGAGTGCAAACCGCACTTCTACCGGCCAGAGAAAGCGCACCTGATAAAGGCATCCCGTCCCTTTGAACGCCTCAGCATGGACTTCAAAGACCCCCTCCCCTCCACCGACAGCAACACGTACTTCCTGACCGTAATTAACGAGTACTCCCGGTTCCCATTCGCCATCCCCTGCCCCGACATGACCGCAACCACCGTCATCAAGGTGGTTGCATCTTTGCACTGTTCGGGTTCCCCGCCTACATACATAGTGATAGGGGGTCCTCCTTTATGAGCGACGAACTGCGTCAATTCCTGCTCAGGAAGGGCATCACCTCAAGCAGAACGACCAGTTACAACCCCCGGGGTAACGGACAGGTAGAGAGGGACAACGGAACGGTCTGGAAGACCGTCCTACTGGCCCTACGGTCCAGGGATCTCCCAGTCACCCGCTGGCAGGAAGTGCTCCTGGATGCCCTCCACTCCATCCGATCACTGCTTTGTACCACAACAAACTAAACACCTCACAAACGTCTCCTTATCTTCCTCAGGAAGTCCTCCTCTGGGACCTCACTCCCGACCAGGCTGGCAACTCCCGGATCCATCCTGCTCCAAAAACACGTGCGGGCACACAAGTCGGACCCGTTGGTCGAGAGGGTCCATCTTCTCCAAGCTAACCCCAGTACGCCTACGTGGCGTATCCCGACGGCCGACAAGATACGGTCTCCCTACGAGACCTGGCGCCCGCCGGGGCCCCACGCACAGCCCAGCCACCAGTCCCACCCTCCCCTCCACCAGGGCACCTTACAGCAGGATCAGTCCTTCTGCCGGCCCCGTCTAGGCCCCCCACCCACCCACCGACACACCCCGCAGGCGCTCCCTTCCCAGGTCAACCGTTTTCCCCACCAGCGCCATTTAGGGGTGCTGAAGCTGCCACAGAGATCCAGGCCACATTCCCGGAGTCACAGACGCCCGAGCCTCCACTGGAGTCACCACCGAAGCTCCGACGATCACAGAGGACGACCAGGGCCCCCGATCGGCTGATTGCTTCATTTTAAATTGTAAATTTAAATCATAAGTTGTAAATAGTTACAAAACGCTGTACAGAGGTATTACGGTATGTCCATAACTAATTCTACCACGTAGCCATGTTTGTAGTATCAGGCCACCACCCCCGCCGGACTCATTTTTTAACAGGGGGTGAATGTGGTAGTCTGTGTAGAGGTATTACAGTACCTGGTAATGCTGGAACACCATTGGTAGATATTGTACGCTTCCTAGTGGTCAAGCTGTACAGTAGCTCCGCCCTGCTAGGCGGGGTATAAGAGCCCGTGCCGCCCCAGGAGCCATCATTCTGTACCTGAGCTGCTGGGGTAACATCTAGCTTATTCAAGCCTTCAGTTGGACTACAACTTCGCTTTAGTGGTCACCCTTGGAGGGGGAACAGTGTACTCAGGGAGGGGGTGCTGCGATCGGTGGGGGGAGGCTGGAGGAGAAGGAGGAAAATGGGGGTGGGGGTTGTGCTGATGGACACAACCTCATTCTAGGAGAATTTGGAGGCGAGGCAGGCCTCCTGGTCCCCCTCGCATGTCAGACCCTTGCCACCAACTATCCTCCATCCTTCTCCTCCTTCTCAGACTCGTCCTTCAGCCCCTCCTGGACCACCTCATCCTTCTCCTCAGCCAAGGCCATATGTCCCTCCACCTCCTCCTCCAGCATGTAGGCCCGTTGTTGTACCAGATTGTGGAGGGCACAGTAGACCACCACAAAGCGAGAGACCCTCTGGGGGGTGTACTGCAAGGCACCCCCAGAGTAGTCATGGCATCGGAACCACATTGCCAGCCGGCTGATGCACCGCTCAATGACAGCACGGGTAACAACGTGGGCCTCATTATATCAGGTCTCCGCACCAACGCCATCAGCCATGACCTCAGCAGGTGTTCCTTGTCCCCCACGAGCCAACCCTTCAATGTTGGGGATGGTCCTCAAAGACGCTGGGGTTTCCAAGTGCCCAGGATGTAGCGGTCATGCACGCTCCCAGGGTACCGGCACATACATGTACGATTTGGAGGTGGTGGTCGCACACAATCTGAATATTCAGGCAGTGGAACCCCTTCCTGTTAATATATGGCACCATGAACTGACTCGCTGATCTGTATTAACCCATACTTTACCGAGAAATGGAAGTATTTGATGCTGTTCATGGCTGTAAAAAAAAACCTGTCAATTCCCCACAATTTTTATCTTTTAGTTTGAAGAGTAGAGTTGAGTAAAATACTTTGAAAGAAGAACTTGAAGGAATAATAGGCTCAGGTTTTGTGGTCAGCATTGAAGGAATGGCATTACAATTCACCTCGTTAACAAGAGTTTTCACGGACTTTTGAGAGGGGACTGGCTATGATCCAGCATCTGCTCCAGTACGGTGCCCTCTGCAGGACATTTGTGCCGTGAGTAAGCAGCTCAAGAAGAAGCAAGGCTCTTCAACCAATCTCAATGAAGAATCCTCACTGAGACATGGGTGTGATTCAGCGACCGCGTTGCACCTGGCGTGGATCGGGGCCCTCCAGGTGAATAACCGAGAGGGCAAAACCGTGTCTGCGATTCACCGGACCCGCTCCCGATGGGGAGTTCTGGAACTCGCCCAAATATGGCGAGAATATCATTAACCCTCATTTGCATTCGCTTCAATTTCATTAACGAGATTGAAGGCGAATGCAGCGGCCTCCCGGGAATTACCCGACTCCACAGCGGGGAGCAACAGAGCAACAGTTACTATCTTATGGTAAACAAACTACAGAAAATCAAAAATATGTCTCTCTAAACAGCATTATCTTACACAGAACACAAACGTCTATTTAAACCCACCTTCTCTGAAAGTCAGGGATGCTGAAGATTATCTGCATTACCGAGCTGAGGTAGCAGCTGTTTCCAAGATTCTTGATGCCAGTGTATCCAGAGCCATATATTGGCTTCAACTTCATACCAGATTCTTGGACCATTTCCCATTCACTGATTCGTGGCTTGATATCATCGACAGGATTAACATTTTCTGACTATCAAACAGATGTAATAAATAATCTCCTGATAACACACTTTGACAAATCTTTATGCAATCCACTAACATTAATCAGCAGATATTATACAGCTGCATTTTTTACAATGAATGATTACTACCTTGCCTATCCTCTGAAGCTGTCTTAAAAAGCAGCTCCTTCTACTCCAAAATTCCAATCAACCCACTCTGCCTATACTGATCGGTGCTTTCACCAGCAAGCATAAAAGAAGAAAATGGTCGGTGCTAACAAGAACAATATGATTGCTACCAATCTTACACCCTCCTCCTAACTTAACAAAGCAGTTTTATAATCTACTTAAATATACATTCACTATATGCAAGTTTAAACTGTGCCAGCATGCTGCACTTGTCTGCAAATCGGTTCAAATAGAGATGTTTTTGTCAATGAGCAACAAATCTAGTCAGGGGTTCCCTCCAACAGAACCATAGAATTCCTACAGTGCAGAGGAGGCTATTCGGTCCATCAAGTCGGCACTAACCCTCTGAAAGAGCACCTTACCTAGGCTCACGCACCCACCCTAATCCCCGTATCCCCACCTAACCTGCACATTGTTAGACTGTGGGAGGAAACCGGAGCACCTGGAGGAAACCCACACAGACAAGGGCAGATACCAGTGCCAAGGTCACGTTGACTGTAATCAGGTTGCAAGATGAAAAGGCACAGCTGCAGCAGGGGGGATTGGCATTGACAAACTTGCTTCATTATGATTGGGTGACGAATGTGGACTAGGTGCGGCGGTGGTGGGAAAGAGAAGGGATAGAGTGGATTAGGATGGAGGAGGAATCTTGTAAGGGGTCGGGTTTGGGGGCTATGGTGACAGCAGCATTGCCAATGGCTCTGAGTAGGTATTCAGGGAGCTCGGTGGTGCAGTCCACGGTGAAGATATGGAATCAGTTGAGGCGGCATTTTAGGGTGGAAGGGATGTCGGTGCTAACGCCGCTGTGCGAGAATCATAGGTTTGAGCCGAGAGAAGTGGGGCTGGTCAAGGTGAGGGATCTGTATTTGGAGGATGGGTTCTCCAGTCTGAAGGAGCTAAGGGAGAGGGTAGAGTTGCCGAGGAGGACTGAGTTCAGGTATCTGCAGGTTAGGGACTTTGCACGAAAGGTTGCCGGGATACACCCTGGAGCGACTGCTGCTTCCGGATGTGGAGGGGTCGGAAGAATTGGGGATATGTATAAGTGGCTGGGGGAGCAGGGAGGCGAGCGGGTGGTGAAGATCAAGGAGAAATGGGAGGCAGAGTTGGGAATGAAGATCAATTGGGGAGTGCGGAGTGAGGCACTGCGAAGGGTAAACGGGACCTCCTCTTGTGCAAGGAGGAGCCTGATACAGTTTAAGGTGGTGCACAGGGTGCATATGACTCGAGCGAGAATGAGTGGGTTCTTTCAGGGGGTAGCAGATGAGTGTGAGCGTTGTGGGCGGGGGCCAGCGAATCATGCGCACATGTTGGGGTTGAGAAAAATTGGGAAGATTCTGGGCGGGAGTCTTAGCCAGGATAGTGGAGGAGGAGGTGGACCATGACACTTTGGTGTGATATTTGGTGTTTCAGAGAAACCGGAGCTCATGGAGAGGAGGAAGGCCGATGTCGTGGCCTTCGCCTCTCTGATTGCACGGCGGCGGATTTTGCTGGAGAGGCGGTCAGCATCGCCATC
Source organism: Scyliorhinus torazame (assembly GCF_047496885.1). Classification (NCBI taxonomy): domain Eukaryota; kingdom Metazoa; phylum Chordata; class Chondrichthyes; order Carcharhiniformes; family Scyliorhinidae; genus Scyliorhinus; species Scyliorhinus torazame. Next base: position 73,341,883 of record NC_092720.1, read on the forward strand.
AGGGGTAGCGGCTTGGTTGGGTGACCTGTACAACTTCCTGCGGTTAGAGAAGATAAAGTATGAGATGAGGGGCTCAACAGTGGGGTTTGAGAAAAGGTGGGGGATGTTTGTGACCGTGTTTGAGGAGCTGTTCTTCGCAGGGGGATGGGGGTGAAAATGGGAAAAATCTATACAGCCTGTATAGTTGATTGTTGGGAAGTATGTTTCCCAGGGTGTTTATTTGCTGTAACCTGTTTTGATGCATGTTTGTAATAAAGTACATTTTTTAAAAAAAAAGAAAAGACACAGCTGTTTGGGGACAATCACACATTTTTGTCATCTCAACCTTTCTTTTGATTCCCTCCAAGGAGGTGGGAAGTTACATCTCCTGATCATTTCAACATTCACCAAAAAGTGACTTTCATTCAGTGCAATTTTCGTGTTCAGTATGTTTATCCCAACATATAAGACCTGGCTTATCTGATTTTATTTCACTGACCCAGTTTCTATTCATGGTCAGAAATAAGATGGTGACTGGTCCATTATTTTGACTCTGATCAGAACCATCTAATTTTGTCTCCTTATCAGGAGTGTGTGGCAATATGTTCCACATACCTTATGCATTTTCAACATGTTGATACCAAAGTGCATCAAGTGTTCTGCAATATTTGCATCCAGTACAGCTTCCTCTTCATCAAATGAGTACACATCTGCATTGTTAACAAAAATAAAAACATGTTACAGGATGAGATTTTCTTTGAAATTACACTTGTGCAGGTAAAAAAAAAAACTAAATGTGCGCTAAAAGGAGGAAAATAGCACCTAAAATTCTGGCGACAAGGATGGGGTGAGTTCACAAATATCAGCAACACACAGCAGCAGGGACCATGGCTGACCAAACCCGCCAGCTCTCAGTGGCCTGCCTGCTGGGATGGCAGAGATTTCAGACAGATTCTGTGGTGCACCACACAGTCACACTCCCGCCAGGCTGTTCAGAGCAGACTAGGCCACTGTCACTAATCACTTGGAAGTGGAACCCAAGACTAAAATCGCGATATAATAGGAGAAGTACTAGCACGGTAGCGGGCGCGACTTCCGGGTTCTTCTCGACAGCCGATCCCGCGAGACCGCAGCCAGTATCTAACGTCAATTAGGGCCAGGAATGATCCCCCATGGGCTTCATGGCAGAAATGGCCATCCTGCCAGTTGATTCGCCTGGACTGCGCCCAGCAGCTCCTCGCTAACAAGGGGAAGCAGCACATAAACTACACCCTCTGAACACAGTCCATTCAGCACACAGCCATGCCACACTGGAGACCTGCTCGACCTAGCCAGGCCGCTGGATGCCATGGAGGGAAGACGGGACATCCTGTTCCCCCGAGGGGGTCGATGGATCAGCCACAGGACCGCCAATGCCACCTGGGAGGCAGTGGCAGCAGCCGTCAGTTCGGGCAGCATGACCAGGAGAACCTCAGTACAGTGCAGAAAGAAGACCAACGACCTCCATCGGGCTGCACGGGTATGTTGACACCGGCATCGTTCCTGCCTGCCAGCCTCCTGATCTCCCCAGCCCCTCTTTTCTGCAAACAGGTTGATGTTCGGAACCTCACATCACCCCATATCGTGCCTCTGCCCCAGCGACCAACAGCACAACCTAGCCATGCCCAGCAGCGGTGCTCACACATGTCACCTGCCATAGAGCTCCCCCCTTCCAACAATGCAATAGGTGCACAGCTCACAATGCCCTTTCTTTGTCCCGCAGGAGACATTGGCACATATTAGCCAGGAAAGGGCCCAGAGGGCGGCGGGGTGCTGGACATCAGAGTCCTTTGAAGAAGGGGCCCGGAGATCGCGGGGTTGACTGAGGATAGAGCAGTTACCGACAGCGAGCTTGGTCAGCACCACAGAGATGAGGATCCACTGCCACCTCATCCAGGTGACCTGGCTCCAGTGAGTTGTGCATGTCAGCCAAAATGATCCTTCCCTCTCACTGATCACATGACCATCCTCTCACAGGATCTCCACCTGACAGGGCTGGTTCATCCGGGGTCATCACCGCTGCTCCACCCCCCCCCCCCCCCACCCCCCCCCCCCCAACGTAGCATTGTTACAGCTGCAGGAAAAACATTTGGAGGTTCTTCATCGTTGGATTTATATTAAATGGAAAAAAAGTTTAGCCATGAAGAAACTCTTTAGGAGTGCAAAATTGGAATCGTTTGTGCCCCTGTTACTGTTGAACTTTGAAATTGGACAATATGGCTGTGCTCATGAGATACATCAGAATGGTCGAAGCATATGAGTGGGTTCAAAAACCACTCAGTTCCAATACTGAAAGAATGGACATGTTTTTCCAGAACTAATATGGCAAGACTCAGAATAAGACAATTCTTGAGCACAAGATGGCAATTTTGTTAATGGAGCTTGGCCTGGAAGTGTACACTATGCTAACAAACCTCTTTCTCCCAACAAGTTAAAATATGTACTATTCAAAATAGTCAGCACCAACCTGGGGAAAATCTTTAGGGGGAGTTTTCAAAACAAATGACAAAGTGTCACTTTCAGCACAAAGACCGGTGCAAATCCCCCTGGCCCCGGGGGCACGATCCGGAACACAATTTTTATGCACTTTTGAGAAACAATTTTCCCATATGAAAAGTGCAAAACATCAGATTATCCCGACGCAGGGGCGGGGGCAGGATAAGAATCCACCCTCAGACTGGCAGGAGACAGTGCAGCAAGATACCAAACCCCACCTGGGAGATGGTGGCAGCTCTGGTCAGTGCCAGAACCCTCCACAGAGGACAGGGGTGAATGCCATAAGAAGGGAAACGACTGACTCCGTTCTACCAGAGCAAGTGCTGCCTGTATCCTCTCTGCAATCAATCTTGCCATCACCTCGGAATTTCACCTGGACCCCACATGCTGCCACCTAACAGGGCCGAAGCACCCGACCTTCCGCACACTCCCCGGTGTAGTATCCTGTAAGCCTGGTGACCACCAAGTAGATCAACAAATAAACAGTTTATTAAGGTTAAGTAACTGTTTACAGAGAGTGAGATAAAGGCTTACCGTACTCCACAACTCCAGACTCCAAATTGGCACAGAAAACCCTTGCACAACCCCAAGATTCACACGCTCCAGCCCGCTTGGCCAAGGGATCACATAACCCTCAGAGAACTCACCCCTTAAAGGGGCGCGTAACCATATTGCTTTCCCTTTAAGTTCCTGATTAACACATTTTAATAACAATGGAATTGATGTGTTAAGTGATTTGGTTCAATGGTGACTGCAACTGGATGCAGTGAAACTAGAAACAGGCTTCCGACACAGGAGATGGTCCAACACTGTTTTATTGAACCTGCTGGTTGCTGCACATAATCTGCTGTGGGTTGATACTCTATTAGTCTAACTGATAACCTCCTACTGGCTTGACCAGACTAGCTCTCTACCACATGGAGATGGTGCTCACTGGCTTGTGCACTCTTAACTATCTCAGTAGCTGTGCCCTGTGAGAGAGAGAGAGAGAGAGAGAGCGTCTTAGTGCCCGGTGGGCTTTATAGTGGTGGTGATTGGTTGTTCTGTGTCGTGTGTGTTCATTGGTTATCCTGTGTGTCAATCACTGCCTGTCTACATCTCATTATATACATGAGTGGATATTATGACAGGAATTATTTACAATATTATCCAACAAATGGAACTTAACAATACTTTATAAGGTAAGTCGGTCTGGGGACTTCCTGATCCTTTGGGAGCATCGTAATTCACGAGCGGGTGCTCCGGAGGAGAAGTAAATTTGATTTGAAGCTCAATTGGTTGACTCTTGACTTGTAACGGTGTTTCAGTACAGATAACCTCTCTAGTTCCCACTGGAACATCACTTAGCTCTTCCTCAGGATAGTTTGCTGCAGCATTATTTTCATCCGTAGCAATATCACTGACAGGCATTCTGGGGTTGGACTTGCCCCACTGGCTCCGTGTGCGATTCTCTTCTCAAATGGTCCAGGTGTTTCTTCACCCTTTTACCTTGCACAGCTATTTCATATTACACTGGACCTGTTCTGGCCACGACCATTCCAGAGATCCAATGTGGACCAGCACCAAAATTCTTTACTTATAAAACGTCATCCACCTCAAATATTCTCTCAGGTTTTGTTGAGTTGGGATGCCTCTTCTGTATGTTCTATTTTTCTTCCACCCTCTCTGCCAAATCCGAAAATACCAGATGCAACCTTATTCTAATACGTCTGCTCATGAATAACTCGGCAGGCATAATACCTGTGGTGACATGAGGTGTTGTTCTATAGGCGATTAGGAAACAGGCCAGTTTGATTTGTAGAGAGGCTGATGACTGTTTCTTCATGGCAGCTTTGAATGTTTGGACGGCTCGCTCAGCCAGTCCACGTAAAGCAATGTGGTAGGGAGCAGTTCGAAGATGTTCACCGTTGTTAGTTCACAAGAAATGCTGGATCTCTTTGCGAGTGAATTCAGGCCCAAAATCCGAGACTAGCACCTTGGGAAATCTGTGGGTGGCGAATGTCTGCCACAGTTTCTCTACCATTGCTGATGAGGTCGTGGATGTCATTTTGTATATGTCCAACCATTTGGAGTGCACATCTATTATGAGCAGGAACATGGTGCCCATGAATGGGCCCGCAAAATCGATTTGTAGATGCACCAGTGGTCGACCTGGCCACTCGTAAGGGTGCATTAGGGCCGCAGATGACAATTTTTGTTTGCATTTCATAGAAACATAGAATCCCTACAGTGTGGAAGGAAGCCATTTGGTCCATCGAGTCCATAACGTCCCTCTGAAAGAGCACACTGCCTAGGCCCACACCCCCACCCTATCCCCGTAACCCCATCTAACCTTTTGGACACTCAGGATAATTTAGCATTGCCAATCCACCTAACATGCACATCTTTGGACTGTGGGAGGAAACCGGAGCACCCATGGGAACCCACGCAGACAGGGGGAGGAAGTGCAAACTCTGCACACATAGTCAGATTAGAACCCAGGTTCTTGGCGCTGTGAGGTAGCAGTGCTAACCACTGTGCCACCGTCATATTGTTTGACCAGATTCTCGATGTCAGTATCCATCCCAGGCAACCACACATAGCTGTTTGCTAGTATCTTCATCTTTGTCATCCCAGGATGGGCACAGTGTAAATCTTATAATAAGAATTTTGTAGCGAGAGTGGGAAAAATTACCCTTGCTCCCCATAATAATATGCCGACTTCACAACTTAACTCACCTTTTGTTATCTGAAGGGGTCTTAATTGCTCAGACCTGTTGTAATAATGTCAGCCGTGGAGGGCCGCATGCTTAACTGTGGATATTGCCGTCTCCCTGGACGCATCAAAGGCCGTCAATAGAGTCGAATGGAAGTACCTCCTCAAGTTACTGCAACGGGTTGGGCTAGGAGCAGGATTCACCGCCTGGGTGAGACTCCTGTACAACACTCGCAAGGCAAGCGTTCGAACCAACACCATAAGCTCTGAATACTTCCAGCTACAGAGAGGAACAAGGCAGGGGTGCTCGCTGTCCCCATTCTTGTTCGCGCGAGCGAACGAACCCCTAGCGATAACACTGCTGTACGCGAATAGCTGGAAAGGCATCCGGAGAGGAGACAGAGAGCATAGTTTCACTCTATGCGGATGACTTGCTCCTTTATGTCTCAAAGCCACAGGAGGGACTGAAGGCAATACTGCAGATCCTCAAAGAATTTGGAACCTTTTCGGGCTACAAACGTAACCTGGGCGAAAGTGAGTCATTCCCAGTGAACCCAATTGGAAGAGGGGCAGAGCTGGAGGGGCTCCAGTTTAAAACGGCCCAGAATAGATTTCATTACCTGGGGATCCAAATAGCCAGAGACTGGACACAGATCCACAAGTGGAACCTGACCAGTCTGGTGGAGGAAGTAAAAAAGGACCTACAGAGGTGGGGCTCACTCCCACTCTCCCTGGCGGGGAGAGTGCAGACAATCAAGATGAACGTGCTGCTGAGGTTCCTCTTCCTGTTTAGATCCATACCAATCTTCATCCCCAAGGTCTTTTTCCAAAATGTAGCCGGTCTAATCATGGCGTTTGTGTGGGGGGGTAAGAACCCAAGAATTCCCAAACCGACATTGCAAAGAAGGAAAATCAAAGGTGGCTTGGCTTTACCGAACCTACAATACTACCACTGGGCAGCAACAGCACAAAGAGTGAGGGGATGGGTACACAAACCCGACACAGAGTGGGTACAGATGGAGGAAGCCTCCTGTAAAGGAACGACCCTCCGGGCCCTGGCTACAGCAGCATTCCCATCCCCTTCAACAAGGTACACAATGAGCCCAGTGGTCATGCTGAGAACATGGGCCTAACTGAGACAACACTTCGGGCTAACTAAGATGTCCCCCATGGCCCCCATCTGCAGCAATCACAAATTCCCCCCAGTCATGCTAGACACCACCGTCATAAGAGGGAGACGTGACGGGGCACACTGACTGTCAGGGACCTTTACGGAGGGCACAGACTGGCGACACTGGACGAACTGACAAAGAAGTGGAGACTACCGAAAGGACAGGAAATGAGGCACCTGCAAATAAAACACTTCCTACGCAAGGAGACAGTAGGGTACCCGGGACCCCAGAAACCACACTATTCGAGGACCTGATAGGCACAAGCAGCAAAGGGGGGCTATATGGGAAAATATACGGACAGTTATTGGACAGAGCTTGAATACCACCGGACGAGACCAGACGGAAATGGGAGGATGAACCGGGGACAGAGGCGGGTTGGGGATTCTGGAGCGAAGCATTGAGCAGGGCCAATGCCACCTCCTCCTGCGCAAGGCTCAGCCTAATGCAGTTCAAAGTGGTGCACACTGCACACCTGACCAGAACCCGAATGAGCAGGTTCTTCCCGAAGGTGGAGGACAAATGTGAGCGGTGCCAGAAGGGCCCGGCCAACCACATCCACGTGTTTTGGGCCTGTCCCAAACTTGCTGGGTTCTGGATAGCCTTTGCTGAGGCAAGGTTGTGGGGGGCGAGGATGAAGCTATGCACAATAGTGTCAATATTCAGGTTATCGGAGCAACCAGAACTACACATGGGGAAGGGGGCTAATGCCCTTGCTTTCGCTTCCCTAATCACACGCTGGAGAATCCTGCTCGGCTGGTGATCAGCAGCACCACCCACAGCTGCAGACTGGCTCGCGGACCTTTCAGAATTTCTCCACCTGGAGAAGATTAAGTATGCCACCCGAGGGTCGGAGGAAGGCTTCCTAAATACATGGGGGCAGTTCGTCGGCCTGTTTCAAAACCTGTTCATGGCCAACAATGGGGAGCAAGATAGGAAAACGGGAAAGAGAGGGAGAAAAAGAGGAAAGACAAGGGGAAAACAAAGATGGAGGGGGAACCAAAGCAATGCGCAACCCGGTGGGAGGCAGGGGGCTTGGAGGAGAAGGAAGAAAGGCTGGGAAGTCACAAAAAGGGAATGCCATTGGAGGGGAGGGTGGGGGCGGGCAAACCCCTCTCCCCGATCACAAACAAACACAGCTGAAGTTGATGGGGGGGGGGGGGGGGGGGGAGGGGGTAGGGAAAGGGGGAGGACACAAGGGTGGGGGAGGGGGTCAGAAGGGACCACAGGCAATTTCAATTTTGCATTCAGCAAGAAGAAGAATGCAAAGTACAACTTGCATTTTCTCGATTTACATATCAGAGAGCTCAAAAGGACCCACTTCACAATCAGTGCCGGAAGAGGAGGTCATAATTCAATAGACTAGGTCATCAAATGACATCTGATTATTTAAGAGGAATAACTAACCTGCGCCATCTGGAGTAATGGTTCCAAGTTTCACAGCCAAAGGATAACGTGTCTCACGATAATGTTCCAGAGCATGCCCATTTCCACCACTGCCATCAAAGAACCATTTTCCACACAATATGGAGCCATCTGTCAGGTTTAGCCAAAGGTTTTCTCTCAGGTCACACCAGGCACATCTCCAGCCACTGTAAGGAATTGTGTGAGAGGACGAGATGATAAAACACTGTCTTAAGTTATACCAATGTTTCTTGCTTTCAAAATCAACTCAAATAATTACAAAAATATCCTCGAAATATATTCAATAATCTGACTGCTCTATTTTTGCAAAACCTAAGTCCATCAATCATTTTTGGAATAATCTGATGAAAATTTATCCAATACAAAGTTATGAATACCATAACAATATTACTCATTAGTGATAGCATGATGACAAAGTTATACCCTAAATTCCCAGTTCCAGGACAATGTATCTAGCTCCAAAGATGCATTGGGAATCCCACCCCCCGCCGGATTACACCCAGGAAGGATTGTACAGCAATTGCTTCGGAAGTTTAAACTTCCAATGGGCAACTGTGCTGCACTTGGAACCATCCAAAAATGCAATTTATTTCTCAAACTTCAGATGGTCCTGACAGTGTTACAGCAATAGTTACCCAGAAACAGTTAGAAGAATTTGCTTCTGGTTAACTGTAGCACTGGCGCATCCTGACCCCCTCATGGAACTCCACCATCCCCTCCCAATACCTCCCCAACTACCCCTGACACCCCCTCCAGGCCCAGGCCCAATTTGCAACTGCTGAATTCCCCCACCACCTGCCACCAGGCCTAGCTCCTGACTCCCCACCACCAGCCCGACTCCATCCCACCAGATCTGACTCCCGACTCCCACCTACATCCACAGTACCCACTCTCGACCACCATCCCCCCTTGCCCGACCCAGCCAATCCCACCCCATGCGACCCCTACCCACTTATCCTCCCTCACTTGTCAAAGGCCTTTAAACTTGGTTGGACCTTCAAACTTACCTGTTTAAGGCAGCTAGTGCTGTAAAAGTGGGGATGTGGCTTTCTTATCTGTGTCTGAACTGTCCACAATAGCAGACTCCATGCGTGTCCCAGCCCGAGTTGGAAGTTGGATGAGATAGGATCGCTGGATTTTCAGGTACCTAACTTCGAGCGAATTGGCAGCCTGACTCAATTGCCACACCATCGAAAGTTATATCCCATTATTCCCTTTCCCAAGCATAAAATGTATCAATAACTTCACATATATCAACCCCTACCTCAGTAACAGTTCAGCAGTGAAAGTGCAGAACTATCAAGTCTCAAGGAAAAATCTACTGATGAAATGGTAGGCTGACAGTATCACAACTCAACTCATCAATGTTGTGCACTGTTATAGTTAGCCAGTGATGGGATGTAATAGCGTTATTTGGCAGACAATAGTCTAGCATCAGAAATTCAAGGCTCAAGCTGCAGAGACTTGAACACTAAACTTAGCTTGTGCAGCACTGTCAAGTCATGCCTTCATTTGGAAGAGATATTAAACAGAGGCCCTTTGTGCCCTCTCAGGTGGATGTAAAAGAACCTTTGATATTTTTTGAATATGAAAAAGGGAGTTCTCCTGGTCAACCTTTATTCCTCAACTAACTTCATTAAAATAGTTGATCTAATCTTATCCCACTACGATTTATTGAAACTTGTGGTGCTAAAATTGTCTATTGCATTTTACTTAATTGGCTATGAAGCACTTTGGGACATTCTTTGGTCATAAAGCCACTATATCGGCAGGGTGGCACAGTGGTTAGCACTGCTGCCTCGCAATGCCAGGAACCCAGGTTTCATTCTGACCCTTGTGTGACTGCCTGTGTGGAGTTTATGTTATCCCTGCGTCTGCGTGGGTTCCCTCCGGGTGCTCCGAAGTTTCCTCCCACTGACCAAAGATGTGGTTAAATGGATTGGCCATGTGAAATCTCCCCTTAGTGTCCACAGTTAACTGGGGTTACAGGGATACGGTGGGTCAGTGTACCCAGGTGAGGTGTTCTTTCGAAGGGTTGGTGCAGACTCAATGGGCCAAGTGGCCTCCTTCTACACTGTAGGGATTCTATGGATCTATATCAATGCAAGTTCTTATTTCAGGCAATTCAGTTATAAAACAATGTGAGGAAATCTCTACTGAAACAGCAGGAAGTTTCAGCAATTTTAAATGGCATCTTATTTTACTCCATCATTTCACTAGAAGTTCCTTATGAATATATATGATTTTATAAGTGAACAATATTCAAAACAAATAAAAATGAAGACTGACTGAGTCACAGCTATGCATTCGGTGTAGGGAAGGTTGTTGACCTGGGTGGGATTCGGACTCCATTGTCCAGTTGTTGAAGATTGTTTTCATGCTTTGAATCCTTGAGTTCTTCTTCCCAAGAATCAGAGTCCTGTCTTCTATATGGAGACCTTGCAGCAAGAGCAGCATCACAGGCTATTGTCACCTGGTGGGATGGGAACGAGGAAGCGAGTCAGTTAAAATAATGACTCAATAAAGTTTCTCAAATTAAGACAGCAGCTTTTTGTGAGCAACTTAAATCAAAAGTATATTTGGAATTCTACTGAAGACTGATCTGCAAGATAATATATCAAGGTATCTTTACAAAATACAGTTTCTTTTTAACAATGCACCCAAATACAAAACACCACGATAACAATGCTGAGCCATCATGTTCACATCGTACTGTAGTGTTCAGCATCTTTTGATATTCAATTGACTTTTAGTTCATTTTAAATATGGCAGCTTTCACAGATACTGATACTAGTTAAAATTATACCAAATCTACAGAATGGTCTCACATCGGTGCTGCTTAAGCTGAGCTATGTGGTGTGCGTAAAATAGTTTTAGCTTTCCTTTGGAGCAAATTAAAATGAAAATAAAATTAAAATCACAATTAAAATCACAGCTCCCACTTTGCGGGAGTACCGTTAACCTTTTCAGAATCACAGAATTGATCCTGAAAGAGTTATTGGGGGAATTAGCTACTGATTATTCGAATTACCAAAAAGTTCTTACAACGGAGCTCAGACCATCTTAGCTTTGGTCTGCCCATTATCATCATTATACAGTAACATTTGTTAGAAAGGGCGTATGTGGTAACATGGTCCCTTTAAGGGACCTTTCCACATGGCCCACGTGACCGTCTTGGGGTCTATCCCGTGGGAGCACATGAATCCTGACCAATGGGGGAAAAACTGCGGGGCCCTGGAAGCAGGGTCCCGGGCAGAGTGGAGCCTGGAACCAGAGAGTGAAGACCTGTTTAGTGACTCTGAGCCTGTGTATAGTTTACCTTTCACTTGCTACCAATAAACTCTTGTTCAGTTATACTGGAAGTCTCCCTGGTATTGCCTCGAGCTACCACAGCCTATAGGTGGACAAGATTGCATTCCGCTTTTATGCTCTATAAAGTCAAAACGTCTGCTGATACTCAGGGCGGGATTTTCCAGCCCTGCCTGGCAGGACCCAACATGAACCAGCCCAAAGTCCATAAATGTTTGGCAGGACCAGAAGACCCAGGTGGCAGGTAGGGCTGGAAATTCCAGGTCTCAGTTGCTAACATATTGGCACCCCAGTATGAGCCATCAATTCCCCATAACATTGGAAGGAAAGGGAAGAAAAATGTTCATTGGTTCCAAACAAGGCCTTATTTCATTGAGCATTTAGGTTTTGAACACATTCCTTTACTGTTTCCTGTTTCTTGCTGCGAGGGACAGATTGTTATAAATAGCAACAAATAACTTAAGACCATATGATCCATGAATTATGAGAAACTTGACACTATGGGAGACTTTCTGAGCCAGCAAGATCATCCATGTTAAATTCCAAAATCGGAGAACAGACTGTCTCTGCAGCATAATCGGTGTTTCTGAGCATGATTGGCCAGTATATTTTCGTGCAGTGAACTCCAAAGAGCATGTTGATGTAGTACGATAATTGTTTTATTTTCTATACTCAGGCGACGTTTCCAATGCCAATGTGGTAATGTGTCAGAAAATATGGCAATGGCGGGTTTGACAATGGATGATGTTAATTGAATCTTTATGCTCACAACTAACATCACACAATGGTGGGCTGCAAATTGCCTCAATTCTATAACTACACAGTAATATCAATGATGCATCTAGGCTCTTGTGAAGTTGAAGCCCAATGGTTTTTCTCCCTGCAAACTGAATAAGCATGAGAATAAGCACCTTAGATTGAGGTTACTGTAACTTTTGAAAAGACTTAAATTCAAAGTTTATTAAAAATATTTTTAGGGGCTCTGGCAGCTATCAGCATCCAAATAGGTGAGCTATCAACAGCTTTCTAGCCACCCTTCCTACTGTGGCATTGCCTTTTTCAGGGTAGCAAGGTGACATCCATCTCATCTGCCAGGCTAAAGATAACCACCCATCCAGGAGGAAAAAATAGTGCAGTGCACAGCAGGCCGCCAAAATCTTCACCACTTTGGTTGCCAAACATTGTAAACTGATCCCTCGCCACCTCCTTCCGTGACCTGTCCAGGCACTGGAAGCATAATTTGAGCACGACTGTTCTCTCCACAACTTGCCATATGCACATGTGTACGCGATTCCATCGTTCCCGTTGGTAGTCATCAGGTTGTCATCAGCAATGGGGACGTTTTGTCCCCTACAATCTATCAACCTCCTTTGTTCCTTTGCACTGAACAAGTCATCAATGTTGGAATGACAAAAAAACTAAAGCATCCCAAGCACTTTCCAATGCTTTGCATCAACATGCAGGATGTGCAGTTGGCTATCATAGTCTTATTGTAACATTCCACAGCGCATGCCCCATTTTTCGAATGTATGGTCTTACTTTCATTTCAAAGCTAAGCTGTATAATTTCTGATTTAACTATTTGCTCTGAATTAGTTACATACTTCCAGAATAAAGGGATCTCACACATGCTGACAGCGATGTAAAATTACTTCACATTCTACACTTCTTGATTAAAACCATATTCAGAATGTAAACAGAAACTTGGCTAACTTTGACCTGTGTATTAAAAACTGTTTCCTTAAATTATACACCACATTTTTTGCTGATTTTTCTATCTCCTTTAGAATAGGATTAGCATGCTCAGGCTAAAAGGGTTGTACTTCTTCCTTCAACCTTCTCTCCCCACCCCAAATTCAAAGGATCCTGAGCATGTCAGAGATGGACAATACATGTTGCTGAACACACTCACTCACCAGCGCTGGCAATTCTTCTATGTTTGGCAAAGGAATTTCATAGTGGTCAGGAAATATAACAAGTTTAGCTTCATCTTCGCACTCATAATCTTCATTGTTGATGTTTTCATTCTTCTCCAGTTCTGAGAGAGGAAAAAAAAAGGAATAAAATTTAGAAGAAACAGATCACTGCTGAAGTTGTTTACCCAAAGGTTACTTTATTCAAACACAAATGTTTGAGCGGAGGGTTCCTGCTCCCTCCACGCTTCAAGCAACATATACAAGCTGCAATAGGAACTGAAAGCTGCAATGTATACATGTGATTTAAATGTCAATCAGAAGCTGTTGCAATATTCAGTTATGGTTTTTATTTAAGTTTTAAATTAAAAGTCACTTCAGTAAAAAATAACAATGCAGGAATAAAATAAGATAAGTTATCACATCAGCTTCTATGACCGAATGTATGTCATCTCTGACTGGCATCACAGCTGCTCGAGAGATGGAATAAAAGTTGAATGAAATAAACACTCATAACGCTGTAATTTCAATGTACATGATCATTAAAGATTGGCTACAGGTTTGTCTTTTTATGTACCTTTGGTGGCAAATCATATCAAAAGATAGTACCAGAAACCATGGCTCCTACCACTCGGATTTTAATTTGTAATCAAAAATCTTCACCGGTTCAATCTGTGCAATTCTTCCCTATTTTTAAATGGCAACAAATCCACAGGTGGAGTGAAAATTAGCATTTATTTCTGTCTGCAATGACTCACAAATATTAAGATTCAACATCTGCTGACCTATAATTAGGCACATGGTTTACAGAGTTAGTGTTTTTATGCCATTTTGGCAAATTATGATACACCTCAACTCAATACTGCCCCAGTCATGACTGTGGTCCTTAATTACTTCAAGATATAATGAAAACTGGAACTCCTGATAGAGGTCTACAAAATGAGAGGCATAGACAGAGTGGATAATCAGAGGCTTTTTCCCAGGGTAGAGGGGTCAAATACTAGGGGGCATATAAGGTGCGAGGGGTAAGGTTTAGAGGAGATGTACGAGGCAAGTTTTGTTCCTGTGCTGTACTTTTCTTTGTTCTTTATTCTTTTGTTCTTTTCATGTATCCTTTCCTTCTCATAGAATTTACAGTGCAGAAGGAGGCCATTCGGCCCATCAAGTCTGCACCAGTTCTTGGAAAGAGCACCCTACCTAAACCCACAGCTCCACCCTATCCTCATTACCCAGTAACCCCACCCACCAATAAGGGGAATTTTGAACACTAAGCTCAATTTAGCATGGCCAATCCACCTAACCAGCATATCTTTGGACTGTGGGAGGAAACCGGAGCACCCGGAGGAAACCCACACACACACGGGGAGAACGTGCAGACTCCGCATAGACAGTGACCCAGCGGGGAATTGAACCTGGACCCTGGAGCTGTGAAGCAATTTTGTTAACCACAATGTTACCGTGCTGCCCCCACAATGAAACTTGAAAAGTGAGTAACAGAGGACTGAATGGGAGACTGGATTAGCACACTACTTCAACATTCGGCCCCTTGGATCAGAACCAGTCCAAGTTAAGGAAGGGTTTGGCAATGAGATGAGTCAACTGACCCGATTCTACTCCTGATTCACACAGTAGAAAACTGACATATAATTGCCAACCTACCAGCACTATCATGCTCCTATAGGGCAGCTCATTGAGAAGGCAGGAAATGCAGTGGACATGGTACTATTCAAAGGCAAGATACATTCATCAATACTGGTTTGTGAAAACCAATTTCCTGAGGTAGCAGAAATCATGGCTTCATTCAGGACCTAGCTTTGTTCCAAGGACGTTACTGCCCTGCAGGAAGAATCTAAATGGTTTCACCAGGACTGATGAGGTAAGGCTCTCTTTCACAACATTCCTATTCTTTGCATTGTCCTGCACCACCGTACTTTGGGCACAGGACCATCAATCCTTCTCACTGTACTTCCAGTGTCCCTAATCAAATCACAAAGGGACAGTTTGGTGAACTTTCTTCTGCCTGACTTAACAATTACATTTCTTTTCAGCCACACTTGCTGAAGCATCTTCGCATCATATGCCATGATGGTTCGGACCTCCTCAAAACCCTTCAATAATCCCGTTCCCGCCAGATGGAAACTTGTAAATTGGCCTTCGACCATCGAGACCAAAACTATTTTGGTCATGATTATTCCTGCAGTCAATTTGTAACAAATCTAAATCTATACCAGGCATGGCCCTTTTATTATTGTGCCAGCACTGGATTTTGTTTACAGCACAATGCTCATTCGACTAAACAGCTGCCGTCTATTGTCAGACTCAGCCAACAAATACACTTTTTACTGTCATACGATGACGTACATATGTTTGAGTGGATGGTAATTAAGCCGAATTAGCCTGCTGATGATGCACTGGAATCATGAGCCATCCCTTCTTCATTTCAAATGGAAGATCCTTTGCAACCCAGCCCCTCAATTTGAAATGGCAAGCAACAAACAGTTACTAAATGACAACATACTATTTTTATGAAAATGATGTGTTCATAAGAATGCTGGATCCATCAAAGGGAACATTACGATAGCAATCAAATATGAATTAGGAATCATCTGTGGAAATCTCCAAGGCTTAGAGATGACATGCCAGCCTGAGTTGAATATTTGTTTTTCTTTAAATATGTGTTACCAAATACGACACTTTTCCTACAAAATAATAACTTACATAAAAGTCTGAAGAACCATTGCAATAAACTTCTACTTTACACATTCTCCTATTCCAAAAACATGACCCAACTGAACTCTTATATTTTGATAACTGCTAATTTATGTCTGATGCAAACAACATGGATGAGATTTTGTGAAAGTTGAGGTTAGAACGCCTTCATTAAAAGTAAAAGTTTTCTACACAAACTTGTTCAATTTTTTAGAAAAGATATACTTCCATAAACTTACTGGAGCCTTGGAGGAACAGGCTTTTTTAGCGAAAGCTATTTGTTCCTCTATACACGTGGATATTTATTTCACACACTCTAAACCAAAATTATCAAACCTTTGTTTATGTAGAGACCTTCTGCCTGTCATAATTCAAACTAAATATTTCCTGTCCTATCTCTGGTATCATACTTCTGATTGGGGTATTCTGTGTCATAGAGTAATGTATGGGGGAGGGTGAAAGCCTTCCCCCACCCAGAGTACAAAAATCTGCACAACCTACTCTAAATATAACAAACAGGATCTTGGAATAAGTTTAGGGAAGCAGAAGTCTCTTCACCAGAATTCCTTTTATTTATAAAACCAACAGCCGAACAACCAGGTGCATTCAGCTTGCTGTCTACACTGGGAGTGCAGTGGACCTGACACTCCCTATTATATGCAGAGAAAGGGGTTCCCTGATTGGGCCACTAATCAGGGAACTCATATTCTAATTGGCGAATCTCAAAGGCCTGGCCTGAGTCATTACACCCATCCCCCCAAAGTCCTGGGATCTCCCGTGGTCCTCGTGGCTCACGGGTCTCCTGCTTTGTTTCTGTGCCGGTCCGGATCCTCCACGGTGGCCTCCGACGTATGGGGGTATAATGGCTAGGCGCCGGTCTTTTCCGATGAGAGTGCCTGAGGGGCGGTTCGCCCCCTTCCTCCGGCCACAGGGGGACAGCCGCGCCGTCATCCATGGTGTCCATATCCGAGTGTTATGTCCTCACCAGTGGTGCCGGATGGGCGTGAATAGTTTTTCGGGGAGGACTCTACACAGTCCTCTGTTTGTTGGTCTGAGTCAGCTCTGGGGGAGGAAACAAATCTGAGGCCCGCACCTGTTCCAGGTGCTTTTTTACTACTCCCACACGTATCTCATATGGCACAGGTCCTGTCCTGGCCTTCACCGTTCCTGCTTCCCACATGGGACCATTGGCATAATTTCTGACCCCAATATCTTTTCACCCGCGTTGAACTGCCTTTCTCGGCGAGTGTTGTCGAGGCCCCTGCATTGGGCCTCTCGGTATCGTTCAACTCTTCCGCCTAAATTTGGGAATAGTAGACTCAGCCTGGTTTGTAGTCGTCTGCCCATGAGAAACTCTGTTGGTGCTATTCCGTTGGGGCGTGTGATGTTGCCCTATAGTCGAATAGCCAGTGCGACACTTTAGTCTCTACTGATGCTGCTGACTGTTTTTTCAACCCGACTTTTAGGGTCTGGACGGCTCTCTCCGCCAACCCATTTGATGCCGGATGGTATGGTGCTGTCCTTATGTGCCGAATGCCATGTGACTTCATGAATTTTGTGAACTCTTGGCTGGGGAAAGCTGATCCATTATCTGAAACTAACACCTCCAGGATACCATGTGTTGCAAAGAGGTGCAAAGCTTTTTGATGGTTGCTGTTGTGTTTGCAGAGTTCATTTTGTAGACATCCAGCCATTTGGAATGGGCGTCTACTATCACAAAAAACATTGAACCCATAAACGGGCCTGCAAAATCAACATGAAGTCACGACCATGGTCTACCCGGCCATTCCCATGGGTGCAGCGGGGCTGCCGGTGGCACCTTCTGCCAATATTGCCATTCTTGACACCGACCTACCAATGCCGCTAAGTCTGTGTCCAGGCCCGGCCACCAGACATAGCTCCTGGCCAGCATCTTCATTTTTCAGACTCCGGGGTGCCCATGATGTAATTCAGCCAGTATGGCTCGACGGCCTTGACTTGGAACTATTATGGAGCTTCGCATAGCAGTATTCCGTCTTCCACAGTAATCTGCTCTCTTCTGCTCCAGAAGGGGTGGAATTCCACCTGGACCAGTCTTTTCATCTCCCCCGTTAGCACCATTTGTTTTATTTTTGCTAAAACCGGGTCCCTTTGTGTCTACAAACAAATGTTTTGTGCACCCACTGGAAGGGTGCCCAGGAAATGTAGTGTCATCACTTTTTCTTCTATTCTGGGTACCAATGGCGGGGTGTCCAGTAATGGCAGCCTGCTTAATGCATCGGCGTTTGCCACCCAGGTTCCCGGGTTTCTGGCCAATGCTCCAGTTGATAGTTGATATTGGTACGCTGGCAGTAGTAGGGCCCAGCGTTGGATCCGGGCCGAAGCTATTGGTGGCACCGCTTTAACTTCTTTCAGCAACCTTAGCAACAGCTTGCGGTCTGTGATTATTGTGAATTTCCGGCCATACAGGTACTGGTGAAATAAAACTTGGTGCCAGAACTGCCCCAACGCCATATGGAGACTCATCGTAAGTCAGCACCAACTCTTTCCTGGGGTCATAGTGTGCCAAGACATTTTCTGAGGAAATCTGTTGTTTACTCTTCTTGAAAGCACTGACTTGGTGGGCGGACCATTCCCAGGCTTGCCCATTTTTTAGTAATTGGTGTAGGGGTCCAGGATGGAAGCCCTGGTCTGTATGAACTTTCCGCAGTATGTCACCAGTCCTAAAAAAGATCTCAACTCCTGGATTGTGGTGGGGGTTGGGGCATCTTTAATCGCCCTCACCCGATCCTCCATAAGGGTGTAGCCCTGACTCATCCTCATACCCCAGATAAGTTACTTGAGGTGCTAGAAAAACACATTTCTCCCTCTTTAGGCACACGCCTACTGCTGAAAACCTCTTAAGGTTTCCCTCCAGGTTTTGCAAGTGTTCTGCCCTTGTTTTTCCTGTAATGAGTACACCGTCTAGGTAAATGGCGACCTGTGGTAACCTTGTAATATATTCTCATTGTCCTCTGGAATATCGCACAGCTGACGATACCCCGAAGGTAATCTTGTATACTGAAAAAGGCCCTTCAGGGTGTTTATCGTTGAGAATTTTGGCGAATCTTCACCCAGCTTCAGCTGTAGATATGCATGGCTCATATCCAGCTTTGAGAATAAGAGTCCTCCAGCCAGATTTGCAACAAATCCTCAATCGGGGAATTGGGTATTTGTCCAGTTGTGAGTAGCGATTAATCGTTTGTTTGAAATCGCCACAAAGGCGCCCGAGCTGTCCGGCTTAAGGATAGGCACCACGGGTGCCACCCATTCTGCAAACAGACCAGTTTTATTATTCCTTCCCACTCCATTCTTTTGATTTCCGCATCAACTTTCTGCCTTAACGCGAAGGGTGCCGGTCATGCCTTATAGAATTTTGGGACTGCCTCTGGATCCATGTGTTATGTCGCCTTTATTGTTCCAAGCCCTTCTCAGAAAACCTCTTGGTATCTGCTGGAAAACGTTTACCTAATCCAGCCAATTTCGTCCCAATAAGCTTCGTCCCGCATCTTTCACTACCATTAAAGGCAGCCGAACCAGTTGCTCTCCATAAGCCACATGTGTTGTGCCCAACACTCTCAGTGGTTCCCCTGTGTATGTCCTCAGTTTTGGCGAGGTCCTGGTTAGGGATGAAGATTGGAGTCCAGTACGAATTTTATTAAATACTCTTTCCTTTATCACTGATATGGCTGCTCCTGTGTCGACTTCCATTAATGTGGGACATCCATTCAACCTTATGGTTAATTTAATGGGTTTTGATTTATCCATCGCTACACAATTTAGTCGTTCCTCGTCGAAGGTAGGTGGGACTTCTAGTGTGTGGATTCTCCTGTACCCCGGCCTATGTATCCTTCTCCAAGATGTTGGTTTTGGGCCTCTATTTCTTCTCTCTGACTCCGATCTCTGGCAACAACTACAATATCATGCCGTGTGAAAAGCTGCAGGGTCTGCCATCTGTCTGGTCCTAATTTACCCTTGCTTGGAAGCGGTTCTGCGAGTGGGCCTGGGTTCCTTAGTATCCGAGTCGTTCCTGAGGGTGGCTGTGGGGTTGCCTATCCCCCAGCGGTAGTCCCTTAACACAGTTTCACTGGTGTGGGTGTCTACCTCCATCGAGTACCCTGTAACTCATGCGCTCCGTTTGCTGCTTTTTCTAAGGACAAAGCCAGCTGTAATGCTGGTTTGCAATCAAACGCGGCCTCTGCTGGCAGACAATTTTGTATTGCTGAATATTTATTCCGCACATCAACCAGTCTCGGAGCATCTTATTGAGCGTCAGGCCAAATTCGCAAGCCCCGGCTAATTGCCTTAATCTTGTTAAAAAGTTAGTGACTGACTCCCCAGTGACTCGGAATGCTGAGTAAAACCGGTACCTTCACAAGATCAGAGGTGGCTCAGGGTCATAGTACTCTTTTACTAAGTCCGCCAATTCCTGGAAAGTTTTCGTGTCCGGTGCCTCCGGAAAAGTGAGACTGCGCATAATGGCAAAAACTGTTGGCTCACACACGGTCAGCAAAATGACCCGTTGCTTTTCATCCGGAACTATGTCATTTGCTCTAAAGAAGTACTTCATCCACTCTACATATTGGGCCCAGTCTTCCAGGGTCAAAAGAATCCAACTTCCCAAATAAAGGCATTTTGCCTGTCAGTGGCTTACCCTGAAGATGTGGCGGCTGCTAATGAGCAGGTTCCATCGGGTCGTTCCGTTTTCCTCGTCGCCACTGTAATAAGTCCACGGAGGCAGAAGTCCCGTCACCAGAATTCCTTTTATTTACAAAACCAACAGCCGAACTACCAGGTGCATTCAACTTGCTGTCTACACTGGGAGTGTAGAGGATCTGACACTCCTTGTTATATACATAGAAAGGGGTTTCTTTATTGGGCCACTAATCAGGGAACTCGTATTCTAATTGGCCAATCTCAAAGGCCTGGCCAAGTCATTACAGATCCCACTTCACCTCTTTGGCTGGAACAGTTCATCTTCAAAAAAGCCAAATCATATCTGGCTATGTTCTTGAAAATTTGAAATTGTATACTATTACAGAGTACATTTTGAGTACAGAGTGATCTTGTAAGCTTTTCTCCCACATAATTGTTTCTCTGATGTCTGTTAAGGGTTCTGAGCAGGTGCGGGCTTTGGCGGGTTTTTTCAGTCTGCAAGATGGTGACTTGTAAGCCAGACGTGCTTTTACTAGTGCTCCTGTTTTCATAGTTATTACTGTTACTATTTACTGTTCTGCTGAGCTACTGTTATTGTCAAACTTTGTTATTCATTTATATAAAGAAGTTCCTTCTTTTAAGCAAAGCATTCGACTATCTGCTTCGTGGTCTCAAGTTATCACATATACAAACTGCAAGATGAATCTAAGCGCTACAGCCAAGCACGAGAGCATGTCCTTGCATATACAGATACGGTGCCCATCTACTTAGAGACAAGAAGCTGCAGCTGAAGTTCCATGCTTCCAACAGGTACAAGGGATAAGGCTTGAATTCTTATTAGTTCTTACATTCACGAAGGTCAGGTGCCACTGCTGAGGCCAATATTCAATGTCGATCCCTAAAGGCCCTGAAGGAGCTAGTGGTGAGCCATTTACCTGAGCCAAGGAAATCTATATGGTGTGGGTGCCCATAAAGTGCTGTTAGGAAGGGGATTTCTGTACTTGCAAAGGGTCAGATTGGACTCATAATGTATTTTTCTCTCTCAGTTCTGCTGCCTGACCTGTTCAGTTTTTCCAGCACCTTCTATTTTTAGGTCAGATTTTCAGCACCACAGCCTTTTGCTTTTAGCTTGCCACACCATCAACATCCTGCGGGCTGTCATTGACCAGAAACTGAGCTTGACCAGCCATACAAATACTGTGACTACACAAGCAAGTCAAACGCTAGGGATTCTGTAGTGACTAACTCACCTCTGATTCCCGAATGCCTGCCCATATGCAGGAGCATACCAGGAGCATGATCAAATACTCCCCACTTGCCTGGATGAGTGAGGCTCCAACAACACTCAAGAAGCTCAATACCATCCAGGACAAAACAACGCACTTGATCAGCACCTCACCCACTTCCTTAAAACATTTACCCATTCTCCATGGTCACAGAGAGGAAGCAGTGTGTAAATTATACAAGGTGCATTGCAGCAACTTGCCAAGGTTCCTTCAACAGTACCTTCCACACCCACAATCTCCACCATCCAGAAGGGCAACGGCAGAAGAGCAAGCGCTATTCCTTCGCTGCCACTGTGCCAAAATCCTGGAACTCCCTTTCTAATAGCACTGTGTGATTACCTACATCAGATGGGCTACAGTAGAGCAAGAAGGCGGCTTACCCCCAATACTGGTCCCAGTGGCACTTAACGGTTTATTGCCCTCCAACTTGAGAAAGACCCACTTATCACGACTCGCTGCTTCCTGTTATGACCTCAACCTCCAGATTACTCAGTACTACAATGGATTTTTCCTCGTCACTTTCTAGGAAGAGCCAATTCAGGTCCGGCTGGTCTTCGTGGGGATGTCTGCTGCAATGCCTTCTGCATCGGCCATGACTGGCCTTACTTTGTGAAGAACTAAGAGGTTCATAACTTTAATCAGTCTGTACCTGGGGGCCTGGTGGTTGGTATCTCTGTGAAAGAAAGGAACTTACAGCTGAGTATATAAACTTCTGAAGGATGTATTTCTACTGCTTCTAACTAAAAGGTTGAAGATTGTTGCATGAAAAACAATGAGTGGTTCAAATGGAGGATCATCTCTTTTTTTCTAGGATCCCTATAAGTATGCCAACATCACCATTCAATAAGTATGTACTTTTATTGATGCCAAAAGGAATAACGCCAACATGATTTTTACATTGAGTCCACTGCTGCCACCATCTTCTGATATGTGTTGTTCTACCTTGGACTCTAGGCATGGGTCTTTGTCAATAGACAGACTGTAGACATACACTGGTATTTGCCTGTCTAATATTTGTTTATTAGTACTCCATCTAAACAGGTTACAGAGAAGGCATGTTGTTCCTAGGCATAATTCCAACCTCGCCTATAACACTTGACTGACTGATGTCAGCAGTACATCATTTTTAGATCTAACTATCTGTTAACGCTTTATACTACAAAAATTTCAAAACCTGACTTCCGGTGGCAGCTATGAGGGAGTAAGTAGCACATTTGGTGGCTTTCGATCCGGTCGGACTTTTGGACCTTTCCCCCCGACTTTTTTGTACTTTTGAGCGCTGGATCTGAAGGCATAGGCACTCAGGCACTGACTCCAGACACAGGTGTATGGAATTAAGGAGCAGAAAGAATCGCAAACAGTTGAAGAAGTGGGCAAACGAGGGCAGTGTGGAAGCTGCTGCTGAGGACAATATGGCCGATGTCCGGACCCCGGTGCAGACAGCCCAGCCAACAACGGAGCATTTGCTGAAGGTCATCCAGGAAGGCTTCACCGCGCTGAAACGGGACAGTTTAGACCCGATTCAGAAATCAATCGAGCGCCTGGAGCACAGGCTGGATGCCCAGGATCGGACGATCCAGAAGCTGGAAAAGGCGCTGGAGGAGCATGAGGATCACCAAACGGTGGTGGAGGTGGAGATGGAGAGGCTGAAAGACCAACAAAAAAGGCTCCTGGAGAGGTGGAGGACCTGGAAAATAGGTTCCGTCGGCAGAATTTGAGAATCGTTGGTCTCCGGAGGGCGCTGAGGGCGAGGATGCCGCGGCGTATGTGGCAGACATGTTCCAGAAGCTGTTGGGGGATGATGTCTTCCCTCGCCCATTGGAGGTGGACAGGGCGCACAGAGTGCTTGCAAGGCCCCCCCCCCCCCCCACCCCCACTAGCGATGGTGGTCAGGTTCCACAGGGTCCTGGACAAGGAGTGGGTGCTACAGTGGGCCACGCACACGCGGAGCTGCCATTGGAACAATAGTGTCCTGTGCATATACCAGGACCTGAGCGTGGAGGTGGCCAGGAGGGCAGGCTACAGGCAAGTCAAAGAGATTCTGTTTAAGAAGCAGGTGAAGTGTGGGCTGCTGTACCCGGCGCGCCTTTGGGTCACGCACGAAGGGAGGACTTTTTGGACTCAAGTTAAAAAGTTACTAAGCGATGTTTACACGTTTTTCTTGTGTTGTGTTGTTTTTTTTCTCTTCTGTACTCGAGTTTTCACTGGAAAAAGAGGGTAGTTACGGTTTTTGGTGCTGGGGGCTTTTTGTGTTCTGATCAGGGTGGTTGGAAGTGCCTATTATTTATTTTGTTTTATTCGATTTGCATTAGCGGCGGGGCTTTCTTTGTTCCTTGGTTTTTTTTTCCTTCAGAGCATTTGCTCGAGGATGGCTGGTTTGGCGAAGTGGTGTTGATGGGCGGGGGGATGGGTCAGAGGGAACAATAGGTGGGAGACCTGTTGGCGCCGGAGTCGAGAGTCATCAGGCTAGCTGGGTGAGCTGGTCTACGGAAGCCAGGTGGGGGGGCGTGTATATAGCTAGTTTATGGCAGGGGTTAGGTTACAGGGTGTTGTTGCTAGGGGGGGGGGGGGAAAGGGGGGTAGTTGATCTGCTGACAAGGGAGGGATTTGGGTTTGGTAACATGGAGGAGGTCGGAGGTGGGGGCTGCCAGGAGGCGGGCCAGGGGAAGCGTGACACGGGGCTAGGGGCGGCTCCAAGAAAGGAGATGGCTGATCGGCGAGGGGGGGGTGGCACGGTGCCCCTCAACCAGGCTGATCACCTGGAACGTTAGAAGGTTAAACGGGCCGGTAAAAAGGGCACGTGTGTTCGCGCATCTGAGGCCGCTGAAGGCGGACGTAATAATGCTTCAGGAGACTCATCTGAAGGTAGCTGACCAGGTCAGATTAAGGAAGGGCTCGATTAGCCAGTTCTTCCATTCGGGGCTGGACAGTAAAACCAGGGGGGGTCGCGATTTTGGTTAACAAACGGGTGCAATTCGAGGTGGGTAGTACAATCTCAAATGGGGAGGCAGATTTGTCATGGTGAGTGCTAAGCTCGAGGGGATGAGGGTAGTTTTGGTCAATGTATATGCCCCAAATTGGGACGATGTGGATTTTATTAAGAGACTGCTGGGGAAGATACCTGACCTGGACTCACACAGGCTGATTATGGGAGGTGATTTTAACACAGTCCTTGACCTCGCCTAGACCGGTCATGTTCAAAAACGGGTAAGGTGCAGGCAATGGCAAAAGAACTGAGAGGGTTTATGGAGCAAATGGGGGGGCTGATCCATGGAGGGCTAGTCGGCCGACGGGGAAGGAGTTTTCGTTCTATTCACACGTTCATAAGATGTATTCCCGAATCGATTTTTTAATCATGAGCAGGGATTTGCTGGCGGGGGTGACAGACGTAGAATATTCGGTGATCGCTATTTTGGACCATGCCCCGCACTGGGTTGATCTGCAGGTCTGTAAGGAAAGTTATCAGCACCCTCAATGGAGGCTAGAGGTTGGTCTGTTGGTGGACGAGGCGGTGTGTGAGAGGGTGAGGAAATGTATGCAAAACTACCTGCAGGTCAATGACACAGGGGAAGTCTCAGCTGCGGTGCT